>NC_056743.1:1570375813-1571125813 GCF_019279795.1 Protopterus annectens
TGGGATACCCATTGTGTTCTGGCATGTGTGTGTGTAGTTGTGCATGTCCTTATATAGGGTACAGCATTCTGAGGCCACATACACCTATTACAATACCCATTGCCACACAGTAGTACAGATAGTGTTGTTGCTGCCCATAGGTGAGGCATGACAATGCAACACCCTACTATGCGTATGGCATGTGCATTAGATGCATATCCCTGTAGTACCACTGTTGGGTACACTATGCGTTGTATTGCAGTCAAGGCCAATGCGTGATGGTGGGTATGGCAAAGTGTCATCATGGGTTTCAGAGAGTACAATATCCACTGGGGGATGTGGGTGCTGTGTACAATGTCATTACACCAAGGTACACCCAGTAAGTGTCCCATGTACCCACGTTATGGTTACCACTGTCGCCATCAACCATACAAGTAACTGATACCACAATCCAGGCTAGTTATGCATGTGCTGTGTGCAGCCTACCTGCAACACACTGAACACATGGTCATGTTAGTTAGCAGCGATAGGCCCTGGTATCTCAGATGTGTGTCTGCCTGTTATGTGACTGTTAATGTGCATATGAAGGTATGTCACACTACATATTGTCCATATACACCCATTACATCCCCCATTAGCATATTGTACAGGTCTGGGGATGTTCTGCTTTTAACATGTAACCTGGGACACACCTCACCCTAAATGCTGTGTGGTGTGTGCAATGTCAGCCACACACTTCGGTATCACTACATACCTAGCTAGGGGTCTAGACCCAGTGTTGCCAAGTGACAGTGTGCGTGTATGTGGATAGGTTTACACACCTCAGTGGGTCACCTGTCAATGTGGCACATGCAATAACCATTTTAGTAACCTGTGACATGTGTTCTACTGTACCCCAGATATGTCACAGCCATGGTGTCACCACAGTGCCATACCCCATTGTGGAAAATGACTGCAGACCATCCTCGTGCTGACACATGTACACCTACAACACAAATGGATAACATTATGGAGACCACACCCAACCTGTGTTACTAACAGCTATAATGCATCATTGCTGGACAGCTACACTACCTGCCATATATGCATTACACTTTACTCCTTACAACATTTTACACTGCAGTACTGTGGCACACTGTAGTACAGTCACTGTGTGCATCAGAACCATATTAGCCTGTCCCTGCATTGATGGTATGGATGACAGGGATGTGGTGCAGGTATCACCATATGCATATTTGACAACCTATCTATGATGCAAAAACAAAACATTTTGGTGAAAAAAGAAAGACAATGGATAGTAAAGTTGAGGGCTCTGTTTAAACCTGGACTGAATGACCATTGGTAAATGTACGCCATGTTTCGTAATAAAGACGTTTTTGATGTATGTAAAATATCTGGTTTGTCATAATCATGGTAGAATATCATTGTTTGATATGCATCAAAATAATGTTAATAATGTTGTTCAGCTATTTTCTTCCATGTGGGGTTAATGTTAATAAGGTATATGGTTCACTGTTGCTTTAAATGAATATGTATATTAGATGCTGGTGAGGTGAATTGACCTGTTAAGCCATTAAAGGTGGCTAAGCATCTATTTCTGGACTTCTGAGTGCTTTTTGCTGTTTTAACATTATTTGTTGTGCTGGTTTTGATTCTGTAGAAATATTGGATAGAAAACCGGGCACTGTTTCACCGAGCACCGGCATTGGTGTTATGGATTATACATATATATATATCATCCTACAGACTTCCCAGGGGGACAGGGTTACAGGCAGCTGATATGGGCCCATATACTGGACATTCTGATCTTATCTGTACAGTTGTGGGATGTGATTCTGTATGCAGTCTACTTCCACTCCCAGGATTCAGACCATGGCTGTGTCTGCTACAACTTAAACACTGTCCATCAGAGTTGTGTGTGTTATATAGATATTGCTGTATATCTTCTGTCTGCTTTCTGTCTTATAATTCTCTTGTGGTTTTGCATTCTGACCTTGTCTTACAACAGTCTTATACAGATTTCCTAGACAGTTATATTTTGTAGGAAAGTGTAGGTGACAGCGAGGAGTAATACATCATTATTTAGAGCAACTGCATCAGTCACAATGCCATACAATACCAAAGTAAACAGTACCAGTACAGGGTATCATTCCTGTATTTCTGGGCACAGTGTTGGTATCTGACAGACCTGTGAGAGAAATGTTTGTTAGCACTACCTGAATGTTGCCACACACACACAGTACCAGAATCCCCACATTACTATTATGCACATACATCTCACTCTGTTACTGTACACACTCTGGCCACAGCTTGACAACATGGGGGTGTAAATGGGACATATGTGGCTTCTTACTCTCATAAGGTTTTGGGGAGTTGCTAGTGTGCCAGCTTTGTTCTCATAGTTGTGTATTAATCAGTTGTATTTCTTGTTTGCTGCCTATATGTCTGGGATCATCTCACTGATTTCCCAGGGGGACAGGTTGACAGGCAACAGATCTCGGCCACTTTACTGGACATTCTGGACATATCTGTTCTGTTGTGGGATATGATTCTGCATGCAGACTACTACCACTACCAGGGTTCGAACCATGGCCGTGTGTGCTAAAAATACAACAGTTCACATCTCAGTTGCATGTGCTATTCGGGTTTTGTTGTCTGCCTTTTCCCTGTTTTCTGTTTGTGTCTCTCAGTTGTACTAAATGGCCTCTGAGAATTACGCCAGTCATATACAGGCATTCCTACACATTCTATTTATGGTGCATGGTGTGGGTAACAGTGCTTAATGCAACAATACTATTACGTGATTGCAAATCTACATTACCATATGATACCAGAGTATACACATGCAGTCCAGTAGTTAGACCTTTATTGTCAGGCTATTACACTTTTATCTACATACAAACTATATGAGAATCTTCCTGCCATATTCTCCGGTTTATGCAGTACTTGCCTTAAACAATACAGGTTTTATACAGGCAATTCATTTACTAATACTTTTAGATTTATTTCCTATGACAGTACATGCAAGAGTATTACTGACCTGCCTCGCATGGCAACCTCTCCAGGCAACTTTCATGGCCCTCCTGGTTTGCAGCCCACTCACTTGCAGCTGTGGAGAACATAAGAGGAATATTTAGCCATACCTATCCATGATATACATGAGCTGGCAATTATTACACACATAGTGGAGTGATACTTACACACAGATGAGACAACCCCTGCCATCCTAGCCTCTTGGATCCACTGCTCCAAGAGGTCCCCCTTAGGCCGCTTCAGGTCGGCATAGTGATGCCTGACCTGCTCACCAGTTTGGGGTATGCCAGTGGCACTGGTGAGGTCACGGGTGAGACCGTCCCAGACTTCTGCCTTATATTGGGAACCCTGGTACTGGCCCTGAAGCCGTTTCTCTTCATGGTCTTTGATAAGGAGTCCTGCCATGACTCTGGATTCCTGGATGCACCAGTGCTGCACCCAGAAGCGCACACCTTCTCTCCTTACTGCCATTGTGCCTGCAACGGGAAGCTACAAGCAGTTATGAGATGTATTCCCATCTGTTGGGTTTAAGCAGGGCCGATTTTCCACACTTTACCGTGATTGGCCGGTTTTGAAAAGGCTAGGCTATGGGCAAATCTGCTTACCTAAGGTTGGCATTGTTTAACGGGGTAAACCACTGGGCATAATGAGTTAGCTGGCATACACATTGCTTACACCTCCTAAGCTGGCCCGTGCAATGCTTAGCATTGTTTACATTAGACTTTGCATTATATTTTCTTTTTGGCATTGATTTATTATTCATTACATCTTATATATCTGCCGGGTATCCATGTGCACACTGTATGGGGTCCTTGTGTTTTATTGGGGACTTCAACACTCTATTACAATTACACCTCACTTCTGGGCTTACTGTTGTATTCCAGTTCACATATTTATGTTTTGTAGTGGGTTATAGAACATATGACTGTATACTGATTCCTTTTACAGGTTCAGTTTGATTTTACTATAGTGAGGACTTGTTTGGTGATACCTCATTCGTCTGTACTGCTGTGATGGCTTGGTGGTTAACTACTGTGACTATGATGTATAGGATCCTGGGTTCAAGACCTGCAAGGCTGTTTATTTTGTTGTGGGGCAGAATAAAGACCGTTGGATACAGAGTGATTAAGGCACTTTTGAACAGTTGTAAGTGGGTTTGCGTGAGGAAAAGCAATGCTAACCTCTGGTTAAATATTCTTACAAAGACTTAGCTTTAAAATTGCTTAACCTGTGTGCACATTGCTTATCCCCACATAAACGGGCTTAAACTCGCTTACTACTGCTTATTGGTGCTTACACTTGCTTACTACTGCTTACTCCCGCTTACAATTGCACTGATTTAGACAGTTATATATAATGATTCTTGGGAAGGAGGGGGATTTGGATTTTACCTTCCATTTGTATCCATGATTCCTGTGTACATCTACTGTATTGGGCACATGTGCTTATCTGGAGACTTTGCAACATTATGACACTGGCACCTCACATGTGCATTTAATGCAATACTCCAGTTCATAAATATGTTATTTAGTGGGTTATGAAACTAAAATATTGGTCATAACGTGATTTGCCATGGAAAATGGAATGTGCTGCAGTGAGACTCGAACTGGGAATGCCTACTTGTAAGGCAAATGCTCTGCCCACTACACTATTGCTATACTCCTTCATTTGCATATATCTTCCTTGTTATCCTCTTCAGCCATTTAAGCTGCATTAACCGTAGCTAAGTGATGGGCACACCCATGCACCTACGGTTAGCTTTAATCGGATTCTTAATTAAAAAAAAATAAAGGTTGGTTTATTTGTTTTGTATTTGCTATTGCTGTTGTAAATGTGGGGGAATGTTGCTAGGGATATGTGGACACCTATGAGTGGTCTCGCTCATTCCTTTGGCCTTTCTGCTGTTCTTCATTGTGGGGGCATGTATATTCTAAGAGCTCTGCTCTCAGACATGCCCCCCTGCACTCTTACACTCTTCTTTTAGGATTAGGAGCTCAGGCAGCGTGCCTTCATTAATATGCATTGCACGCTGCCATCCTACTCCTAAACGTCTGCCTCCATGCAGAACTCCAGGGGGTGTTGATATATTTTGACCTAAAATGAGAAGAAGAGGGCTTAATGAGGAGTGGTATATGTAAAACAACTTAGTTGTTAGATGTGCTTCTACTGTGTTTTCTCCTTACTGAATGACATGTAATAATATTTTGGGAAGTGGAAGTTTCCACGATGACTGTCTGAATTATTCATCAAGCATAACTGGTCAGAAAGTCATCTAACAAAAATTAACTGTAGGCATTTACCTTCTCTAGATGTATATATGTCAACTACAAAGTTGCACTTAGCTTGAAGAAAAGGGGAATCTATGAAAACGAATGAATCTGTGCGATGAGACAAATGTATTACTGCTCGAATGAATCTGTGCGATGACACAAATGTAATACTGCTCGAATGAATCTGTGTGATGAGACAAATGTATTACTGCTTGAATTAATCTGTGCGATGAGACAAATGTATTACTGCTCGAATTAATCTGTGCGATGAGACAAATGTATTACTGCTCGAATGAATCTGTGCTATGAGACAAATGTATTACTGCTCGAATTAATCTGTGTGATGAGACAAATGTATTACTGCTTGAATGAATCTGTGTGATGAGACAAATGTATTACTGCTCGAATTAATCTGTGTGATGAGACAAATGTATTACTGCTTGAATGAATCTGTGCGATGAGATAAATGTATTACTGCTCGAATTAATCTGTGCGATGAGACAAATGTATTACTGCTAGCATATAATGTCAAGCTACAACAGCAGTGATTTGTGATGGTAAACATCAGATGGGGAGTTCAGCATTGCTGACCTGAAGTTGACTAGGTAGAACCTCTTCCAGTTTGCACTCAATGAGGTATAGAGAAGGTATTTGTAGACGATATTCCTTGCTTTCACTGAGATGGATAATGTAGGACCATAGACAGTGGTGTGCAATTTATTTGTAGCACAGCATATGGCTCAGAGGATGGTGCTTCTGCCTTAATTCTGTGAAATCAAAGGCCTTTTGGTTTATGGTCCTAGCATACTGCTTACCGCCACTGTCTTAACATTACTGTAACTTCTGTTGTAGTTATCGCAGATGTTCAGATTAAATATTTGGGAAAGTGGCTGAACCATGTAAACACTTTTCCTGCATTTAGAAGAACTGCCCCATTAAGATACCCACGTATGCTATAAAAGTGTGAAGAGTGAGAAAAGGATACATATTCTAAGGTTGTTTTATCATGACATGAAAATAGAAAGGAAATCTAAAATAGATTAACAGGGCACTGAGAGGATTACATGAAGGAATACAGCCTGGAAAGAAGAATGGTGGGGAAGACCAGTTGCATTTTGAAACTGGAGGTACACATTTAAGATATGATGAAACATAGTGGTGGCTGAGTGGAATAAGCCTCCTGTGTGTGCAGTAAGATGTAAAACTACTGTGGCTTTTACTAAGGGATTGAGTAATAATTGTACTGGGGGCAGAGGTGTGCAGGGGATAGATTAAGGCATATGTGATGAAGGGACACCTATAGGGTGCTAGGTACACCAGTCTGATAAACTTGATAGACATTTGCATTTTACTATTGTCAAACTATATGAATGCAGACAACATACTGTGCTATTTCATAGGGGTTTCTGCTTTTAACACCCCTAACTGCTTTCAAAGCTCACTCTAAAGAGCTTCACCTTTTACAAAATATATACCACTGTTGAGACTTGAATAGTGTCTACTTTGTATCACATGCGGGCTTAACCTACTTCTTCAGCAATGACCTGCCTGCATTACTATGTCCTTACTGTGAGTGTAAGAACATGATCTCAAATGTCCCTTGACAGCATACTTTATTTTATCAGCCTCTTGCCACCTGTTCCATAGTACTTTCTTCTTTCTTTACAATGCTGTATATATTATGTTTAGTCACACTGATCTCTGGATATCTTGGGGAAACAGTAGGTGCCCTTTATGAATCCATTATGACCAGACTGACAGATAACAAATTAAGTGTAAAATAAATCCATCAATCTAGAATCCCTTTTTCCCATTTTTGCACATGGAGTCGGGATGTCAGTTCAACAATGACAATCACCTACAGCCAATATATTGGCTATTGTTAACATGTTGCCTTAATCTGCCTATGATACCTGTAACTAAAGTGACATTTTATGGTAAGTAGTTCACTATGTCTTATTATTTTACTACCTCAAATCTGCAGTGAAGATGCATCTCTGCAAAAAATGTTTATGACTATTATTCACATCTATATTACAACATCGAAGCTTTACTTAATCAAATAACTAAAGCTCGATCTTGTAATATCGAAACCGGAAAATGTCGAACGGCCATTTCAACCCAGGGAAACACTTTCCTTGGCCACTTCAAAAAAAAAACTTTACACCCGAAATCAAGTAGGGGGATTCACCCCCTGCACCCCCTCTAACTAAATATACCAACTCCGTGATCGCTCCAAATTGGAGAAAAGGACATAATCCACAAAATGGCCAAGGGAAGCAGTTCCCTGGGTTGAATCAGCCGTTCAACATTTTACGGTTTCGATATTACAAGATTGAGCTTTAGTTATTTGATTAACTAAAGCTTTGATCTTGTAATATAGACCCCTGTTATTCATACAGCTTGTTACATTTTTATACAAGATGCCATTATCTTAACATTCTACTCTTCCATCCAGCAAAGTCTGGGCATTGCTTTCAGCAGAACTACTTTACTTCTTTTAGAAAAGTCTGATAGAAAGTCAGTGAGTACTTTTTTTTAATAACTGTTTCACTTCTGGGAGAGAGGTCTGACTGGAAGCCAGGGTAGCATCTTTTATTATCTGTTTCATGTCAGTGAGAAAAAGACTTATAGAAAGTCAGTGTGTGCCTTTTTAATAACTATTTCACTTCTGTGAGAGAAGTCTGCCAAGAAAGCCAGAGTAGCCAAGTTTATTAACAGTTTTACTTTTGTGAGAAAATGTCTGATAGAAACTCAGAAAGGAAGCCTTCAGGTCCCTCTTTTATTCTCCCACTACAAGGGGTCTAACACAGAAACAATTGTTTCCTATATTCCTGCAATAGGAAGTTAAGGATTATCTTTTTACTATAATATTTTATTTATCTAATTGTGCTGCTTTTATTTAACTGTATTAGTTATTTTAATATCGACTTAGTGATCTTAACTACTTTACCACTGTTTAACTTATCTAACCGGTTTCTGTTTTGTACTAGTTTCATTGATTTTTTTTCCTCTCATATGTTCTATACTTAGTTCCAGCCTTTCTAATTGGTTCCATCATTTTTTTTTCAGTTATAACCTACTTAATACCTCTTAATTTCTAAGCACAAGAAATCTGGATAAAGCCAAAAATAACGAAAGAACAAAAGCCTAAAAATGTAAATATTGCCCTTACAAACTTAGAAAGTTGCTATAATAAAAGGTTTTGTGTTATCATGCATGGAAAGTTGCTAGAATATAAACTTTTGTGTTATCATGCTTTTTCTGAAGAATGAGAAATCTGAAACTAAAATATCTGTCATGATTTAGTAAAATAAATCCTCACTGATTTGCCAGAAAACCATAAATTTTATGAAAAACAGACCAAAAATATAAGGCAAAAGTCCAGACATTCTGTGAAAATCTGGACAGTTCAGATATATGCTGTATTTAGTCTAAAATATAATACTGTGCTAACTTGTTTGGCCGCTTGTACTTGTTTTTGCATTTTTTTATTTTATTTTTCTGGAAACCTTTGTCCTACACATATACCACTTAGCCTATTATAAAGGACTGTATTCTATCTAATTATATTTAACTTGGCTTTATTGCCCTTACCTTACAACTTCCTGCTATTTGCTGTGATATTCAGTTTTCCCTTTCCTTCCTATGTCTGCTGTGTGCCTAGACTGTTTTTTTTACCCACATTAATATATACTGCACTATACTGGGAATTGTAAGCCAACTTTAGCTGTGTCATTAGTATACTGTTCTGTGTAAGATTTAGCTGTGGTATTAGTGTACTGTTCAGTGTAAGATTTAGCTGTGGCATTAGTGTACTGTTCTGTGTAAGATTTAGCTGTGGCATTAGTGTACTGTACTTTGATTTAACTGTGGTATTAGTATTCTGTACTGTATATGATTTAACTGTGGCATTAGTATACTATACTGTGTATTATTTAGCTGTGGTATTAGTGTACTGTTCTGTGTAAGATTTAGCTGTGGCATTAGTGTACTGTTCTGTGTAAGATTTAGCTGTGGCATTAGTGTACTGTTCTTTGATTTAACTGTGGTATTAGTATTCTGTACTGTATATGACCTAGATATGGCATTAGTACAGTGATGGCAAACCTTTTGGGCTCCGTGTGACAAAAATTTGGAAAATGCCTATTCTGACCATGTTGGCGTGTCCCCCCCCCCCCGAACAAAAGGGAAACAATTCTTTACATATTCATTTATTTAAAAAAAAAATACAGTCCAGTCATGTGTGCTGCTATGTATTATGAAAGTAAAAGAAAAATCAATGACATACAATAGAGAAAATATGTGCACTGATAATGGAGCTTAAAATAGTGCACCAAAAATGACCCTACTTATAATAGTAATTTTGAATTGTACTGAAAAATATGGAACACATTATCAATGAATTACTTTTTTTGTTGCTGAGTTTTATTAGATAAGTGCAGGGTCACATATTTCTTGTATTTTTGTTCATTCAGTTTTTTAGCAACTCAGGTGTTTATGAACGCTCGTGTGTCACCTAAAATGACATGGTGTGTCACCTTTGACATGCGTGTCATAGGTTCACCATCACTGCATTAGTATATATTGTACTGTGTATGATTAACTGTGGCATGAATATATTTTACTGTTTGATTTAACTGTGGCATTAGTATACTGTATTGTGTTTGATTTAACTGTGTCATAAGTATACTATACTGTGCATGATTTAACTGTGGCATTAGTGCACTGTACTGTGTATGATTTAACTGTGGCAGTAGTATACTATACTGTGTATTATATAACTGTGGCATTAGTTTAGTGTACTGTGTATGAATGAACTGTGGCATTCATATATTATACTGTGTATGATTTAACTGTGGCATTAATATATGTTTCTGTGTTTGATTTAACTGTGCATTACTATACTGTACTGTGTATTATTTAATTGTGGCATTAGCATTCTGTATTGAGTATGATTTAACTGTGGCATTAGTATACTGTACTGTGTATGATGTAAATGTGGCATTAATATGTGGTACTGTATATGATTTAGTTCATAGGTAAGTACTAAGCTAGCTGCCCTTGTGTACCATTTTGCCTAGCCAATTACCCTTTTTGTGCTTGAAATAACCTATCCCATTTGGTCATAGACTGGCATTACCCATCCCATGGTCGATATTTAAATATTACCCCCTGGGATCAGACACTATGATGGGACCCATACATGGGATATAGCATTTAGGAGCTGGATCTGTCCATTAGCAGTACAGGGGGCATTCATGGGGTAAATTTTATTTTTCCCATCAGTAGATCTAAATTGTGCTTGAAAATTATGTGGCTGAAGATTCTATTCTATAGCAGCAGTATCCTCTGCAAAATATACATGTCCCTCCAAACCATTCTGTTGATGTTGCAGAAGAGGTTTATATCCCTATACGGAGCATTTCTGATTTTATGACTGAGAAAAGGGGGACAATGAGATCCCTAGATTTAGACACAATCACTTTGTTTATAAGCTGTGCAACATAGAAGGAATTACTAGACACATGTTGATCAAAAGTTAGGTAACTGTCCACATATGTTCGCAAATCCTGAACACCTGACTCAACTCTTCGGGTGTGCAGTTAATATGGTAGTTCCCTGGGGTAGATGACTTCCCAAAGGATATAATAATGCATTTTTTGGCATTTAGTTTGAGACTATGATTTTGTTACCAGTTTTTATTTGAAACAAACCTCCCTACAGGATGGTATTTAGGGATTCAATGACTGTTCCTGGTTTGCAGTCATTTGCAAACTTAGTCAGCTAGAGTCCTTTGATATTGACTTTTACTTCAGAAAAGTTATTTCACTAGTACACTGTGCTGTGTATGACTTAACAGTGGCATTAGTAAACTGTTCTGTGTATGATTTAGCTGTATCCTTAATATACTGCACTGTGTATTGTTTAGCTGTGGCATTAGTATACTATACTGTGTATGACAGCTGTGGCATTAGTATACTGTACAGTGTATTATTTAACTGTGGCATTAGTGCACTGTACTGTGTATGACTTAACTATGGCATCAGTGTACTGTACTATGTATAATTTAACTGTCCATGATTTAACTGTGAGACAACTATACTGTACTGTGTATGACTTAACTGTGGAATTAGTGTACTGTACTCTGTATGACTTAACTGTGGCATTATTGTACTGTGCATGATTTAACTGTGGTATTAGTATATTAAGCTATGTATGATTAAATTGTGCCAGTAATTAATTGTACTGTGTACAACTTAGCTGTGGTATTAGTATACTGTACTGTGTATGATTTAGCTGTAGCATTAGTATACTATACCATGTATTATTTAACTGTGGCATTAGTTTACTGTACTGTGCATGAAAGAAATGTGGCGTTCATATACTTTACTGTGTATGATTTAACTGTGGCATTAGTGTACTATACTGTGTATGATGTAACTGTGGCATTAGTATACTGTACTATGTATGACTTAGCTGTGGCATTAGCATACAGTAAAGTATACAGTTTAACTGTGGAATCAGTATAGTCTTCTGTGTATGAGTTATCTCTGGCATTAGTATATTGTACTGTGTACAACTTAGCTGTGGCATTAGTATAGTGTACTGTGAATGATTTAACTCTAGCATTAGTATACTGTACTGTGTATGACTTAACTGTGGAATTAGTGTACTGTACTCTGTATGACTCAACTGTGGCATTAGTGTACTGTGTATGATTTAACTGTGGTATTAGTATATTAAGTTATTTATGATTAAATTGTGCCAGTAATTGTACTGTGTACAACTTAGCTGTGGCATTAGTATACTGTACTATGAATGATTTATCTCTGGCATTAGTGTACTGTACTGTTTATGACTTAACTGTGGTATTAATATACTGTACTGTGTATGATTTAACTGTAGCATTAGTATACTATACTGATTATTATTTAACTGTGGCATTAGTTTACTGTACTGTGCATGAATGAACTGTGGCATTTGTGTACTATACTGTGTATGATGTAACTGTGGCATTAGCATACTGTACTGTGTATGATTTAACAGTGGCATTAGTATACTATTCCATATCTCTCAACTGTCTAGATTTTCACAAAATGTTCAGATTTTTGCCTCTTATTTTTGGACTGTTTCTCATAAAATGTCTGGTTTTCTGGCAAATTTTTGAGGATTACAGTCATGTAATAATAGTAAATAATGACATTCATTCAAATTTTAGACTGCTTCCATCAGAAAATATATAATTATGTAAAATCTGTCATTCTAGTAGCTTTCTAAGTTTATAGGAGCAGTATTTAAAATCTGTCATTATTTTTGGGCTGTTGTCCCCCATTTTTTTTTGGATTTGTCTAGATTTCTTGTGCTGAGAGGTTGAGAGGTATGCAGTATACTCTGTATGATTTAACTGTGCATTAGTATACTATACTGTGTATGATTTAAATTTAGCATTACTTTACTGTACTGTGCATGAATGATCTGTGCCATTAGTAGTATACAAATGGCACAGCTCATTCACGCACAGTACAGTAAAGTACAGTATAGAGCATTAGTATACTGTACTATGTATGACTTAGCTGTGAAATTAGCATAAAGTAAAGTGTACAATTTAACTGTGGCATCAGTAGTTTTCTGTGTACGAGTTAGCTGTGGCATTAGTATACTGTACTGTGTATGACATAGGTGTGGCATTAGCTTACTATAATGTGTATGAATTAGCTGTGGCATTATTATACTGTTCTGTGTGTGATTTAGTTGTGGCATTAGTGTACTGTATGTGCATGACTTAAGCTGTGGCATTAGTAGAATGTCCACTGAATGATTTAACTGTGACATTAGTATACTGTATTGCATATGACTTAGCTGGGATATTAGTATACAGTGCTGTCTATGATTTAACTGTGGCATTAATATATTGTACTGTGTATGACTTGGCTATAGCATTAGTATTCAGTACTGTGTATAATTTAACTGTGGCATTAGCACACTGTACTGCGTATGACTTGGCATTAGTATACTGTACTATATATAATTTAACTGTGACATAAGTATACTGTACTGTGTATTATTTAACTGTGACTGTACTCTGTATAAGTTAACTGTTGTATTAGTATACTAATCTAGGTATGATTAAGTTGTGGCATTAGTATACTGTGCTGTGTATTATTTAACTCTGACATTAGTTTACTGTACTGTGCATGAATGAACTGTGGCATTCATATATTATACTGTGTATGATTTAACTGTGGCATTAATATATTTTACGGTGTTTGATTTAATGGTGGAAAGGAATTGGTATACTGTGCTGTGTATGATTTAACTGTGACATTAGTATACTGTACTGTTTGATTTAACTGTGGCATTAGTATACTGCACTATGTATTATTTAACTGTGACATTAGTATACTGTACTATGTATGATTTAACTGTGGCATTAGTATGCTGTATTGTGTATGTTGTAACTGTGGCATGAGTATACTGTACTGTGCATGAATTAACTGTGACATTAGTGTCCTATACTGTGAAGGATTTAACTGTGCATCAGTATACTATACTGTGTGTGATTTAACTGTGGCATTAGTATACTGTACTGTGTATGATTTAACTGTTGCATTAGTACACTGTGCTGTGTATTATTTAACTGTGACATTAATATACTGTACTGTGTATGATTTAACGGTGGCATTAGTATGCTGTACTGTATATGTTGTAACTGTGGCATTAGTATACTGTACTGTGCATGAATTAACTGTGACATTAGTGTACTATACTGTGAATGATTTAACTATGCATTAGTATACTATACTGTGTGTGATTTAACTGTGGCATTAGTATACTGTACTGTGTATGATTTAACTGTCGCATTAGTATACTGTGCTGTGTATTATTTAACCATGGCATTAGTTTACTGTACTGTGCATGAATAAACTGTGGCATTCATATACTATACTTTGTATAATTTAACTGTGGCATTAATATATTTTTCTGTGTTTTATTTAACTATGGCATTAGTATACTATACTGTGTATGATTTAACTGTGGTGTTAGTATGCAGTACTGTGTATGTTATAACTGTTGCATTAGTATACTGTATTGTGCATGAATTAACTGTGGCATTAGTATACTATACTGTGCATTAGTATACTATACTGTATGAGATTTAACTGTGGGATTAGTTTACTGTACTGTCTATTTAACTGTGGCATTAGTTTACTGTACTGTGCATGAATGAACTGTGGCATTCATATACTATACTGTGTATGATTTAACTGTGGCATTAATATACTTTACTGTGTTTGATTTAACTGTGGCATTAGTATACTTTATTGTGTATCAACGCCTGTATTAGTTAAGATAGTTGTGTACTGTACGTTGTTGTTCAGACCTGCTTGTATTCTGGCATTTGTACCAGTAGAGTGGTCCTTAATCAATTAATTATTTAATACACTCTACTGTGTGTTTTAAGCATGCTTTAGTTGTAGCATTAGTATACTATACTGCATGTTATTAAGCTTGCTTTACTGGTAATATTTGCATATTGTACTGTACTGTACTTTAAACCTGCTTATGTTGTGGCTTCCACACCAGTAGTGTGATCCTTCTCTATGGTAGTTTTTTTTACATATGTTAGTATTTTGTATTGTGTACACTACTTTGAGTATTCGCACTGGTATACCATGTTGTGTTTTCTAAGTTATCTTATTTGTCACTGTGACACCCATGCACTGGCCCAGTAATCAAGGAGCTTCAATCCTTATCACTAGCACCAGTGAGGGACATGCACATTGGAAGGATGATAGGTACACACAGGTAAAGTGCAATTTCCCTAAAGAGCACACAGAGATCACAGTCAGTATGGGGCTGGTCTCTTTCTCTCTCTCTCTCTCTCTCTCCAGATTCCCTATAAGACTCCCCACTGGCACAGCTATAGGGTTAAGATCTCAGCCGAGTGGTCAAGCCAAAACCTCCAGCACCCTCTCTGCCAACCAGTGCTTTGTGTCCTTGCCCAAGTAGCTGACACACACACACACACACACACACACACACACACACACACACACACACACACACACACACACACACACACACACACACACACTCTCTTTGAGTTTTGATTTATATACAAACACACAGACACTCCTGGGGAAGGCTGGCACAGGTTCTCCAGCTATGTCCCCTTCTGCCCAGACTATACTGTAGAAATCAACACCAACCACTCTTAATTATCAGCTACTAAAAGGCCCTTCCCAAAGGGTGACCAATTCTACTGTGTAATGTTACTATTATCCAAATGGTAAGTGTGACTGAGACTTGAAGGCTATTAGAGTGGCTTGTACTATATCACCAAATACATATGCAAGTACTCTAAGAGCTTATATATCTCCATACAAAACTGCCACAATTAAAAGGTTTACATATATTTAATAATAAAATCACAAGACAATACTCATTAACTCAACAGAGTGACAACAGAGTTCAGAATCACAGGAAATATTTTAAAACAACATTGTAGGCCAGTCTCACATGAATACAGAAAACATCTAACTAATCTTGCTATATTCCTATCTATATCTAAGAGAAACTATGTTCTAAATAACTTACTTACAGAGCAAGGCAAAGTGCTGGAGAGATGTTTACAGGTCCAGAACAAGATACAAAAATGCACTGACTTTTTCTCTGAGATAGTTCTTAAGTTAATAATACACATTACTTCTGAATCATCTTAGATTACATCATTCTTGTCACCTCTGCCTAAGTTTTCCAGGCTAGCAGGAACTTAAATTTTAACATGTTTCTGTTAAAAATACTTATCTCTCAGAAGCTGACAATTCTCTCTTAGAAACTTGCCTGAACCTGAAAGTCGTAAAACAATTACCTTGCAAATCTGTAATTACCTTTGTTTCCAGACAATAGAAAGAAGCCCCTAACCTAGACATCCTGTCTCTTAGCTGAGATAAACTAACTTTCTAACATATTGTAAAACTCTTTACTTATCAACTTATTTTCTCAGAGTTTTGCAAGTTAACTCTGTATGTCCCACTTTCTACTATGATACCATACATTTGCATTGACATCTAGTTTACACACATTTCTGCTCTTTTCCAGCAGGGTACACTGTGGTTACAATCTTGAAGCTCAGTACAGAGCATATAGTTTTCTTACATTTTTAAGGCAAGCATACAAATCATATTACTATTCACAAATAACATAGAATTATTTACAAAATTCTATCTAGACGGGCTGGCAGTGTCACATTTCTATATAAATCATATTAATATTTTCAAGTGACATAATTATTTACAAAATTCCAGCTAGCTGGGCTGATAGCATCTTGGTTTATCACAGTCACATCCTTGTCTTCACTGTGTCCATTTTAGTATAGTGCCCTATGTGTGCTTAGCCTGCCTTGCATGTGGTGTCCATGCAAGCATTGTATTCTTATCTGCTTTAACATACTGTAATGTGCAAATCCTAATTGGTGCATCTAACGCTGCATTGTGGTCCTAAATCACTCTTTTGACTTTCCTCCTGTTCTCCTGTTTGTTTATTGTATACTATATTATAGTCTTGCACGAGTACAGAAATATAATGTGTCTTGTTTTGATTAACATAGCAGTATAGCATGCATTTTCCTTCAGACTTCGGCCACTCTATACACCAAATCTCTACCACCATGGAACCACAGTATGGCCTTCATCTGTAGACATCCTGCTAGCACTAAAAACTCTGAAAACATTTGGCAGCACAGAAGATTAAGGTTATGAGCTGTTAATGAGCTGTTTCCTATAGTCCATGATTTGATTACTCCAGCCTCCATTTGGCTACTGCTTGACTCTGCTCAAGTCACGTAACCAGATATTGCTCTTGGGCAATTGAGAAGTTTGGCTATGCTTCTTAATGGTTTCTCCTGGACTGCATGCTTAGTGGCTACCTAAGAACTTATGAACTGCCTCATATTCACTGACCATCCCTTTTTGTTCCATGGAGAGAATTATAATATTTGAAAAATCACCTCATTGAGACTAAAAGACTTAAAATTAAAAGAGATCTCCATGACTTTGAATCTGGTAATGTTTTCTTATGGTCCAGTTAGTGTCTTCGTTCATTTAGGAAGAAGTAGGGAAAAGCAGTGAGTCATAAAGATGTTCAGGATATTTCTACAAGTACACAGTTTGAGGACATTATGCATCCTATGACTATTAATAGTAACTTTACAAATGAAACAACAGTGACACCAGCCATTGTAGATTCTAATATTATATCAGCTTTAGACCCGTTAGAGATGCCACCACCAATGAACAAACCTTATACTTTCCCATTAGAGAAAATGAGTTTAATGAACAGCCGAAGTCGCAGCAAACATACACAGGACAAAGAATGAATACGAGGAGTCAAGTCAGGATTTAAATGGTATTGTCTTTAACTTGTCTAAATATTATCTAAATGAACTTGAGTTAGCTCTATTAAATAATGGTTTAACCTTTATTCCTGGGAGAACTACTGATATTGCAGATACCGTGACTGACTTCAAACTTTTTTATTAGGATTTTGAATCTTAAATTATTATATGGTTTAAATGATACTACTGATAACCATGTTAGAACATCAATAAGAAGTATCACTTTTGTACCGGTTAATAATCCATTAATAGCTGCTTTTGAAAATGCAGTTGAACAAAATATATATCAGCTTATGACAACTAACAATCAACAGTTTTATAATCTTACTGTTGAACAGAGGCAAGTCATTAAATCTTTATCGTCTAACAAAGACACAGCAGATAAAGGTGGAGGCATTGTAATCCTTGACATAGAGTATTATAATATGAATGAAATGCTTAACATGGATGAATATCGAGCCATCGATAAGTATGTTAATCACATCATTTCTAACGTAAAAAGTATTGTTTATGATATGCATCTTAACAGACAGATATTAGAAAAACTTGAATACTTTCATGTTACTACGCTTAGGATTCCTTTTATCTATGCGATCCCTAAAATACATACATTTATTACTACACCACCTTTAAGACCCATTATTTCAGCCAATGGCTGGATTCCAAAACCTATATCAAAATTCTTAGAATCTAAACTTAAGTTAGCCATCAGTTCTTCTAACACGATAATAAAAGACACCTCACAATTTTTAGAGCATCTGCATGCATGGTCTAGTACTAATAATGTTGCTGACAGTTATTTTTTAATCTTAGATGTAGATGCTTTATTCACGTCTATACCAAATGGCATAGGTGACACCAGTGGGGGACATACACTGGGAGGATAACAAGTACACACACAGTATTCCAGATGCAGCTCTCTGCATCAAGTGCAATTTCCCTTAAGAGCACAAAGAGACCATGGTCAGTCTGGGGCTGGTTTCTCCCTCTTTCTCCAGATCTCCAGGAAGACTCTCCACTGGCACAGCTATAGAATTGAGATCTCAGCTGAGTGGTCACACCAAGACCTCCAGCACCCTCTCTGTCCAACCAGTGCTTTGTGCCCCTGCCCAAGTAGCTGAGACACACACTCTTTAAGGTTTGATTTACACACACACACACACACACACACACACACACACACACACACACACACACACACACACACACACACACACACACACAGACACACAGACACACACACACACACACACACACACACACACACACACACACACACACACACACACACACCTGGTAAAGGCTAACACAGGTTTACTAGCTATGTCTTCTTTTGCCCCGACTATAAGGTAGTTATCACTTCTACCAGCCAACTCCTTATCAGCTACTTTAAGACCCTTAACAAAGGGTGTCCAATTTTACTGTGTGATATTAATATTAATACAAATGGTAGTTTGACCAAGAGCAAGGCTATTAGGGGTGGCCCACAGAGTGTCACTAAATAAATATGCAAGCACTCTCAGAACTTAAATATCTTTAGACAGATCGGCCACAATGAAAGGTTTAAATATATTTAATAATAAATAATAAAAGAACAAGAAAATGCTCAGTGTATATTCACAGTGACATCAGCGTTCAAAATCACAGGAAATATTTAAAACAACATTGCAGGACAGTTTCAAATAAATAAAGAAAAATATCTAAACTAAGCTTTGCTATATACCTGACTATATCTAAGAGAATTATACTATTCCCTAGTAACTTACTTCATCAGAGTAAGGCAGATGTGGTGAATAGATCTTCTAGCTGCTGCCAGGTCCAAGACAGAATGCAGAATGCTCTCTCTCTCTTTCAGAGAGTTCTCAAATGAATATCTCAAATGTTACTGCTGGGATAGCTTGCAGAATGAAATCATTTCCTGAAACCCATACTGCAGGAAGCTGACAGCATTTAGCATCTACCTGTGAATAGACCTCAGAGCTTTAGCAGATGCTGGAAGTCATTAAACAATTACATCACTTCACATTTGAAGACTAGTAAGTATTGCACCTTAAAGGAAATATAGAGAGCTCCCTAGTATAGACATTGTGTCTTTAGCTGCCATAAAGCAATTTAATTTCAACTATTTTTATGAAGTTAACCTCCTGTACTCCATTTTCTACTGTAAAAAATATATACATTTAAACAGTTACAATAGTGTATGTACATTTCTGTTCTCTTCTAGCAGGGCACACTGTGGATACATTTTCAAGCTCAGTGCTTTACAAAATACCTTTTTTAACAGACATCTGTACAGATCAGTTTGATACACGCATGACATATAGCTCTAATACATTTGTTACACAAGCATCTTGTATAGATCATGCTGACATATAATTATTTGCAAACTTCCAGCTAGCTGTGCTGGTAGTATTTCCCTTCATCACACCTTTGAGACTTTATTACATCTTATGCATTTTTTTCATCATCTGAAACTGAAGTTATATGCGTGTTAACAGAGTCGGTTTTAAATAATAATATATTTTTGTATCATGAGAATATTTATAAGCAGTGTAAGGGAGTTGCCATGGGCACTCCCATGGCAAATAGTTATGCAAATGTAGTAGTTAAATAACTGGGAACTTAAGTTCATCTTTAATTATAGACATTTCCCCCTGGATTCATGAAGCTCGGCGCACGTCTGGCATAAGGCTTGCGCCGGCCGTGCGGCGTAGATGTGGAGTAGACGCGCCATATGCATATTAATGAAGGCGCGCAGCCACCACAGCCACGTGCATAGGAAACGTGCGCGAGTGCAAGGGGTGTATCGAAGTTGCGCAGGGAGGCGTGTCAATGTCGGCTTTCGAGGAGCAACCTAAACTGCTGAATATTATATTCCAACAGCAATAGTAATCGTACCTATCAGTGTCCATGGAGACTGAAACGTATGCAAAGCAGAGTCCCTGTGAACAGAAAATGAAGACTCAAACAAATGCACAGTAGGGAATAACGGGTCCCTACCCATGAACAAATGACAGAAAAACCGTGTGCCTGTAGTCCAACGTAGTGTTGATAGCTATACCATGTGGAAGTGAAATGTATCAGATGTTAGCGCGCCACCAGTAGGTATGTCCAGTCCAACGGAGAGGGTCACCAGCCGACCCATAATTTCAGGGAGGGAACATAGCTATGCAGATGTGTCCATAACAAAATACACAAGGAGAAATGTAGATATAGGTAGTGACCGTATGTCTGAATCATATCCCACAAGCCATGTAATAGTCGCATACAAAAGGTATGTCCGTATTTCACATACCAAATGTGATAGGAAATAGCATACACATGTAAACGAAACAGAAGGAGCATATAAACATGTAGGCCGAAAGGAACAGTATGATCCGTACCGTCGACCAAGATTACCACCTGTCCCACTTTGCGAGCGACAGTCCCTCTGTGGGCAGATGTGTCCTGACACAAACATGTAAAACTGGCAAATATCCAGAGAATATAGGACATAATTCCTCCGTAGACGTCATGCAATAGTTGCATTAAACATATTTCACTGGACGTATAATACATAAATGTCATAACAAACAGAATAATATACCGAAATGCTACAAGAATAAGCTTAGATATAGGCAAGAATTGTAAGTTCTATCTGCCGAACTGACCGTGGGTATGTGTCGGCCTGTAAAATATGCTGTGTTCACCGCAACTGTCACAGTAGGGTTGCCACCCTTACAAATGGCCAAAGTGGGACATGTTTGGTACAGACATCAGACTGTACAGGCCGACACATACCCACGGCCAGTACAAAGGACAGAACATAACTGTTTTGCCTAGCATTTTAGTTGCTTATTCTGTTTCTCATAACAGTCAAGTATTTTAGATACAGAATTAACTGTTTAATGCAACTATCACATAAAATATAAGAAATATGTTTGTCCTAAAATCTCAGGACATTTGCCATGTTGACAATTACATGTCAGGACACAACTGCCCAAAGAGGGACTGTCCCTCACAAAGTGGGACAGGTGGTAACTCTGTCACACTGTGGCCAATTGAAAAGGTGGAAACACAACCATTGACTGTGGGGAGGCAATGTCCACAACGGCCGGACATGTGTAAGGAATAGCTTGGACATAGGAAAAGGTGCCATCCTACCAATGAGTAGAACAGGCTGGCAAAATCTGGAAGTCAGCTGTATAATCCGAACGTGTATGTGACACAGTCGAACGGGTAGTACCCAGATACACCAACCAAGTAATGAAAGTGAAGTAAGAGCGTGTACCTATGTGCGTGAGGTATAGCATGTGGAAAGCAAACATGGCAGGGTAGTCCACACAACCATAAAGGTACCCGACCACATGTAGGGTAGTCAATGTGTAACTCTGGCCATGTCATGGGCCAACAACCAAAGTAGTGCTCTATGGGGTGCGAGTAATTCGCGTGTGAGGGGTGTGTGTTTAATGGTAAATTCCTCAAAGACGATACTTGTGTCGTATGCAGAAAAGGTGAACCGGAGGTGTATGAGGGGGCAGCGGGTGAAGTGGAAAGAAACACAACCTCATGTAGAAACAGCTGCAAGACAAGCAGACAGGCCATAGTGTAGAACACAATCCCACAAACATATGAATATGAAAATATGCGAGACAAATGTATAGATACGGCAACGTCACATACCCACAGATGGGTCCTGATGGAACTGGCCATAACAAATGCAACACACCTGGATGCATAATAGCCTACCCAGCATACCCTCCACAACACACAACCTGCCACCATACCAGAACGTCCACCAAATCCAGCCGTACTTGGTCCACTGGTTTGTTGCAGAAACAGCTACACACAGTGACCCCTACGCATATGTAGTAGGTATTGTCACCCTAGGCAGTGTTAGGATTGTAAGCCATGTATCCCCTGCAGGTAAAACCCCCTGCATGTTTTCGTGCAGCCACAAAAATCTAACTTGTTTTGGTTTTGACCAATTTTTGGGATATCCCTCACAGGATGACCAACTTGTGTAAATAGTAGAATGGGTATGATGACATGATGTCCAATCCAGTAGATATCTGGACACAAGTCAGAACGTGCAGTGGAGGTCCATGACACTGTCCAGCCCTAAGTGGGCATGCATAACCTACCACCAGGATAAAATACCTTCCCGTGACGCACGTGTCCAGACACAAATAGGAGGGAGAATATAATGCAAAGTGGAAAACGGTATGAGGGCGAAGAAGACACTACGTAAACAGGTCAACCCTGATCAAGTGTGAGGGACACTGACTGTGTGCAGTCATGACTGACCATACCTGTCAACCTGTGTGAGCAAGATATCTGGACAGAGCCGTGAATATAAGTGAGACAAAGGTCCAAAATCAGGGACAATCTGTAAACATATCTCTTAGAAACATAGAATTTGATAGAATAACAGTTTGCACATTGGCATTAATGTCTGGAGTATGAAGTCTGAAACCCAACTGTCTGTCAGCACGTTCTGACTGCAGTCCTTAATGCTGAGCTACTGCTGTGCCAGAACACAACAGCGTATTACAGAGGTCAGTGCCATACCACTCAACTGTCCGGATATTCGCAGAATAACTAGGGTCACCACCTGTCCCACTTTGCGAGTAACAATCCCTCTGTAGGCAGTTGTGTCCTGTGAAAAAAATCAAGACATAGCAAATGTCCTGAGAGTTTATTTCCTAATTTACTTTAATAGTCGCATAAAATGGTTATTTTATATATGAATCCTCAATATGTTATATGAAGTAGCATAAGCAATTCAAATGTTACTAAAATAAGCTATTATATGTACAAAAAAGGTTAAAGTTCAGTACTATGCACAGCTGTAGGTATGTTTTGTCCTGGAAAATCTGACATCTCTACAGAACATGTTCCACTTTGGGCAGTCAAAAAGGTGGCAACCCTAAGAATGACCACAGGTTCACCCCATAGTGTTGGTGTGTGCTTCCGACAATCTGCATCAGTGTGGTAAATAGCTGAGGATTGACGTCACTAAATAATGAGAAATATCCTGAGTATAAGACTCCACAACCTGCAGAAAAGTCATGCTAATGCAAAACCTAGCATTCTATCAACGTTTTAAGCTTGTAAGAGCAATCGTTAAAATGTGTCCCCCCTTCATGTAGGTTTTGCGCAGGTTCGGTGCTCTAAGAGGTTGAGAGGTATGGTCCGTACATATTTACAGGAACAGCCCTTCACACTTGTGTATTGTACAACTGCATACCTGTAGTCACTTCATGTAGTCACTTCATGTCCAAAAATAATAATCCCCGTATGACTGTATACAGGTAATAGTCAAATGTGAATGGGAACACCCCTCACCGTGGAGTATGGACTATAACAACCCCACCCATAATATGCAATGCTAATAGAATAAGCTGCTGACAGGTGCCCAAACACCTGTGTCTATAAACACAGGTAAAACTTCAAAATAGGGAGATAATCCCTGTCCATATGCTTCGTCTGACATTTCACCTCAGCCAGGGAAGTTCCGTTCACCAGGTGAACAAGCCTAAACCCAGATCACTACATGAATACCCTGACAATGAAAGACCTGTATGTGGCTAGACTATATGCCTTGGTGTTCTGCATATCCTCGGAGTGATTAACAATGCAGCCGGAGTCCACAGCAATAGGCAATAGGGAATGTGTAATATGTAGTACCGCCTTTTTCCCAGCAGGAGAATGGATGCCTGTGTCGTAGGTGAAGCGGTGAGGCATATGTTGATGTAGCTAAGTACTATGGATATGCATATCAATGAGGGAGAACACCAATAGA
Organism: Protopterus annectens; assembly: GCF_019279795.1. NCBI lineage: Eukaryota > Metazoa > Chordata > Ceratodontiformes > Protopteridae > Protopterus > Protopterus annectens. The sequence goes on from NC_056743.1 coordinate 1,570,400,280, forward strand.
ATAGTGGTTCCGGTATCCGGCCAATGTGAATGCAGTCCCGGTTGACCTACAACCACTGCACATATAACTTGAAAGTGTAATGAAAGCGTTCGTGCAGTACACACATTTAAATATGTAAAGGTGAACGTGTGTTTTGCAGTAGTCTGTAAACTGGAATACAGATATGTAACTGTTACGGTCAGAATTATGAAAGTTCACGGAAGCACAATTATCTATGAAACATCTGTAACCCACAATAAGGATATGCAAGTGCGCCTGTGCATGTGTAATCCGCTCACAGAATAGAAAATGAATGGTGTTTTCCCCACGTTCTATGTACATGGCTCATACCTGTGTAAACCCGTAAAGTAAGAAACCGGACAAAGCCATGACAACAACTGGTACAAATAGGGACAATCCCCAGATATTGCCCTAACAAACATAGAAAGTGGATAGAATAACAGGTGTGTCACTAGCATGGATTCTCTGAAGGGTATGAAGTCGTAACCTGAAATGTTTGTCATTATTTACCAACGTCAGTCTTTAATAATATGCCACTAACTTGCCAGATAGACACAAGTTTATGAAAAATGGACCAAAGATAAGCGGCAAATAGCTGTACATGCAGCGGAAATCTGTACAGTTGAAAGGTATGATATGGAGATATATATATATATATATATATATATATATATACACATATATCCACAGACATAATCCAAAGCAAATTACTAGATGAGGAATGTACAGACATATGTATATATGTACATATATATATCTATACACACACGATACATGAATAGATATATACACAACAAACATATGTCCCTGTACATATAACACATGTACATAAATAGGTCATGGTATAGCTAATATGGATAGACAGACAGACATGCATGAAAGGAGAATACACTGATGGTTTCCAAACCATTGCCCGGAAAGTACCAGTGTGACAGGGCCTGCAAGTTCTACACGTTAAACATGAATATAGGTGTCCTCTGCAGGACCCCAAAAATTGATCCTGTATGAAGTGCAAACCGTCATTGATGCAAAAGAAGTCACACCTGCAACTACAATATAGGTGTACATGCAACAGTAGCAGGTGCAAGGGTAATAACACATGGGCCGATTGAATGTATGACATACGAGCTGATATCCGCAGAGTGGGGAGTGCTCGGAAGTGTCCTCACACTTTATCGCTCACATTAAACATGTCTAATGGGTACTGTGGTGGTGTGTCAGGTATGGGAATCATGGGTATGCAGAATTGGGCCAAGGTGCTGGTTGGCACAGATCTATTAGGTACGCCCCATGGGAGTGATCAATATACCTATGTGGGTATAGCACACGCCTACATTCTCCAAAAAGGTGCAACCCATCTACTGGATATTTTGTAAACCATTGGGGGAAGACATAGGGACCTATATCAGTGTCATGTAGGTGATTATCATGGATGGACACGCTTACAACCAAGATGGTAACCATACCTGCCAGAATGTCAGAATAAGACAGCTGGACTAAGGCATAGTACACGACAGACAAATAGGGATTATATTAAATATACCTCAGACAAAGTCAGACGGTTGATAGAATAATTGCGTAGTCAGGAATACGAATGTTATGAGAGTTAGTAATCATGAAACAGAAATGTCAGTCATGATTACCTAACTGCACAGTCCATCATGGCTTGCCAGCAATCTACCAGAAAGGCACATTATCATGACAAATGTAACAGAATCATAGGTCAAACTCCAGAGCGTATCCCCATAATGTGTACAGGTGAGAGGTATGAAGGTAACCCGTCCCAATGAAATGTACAGAACTAGTGAAACTAGGTGGACAGGTGAGAAGAAAGACGTCAGGACAAATGACAAAACATGTACAAGTCATAAGCATGTTTGTCCACAAATGTGAATTACAATGTATGGCCTGTGAAAGTCAATGTGGAAGGTTAATAGACTCAAAAGACATATGTCCCTCAGGGTGTCATGCAGTGTCACCGATAGTGTCCAGCCCCCCATACTCGTACGTGAGCTCTGCCACTGACGGAAAGCGCAAATACCGGCGTACACATAAGGTACATGATGGAATAATTAGTGTGGATAAGCACCTGTTGGCCTGTGTGAGGAATATAACCCAGTGGGTGGGTGTGTCCTGCAATAGGAATGTAATGGTAACTGGCCTGTGATGGCGCCATGTATTGTGTGTATTGGCGTAAGGAAATTGATGTCCATTATCAGAAACATACCTCGCAACTGTACGAATGTGCAGATGTATGCCTCATATGTGTGGTGTGTTCCTCTCACAATCTGTACCTGTCTGCCAAATACCTGAGAACTGATGTCATTAAATAATGATTAACATATGTGTTTAAGACCCCAAATCCCTCAGAAAGGTCATACTAATGCAAAACCTATAATACTGTCAACTATCTACGTTTGTAAGAGCAATATGTAGAATCTGCCCCTATCTGTCCCCCCATCATGTTAGGCTTTGTACAGATGTTTTGCACTAGGAGGTTGATAGGTATGATCTGAAACAGATACATGTCTGAGGAAACAGCATTATCGACTGCAAGATAACTCAGAAGGTATGAAAAGCGCTGCAGTAGGAAGTTCATCCGCAGGTATGTGCTGACATGTGAAATGACACAGCAGTGTACAGGAAGTACCTATAGGGTGTCACCTTTACCAGTGATGACAGTGGTACATATCCACAGCCATGCATACATCACAAATAGACATAGCACACAGCAAACCCTAGGCCATGATACACAAAGCCTCCGGTGTGTATGGATTGAGTGAGAGTACAACAAGGAAAGATGACTGCCAGGCTATTCAGCAAACACCTGCAGGGGCGTGCAAGACCGCCCGTAACACGAACATTGCACGGACAATTTTGGGATTTGCAACATACCCCATTTGTATGTGTAAGCTATGCAAATGATGTAATTATAGGGTTGCCACCTTTCCAAATGCCCAAAGTGGGACATTTGTGATACAAACATCAGATTTTGCAGGGCAAAACATACCCACAGCCAGTACAAAGGACAGAACTTCAGTTTTTTGCCTGAATAAAAGTTTATTCTTGTAGCATTTTAGTTCCTTATTCTGTTTCTTATAACATTTAGGTGTTTCAGATACAGAATAACTGTTTTATGCTACTATTACATAAAATATAGAAAATAATTGTGTCCTAAAATCTCAGGACAGTTGCCATTTTTTCACATTTTTTGCAGGACACAACTGCCCAAAGAGGGACTGTCCTTTGCAAAGTGGGACAGGTGGTAACCCTACATAATTACGCGATACATGAAACAGTAAGCTGTCCATGCAAGAGCAGAGCTGTCCATGCAAGAGCAGAGTTATGTGCAGAAATGTACCCGGATGTTATGCGACTAACGTTTTGCACGTTGCTAAATGGAGCAATGACAGCTGCAAATACAGTATGAATACAGTCGAAGAAGCATGCCAATGTCCAAGTCCAAGGCCAGTGGCGGCTTTGTCCATTGGATATCAATGAACCAGTAGTTGTCCTCCCCCGATCCCTGGTGTGGAAGCATAGCGCAGTGCCACGAGAACGCGCTGTGCTTCAAAACAAGACATATGGATAATATACATACAAAATGTAGGTTTAGTTAGATGTTAGTACGCCATGCAGATGAATGGCAAGCTGGAGACAACATGGCTACTGCGTACTGGTACTTATGTGTGGAAGCGCTCTGTCAGAGATGTAACGAAGCATTTGTAGGCAATGTGAGACAAGTGAGGCTGAGGATAGTGAATCACAACATGTCATGCCATATGGGCCAAGCCTCTACAGTGTAGTGTAGGTTAAGGGGACTATTAGAGTAGAAGATTGGTGACAACATGAGTGTGTATGTACAAAACACTGTAACCTCACCGGAGCAGTGTCACATGTGTGCTGTCAGTACTCAGTGGAAGAGACGTGTCATGAGCTATCCTAGGGAACGTCAGGAGACTGACGGCGTATGCCATGGATACCACCAATGTGACCTGCAAACCTGCCCACAGTGTGTCTGCGCCCGTGCGTGCCAGTAAGCATGTGTGCACGCGTGTTAGCCTGTGTGCACGTGTGGAAGAACGAGTAAGCTAGTGTACGAATGATGAAGCCCATGTAATGTCGTGTATGCGTTTGTAAGCATGTATACATGTGTACTACACACATCACACACGTACTGCACACACAGACACACATGCTGCCAATACTACACACATCACTGAAATGGCACATGGATGGTGACTACATCATCAGAAGTAACAGTGCTGTAAACTACGCTACAGTGATGGTCATAGCTGCAATTCATCATGCCTGCTGAAGTACACCTGGAAGTAACACACTGTGTGTTAACAGCATGCTAACATCAATACAGTGGAATAAAGCCACCGTGTGCAGCAGCACCAGGTTAGTCAGATTCTGCATCAATGTTACACATCACAAGTGGTGGCACAGGGGACATCATATGCACAGGGTGTGGTGTTAACATGTCCAGAGCTGTCCTAGAGCCATCCAATGTACACATAGGTGTGTGTGTGTGAGGGACAATAGTTATTGCATGGCCCAATGGTGGTGCAATGGGTGTGTGTATGTGATTGTGGTAAGTGTGTGTGTCTGCATATACACAGGTACAGCATGTGTCAGCCATATACAGGAGGTTGTGGGACAGTCACAGACCGTACCTGCCAGGCTGTAGAGATCCCCATTACTGGCCATGGACACAACTCAGTCCTGCACCTGTCAATGTCTACGCATACAGTCCTGGGATCTGTACCACAACCTGTGGATAAACGTGCGTCTGTAATGTTAACCTGAGGTGCATAGAATTGACAGTTACTACAGACGGATTTGAGCCATACTCACACTCCAATGTAATAACCACTGCTGACTGTTGCCGAGATCTGCATACGACCAGTCAAAGGTGCTGCACTAACATTGTTTCCAATGCCCGTGTAATACCCAGCAACACAATAACCGGTCACTACACATGTATAACCCACGATCACTACAGCACACAGTATGTGCACTATCACAGAGCCATAGCAGATGTACATACATCCAAGGTGCACACATACAGACAATGCAGCAGAGTCAAGAGTGATAATCCCAACATACATATCTATATACAATATACATTTTATATATATATATATATAGATAGATACATACACACACACACACACACACACGTGGCAGGGTTGGGAGCAGACCATAAACTTAAGCACTGTACCACACGACAGCATCACGCAGTTACAAAACGCGCTACCATGATCAGTGGATCACATGATTCACACAGGCACACTTCTAGCCTGCAGACAGCAGCATCAAAGGCAAAGACGCTGCACGGATGTTATGGAGAGTGAATACTGTAAAAGCAATGTACTGTTGTCATGCAGCTGGAAACACACACACACACACTTGACAGGGCTGGGAGTCGAACATACACCTAACTAACCTAACACACTACAGCATGACGCATTTACAGAACACGCTACCGAGATTACTAAGCACAGCAGTCCCAGAGGCAGACATCTAGGTGCGTGTCATCATCCGCAAAGGCAAAAATGTCAGTAGCAAACTACTGTGTGGTGTGTGGCATCTAAAAGCAAGACTGCGTCCCCAGGCGGATGGGAGCATGCGTGCAAACGCACACACACACTTGGCAGGGCTGGGAGTGGAACATACACCTAACTACCCTAACACACTACAGCATGACGCATTTACAGAACACGCTACCGAGATTACTAAGCACAGCAGTCCCAGAGGCAGACATCTAGGTGAGTGTCATCATCCGCAAAGGCAAAGACGTCGGTAGCAAACTGCTGTGGTGTGCGGCGTCTAAAAGCAAGACTGCTTCCTCAGGCGGATGGGAGCATGTGCGCAAACACACACACACTTGGCAGGGCTGGGAGTCTAACATACACCTAACTACCCTAACACACTACAGCATGATGCATTTACAGAATGCGCTACCTTGATTACTAAGCACAGCAGTCCCAGAGGCAGACATCTAGGTGGTATCATCATCCGCAAAGGCAAAGATGTCGGTAGCAAACTGCTGTGTTGTGTGGTGTCTAAAAGCCAGACTGCATCCCCAGGCGGATGGGAGCATGCGCGCAAACACACACACACACACTTGGCAGGGCTGCGAGTCGAACATACACCTAACTACCCTAGCACACTACAGCATGACGCATTTACAGAATGTGCTACCGAGATTACTAAGCACAGCAGTCCCAGAGGCAGACATCTAGGTGCGTGTCATCATCCGCAAAGGCAAAGACGTCGGTAGCAAACTGCTGTGGTGTGCGGCGTCTAAAAGCAAGACTGCGTCCCCAGGCAGATGGGAGCATGCACGCAAACACACACACACACACACACACTTGACAGGGCTGGGAGTCGAACATACACCTAACTACCTTATCACACTACAGCATTACGCATTTACAGAACATGCTACCGAGATTACTGAGCACAGCACTCCCAGAGGCATACTTCTAGGTGGGTGACATCACCCACAAAGGCAAGGACGCCGATAGGGAATGTATAGAGAGTGAGCAGTCTGAAAGCATATTACTGACCTAAGGCAGACGTAGACAAACACACGGCAGTGGTGTGATCGGGGCAACCAAATATCTATGGAGCACTACAACAACACTACATAGATACGGGACGTGCCACAGACAGTACACCCTTCAAGACAGCAACCAGTGTGTTCAATGTAGGCATCCATCGTGACATTGAAAATGGACATCTGTTGCCTGGATGACCACCATTGCTATACAGGATGTCAATGGCCATGCTCACATGCTTAGTATCACACTTCTGTTTGGAATGTACTGTGTGTCCATCTACACAATGGCATACTGGGCATGCTCACACACTTAGCAGTTGCAAAGGGCCATCTTGCATGCACACGGATTCTAAACATGGAAGGGTGCAGTTTGGAATGTACTGTGTGTCCATCTACACAACGACGTACTGGGCATGCTCACACAGTTGCAAAGGGCTGTCTTGCATGCACACGGATTCTAAACACGGAAGGGCACAGTATGGAATTACTGCCTCCACGTACATGAAGGCCACTCACATGTATTGACCAGTACACACTCAAGAGCTATCACAGATGTCTCAGGTGCATATCACAGAGGTACACACCACAATCTACAATGTAGCCCTCCGACATCACCATGTCATTGGACCAGCAATACACAGCCATACATTAACACAACACTGTGTGACTCATGACCAGTGGACTGTACATAGGTCTACAGCAACTGTGGAGACTACACATGTACCGACAGGGTTCCATCATGTGTTATGCATTGCAATGATACCACTGTACATAACCAGGTCGCCTCTACACATACCAGGGGCCCTGGGTCTTACACAGCTGTGACAGATGACTGTCGCTGTACACCAACGAACACACATGTTTGGCTATGTCATACATGTAATTGCAGTGGATATGTGCATGGACCACACACACAACACATATGTACATAGCATAGCTTTTGCTGTCCTCCGTGCAGACAAGTGGCTACAGCAATCATACGCACGCAAATGGAAGGTGGGTCCATGGCTGTTGAATGCTAATAGTACATGAGGCAGCATTGTTGACTGAGAACACATTCCCTCTGTACTAGTTACCCATGACACCCGTCATATCATACAACAGTCCATGTGTTATGTATGTCAACACACATGTCCACCAATTGCAATGCATACAAACATGGCTACATGACAGGCATGTAGGACCAACACACATGTACAATCTGTAGTGTGCATGCAGCTACCATGCATGTGCAGTAGCTGATGTAAGTAACTAATCTGTGCCTAACTACAACATGCAGTTGCAATGCAGCCCCATCAGTACGGTAGGATGTACAGCAGGTATGGATGGATGTGTGCACATAAAGTGGTGATCCACCTGTGTAGATGGATGTTTGCCGGGGACGGCTCACAGGTGTGTCACATGCCATCCTACCATTACATGTGCAAACAGTACGCTATGTTACCGTTACTTGACGGTGGAGACATAAAACCTACACAGCGGTCAGGTGTCACCGACAGTACGTCACTTGACACCTGTAACACTTACATCCTCCCGTGTGCATATAGCAGCACAATTGCCAAAGGTAGCGTTGGTACACATAATGCGGCCAATACTGCTGCATGTCTGTCAGACGTATCATCATATAGCAGGTGTATCATTCACAGTACTGCCATGTGTGTTTGCTTGTGTGACCATATATGCCACATATGGTGGGGAATACATCCCAATTGTTACACACCCCTGTACACTGTTGTAGAGATCTGTACATACTGCAGTGTGGAAAGCATGATGTAGGCAGGTGTGGTGTGTGTATCACACACATTAGCTATCCATATGTGTATGACATTTGTGGTCTCCACTGTGTGTGTGTGTGTGTATGTAGGTATGTATGGCTGTCTGGTGCATGGAATGAGGGTGTATGCTACCATACAGAACATACAGGATCCCTAACCCCTCATGGTGATGCAGTCCACTACCCTGTTGATGCCATCGGTCTCAGCCGCACTGGCTACCTGTACATGTTCTTTCCCTGTGTCGTGTTGTGTGGGTTCACAGTACTGTGACAGTGATGACCACATAGGCAAGGGTCCTCACCTCAACACTATGGTGTGTGCGTTATAGTGTTGCTGAACCCGTGAGTGTGAGCATGTTCCTGTAATGTGACAGGGTATTACTGCTACACAGTGAGGCCTCATGCTATCAAGTGGCCTCTAACATTATCATTGGCCAGACTGCTGTGTACAACCCCTGTACCATGTCAACATACCTGTGATGTGACCTGGTATGGATGTCACGTCTCTAGCCACTGTAGCCTATTAAACTGCCCACATGCTTCTGGATCATGCTTCTGGATCAGTATATGTGTGGACATCTGTGTTATGTTAGACTTTCCAACAGTCAGGCTGAGGCTACGTATAGCATGCTGATATTGCCATATGTGCCTGTGAGTACTCCACAGTTACACATGGGAGACTGCAAACAGTGCTACCTGTAGGCACATGCAAGTAGACAATAAGGAGGGAACCAGGGCATCATTACCAACATGCTGTTACTGTTGTTACCGAGACACATACTGTTGACATATAACAATGCATGCTAAACCTGTACTACATGGTATGTCTGGTGCGTGTCAACAGTACACAACTAATGTAATATTCACTTCTCTCACTATTCACACACAACTAATGTAATATACACTTCTCTCACTATTCTTACACAACTAATGTAATATACACTTCTCACTATTCTGTACACCCTGTGCATCAGACCATTTGAGCATGTCCCTGCACCAATGGTGTGGATGACAGGGATGTGGAACAGGCTTCATCATATGCACAGGGTGATAATGTTTGCCAGCGGCATAGGCTGCACCAATGGATGACATCTTGTGTGTGGGTAAGGGCCAGTGATATGATTGGACATGTCTGTTCAGTATGCATGTGGGTGTTGTGGTGCCCTACAGATGTCTTTGCTGTGTGCGTGTATGTGTGCACACATTTCTGCCTTTTGTGAGGCCTACACGGGGTATTATTGACAGCTCCAGATTGTACAGACCAGGTTGTACAGCTCACTGTGTCCGGCCACGTGACCTGTGCCTGCCAGGGGTTGCATGGGCACTACCAGGCGGAGGTACAGCTTGGCTACTGTCCGATGACACATGTCCACTGGAACCGTGTCCCCACTGGGAACATCCAGGGCCACGTCCACATGGCCTGCTGTGTCCTGGTGTGGACAGCACAGCACCAGCTGCACTGCTACTGCTACCAGCACTATGGGAGCAGGCATGTGAGGTGGCACACTCACGTTGACCTGCACTAGGTGGTGTAGCTGGCCTACGTCCACGTGGCCTATGCCTCGCTCCTACCAGATGTTCCAGCACAGACAGCTCACACTCGTGGATTGCCATGCCACGGTCAAGGGTTCCGACCATGTCACCCAATCGCCTGTCCAGAACATCAGCAATCTGCTGTTGAGCATTTGCCAATGCCTGGATGTTGTCATTTAGTGTATGGATAGCAGCCCTCTGCAGCCTCTGCCCTTCTCTGTTCTGCTGATCAGCACGTGCCTGTGCCACCATTACAGTCTGGTGATACCAGCTGCTGCACTCTGTCCTGCAGGTGCATGTCTGCCAGAGGTCCTCCTATGAGCAGCACCGGCCACATGCCTGTGTGGCACATCTGCAGTCATTACACTGACATCATGGTGTGTAGACACACCTTCTGTAGCCACCACACGTTCCTGTTCCACGCTAACAGATGCTGACTGTCCTTCCTCTATGGCCACTGGTGATGCGGTATGTGTTGTCAGCAGAACTGTGTGTGGGGATGAGGGGGACATAGCTGGAATGGCAAGCATTGGCACAGGTTCAGCCCCTGACAACCTTGCCTGTACCTCATGCATATGTTCATCACTGCTAGTATCTGTGGGGACACTAACATCAGATGGACCGCAGGAGGGTAACGCACATACATCACCTGTGAATGCAAAGAAAGACTCTAAATTACAATAGACACACACACAGACACACACAGACACACACAGACACACCATGCATGTGATTTGACACAGATGGCATGCAGCATGCCTGTGATACAGCAGAGGGCATGCAGCTCAGACATTAATAGTGTTAGTAAGCATACCTCCCTGGGGTGCACACTACAGCAAGCAGGTGTCATATCAGTAGCCATGCAGTTCACACAATCATGGTAGTATGCATGCATCCCCGTGATACACCATGTGGACCAGAACAGGATAACAGTACACATGGCTGACGTGACCTTGACATGTAATCTGCTGACGTGCATTAACATGCATACATGTCTGACACAATGGTGTCCTGACACATGTACAGCATCGTAATGGGCACCACATTGCAGTGTTGTCTGTATGCCCTACAGATAGAATGCATGTTTAGCAAATGTGCATGAGCATGGAAGGGTAGTGTGAGCCGTCTACATTGCTATACAGTGTGAAGTACAGACACTGTGCCATTGCATGGCATGAGGCATCTATATTGCTGTACAATGCATAATATGTACACATTGCATAGCCATAACTGCATGCATAACCATGACCTAACTGTGGATTGTGACCCACGATGCTGAGGTGTATACACACCAAACCATGCTGTGTCAATTGACAGGTCACTGGAGGACCTACAGATGACACCCCTGCACAACTACAGGGTCTTAGCTGCCTGGCAACCATGTCCACACATAGTGGACATGTCAATTCACCATTTCCCACATGACATTGATGTACCACACACACGAGGTGCACAGCTAACGGTGATGTCCTACAGCAGCAAGGGAGAAATGTACAGCATCTGTGGCCTGATGTGGTGTCAATGTCTGTGGAAGCTGTACAGGTGACTACTGTCATGCTATGACACAGTCGTGATGTTCAACAGATCTTATATGGTAGACTTCAGTGACACCTCCACTAGCTGTGCACAGGCTTTTAGGATGTCCAGTGTACCACATCAACTGTATAATCAGTCAACTAAGGCTATGATTGGACCATGTGTGGACAATGTGCAACAGGGTGTATACACATCACATCTACTGTGTGGCTACGTGTCTCTGGCCATCCCCCATGGCCATGTGTGCACATGTGTTGACCAAATGTGTGTGATGGCCATCTATCTCACATGTCTGTGTTGTCCCATATGACATACACCCATAGATGTCAGATATGTCACCATCCACAGGGCTATGCAGACAACGGGTTGTATGTTTGGTATGTGGGGTATGGGTCATGGGATAGTGTGACAATATTGCAGCCAGACCACTATGTGTCTGGGACATGTCAGATGGCACATCACAATGTGTGCACCCAATGCAGGGGCATATAACACAATGGTGACACCTGTGGGCTGCCCATATCACAGCTCACTGTGTGGTACTGTTTGAGTACCACACATGTTGTTCCAATGCATACTACATATGCCTCCATTGTAGAACACCTCCACCGTTGTATGCACAGCTGACCACACATGTAGCAATGACAACTACTGTGGTTTCAAGTCGGTGTATCATTTCGTTTGTATATATTGCACATGGGTGGCCTGTGTGAATGGTGGGTGATGCGACCTGTATATCATGACTGGAATGAACATCAAGTGTGCAACTGTTAACTGGCCACATGGCAAATAGATCTATGCTTTAACATGCCTGATACTGATGACAGTCTCACCTGCAACGGACTCATGTCTGTGCGGCATGCCAGAGGTACCTGTATAGGAGTGACACAGCAGTATGAACATTATCCATGACTGTCTGACAGCCAAAGGGTGCACTGTGCATGTTAACACATTCGCCTGTATAATAGTATATAGTATGCACATGTGTGCATACACAGGGTAGCATACTGTAGTATGCAGCATGCGTGTCCACATATCTTGCATATGTTGTTACTTTACATAATGTACAGTGACACATGCAACTAAATGGGATATAATAGCCATATGTGCAGTACTGACTTACTAGGCAACTCCAGGCTCATTGGTTGGGAGACACCCACCTCCACGATGGCAGCTAGTGTGTGTGGATGCTGTTCTGAGGGTGTCCCCAGACTGGCCAGTAGCTCCTCGGTGTGTGTGAGTGGGGGCTGGGTTGGTGGCCCACCACCTGTTCCACCTTGTTCCCTGGCGATTGCAGTGGCACGCTGTTTTGCATGTCATATCAAGTCCATGCAGTGTCTGCGCACCTGCTGGTAGGTGCGGTTATGGCCACCCACATCGTTCACCCTCCTGCGTAGATCCTGCCACCGGTCGTCCCACTGCTGGGCATGCTGTGGCACATGGCTGAACAACACCTCGTAGTTCTCATGGAGGTACGGGTAGAACACTCCTGTGACATACAAAGGTATTTGTAATCAAACATCCGTACTGTCTTGTACATCTGTACTGCTAACATCTACAGTGATAATGGTTCATGGACATGCACACCATACTCAGCAGGGTTATAGTGCGGTGCCACCCATTATGACACTCGTCACCACTTGTGGGTTGATATTATCCAACACCCTATCTGTATTGTATGGTCATGCTAGGCACTTGTTCAGAACTTGCGAGCATGTCATGAGCTACTGATTAATATAGCACTCATTCCACACCATTTCCCACAGGTACACTGGCTGTCCTAAACTTTCCAGCTTGCTTATGGTACAACAGCTGTTGTACACACGTAACGCACATATCCTGTGAGACATGGTTGTATATACAGCCATGTTCAACTGTCACGTACTAGTGCTATTGCCTGTCTATATGATGGATATGTCGTACATGTGGCAATAGAGCAATTGTCTCATGTACACATTCAATGCTCACCTCCCAACATACGACACTACAGCCTGTGGGGGATGCACTTATGCAGCCCTGCTGGGGGTAATGCTGTCACCAACCCTGACTGCACCTGACAGTCATGTGGGGATGTGTAACATTCACAACACACCCCACTCATCACATAGTCTCACATGATCTCCACCACAGGCCACACATACGAGGACAACTTGTGCAGTACCTCTCCATACTCTGTGTAGGCACCAGAGTCAGCCCCCATCACGGAACACAACATCACCAACTTATAGCCCACAGACTCATGTGTGCCCATCACATACAGCCAATAGGGTGTTATAACATACACAACACACCAGTCATAGGTGACTCTGCATGCAGTCACACTGCAATTCCACACAGCAGGCTACACAAGGTGATAGTCGCTTACATCTTGCTGTTGGGTAACTGATTCTGCAACATAACCTATGCACCCATGCCACACCTCACCAGGTACGATGTGACTGTCATTCTCCATGTTAGTGTGACTGCCCTGAGATGCCACTTCACAGACTACGTGTGCAGGGACATGCAATAGCTCACCAGTCTTGTAGCCCTGAAGGTGTGGGCCTAGCCCTGGGGAGCATTATGCATTCATCCAGACCCGATACCACTGTACAATGACTGACTGTGTCACTTCAACAGTTGCCTATGCTTCTGCTGTCATTCCACAGGCATCTGGTATCTGTCCGCTTTGACTGACCTGCTCAAACACAATGCTTTGGCACAGATGACCTGCACCTGTCAGCCCTGGGAGTACAGATCACATGTAGGGCTCTTGCTGCTTCTATACTGCCTGTCTTGCACAGTTTCCAATAACAGTCACCGGCAGAACGGGAACTAGCAAGCAAGACATGGGGTCATGTGGCACAATGCTTGCATCTTCCTCTGTGACGCACGCAGGCAAGGCACACCTTATAATGCACCACTCCAATATCTCTGCAGTGACTGGGACCTGCCTCTAGGCTCTGCAGAGCACATCTGCAATGACAGGTTATAGACAGACCATACCTTTCAGGCACATACCTGGACCGGCACACCCACAGCTGAGGTGTTCCCATATCCCACTATGTTGTACGCACATCCTGGCTAGTTACTTAGCACAATGCATCAGAGGTGCTCCACGTGCAACTAACTGTGTCCGGAACCACTATACACATTGTAACAAGCTACAGATTCAACAACATACCCCTACCAGACCTCATTTGTTGGTGTACTGGAAAGTAGGGCTCAGACAGCTACTACTGATGTGTGACTGACACTACCCCACACTTAACTGGGATAGCCACTCATGTACCGACACATCCATGAGTCATAACCTCCACTTGGCTGGATCAACCCATACACACCACCTCCAAGACCAACATTAACCTTGACATGAACACTACCAACATGTGACTGGTGTTCCACACCTGGGGTTATCCCCTCATTGGTGGATTCCGAACATATGCTAATCAACCTTGTTAGCCACATCCCGACACCACACCCTTCACGGCATACACAGTACATGAGTACTACAACACCTACTACAGACGTCTTATGACAGCGGTTGTTAACGTCATGACACCCATGCAGATGGACAATGCACATATAAATGCTGAAACATACCCCAGTGCACTTCATTAGCATGTACACGACTGCATGAATCATGCTATTCCACACAGAGCCATGATGGTAAACACCAGATAAAAGACGCCACTCTGGTGGTCAAGTTCCATGGACATAATGTACAACAACAGATGGAAGCTGTTGCACAGTGGTGTACAATCCCATGGGTGGGGTAGCTCACTGGCCAGCCTCTGTAGGGCCATGGGATCCCTCATCACATACTCCAAGACTAGCTACGTAAACATTACTGTGACACATTCCGGGGTGTACCACAAGGCATTATGGTGGTATATCAGTGGTCGATGGCAACACCCACATCTGCTCTCACATACAACAGTGACTCAGGAACATTACAGACCCAGGTGATGTTGGCAACATGCTGGCGGATGGATTCAATGCTAACATTACACCCTCTCACTCACTACAGGGTCACAATCCATGCAGGAACATTGCGGTGTCCCTGCGGTCACACCTACACAGTACTAACCTGCACTGTATATGTCCTGGGACACTAGCCCCATGTCGCCTTCCAAAGTCCTAGGCTGTGATGTCCACAAACCTCTGAACTACATGTCTTCACACTAGGCCACCATATTCAGTAATAGCATTGTGTCAGAAATTGTGGCCCCTGAATGGCACACAGCAACATTTATCACACTCCACACAGGTGGCACCACAATGCACAAGTGGGACTATAGTCCTACACACCTGACTGGACTTTTCTGCATGGCTATGGGGCACATCATCAGGGACGTCATTCACAGAGACATTGTTGGGCTCCGGTCCTTTGATGCCACCTGGGTTGGACTTGTTAGGGCCAGACCATGGCCCCTACACCTGGTGGACTCCTTTCATACAGTTACCAGGGTAGTTGATGATGGTACGGGAGTCCACACATCCTACATTGTCCTCTCATTGCCTTTCAGCACCGTTCTCCATTCTGGTATTGACAACATACACATCCACCTGCACATCGTACCCTATGTCTCAGGATGTTATGCAATGTGGCTCATGGACAGGACACACACAATGAGGGTAGCATACCATAGTACCTACTGCATTTCAGTTACATTTGGCATACCACAGTCCTCAGTCATTGGGCCCCTAATGTTCAGTATATGCTTCCCTGAGGTACAGGCTAGCACAGAGGGAATTTCCCTGCCTAGCTTTATAAACCCCTGCATACAAAGCGCCATGATTGATCCAGCAGCTGATACTGACTCCATCCATACCGGTGTCACTGTGACAGATACCTGATATGAATATCATGGCCTCAAGCTGCATGACACAAGGTGCATGAACATCACCTTTGCATTACACCATTCACCCACTGACTGTCACATAGGTGGTAGTCCCCTACATACATGTCACATTGTACATGTTTGTAGTACACACGTATGTCGCACCCACTCATGTGGTTACCGTATTGCCACTGTGGCGTGGATATCCTTCTACATGGCCACACTTATCTGTACTGGGTGTGTAGCTGGTACATAGGCACCCATTGTACCTCTGAACTCAAGACTTCTACACACATTCAAGGGTACACCACCCCATTTAGGGTGTACCTTACACAACAGCTACAGCTTTACAATACCACACCATTAACACGCCATGATGTTTATTGAGCTCCGACAGTTAAAGTATGTGACTGAACTATGGACACCACGTCTGTACACATTTGCATACTACATACTCAGGGGTGACCTCTGATGAACAGACAGGGCCCATGTCCACAACAATATTAATGGATATACTCCACATACGCGACATAAGCAAAAGCCACTGTGAACAACATGCTCATGGATATGTGCACACACGCAACAATGAGTGGGATGTGCTTGAGGGTTACATTCCCAAACCAGACACTCACCATGCTTTGGAACATGAGTCCTATGTACATCACGCAGGGACACTCAGTAGCACTGTTCATGTGATACCTCCCTTGGGGGTTGGGAGACACATGTACGCCAGGGATCACTGCAGTGGCTGTACTGTGCAGAGGTGCAGGTAACACATGGCTTGCTGTTCACAGGACACTACCCTAGAGAGGTGCCACTGGTGTGAACACTGTAGTTGTGCTTACACATAGACTTGCCAGACTGCATAGTACCCCACTATGAACCTGTGAAGCTATTACATGTCCTTTGTGCATGGTTACTTGGTAGCCCTTCCATTTAGATTAGCTATCATGCTATTGCAATGTCCCGTGCCTACAAGTCATATGTATCCTGTTATTGTACATGCCAATAGACGATACCTTTGGTATGCATGATATGCCTGTTATGCTGTGTAGAATATCTGACATATCTACCTACAATACTATACATTACACATATTTCACATAGTATCCCATAATGCAAAGCATACTTGCACAGCGGGACCACCTTAGACATGTCATTGTCGTTATATGCCCATACACATGCCTACTGTGACAGTATATCAACATATACTATCCCCTGCTATGGCACGTACTTGTTGGACATACCCTACCACTGACTGCGGGTTGTACGGAATTGTTCTGTTTAAAAGCCCTCATGTAGCATCCCTTGTGGTGTCTGTGATGTGTACCTTGTGGCCCACTGCTGGATGCACAGTTTCTACATGCGTTAGTATGCTCAGCATCACATCACTACATAAATACCTTTTCCAACTTTATGCATTAATGCAAACCAGGCTATACATACAGTAAATTATTAACAAAAAACATGCTATACATAAACTTACATACTGAGTGTTCTACATACCTTGTTATCATTACGGACTTTCATCTCTATCTCTCTCACACTGCTTAAACAGGTATTTTGTATGAGCATACTGTTTGAATGTCTGGCAAGTCATCCTTATATATGTTGATACCTGTAACATGTGGTTTCCTCCTGCCAATTGGTGTTCCTGAGTGACTAAGTACTTGCATATCAGCTGTGCAGCTACTCCATTCGCCAATTACGCGGCAACAGTGGGGTATAATTGACTTCTCCACTTGGGCGTTGCCTATTTGCCCTACCTTCAGGGAGATGGCCTGTATTGTGTTTTGTTATGTGTAATTACAACTGCTATGCATAGAGACAATTATACTTTGGATTCATGTCCCCCGTGGATTGTGTGTGACAGCTAGAGTATGTGGTTCAACATGTGGGTGTTCCTGTCATCCCAATGTCTGATAACGGACTATTGCAAACAAAACCTGTAACATCGCCATTTGTTCCATTATATAACGGCTGCAATTTTGCATGGCTCCCTTGATTGTGTCTCTCACAAGGTATGTTGATGGTTCTGCAGATGTAATTGACTAACTGGATGTTTGTGTTGTTATTACAGTCTGTATTGCTATAGTTTCTAGTGTGGGGAATGTCGGTGGGTGTACGTAGCATATACAGGTTTGTGGGGCTTGCATTTCTACATATTCCATATATATGTGTGTGGGCTCTGTCCCTAATTAAAGAGCTATCAGTTAGTAGACTTATGTTGCGGGACTGTACATTGGGCCATTGTTAATTGGTTTCTATATAGTATGCAGGTGAGGTTGATACTTCCACATCTCCAGAATTGCAGCGATATGTAAAGGGATATGTCTAAATGACAGCTATCCCGTGTATTTCTGTCCCAGATATTTGCAGTCATTGCGGTTGTGTTGGTAACAGAACCTCTTTGCCATGGGTTGCCACCTTTTCATATGGCCATTGTTGGATATTTGCGGGACGCACAGCGGTGTTTACAGGCCAACACATAGCCATGGTCAGTACACAGGTTAGCACATACTTTTATCCTCAATACATACCTATTGTGGGACTTTGGCTACTTATCATATTGCATGTAACATTTACGTTTCTTACATACAGGCATAACTATTTAATGCAACTATTATATTATATATGGGACATATTAATGTCCTACAATCCTGGACATTTGCCCTTTGTAATGTTTTATGTCAGGACACACCTGCCCAGGGAGGGGCTGTCCCTCCTAATGTGGGACAGGTGGTAACCGTATGCCGACAGCTAGCTATACCCACACCTACCGTAATGATCTACCTCCGAGTTGGCACTAACAGACACATGATGCGGACACACACACACACATTACAGTCACACGGAGACGCACACGGCACCCTCAACACACGCATACACAGACTACGGCACTCACAAACACAGTTGAACACAGTACCTACATGGACCGCAACACCGGCAGCGGTAACTAAATGTCCCTTCATATCATCATACTATTACTTGCGGTTGTACTGTTCCGGTACTGTGTTCTTTTGGTCTTTCAGCCTCGTGGTTATGCATGTCGGTATGTTACACATTCCATAGTTGGCTGTATCCTATTTATTTGTACCTCCAAGGTGTTATGAATGTCGTTGACCTATCTATATATATTTGCAGATATCGCTGAATCCGTATATATCAACATATATCACTCTATCGCCCTTTCTATCTGTATTATATATATGTACATATATATATATATATATATATATATATATATATATATATATATATATATATATATATATATATCTGACGGGGAAAGTGACAGGCAAGCTACACCTTTCATTGTGTACTTGTTGGTATATACCGTTTCCTGGACTCCACACATTTGTGTCTGTACCTGTCACATTACACACCTGCCGTAAGTTAGGGTTGCCAGCTGTCCCACTCTGCGAGAGACAGTCCCTCTTTGGGCAGTTGTGTCCTGCAAAATATTTGTAAACATGGCAAATGTCCTGAGATTTTAGAACATACTTATTTCCTATAGTTTATGTAATAGTTGCATAAAACAGTTATTCTGTATCTGAACCACCTATATGTTCTAGAAACAGAATAAGTAAGTAAACATTACAAGAATGAGCTTTTCTCTAGGCAAAACAGTGAAGTTCTGAATTTTGTACTGGCCGGGTGTATGTGTCGGCCTGCAGACATCTGACGTATGTCCCACATTGGTCATTTGAAGAGGTGGCAACCCTACCATAGGTACATCTTGGCTAGCAATAGTGTTAGGTGATTCTATACATGATTGCGTGTTCTACTCCTGGCAATGGTCGTTTTACCCTTCAGAGCAGGCGCTATTAGTACAGGGGTGAATAATGCTGGTTTCACCTGTTCTGGACATCATTGACCGTGATCTGCGCGATATTCGGAGAAGCTTATCCCTGTTTTGCGCATATCCATATAGTCATATTTAAATGTCACTTACCAGCAGTGGGCAATGCATATTCCCGCTAACGTGTGCTACACATATGATCTGATGACCTGCATCCGACATGCATTACTCGTGCCTTTGGGATTACATTACATCCCTTGCAGGGTGTGGGACCGGGAACATGAATGACGGTCACTGCATTTAACACATGGCCATCTGGGATTTGTACACGTGTTATGTCGTTTTGTACGTGGAGTATACTACGGCTGTTACTCCATACTGCACTCACATGGGTAACTCAGTTAGTTTACATATTGATGAGTCCAGTTAACGGTATGTCCATGTGATGTTTACTGGATGTGTTCCAGCATTGGGTATGTATATTACAGTGAGCCACACACAATACTGTGCTACACCTTCAAACGACCGCAGGTGGAGCATGCAGGGGTGACGAATGCCTGTCATGGGTACACCCCATGCCTTGACACAACATCCATGATTATATTATGTGGAGCCCCTCATTAACGCAGCAGGGACTCCGTGCTGAGTGTGCAGAACAGTGCTTACACACATGTGCTCCCACAATTGCCTCTGCTCCGCTAAGCGACAGTTGGTTCATAGGTTCATAGGTTCATAGGTTCATACTAGGCTATCTGCCCTAGGGCATTTATAAGCCTAGCCAGAATGTGTTTGGCTTTCGCCACCCATTTTAAATTTATTTTGCTATGCCCTTTTTCGAGGTTAGTATACTGTGCCTCTGTAACAGTGACACAGAAGTGATACCCGGGGTAAACCTACGATCTCCCATCCACTCATCAAGATTCCTCTTGAATAGAGTCAATGAGGGACTCTGCCTAACCTGGACTGGGATTTTATTCCAGAGTTATTCCAGAGTGAAGGGAGCCTCTGGGTTATGAATCTGTCCCTCCAGCATGTCCTATTTATTTCAGTGCTGAGGTTCAAGTCTCTCGAGCGCGTAGCTCGATGGGATTTGGATTTTTTGAGGTGCAGCATGTCCATTAATTCCGGGTTGGACATGGCTTTATACGTCAGGCACAGATCGCCTCTGAACAGGCGGTATGCCACTGAGTAGAGCTGGAGTTTCTTTAACCGGGCAGCATATGGCATCTGTTTGAGCCCTTTGATCCTCTTGGTGAGGTACTTTTGGGGTCTTTCCAGTTGCTGCAGGTGTCTGGTAAGGTACATCCCAAAAGGGGCATTGTACTCAATTATGGGCCTGATGAGTAAAGAGGCACGATGACCTCTCCTGATCTAGATGTGAATCCCTTCATGATTAGGTGGGCTATATAAAATGTTTTTCTAACCACTTTGGCCATGTAGTTGTCAAATGAGAGATTGCTATCAACTTGGGTCCCCAGGTCCCTAATTACTTCTTCTGTACTTAATGGATTACCACCTATGTGTTACTTGATGTTGTGGCAACAGCGGACACTGTTTGCCCCATTTGGTGTATGGCCTCTGACAATCGGCCATGTACCTACCGATGTACCTGGGAACCTATACACACACAGCACCACCATATGCTGATAGGCGCATGTACTGTTCAGGTGTTGACATTCCGTGTTCCAATAGCTGTTGTGTGTACAATGTTTGAGGGCTGCCTATGTAGGATTCACACAGTGGGCCACCTATACATTACAATTTACAGGTGGTCGTGTTTGTGTGCCATCCATTTTACTGTGTGTGCAGGTGGAGTGGTGTGTCAGTCCGTAGGGGCCTACACTGTCAGAGTATGTGCTATACGTTCCCTCTTTGCCAAGGCATAGGCATATTGGGCATGCCTCCATCTGCCTACTGGGGCTGGCACATTGTGTTCATGGTCTGAATCCCTCTGTGCCTGTGATGGCCTTGGCAATTGCCATGGGCTATGAGGGCCTTCACCATTTTGTCCCTGCTGCAGCTGTTTCCGCAGGATCATATTATGTAGCATGGCACATACTATGACGATGTGGGCACACGTGCCTGGAGAGTACTGCAAGGCTCCACCAGATGTGTCCAAGCACTGGAACCATGATTTCAGCATCCCGAACACACGCTCTATGATGATTCTGGTTTGTGCGTGTGCCTCATTATGGCGTTCTTGCTTGGGTGTTTGAGCATTTCTGATGGGAGTCCTCATCCATGGCTCCAGTGCATAGCCAGCATCCCCCACAAGGTGGCCATGTGGGATGTCCCCCCTGACAAATACCTGATACAGCTGTGAGGCATGCCAGATATGGGAGTCATGGTAGCTTCCAGGGCTGCCAGCACACACATCCATGACAATGCCCTGGGCATTGCACACGACCTGGCAGTTGATGGAGTGGAATCCCTTGCAGTTTATGTAGTGCCTACCATGCTCATCGGGTGGTGACTTGATTTGTATGTGCGTGTAGTCTATCGCACCCAGTACCTCCGGGTAGTGTGCCACATGGTGGAAGTGACTCATATTGCTGGCCAACTCCTCCTGAGTTCGGGGGAAGTATATATGCTCATTGGCATGTGGTAACATGGCATCCAGGAACTGGTGTAGTACCCTGGATGCTGATGCCTGTGAGATCCCCATTATATCTCCAGTTGGCCTTTGAAAGGTACCTGTGGCTAGTATTCGCAAGCTTACACATACCTTCGTGTCCACTGGGATGGGTTTCCATCTGTTGTTTCTGGTTCTCAGGCGTGGCCGGCACAGCTCCACTATTTGCTGAAAGATGTCCCTGTCCACCCTGTAACGCTCTACTATCTCCAGATCATGTAGCCCCTGGTAGGTTACCCTTGGTCTGAACACTCTTCTCCTCCTCCGGGGCCTGCGGTGGTTGTCGGCATCATCCTCCACAACACCGTCAGTCTCTAACACATGCTGATGAATCACAGCTACGGCAGCTCCCAACATGTACATTTTAAAAGTTCCCCGTGTGTTTACACCTATGGTGCAGTGTTTGGGAATACACAGGTGTGTGTAGGGTGCTTTCACACTTTATACTATTGTGCTGCGAACACCGATGATGTCATAGGGTGTGTATGTACGATCTTAGCTACAGGGTATCTTATGTGTTTTACTACCGGAACTACTATTGTGGTGCCCTTGGTGTTGAATTACATATGGCTGCCGTGGATTACCTCTTGACCTTCCCTTTACATTTCTGCACGTTCCACCTACCATTTTCTGGCATGCATCCAGCAGCCTGCTTTCATTTGTACTTTCCTAGACCTGGCGTATCTTGCATAATGTGTGCTATTGCCGGTCTACTGTCAGTTTGCTTTGCTCTGCTATGACAGATCTCCTATCTTTGCAATCCAATACCTCCCCTCCTTTCTTTGCATTCCAATGTCTCCCCTATCCTGTTTTGCAGGTTTCTGTGAGCAGACTTGTCAACTGCTGTCGATTGGCCCGCCGTGAGTTGATTGGTGTTGATTGCTCATTAGTACTCCAATTACCCTACTTCGGCATTTCCTTCTTTTCTTCCCCTGACCTTCCTGTTTGTGCTATTGTTCGCAGCGCGCGCATCCGCTTACTGGGTTTCGGGCACGTTTTCATCCCCGTACACATGCGCTTTTGGGCACCATGTGTGCTCTCAGCTAAACGATTCTATACCTTCCTCCCCACACCTGCCTGCAGCTTTGCTTAGCAACGGCCAGGCCAGATTTGCATTGCTCCAATGTGCTTACTGCTATGGTGGCACACCCCTCTGCTGATGTCATGTATCCCCTCTGAGCCACTCCTCGGTGTTATAGCGCTGTGCCGTATGGTATAACCTTTATCCAGCGGGACATTTGCGATTCATTATTATCTGCCTCATTTGCATGGCATTGACTACTAATTCATAGTTACCGTGCCAAACACTGTCGCAGGCCCTTAGCAACCCTTGCACCTTGGTTGTGGTGTTCCATGCCTACCATTGTGTATTATGGTGTAAACCTGATTTGTATTACATTGCAATTTTATGACATTTTTATATAATTTCTTTATGTTATAAGGAACAGGAGAAATATATCAATAGAACATGAATACAGAAATTTGGCACTCAGAAATGTAGTAATTCCCAATTTTGTAATTATATTTATACAGAATTATTCTTTACACTTCCTGTAATAGATAAGCCATTCCATTTTATATATATATATATATATATATATATATATATATATATATATATATATATATATATATATATATATATATATAATATATATATATATCCACCCAAGTATTCACGAGGTAATGAGGTAATGCCTTTTATATAGAAAAAAACAAACAGAAAATGTAAAGAAAGGATATGTGAACACCTCTTGGACATACATAAACTGATGCAAAAACATTCTATTTACACATTAGAGACACAGAGACATCTCATGAATTTTGATTTGTTATTTTACAAAATATACATGAGAGTATAAGAGAGGGTGACCTTAGTAATTATACTGAGTGTGACATTAGGAGGTACTGCCAGCACAGCTAGCTGGAATTTTGTGAATAATTGCATGCCATTTGTGAATATAAATCTGATTTTATACAAAACGCTTGTGTTACAAATATATTAGAACTGTATGTCATGTGTATATCAAACTGATTTTATAGATGTTTGTGTTGAAAATGTATTTGTAAAGTGCTTGTGTTTGAAATGTATCCACAGTGTACCCTACTGGAGAGAACAGAAATGTGCTTGCACTGTTGTAACTGTTTAAACGTATATGTTTTAACAGAGGAAACTGGAAGGTTAACCTCAGTCCAGTAAACTTTAAAATATATCTGAAATTTAATTACTTTACGGGCTAGGCCATAAAAGTGTTATCTCATAGGTTTCAATGCAGCCAGAGACTCATTCTGTAATAGGAAGCCTTCTGTATTGTCATTGGGGTGAACTAATTACTACGTTGGAAGCATGGAAGTATGAAATTGTTTTATGACTTCCAGCATCTGCCACAGATCTGAGCAAAAACCCTTGCGTGTCTATTTTTACAGGTAGGTGTTAACTCCTGCCAGCATCCAGCAATGGGCATTTGCATGAGACCCTAGAAGTTAGATGGCTAGAAGTTAGATGGCCAGAAGTGATGCCATTCTGCAAGCTATCCCAGAAGTAATGATTTAGACATTATTTTGAGAAGTCTCTTAATGAGCAGAGCATTCTTTATTCTGTCTTGAACCTGACAACAAGAAGGACCATTCACCACATCATCTGCCTTCCGCTATTAAGTAAGTTATTAGGGAATAATATAATTCTCTTAGATTCAGTCAGGAATATAGTGAATCTAAGTTTAGATATTGTTTTGCTTTATTTGTCTGAGCCTGTCCTTCAATGTTATTTTAAATATTTCCTGTGATTCTGAACTCTGATGTTACTGTCAATATATACTTGATTTTGTATGCTTCTTTTATTACTTATTATTAAACATATTTAAAGTGTTCATTGTGGCTGATCTTGGTAGAGATATTTCAGTTTTGAGAATACTTGCATATTTATTTGGTTACACTGTGTGGGCCACTCCCAATAGCCTTGCTCTTGGTCAAACTAACATTTGTATTGATATTAATTTCACTCAGTATATTGGGTACCTATGGAAAAGCCTTAAGGTAGCTTGCAGGAGTGTCTGGTGGTAGTCGTAAATACCTTATACTGTGGGTAAAAGGGAGCATAGCTAGTAAACCTGTGCCAGCCTTTTCCAGGTTTGTGTGTTTTGTGTGTGTGCGTGTGTGTGTGTGTGTGTGTGTGTGTGTGTGTGTGTGTGTGTGTGTGTGTGTGTGTAAATCAAACTTCAGTGAGGGTGTGTGTCAGCTACTTGGGCAGGGATACAAAGCACTGGTGGAACAGAGAGGGTGGTGGACGTCTTGGCTTGGGCACTCAGCTGATATTTCAACTCTATAGCTGCACCAGTGGGGAGTCTTATTGGGGATCTGGAGAAAGAGGGAGAAATCAGCCGCAGACTGACTGTGTTCCCCGTGTGCTCTTAAGGGAAATTGTGCTTGATAAAGACAGCTGCATCTGGAGGTAGTGTGTGTGTACCTGCTATCCTCCCAGCGAACGTTCCCCACAGGTGCCAGTGGTGAGATTGAGGCTCCTTGATTACTGGCCCAGAGGTGGAGGGTCGTCACATATTGGTTGGCAGTGGTGGGATAACCACATCACATACTGGTGAACAGTGGTGTGGATATTAAACTTCTGTAGCCAATAATCAGATGACACTAAAGAAGGTGTTTATACTTTCAAGCAGCCACACTGTGAACATTCAGAGTTTCATATCACAATAGTTTTATTTATTTACTTTTGTTAGCTTATTTACTCAGGGAGAGCAGGCAAGGATGTCAGCAGAGGACTATGGCAAGCTGACAAGGAGCCAGTTTGCTGAGATGTGCCAAGCCTAAGGACTGGTGCATGCCAACCTTACTAAAGGGGAAATGATTGCAATCTTAGTCACAGCTGCATCACAAACCAGCAACCAGGAAGACAACCAGATTGGCCTTGGGGATGTAGAGCTCTCAGAAAATGGACAATGGAACTTTTTCTCAGAGGAATTAAAAATCCAACTGGAGTTACAGACTTGAACTGGAGTCCAGACATTTGGAATTAAAATCAGCAGACTGACTGCAGAGTATGGAGGCTGAAGAAAATGAGAGGCAGAGACAACATGAGAGGGAGATACTGACTCTTTGCCATGGTCATGGAGGTAATGGAGAAGGGAAAACTGAACCCCAGATGCAGTAAAGGTCAGTAAATTTCTTCCACAATTTACAGAGGATGATAATTTTTATATTTTTATTCATATATTTGAAAGGTTATATAAACAGTATAATGTTGACCAAGGGCTCTGGGTAAGTTCTGCCCCCCTTATTATTATTATGGTAAAGCTGTAACTGCTGTTTCTAAATTGTCTGATATTGATTGGTTAGACTATAACAAAGTACAGAAATGTTTATTAGAGCTTTTTAAGTTAACACCTAAAGCTTATATAAAAAGTTTTTGTGAGCAGAGATGCAAGGCAGATGAAGGTGTGTGTGATTATATTGCCGAGTTGAGCATTTATTTTTATAGATAGGTGAGTGGGTGTCAGCTCACCACTTTTGAAGGGCTGACAGATCTTTTGGTGAGGGAACAAGCCCTTAACACTTTACCTGAGGACATGAGAATCTGGTTGGCAGATAGGAATGCAACACTGCAGATGAGCCGGGGGAAAAAGGGATCTCTACTTAGCAAGCAGGACATCACTGCACAGGAAATGGATACCCAGTGCTGCACATGAATCTAAGGGAATCCATGGTGGGCAGCCTAAACCACCCCCAACAGACTCCACTAGCAACAGGGGAAGCCACTAGTTCAGGTACAAGGCCATCACAGGTGTCTAGTTTTTAAACGTAATCAGTGGGGCCATGTATCATACAGATATATATGGAGGCAAGGTGGGGAACAAAAGGGAGGGGTGCCAGCAAATGGGAATAACAGAATGCCAGTGCTAAGTTGTCTGGAGACAACAAGGATACCAAACTGCCACAAGAGATTATATACTATCTTAGTAGATGGGAAACAGGCCATTGCTAAGAGAGACACAGCCTCTGATCTAACCATTGTGAGGCCTGCAATGGTTGAAAAGGAGCTCTACTAGGAGGGTGGAAAAGGAAGCAAGCAAGTAGGTGTGTTTGAGGATATCCCTGCAGATGTCCTGATAGGGAATATTTCGATAATGCAGTACTTTGTGTGCATGCAGTTACATGCAGTCAGGCTTGGAAACAGGGATGTGGATCTGGTAGCCTGGTGGGACCCAGACAGACCTCACACTTACAGCCAGGACCAGTGAGGTGGTTATTTCAGGGAGGAAGCTACCCTGTAACAATGAGACTGAAAGCGAGTCACAGCTACTTGTGAGTACGGATGTTCTCTTGGACAGAGTGACTGCAAGGGCAGAAGTGAGTAATAGTAGCCAGGCTGACAGTGAGGCACTGCTGTCAGAGAATACCAGACATCCTGTGGAAGGGGAGCTGGGAAGGGTCATGAAGGCAGAACTGAGGCAGGCTCAGCTCTCAGACCCTACATTACAAGGCTTGAGGGAGGTAGCTACTGAAGTGCCTGATTCTCAAGGAAAAGGTGATTCACTGTCAGCCTGGAACAAAGGGTTACTGTATAGAGAATGGACCCCAGAGGGAGAGCTAGAGAGTGAGATAATACAGCAGTTGGTAGTGCCCAGAGTCTACTGTCTGGCACTTCTAGCCATAGTCCATGACATTCCCTTTGCAGGTCATATGGGCATAAAGCATTCCAAGAGACGTATTATGCAGAACTTGTATTGGCTTGGGATTGCAAGGGATGTAATAGGGTACTGCAGGACCTGTGAGCAGTGCCAAAAAGTAGGCAAGGCAAGACGAAGGTCAAAGCTCCTTTGGTGCCTTTGTCTGTGATTGAGGAGCCATTTTAGAGGGTAGCTATGGATACTGTGTGGCCTCTGACTACTCCAAGTTCCACAGGGAAGAAGTATATCCTAGTGGTAGTAGATTATGCTACCAGATACCCTGATGCTGTGGCCCTGTCCTCCATTGAGGCAGAAAAGGTGGCAAATGTTTTGTTAGAGGTTTTCAGCAGGGGAGGTTTCCCAAGAGAAATACTGACTGACAGAGCTTGTCTGTGAGAGCACTGTGAGGTGAAGCACCTAAAGGCCACGCCCTACCATCCCCAGACAAATGGTCTTGTGGAGAGGTTACATTTTACACTAAAGACCACATTATGGACATTTGCAGACCAATTTAAGAGAGTGGGACAACTGTTTGCCCCATATGCTGTTTATGTACCCCAGGAATCCACAGGTTTTTCACCCTTTGAGTTGCTGTATTGGCATCAGGTGAGGGGACTTCTAGATTTGATTCATAATGAGTGGGAGGGTGAGTCTGAATCCCACAAGAAGTCTGTTGTGATATATGTCCCAAACCTCAGGACAAGGCTCAGGGAACTCATGGGCTTGGCTCAGGAGAACCTGGCAGAATCCCAACAGCAGAAAAAGGTCTGGTATGACAGGAATGCTCAAGTTAGAGAGTATGCTGTGGGGCAGCAGGTTACGGTTCTCATTCCTGTCAGACACAATAAGCTGCAGGCAGCTTGGGAGGGACCCTTTAAAGTGGTAAGGAAGGTCAGTTATGTTAACTACATGGTAATCCAGCAAGGCAGGAGGCAGGTGCACAGATTGTAGCATGTTAACATGATGAAGCCTTACCATGATAGGGAAGCCCTGATGCAGAGTATTTGCAGTGGCTGGCAAGAGGAGTCTAAGGGGATCTGGTGACTTATCTGCTTAGTGAGGCTCGGACAGACACCTCAGTGGAAGGAGTAACAATTTCCCAGCAGCTATCTCCTAGCCTGGTTTGAGAAATCTGAGCAGTGTTACAGGAGTTTGGGGGCATGTTCACTGAGAAACATGGGTGAAACTTACTGGTGCAGCACCATGTGAATACAGGATGCCAAAGACCTATTAAGCAGACCCATTAAAGGGTGCCTGAGTGAGTCAGACAGTCTCTGAGGGGGGGGGGGGGATACAGAAAATGTTGGAACTGGGGTTAATCTAGGAGTCCAGCAGTCCCTGGGCCTCTCCAGTGGTGCTGGTACCAAAGAAGTTATGTTAACTACATGGTAATCCAGCAAGGCAGGAGGCAGGTGCACAGATTGTAGCATGTTAACATGATGAAGCCTTTCCATGATAGGGAAGCCCTGATGCCGAGTATTTGAAGTGGCTGGCAAGATGAGTCTAAGGGGATCTGGTGACTTATATGCTTAGTGAGGCTCGGACTGACACCTCAGTGGAAGGAGTAGCAATTTCCCAGCAGCTATGCCCTACCCTGGTTTGAGAAATCTGAGCAGTGTTACAGGAGTGTGGGGGCATGTTCACTGAGAAACATGGGTGAAACTTACTGTTGTAGCACCATGTGGATACAGGATACCAAAGACCTATTACGCAGACCCATTAAAGGGTGCCTGAGTGAGTCAGACAGTCTCTGAGGGGGGGGGATACAGAAAATGTTGGAACTGGGATTAATCTAGGAGTCCAGCAGTCCCTGGGCCTCTCCAGTGGTGCTGGTACCAAAGAAGGATGGCAGCACCAGCTTCTGTGTGGACTACAGTAAACTAAATAGTCACACAGAGTCAGATGCTTACCGCATGCCTAGGACAGATGAAGCCTTAGAGCAGCTGGATGAGGCTACGTATCTGACCACTATTGATCTGACTATGGGCTGCTGGCAGGTGCCCTTGACTTCCACCAATAGAGAGAGGTCAGCCTTTGTGACACCTTTTGGATTATACAAGTTTACAAAGATGCCCTTTGGGATGAAAAATGCCCTGGTGACCTTCCAGAGGCTGGTAGATTGTATCCCAGCAGGAGCAAGAGACTATGCCCTTGCTTACCAGAGTGATATTGCTATCTACAGCCATTCCTGGAAGAGCACCTTCTGCATGTCAGGGAGGTCCTGGGCAGACTGCAAAGGGCAGGGTTGACCATGAAACCCAGTAAGTGTCAGGTGGGTATGGCAGAGGTCTCCTACCTTTGACATAGAGTGGGGAGTGGTAAGATCAGGCCAGAACCTGCCAAAGTGGAAGCCAATCAGGCATGGCCTGTCCATGTTACCAAAAAGCAGGTGAGGGCATTCTTGGGGAAAGTGGGGTACTATAGAAAGTTCATTCCTAAGTATATTACAATAGCTGCTCCCCTCACAGACCTGACAAGGAAAAACAGGCCAGATAAGGTAGTGTGGACTCCAGCCTGCAAGCAGGCATTCCAAAAGCTTAAAGGGGCTTTGGGAGGACCCCCTGTTTTAGCCAGTCCAGATTGCAGCATAGAATTTGTTGTGCATGTAGATGCTTCAATGACATGATGATATGGAGGAGACTGGACATCCTATGTATCCAAGAGATGAGATGGGAGGACAGTGCAGCAAAGCCACTTGACTTGGGATCCATAGTCTACTCCTTAGGTGGAGGGCAGGAGGTCTGTATTAGATAACTGAAAGTTTTATTCAGCGAACGCTCACATGAGCGAAAATGCTGGAAATTGAAAGGGTGTTTGTGGGGTCGTGGTACAGTGAAGAATGGGATATTTGCCCTTTCCTCACTGTAGTGCAGTCTCGGAGTTGGAATATATAGTTAGTGGGGGGTGTGGGAGACACAGTCCCCCACAATAAGAAGTTCAATTTCCAGAGTTTTTGCTCATGTGAGTGTTCGCTGAATAAAACTTTCGGTTATCTAATATAGACCCAAGGGCAGGCTAGAAATGGTGTAGGAATTGTGGTGAGAGAGAGAGAGGCTTCAGAAAGCAGTAAGGGATATCATCAGAATTAATGACAGACTCGTAGCAGTCAGACTCCAGTGTAATGATAGGGAAGTATTCATAATCTCAGCCTATGCCCTACAGCAGGGTTGTGATAGTGAGGAAAAGACTACATGGAAGGAAATTCACTTTAGTTACAGACCACAGTCCCTTAACATGGCTACATCAAGCCAGCCAGCAAAATGTGAAGGTATTAAGGTGCATCTAGGGTTGCAGACATATGACATGATAGTACAGCACCGTAGTGGGGTCAGCAATGCCAGTGTAGATGGACTGTCAAGACAGGGTATGGGTTAATGTGTTCCCACACAAGCTAATGTCCCAAAAACCATGTTCCTCAATGATCACTTTAAAATCTAGCTTCAGTCTTCCAAGGAAGGAGAGATGTGATGATGTGAGGTATTGCCAGCTATGCCAGGAGAAGTAAGGTAGTGGATGTATAACATATGCCAGTATAGCTACCTTGAATTTAGTAAAGAAGTATATGCCATTTGTACATCAAACCAATTTGTACAGATGCTTGTGTTGAAAAATGTATTTGTAAAGCTGCTTGTGTTAAGAATGTACCAACATTGGGTCCTGCTGGACAGAATTGAAATATACCTGTATGTCAGATTGTATTGTAACTGTTGAAATGAATATATTGTAATAGGGGATACTTGAAGAGAAGAGGTTAATCTCAGTCCAGCTAACTCTGAAAAAAAAGTCTGAAATTAAATTTTCTGGTTTTGCACATAAAGATTGTATCTCACAGTTCTGATTGCAGCCAAAGACAAAATGTATATGAAAACCAGGACTATGAATCCTACTGTTTTTCCTTATGGGTGAAATAATTGCTACCTGGAACAATGGAAGTTTTTGAAATGATTTTATAGCTTCCAGATGCTGTAACACATCTTAGCAAAACTCTATATATTTGTGTATTATGACACATGTGCTACATTGTGGTTCAGCTTCTAGTAAAGGAGATATTGTGGGAGCCAGAAGTCAGACAACCAGATATATGTGATGTCATTCTGTAATACAGAACTGAAATGATGTTTTAATACTAGATGAGACAGAAGTCTCAGCACAGTCTGTTTATGAAACTTGACAAAGAAGTATGATTCATCCACTTCATCTTGCCTTGGTCTAGTAATTGAACTAGGGAACATTACTTGCTTAGATCAATCAGGAAAATACAGTGAGATTAGTTAAGTATTGTTTTTCTGTATCTGTGTGAACCTTTTCATTTGTGTTAATTTTAATATTCCCTGTGATTGAAACTCTGGTGTTTATTGTAAATAAATATTTAGTATTTTCATGTTCTTTTATTATTAAATATATTTAAACTTTTCATTGTGACTAGTCTTTTAGAGAATATTTTCACATTTGAGTGTACTTATATTTATTTGGTGACACTGTGGCCACTCCTGAAAGCCTTGCTGCATTGGTCAAACATTACCATTTGTATTAGTATTAATTTTACTCAGTATAATTGGGTAACCTTGTAAGAGCCTTAGAGTAGCTGGCTTTGGAGTGTTCTGGTGGCAGTATCTACTGTATAGACTGAGCAGAGGGGACATAGCTGGAAAATCTGTGTCAGCCTTTCCCGTGTGTGTGTATGTGTGTGTGAAAATCAAATCTCAGAGTGTGTGTGTGTGTGTGTGTGTGTGTGTGTGTCAGTTACTTGGAGCAGGGGCACAGAGCACTGGTTTCACAGAGATGGTGGTGGAAGTCTTGGCTTAGAACACTTGAATCAACTCTACAGTTGTGTCAGTGGGTAGTCTTATTTGGGGCTTGGAGAGAGAGAGGGAAACCCAGCCCCAGGACCGAGTGTGATCCCTGTGTGTTCTTAAGGGGAAATTGTTCCTGTTACAGAGAGCTGTATCTAAAATACTGTGTATATCTATTTTTGTTTCAAGTATCAAATATATGGGTTCCCTTTAATGTTCAATGACTGTAAATATCAACCTAGGAACTGTTCAAATTTATGAGCTGTTACAGCAATTTCTGACTAAGTATATATTTTACTGTATCTCAGACTATTCTCCCTTCTTCAAGGTTCAGTATCTTAAAGCTAGTATATATATATATATATATATATATATATATATATATATATATATATATATATATATAATAGCAGGAGTGTGGGAGAGCACCCTGTACACATCAGGGAGGGTGCCCCCTGCAAATAATGCAAACTGCATTTTGTATGCTTGAGTATTTAAAATTAAAAGAAGAAAGATGTTGATGGTGATGGTATGCAGAGTACAGAAAGTGCTGTCAGAATATAATCACTTCTGGGCCATGGGTTTAGCAGGAGTTATTCACAACTTGATTAGTTTTCCCTTAAGAGAAAAAGCCTGAGTAGGCGACATCTGCCAGAAAGATGTACAAACTACTACTTCTGTTGCTGCGGTGAATACTGCTGTTCTACATTGGACTTCACTTAAAAAATCTTACATATTTAACTTAACTTGTTTTGCAGTGACTCCATTTGTTTATATCACTCAACATTAATGATCGGTTTTCATCTGTGATATATAGTTGGAGTACTTCATATAATGTACAATTTGATGCATGCAAAAGCAGTTTCCATCTGTGAAGTTCGGTATATGCCTCTGATGGCTCTGTGCAAACATT
This sequence comes from Protopterus annectens, assembly GCF_019279795.1. Taxonomy (NCBI): domain Eukaryota; kingdom Metazoa; phylum Chordata; order Ceratodontiformes; family Protopteridae; genus Protopterus; species Protopterus annectens. The sequence goes on from NC_056743.1 coordinate 1,570,434,338, forward strand.
GATATTACTTTATGATTTTATTGTGGACATTTGTCTCTTACTTTTTTTAATATTTATGCCTTCAGAAGTTATGTTTTGGATTGCTGTAGTTAACAATGCAGATCTGACTTCATGTTTGTGGCTGCTTTATTTTGTTTGCAATCATGAACCTGCTTACCTGTTTTATAATGACAGTGAGTTCAAGTCAACTCAGTTCATTTCTGAACTGGATCTTTTTGAAGTGGCAATTAGACTTTTAACACTGTTATAAATACTCAGGTTAGAGAATCAGTTGCACTGAGTTTTATTTTCTAGTTATGTACAATACTAAATGCTCTGTCGTCACAGAGATATAAAACTCTGCCTATGACCTAGATGACCTGAGTGCAGTTAGTGGCTTGGACAATGGCTGGAGCTGGTGGGGAGGTGGAGCGGAAAAGCAAGGCTTAGCCAGCTCACCTTTCTTCAGAGGGAAGGATGGGCTGTACTCCATAGTAGAAACCCAGAAAGGACTGAGGGTCACATGGAGGTGCTGCCTATAGTTTCATAGTTTCATAGTTTCATAGTATAATACTAGGCTATCTGCCCTGGGGCATTTGTAAGCCTAGCCATAGTGATGTGGCTTTTGCCACCCCATGAAATGGTACAAAAATGTACAGAATAAATCTAGAATACTGTGCCTCTGTCTAGTAGTGACACAATGAAGGTCCCCTTATATAATAGAATTAGTTTACTGTGCCCCTGTCAAGCAGTGACACAGATGTGACCCCTGGGGTAAACTTTCGATCTCCCATCCACTCATCAAGATTTCTCTTGAAGAGAGTCAGTGAGGGGCTCTGCCTAATACGAACTGGGATCCTGTTCCAGAGCATGGGAAGCCTCTGGGTTATGAATCTATCCCTCCAGCATGTCCTATTCATACTTGTGCCGAGGTTTAAGTCTTTAGCTCTCGTGGTCCTGATGGATTTGGATTTTTTGAGGTGGAGCATGTCCATCAAATCCTGATTGGACATGGCCTTGTACGTCAGGCAGAGATCACCCCTGAGCAGGCGGTATGCCACTGAATAGAGCTGAAGTTTCTTTAGTCTGGCTGAATAAGACATATGTTGGAGACCCTTGATCCTTTTGGTGAGGTACTTCTGTGGTCTCTCCAGCTGTTGCAAGTGCCAGGTGAGGTACATACCAAATGGGGCATTGTACTCAATCATGGGTCTGATGAGGGAGGAATATAGGGGTACAATGACATCCTTGGATCTGGATGTGAATCCCTTCATGATGAGGTGTGCAAGGTAGAATGTTTTTCTAACCACTTTGGCAACGTGGGTGTCAAATGAGAGGTCACCGTCTACTTGGGTCCCCAGGTCTCTGATTACTTTTTCTGTACTCAGTGGGTTGCTGTCTATGTGATAATTTGTGGATACTTTGTTTTTTCCAAAAGGGATGACTATACATTTTTTGGCATTTAGTTTAAGGCCGTGACTACGGCACCAGTTGTCCGTTTCAGTGAGGCCTTTTTGTAGGATGTGTGTGTCTGCTGGTGTATCAACTATGGCTCCTAGTTTACAGTCATCTGCGAACTTTGTCAGCCACAGCCCTCCCATGTTTGCTTTAACATCTGAGAAATAAATGCTGAACTAGAGGGGTCCCAGGACAGATCCCTGTGGGACACCACTTGTGACCGGCTTTGAGTCTGACATTGCTCCAGCGATTTTTACTTTATGGGTTCTGTCCTTTAGCCAGTTTGCAACCCATCTAGTGACATAGGGTTTTACTTTTAAGCTGTTTAGCTTATCTATGATGCCTGAGTGGGGTATTGTGTCGAAGGCTTTAGCCAAGTCCAGGTATGCTGTATGGACTGCTTTGCCCTCATCAATGACTGTTTTGAAAAAGTCAACCAGATTTAAAAGGCAGGATCTGCCCTTCACAAAGCCGAACTGGGTGGGGTCAAGTGTCTGTAGGTCCCCTATGTCTCTGTTTATGAGTTCCATAATGATTCTTTCCATGGCTTTGCAGGCCAGGCTAGTTAAGCTTATGGGGCGGTAGTTTCCAGGGTCTGTAGAGGCACCCCTCTTGTGGAGTGGGACCACTGTTGCTGTACGTCAGTGTACAGGTACATATCCTGAAGTAAGGCTAAGGTTAAATAGCATTTTTATGTGTGGGTTTAGCTCCTCTTGGAGTTCACGTAACACGCACCCCGGGATACCGTCAGGTCCCATTGATGCTGTGTTTTTTGCTTTGTTTAGGGCGGTTCTCACTTGGACATCTGAGATGACAGGGAGATTACATTCAGCTGGGATAAGTATTTCTTCTTTTGGGGGTGAAGGAGGTGAGAAATTTGCACTGAACCTGTCAGCCAGAATGTTAGCAATATCTTGTGGGTTCAGTGTATTTTTTGTTGTTGTGAACAAACTCTGAGCATATCTGAGGGTTTCCGCCCAGGTTTCTAACATAGCTGAAGAAGGCTTTGTGGTTATCTTTAATGTCCTTAGCGATTTTTCTCTCAAAGTTTGCCTTGGATGTTTTTATGAGAGAACGTAGTTTTCTGCTAATGTTGATCAGAGACGTCTTCCCTTCATGGGATTTCGCTCTGACGTGCAGTAGCTTCCTTCTTTTGTTATACAATTTGTTTATGGCTGAGGTCCACCAGACAGGACGCTTACATTTGGTGGAGAGGGACTTGGATTTGTTTGGGATTGCATGATCCATGCATTCTTGGATATGTCCATAGAAAGCATTTGTGAAGGATTCGGCATTGCCGGATGTGGTATCCACTGGCACAGTGGGCTTAAAGGATACCATCTCCTTCTTAAGAAGAGTGAAGTCTGCTTTTGATAGGGGGTTAGGCTATGATTACATCACACTCAGAGGCATGGACATGCATTGCAAGGTCCACTGGATAACAATCCCTTGGATGAAATCAGTATGTACAGGGAATGGCATATATCTGATCCCCAGCTCACTTTTGGGGACTCAGACTTGCAGCTTGTTCACAACTTGCCTCAGGGGAATGAATGGGCTAAAGGTGTCAAGCCCCTGAGAAATTGCCAGGTCTATAGGGTGGTGGAGAGGGGGCAAAGCTTGATGGTTAATTGGGGAATTGGTCAAAACATACTAAACTTGCATGACCAATATGGTCTAAGCAGCTGCTGGTTTATCACTGCATCAAACATATGCTGCTGTTGGTATTGGTGACAGCACACTCCTTCCTTATCATCATTAGTAACTGTTTTATTGTCAGACTTCACAGTATAGAAGTGCATTTTATCACTGTTACCCAAGCATTAATTAATATGGCTGTTGATGGAAATCAGTACGGGAATCCCTCACTGTATTTTCTTTTATTGTTTATAAACTTCTCAGTGCTTTCATTGCTCTGTATTATTAAGAGCAATGGTATAGTAACAGGTAATCATAACAAATCACCTTTTGTGCCTGCATATTATTTCTCTGTGTTTTTTTCATGTTTCAGATATCTGTTTTACACAGGGAAGAGAATCTGAGCAAAAATGCTATATATTAATACCCTTCCCATGTGGACGGGTTACATGCAAGCTATGCCCATATGGGCAGGTTTACATGTCCCTCCACAAAGGCTTGTATACAGAGTTCCCATACTTTTCAAATGTTTTGTGTACTCGCCACAAAACAAGTCTGTTTTACAATACGTATGAGATCCCCACCCAGATGTGACAATGTTCTGCTAGTGTGCACAGCTGTTGTATATATCCAAAGACTTTTCATTTTTCCTTTGATTTTTGTTATGAAATCTTTGTTATTCTGTATTCACTAAGTACTTGTGGCTTTAATGATTTTGCAAAATCTCTTTAGTGATTTTAATAGATTTTAACACAGGGTTTCTGTGATGCTCTAAACTTCACATGGGAATATATGTTTTGTTAACCATTAAATTAAGACCTGACATGTTTTTTTCACCTTTATAGTGTTAATTTCACAGTATAGCTTCACTTGTTTAATATTAGCTTACCTTACCACTTCTCCAAAACAATGCCAAAAGCACTCACATTTCTAATATAGCTAGCCATTTTGTGTCCATTTCCTTCCTGAAGCACTTGCATCATGCTTACTAATTAGCCCCTCATAATATACCAAAATTACTGTATATAACTAAATTAGTATTAGCAAAATCAAACTGTATAAATTGTTTTCTGAGAGACTCAATAACTCAGCTTCGTTATTATGCAAACATAGCACTGTACTGCTTTTGGATAACACATTTTATGCTAAAGTCATTCTGTATAATGAGCTTATTCATATAATCAGTAAGTAGTTTCTTGGTAAGGGAAAAATTACTATGCAATGCCTCTTGTGATTTATTGGACTGCATAAATCAATAACCATTTATGTATATACATCGAGTAATTAACCTCTGTGCAAAATGTCATATGTTATAATTTAGATGAATAATTTGTGCACTGAAGTTACTGTTTGTAATTTTCTGAAATATGCTTGTTAATAATCTGTTTTATTATACAAAAATCACTTTTCATGGCTTTACATAGATACTGTTCTCACAGCCGTCAGTTGAAATTCATGCCAGCCTGCTGTTGTCATGTTGCCTTCTGTGACATTCTCTTTTATTTTATTGCTCTATGCTCTTCCATTTTCATTGATTTCACAGTTTGTAACAAGCAAGTACTAACATACAATGAATCAGTCATGCTAACAGTTTGTTATGCCTCACCAGTTAAGCACAGCTAAGTAAACTACAACTGCAACAGCTGCACAAAGGCAGAGAGAAAGCTGATGATACTGTTACCTTGATAGAGAACATACATTGCATCACAATTTAAATTCTTCAAGGTGGAATATGTGGAAAACTCAGCCCCTTTTCCCAAATGAGACTATTATTGGAGTTATGTAAAAGAGGGTGTGGGGGAACCCCCCCCCCCAACATAGGATTGTTTAGGGAGGCCCCTCCTATGAAAAACTTGCTTTTGAGGGTGTTTTTTCAAATAGTTTAGTCTTGATGGCTTTAAGTTATGATGAGCTGTCATAAAATCTGGACACGCCCTGAAATGTGTACATGTATAGTATGCATGGGTACGCTACACACCACACAGCAGAACACTTAAAGAAATCAGTATTGTGCTGTAGCACCCTACAGCAGGCTTGTAGTTCTGCTCTATGGACCAGTGCTATGTCTGTGAGCTCTGCAATGTCTCTCTAGTTGTCACATGGTGAGGTCAGGTGTTAATTCTACAATATAGTGTAGAGCTGTGCAATATGTTATTAATCTTCATAGTATCGTAGTGGTACATAATTGTTTGATTTCATGAAGTCAGCATTCAGATAGTACCAATAGTACAGTATTATACAATGGTTTATCATATGCTTAAAGGGGTAGTGTACAATTCTATGTGACATGTTTTGTTTTTGTGAAATGTGCAGTGTATTTTACTGTCACATTATATGCCTACAAAAATATTGTCCCTGCAAATTATGAGTCTGGAGCCAAGCACTGGCATACCCATTGCAAACAACTTATTTATGCTGTGCATTACTGAATGTTGTAGTTAGTAAAGATAGACTGTGATGGTGATGATAACATTATTTTTTTGCACAGGTTAGTGAAAACCACACTATTTTAGTTTGTTTTAGCAGAGTAATACACTGATCAACGTAGCATATATTTTAAGCAAAGCAATGAGCTTTCTATTGAAGACTGTTCAATTCACACTCACTGACTTTACTGAGATTTTAATACCTTTTATTTTATAATTTGCTCTGATAGGTTCTGACCTTGGAGTTAATAATAGAGCGAAGGTACAAGGGGTCTTCCTTTGCAGAAAGGTAAGTCTTTATACAAGTGAAAGACAAAAGCGCTGTCAACACATCAATACAGTTTTCACAGAGGGCATAACACTGAAACATCACTACTTGCATTTTCTATTTTTCTGCATGCTAGACTTGAGTTGGGAGTGCTTAGGGGAGCTGCCTTTTTAGATCTCTCAAAGTCTTTTCAAACCGTCAGACATGCTATTCCCTTTGCAGACTAACAGTGGTCTGAAGACTGATTCACTGAAGTAAGGAAGGCTGACCTCCCCTCTTACTTTTTACCCTTGAAACCGGGCATTCAAGGACTGGTCAAAGGACCATTCCTATTTATAATCTTTGTAAACAGTATGTCATCTTTCTTTGGCCTGGCCTCAGTCAACCATTGAGCCAATGACTCCACCCTCCTACTCTTTTGATCTTCACCTTGGCTTATCCTGAATCAGAAGTTTTGATGAAAAAAGCAGTCTGGATTTTTCACTTTGCACAAACAACTAGACAAGGGCATCTTGGAACAGAATTTCCTGGTTTGCATCAGGTCAAAATGCTAGGCATCATCAAATTAGCTTCCTTAAATCTGACTGTTAGTTAGAACTCAAACATCACCTGACAAAGGCACATTTGAGAACTGATTGATGTTGCCAGCACTACCCAGAAAAGTGCCCCTCATTAAAACCTTTGAATTGGTGAACCCAGAAGTGCACATTTCAGTGATCTGACCTGTAACTATCACGGTTTTTGTCCTTTTGTAACGGTTACGGAGACTCTACCCTTGTGGCAATTAAATCTACAATTAAATAGGCTCCTCGCTATAAGACATAATCCTTCCAAGTCCAAATTAATGCAGACAGACAATATCTGTCATTATTGCAACTGTAAGTACAACTATAAAACATGCATCAACTGACGAAATTCTATTCAGCCTCCTTCCTCACTTGCTGTAAATGTTCACCATCAGTGAATACCTTTGTCTGTAACACTTTTTTCCTTCACTCTATAGGTTTTCCTGTCAAATAATAATAAAATCATTGTTTATCAAGCATGCACACACTTAATGTTAGCCTAAACCTAGCATGCACTTTGATTTTAGCCTTCTGATGGATTTCTATGAAATATTTGTATTCCTTCTTGTAAAATCCAGAAGTGCAAAATATGCATATGTTATCCGTCTTGTTACTGCTACGTAATGTGTATTATGAATAGTGCTTATCAATGTATTGTACTCAGAATTTAACTAAACTTTAACTTATGTTCAACTGCTTAACATCATCTGTCTCTAATGTTCCAAACATCTCTGTTTTATACATGTGAAGAGTTTCTTCATGCTCTCTGCTGAAAATGGGCTATGCTCAGACAGAACTTACCACTCAGTAAATGAGCAAACATAAGTAAGTAATTAAGTAAATAAATAAACAGGCTGCGATTTCTTCAACTAGGCTAGATAATGTCACAAGAGTTTGGTTAGCAAGTCTCTGTGACATTTTAACTTGCCAGATTGTTTGAAATACATGATCTGAAGTGTAGACACAGAAGTGAGGGTGTGGCTACATTTATTGGCACAGACCTAAACTTTTCTGTGCAGTCAACAGTTCCACCTACTAAAAAGGTGCTAATGTGTTGCAAGAAAGAGGAAAGTGTGGTGACATGCTCAAACTGTAGAAACATTCTGTGTATTAGCATCTGAAATGCAAGGACCTTTTATGGGAAGAAAATGTTGAAAATCATTCTGAGAGCAAACCTATCTGCATGTGCTCAGATGGTTGATCTTGGCAGAGTACACTAGTCTCAAAAACAAAGTGCCTTATAATTTGGTAATGACCATTTTCATGGTATTGTAAGTCTTTGCACAGAGCTTCACCTGCAAGAATTTACAAGGAAACATAACAGGCATCATACAGATACCATCAAACCAAAGCAGTGATCATCACACCCAGCACATGTATTTGGCAGTTGTTAGTGTACCTAGTGATCCAGGGTAGCAGCACCCCTCCATATTCCTTAAATATTAACACTTCCTTGTTGGTGGTATATGATGCGTGTGGGGGTGAAGAGCTAAACTTACTATTGTCTGCTAATTACCCATCTTGCTAAGGTCTATTAAAATCCAGTTTACCCACAAGGCAAGTAAATTGGTTGGGCACTGTCTAATACTCAAAATATTCCATTATACATATTGTACATGAAATGGCTAATTCAACATGCATTCACAGTCATGGGACAGGAGACTGCAAGAGTGATCTGAGTACTAGGATGATTTTATTGAGCATTAGTGCATCTAGCATTTCTTAGGAGAAGCACCTATGTAAGATCTGATCTTGCCAGTTGATGCATTAACGTCTTTTGACAGTTGCCATTGGTAATCATATGTAAATAAAGGAGTTCTCAGCAACAGCTGTCAGTCTGTAGTCAACATGGCAAACATAGCAGAAACATGTAAAATGATTGCTATGTCAGTGATAATGTGACAAGCACCTTCACATGCAGTTCATATCTTCTCTATGTCTTCCTAACTTGATGGGTAACACAAGGACGTAATACACGATGGCCCCTTTTAGGTACTCCAGTATAAGCATGAGCAGCTGTGCATGAATCGATATAAAAGGCCAGTTCTTAACAGGTTATAGTATTTAATTAATTATTTATTGTAACATCATTTTTGTTGCATAATGTAATGTAAGGCACATGTTAATATATCAATTATTTGATTTATTTAAATGAACACTCCTTAGAGAAACCACTGGAGCCACAACTTATTTAGCATTTTCATCTTTTATTGCCAAGACTTCTTCAGAATAAGCAATCATTAAAAACATGTCTAGTTATACCTGAATTTATAGCCACATAATCACATGTAAAACTAATAGGTGGGGTTTAGAATTTAACAGCTGTATTCTTTAAAATACACTAATTTCAACCTCCTAGTACAATAAATCCGGACAAATATTGCTCTTATAAACTTAGAAAATTGCTAGAGTTACAGGCATTATGTTAACATACATTGTCTGAGTGATGTGAAGTCTGAAATTCAAATGTATGTCATTAATTGGTGACTTACATCCTCAGATCATCCCAGTGATTTGCCAGAAAACCACAAATATTATGAGGAACAGACCAAAAATATAAGGGAAAAATGTGGACATTGTGCAAAAATCTGGACAGTTGAGAGATGAATACATTTCATATTCAAACTGTCATTTCTCCATGGACTTATGTTTCCTCCTAACCTGAGCTGTCAACACAATTCTTTTTTTTTTAAACCTTTAGTAAATTATCACTTAAGATGTAAACAAACACATGTTAACATAAAAGAAAATAAATCATTTTAACATGCTACTAGTTACATATGGTATACATCATATATGTTCTTTTATATAATTATCATCAATCCAACATTACATACATTGTTGACTTCCTGCCTTCCCTTAAACCTCACTCCTTCTAAACATTATTCTGCATATTTTGTTGCCAAAATCTCCATTTATTTCTAAGGGATTTGCTTCTTCCATTTTCAAAAGATCCCATTTCCAGTTATTTAACTTTGTTATAGCATTCAGTACTTCAGATACAGTTGGTTTAGACATTGATTTCCATTTTCTGGTAATTGCTTTTTTGGCAGCCACCAGAATTAAATGTAACAAGCCTTTACTATGTCTAGGAAATTCAGATCCTGTGTCCCAGCTCAAAAGAATCATTTCCTTAGTTACACCCATTTGTTTACCCAATGTTTCTAGAACAGTACTCTAGGGAATTTTTAGTCTGTCAACTCATTACACTCCTAGAACATATGCTCCCAGTTATCAATTTCTTCCCATTATAACTCCAACATTTGCCATCTATCTGTGGAAACATTCTTTGGAGTCTGCTTGGGATATAAAAATATCTATGCAAACACTTCCAAGCAAACATCCTAAACCTAGTAGGCTTGTTGCATACTTGGGACCCATGCATATATCTTTCCATTATTCTCCCTAGTAGGCTTGTTGCATACGTGGGACCCATGCATATATCTTTCCATTATTCTCCCTAGTAGGCTTGTTGCATACTTGGGACCCATGCATATATCTTTCCATTATTCTCTAGTAAATTGCTTATTCAATCTCTCTTCCCAATCTTTTCTAACCTCCTCTGATTCTTATAGTTATTGTAGAATATTTTATGTACCTTACTAATATCCACATTTCAACACAGCTTCTGTTCTAGATTGAATTAAAAATGCTACCGTATGAGGTCTTTCACCTAGGATTCCAATATCCCTTTCTCTTTGCCTATACTCTAATATCAATCCCTGGTAGGAAAGGTGGTCTCTAGTCTATAGTCCAAATGTCTTCATGACCTCATCCCATTCTATTATCTTTCCCTCTCTAGTTATTTGCTCCCAATACCTTGGCTCTTTTTCCAGTTTTCTTCTGCAAATTTCATCCCCCTCTTGCCTATCCTCTGTACTCCTACTTGCAGCATTCCCTATCTGCAAAATCTCCTTTCTCCATTCTCATGTTGCCTTAGTTCTTAGAATAGTTTTCTGCTACTTCAAGAATATATTTTGTATGGCTGTTGTTTTTCTCCTTAAGAATCTGCCTCCAAAATCACATCCTCTTCCTATTTCTTGAATCTCCCCCCCGCTGCATCATCATCATCCCTTTCCACTCTGAATTATAATGTTCTGCTTATTCTTCATATGAACCTTAATTGTGTAGCTTTAAAATATCCATTCAAATCAGGCAATCCTAAACCACCTTGTTCTACTGGAAGGATCAACTTATCCCGCTTGACCTTTGTTGTCTTCCTTTCCAAGATAAATTCATTCAACTCTTTATTATTGTCTACAACTTTTCCTCTGGTTAATAACATTTTCCTGACCTATATATGAAACTAAAGGGACTAAAACATTGTTACTGCTTGTACCTTGCTATCCAGATCCATAAACAAGAGCTTCCAGTTTCTCAGTTTTATATTATCTTTGTTTAATCTCTTCACACATATTCTCAGTTGCCACAACATAAATATTTTAAATCCGTATTCCAAAATACTTTATCTTATCTTATGTCCCCATCAACAAGGGTACTGCCGAACCAATTAATGTGTGGGTACATAATTTATGGCTATAGCATTTGTTTTATCTTCATTAATTTTATATCCAGAAAAGACTTGAAACTGTCAAACTGTCTCAAAATGCTCCACAACACTGAAACATCCTTTTCTGGATTTATCAGGTACAAAATAATATTGTCTGCAAATAAAGCCAACTTGTCTTGATTATTAGTTTCTGAGTCCCTTATTTTCTTTGCCAGTGGCTATGAAAATAAACAACACAGGGAATGATGACACCCCTGCCTGGTTCCTCAGTTCATACACAACTTATTAGAGAGCAACCTTCCCACCTTAATTCTAGCCTCTGATCCCTCATATATCCTCCTAATTAACCTTATTGTATCAGGGAATATAAATACTTCCATTGCCCTACTCATAACATCCCAGATTACTCTGTCAAATGCTTTCTATGCATCAAGACCCACCAAAACAGTATTATTGTCTTACATTCTGCTTCCCTCTGGATCATCCTTGTTCTATTAATATTGTCAATTGTTTGCCTCCCCTCCAAAAAAACACATTGAGCCACATCGATAAATTTTTGCAACACTTTTTCCACTCTTATAGCTAGTATAGACATAAACACTTTGTAACTGTGGTTTAAATTTGAAATGGGTCTATATGATGAGTCTTTACCATCTTTAGGTATTACAGCCACCACGATCAGCTATTACAGCTACCACAGTGTTCTTCCTCTCCTTTTACAATACTGTTAAACAAAACCTTCCAGATCATTATCACTTTAATCTCTCCTAACTTCCAAACTCCCACAGGAATACCATATGTTCCTTGAGACTTTCTTGCAGATTTATTATTCATGATCAGTTTTATCCCATCTTTTCCTATGTTAACTAATTGTTGAACCTCAACTACTTCTCACCTTAGCACACGTAAGTCTTCCATAATATTCCCATTTGTGTTCTTTCTCGATTTCCATATATATATCTGGTTATACAAATTTTCATAAAATGTCCTCCCTTGCCAGTAGCTTCTTACCACCAATCTACCATTATTTTCTTTTTTCCTCTTGTATCACTAGTGAACTTCCTCTAATTAGTAAAATTACTCTCCATTTCCTTGTTTCCTGATATTCTGCTGAATATACTGTACAAAACTTCCACAGCAGGTCAACCCGGAGGTGCAACCAAGAAACCACCGGAGGAAATATAGATGCATGAGAGCATTAAGAGGCAACAGAGGGAACTATGTCATAGTTTCCCAGTGGATGTTGTTAACACGTTTACTGACTCTGTGTTGGATACTGTACAGTTGTATGAGAGATGATTGTTGGCACAGAAACAGCACAAGCTTAAAAAAGATATGGACTATTTCAGACTAGGCCAGGTCTCTTCATGGCCGAGGACTTTTAATACGGGACATATGTTTAGTGACTCAGTTCAGTCTCAACATGTGGATGTACCTGATGGCCATAGTAGAGATGGTGATACTAATGTAATTGCTAATGTGACTGAAAATGTGATTGACAAAAATGGTTTCAGTAAAGCAACTCCTGTTGTATCTGTGGGGACGGTTTTTGATAATGCTGTTTCCAATAATATAGAACCCTCTAGTTCAGCTATAGTGGGGAGAGGCCCTGATACAGCCTCTTCTAACCAAGGATCTAGCATGTTTGACTGCTCTGCCCCTGATAATCTGAATTTTGAGCCGGTGGTTAGAAGGAAGGAACCAGTTTGTTCTATACATGGTATATCCTCTCCTGGTTTTGATCAGGGTAAGTGATGGGGCTACTAACCGCCCTTTATCCCATCAACAAGGTGCACAGGGGAGGAGGGAGATCGAGGTCTATGAGCAGGGGCAGGACAAAAAGGAAGTTGTCAGCAGACTCCCAGTTGAACCACAATTTGAAGAGGATGTGGGACAAGGCTAGGAGACGTTAGTGCACAATATCTTGTCTTGCCCTCTTACACCTGATGAGTTAGGTGTTTTATCGAAAGGGTTGACTTTTATACCTAGTTGCAATAGTAATTATGTTGACACTTTGGTGCAGTTTAAATAGTTTGTTAGGAATTTATGCCTCAGATTGGAGTTTAAGGATGTGGTACAGGTGTCAGACAAGAAGTCTTTTAAAAGGCCTAGTGTTTATACGCCAGGGGTGCTGCTACTAGTAGCTGCTTTTAGTAAATTAGTGGAGACTGACCTGTATGATATGGAGAAGAAGGTCTGTAGGTCTAGTGTAAGGAGGGGTAATTTGACATATTTACAGAGGACAGCTCTGCAACAGTTAAGAAGGGACACATCCCTTGTCATTAGACCTGCTGGCAAAGGGGGTGCCATGGTTGTTATGAACACTGGGTTTTATAATGATTCCATGGAATTGATGTTAATGGACCAGAGGTTTTACTCTCAGATAGAGTGGTGTATGGTTGATATGCACACACGGGGGATATGGGAGATGTTAGATGATCTGGTGAGGACTGGAGCTATTTCAAGAGAGTTGTATGATTATTTGTTTGTGAGTGACCCCCTTCTGCCAGTGATACAGGGCTTACCCAAGATCCATAAGGATGGTGTATGTCCACCTATGAGACCTATTGTTCCTGGCAGAGGGTGGATTACGGAACCTTTTTCTTTATATGTGGAGAGGCATTTGCACCCCGTGGTTGATGCCAATGGTCATATCCTAAGGGATACGAAACAGTTCCTATTGGATTTATATGAGTGTATGAGATTTGTTCCTGCTGATCTTTCTTATTTTATGGTTACGATGGACGTCCAATCTCTTTTTACTGTTATCCCGAATAGGGAAGGGGTACAGTTAGTGTCTGATTATCTGAAGACTAGGTCTGAGTTGAGCAGTGATGTGGTGGATTGAATAATGTTATTTTTGGAAGTTGTATTAGAGAATAATATTTTTTGTTTTGGCACGCAGTGTTACCTGCAGAGGGATGGCGTAGCTATGGGCACTTCTTGTGCCAATAGCTATGCTAACCTTTTCATGGCTGCATGGGAGACTGAATTCTTGTTTAAATTGGAGGGGTACGTTAGGCATGTTATGTTCTACAGGCGTTTTGTGGACGATGTGTTTTTCATTTGGAGAGGCTCTAAGGATGAGTTATCCATGTTTATAGAGAGGGTTAATGGTTTGACACAGTTCCTGAAATTTAGTTATGAGGTCTCTGAGACTTGGATTGCTTTTCTTGATGTTTATGTTCAGAGGTTGGAATGCGGCCTTTTGAATACAGGTGTGTATAGGAAGATTTGCCAGTGGAATGCCTTCCTTCACAGACATAGTATACATCCTGGCTATATGTTTGGCAATATAGTGAGAGACCAGGTTTACAGGACCTGTTGGTACAATCCTGGTCAGGCAAGTTTTGAAAATGGTGTTTGAGACTTGTGTCAGAGGTTCAGGGATAGAGAGTATCAGAGTTCTGACATAGAAAAGGGGCTAGAAGGACTCTCTGTGTTGAGGGATAGTGATGCTGTACCATATTTTTCAAAGGGTGCGATGTATTATTTAGATGGCAATGGTCAGAGTAATATAGGTAGTAGGAGGGAGAGAGAGATGGTATTTTTAGAGTACCACTTTATTATACGAAAGATGTGGGGAGTTTGAAGGATGTGATTAGGTCACACTGGAGTGTGTTAACGATTGACCCGGATGTAAGAGATGTTGTGGGTGCCACTCCATGTTTTGTTTAAGAATAGACCGAATTTGAAGAGTATGTTGTGCTATCCTAAGTTGGGTTCCAACACTGATGAGAGGGTTGGTACTGTACCATGTGGCCATTGTAATCATTGCTCCCATATTGATACGGATGTTAGTTTTTATCATCCTGTGTATGGTAATAGCTACAAGGTCAGAGTGTTTTCTGATTGTAATTCTTCCCATGTGGTCTATTTAGCCTCCTGTAATGCCTGCGCTGTGTTTTACGTGGGTAAGACAGACAGGAGGCTGAAGGACAGGATCAGGGAACACCTTTACCAGATTAAGGTTCACTCCACCGTCAATGCCTTATCCACTGATCTCACACATGTGTTTTGTTTTAAAGTGTTAGATGTTATGCATCATAGTTTTGGGGGGGTGATGTGAGGAGTAGGATGGAAAGTGCAGAGTCCAGGTGGATTGTTAGGCTTGGGACTCAATGAGAAGGTACCTTTGAGACCCTTCTTGAGATCCAGGAGACTAAAATGAGCACATCTTATATGTTGAACATGTTTTTATATATATATATATATATATATATATATATATATATATATTTTTTTTTTTTTTTAGTACGTACATATATAGATTTTATATGTATTATATTTTTATGTACATTTTATAGGTTATCTTTGTTTGTTATTGTAGGCTGGTTTAGATCTATTATGATTTCAGCATTTCATGCATTGTGATGTGACTTTAAATGTTGATTGATTTTTTTGGTGCATTTTTTGTATACTTTGGTATATTAAGAGTGTAGAAGACTATCTTGTAAGGTCTGAAGAAGCCTATTCAGGTGAAAGCGCTTACCAAGTCTGTTTTTGTGCTACAATAAATTGCTGTTTTAACCTTGTTTTAAGTGGACTTTTCGTTTTGTGTGAGCATTGGATCCTCTATATATTGCCTGCCTTGCATCGCTACTGTGCCTCTGATGTGGTTTGTTTTATGTTAACTAATCATTGAACCTCAACTAATTCTCACCTTAGCACACATAAGTCTTCCATAATATTCCCATTTGTGTTCTTTCTTGATTTCCATATATATATCTGGTTATACAAATTTTCATAAAATGTCCTTCCTTGCCAGTAGCTTCTTACCACCACCAATCTACCATTATTTTCTTTTTTCCTCTTGTATCACTAGTGAACTTCCCCTAATTAGTAAAATTACTCTCCATTTCCTTGTTTCCTGATATTCTGCTGAATATAATGTACAAAACTTCCACAGCAGGTCAACCCGGAGGTGCAACCAAGAAACCACAGGAGAGTATGTCATTAGTTTATTAAAACACCAAAAGGATTGAACACTTTTGTTAAAAAACTTCTTCGGAATCATGTATGGAGGTGAATGTGATTAAAAATATTTTCCATAAAAATTGGCATATTTTTTTCACACTTTAAAGAAGTAGCTAATGTGTAGGAGAAGTTCCTGGGTTGTTTATAGAAGAGGCATGACTTTGAAGAATCATCTGGAACATGCGGCAATCGACTGTGGCTCTGTCAGTAGCAATAAAAAAATGGGGGACTTACAAGTGTGGTTGTTGCAAACAATGCAAGGTAATCATGGAGGGGGCCCATGTTTGGGTCAACCACATGAATATCTGGTCCAGGGCAAATAGTAACTGCAATTCCACAAGGGTTATTTACCTGGCCATGTGTCAGAAATGTGAACACTTCTATGTTGGAAAAACTAAGAGAAAGTTAAGAGAGCGTATTTATGAACATGTCCTGGACATAAGAATGGGGGAACATAGAAATGCTTCAGCCAAACATATCATGGAGTATAGTGACCACAGTTTTGAGGGTGTTTTTGTGTTAGAATGTGTGAAGTACCTTGGGGGGGAGGGCCGTGGAAGGATATTTTACAGGAAAAAAAAATTATGATGGCAGATCAGATTGAATGTTACAAAACCCCCCTGTTTGAATGAGGGTCTTTCCATTTCTAGTGTTTTAAAGCTTAAATCTTATATAGTATAAACTTTTAAACATCGCATAACATTCTATAACATTCTATATGTGCAGAAAACTAGGAATGGGTGCATGTATCTGTAAATATGTGTTTTTTCAGAAGCGTTGCATGTCAGGAAACAAACTGTGGTGATTGTAACCAATGGATGAGATCTTATTGGTCATGTGATTTAAGGGGAAGGGTATTTAAGGATGGTGTTATGTGTTTTACACTGATTCTGAAGATGTTTTTTTAACAAAAGCACTCAATCCTTTTGGTGTTTTAATAAACTACTGAAATACCCTCCTATGTGTTCTTGGACTGACCTGCTGTGAAAGTTTTGTACAGTTTGGTCTGTTTTTTCATGGTTAACCAATTCCGATGAATATCAATCTTGAAATCCTTTCTTTATCAAATTCACATTCCATTTTCTTTATAAATGTATATTCTGCAGCATTGCTGTTTGCACTCTGAATTTCTTAATATAATTCAATACTCTTACCTTTTTGTCTATAGCTTTAAGGCTGTTTGCATTCAAAATAATATCGATAGCGTAGCCACTATAAGAAGTTATTGTTTCCACCTATTATGCAAAACACCTTTTTGAATGTGCATTTCAAAATTGTGTTACATGTATGCACTAATGTTTAGCAGGTTGATCTTTTATACAGTTCTCTCTTGTCATTTCAATTTGAATCTATGTCACATTTTTCAAGACTTTCACCTTTAATGAAAACCCTTAAACAAAAAACTAAATACATTTTAAGAACACCCCACAACTTATTAACTTAGAACAAACACACACAGCTATTACATCTTAAAAAAATGAAGTTTAACCCTCCTGATGGGAACAATTACCCCAGATCAACAGCTTACACCTATGTGTATTACCTAACCTGAAATCACGGTTACCCATGCTAAAGCGGATGTTACTGCCTGTGCTCCCACTTACATTGATTATAGTCTGTTCTTTTCTTATCTCTATTCCCCTCCCAGGTACAAAAACAGCTTGTATGCTTTCAGAAGACATTAACTTTTAGCTTTATGGAAAAGTGTACTGACTGTCTTTAAAGGAAACTAAGTTATACACTGTTCTATTAACTCTTTGATGTATTTAAGGCTGCTAGGCAAGCTGCTCTCTCTTATTCACTTACAATAATTTCAGATTTATTTTTCACTGAATTCCTTGCCCTTGTACCTTTAAATTTTGCATTTCCCTAAGCAAAGAATGCTCAAAACTAATTGCTTGCACCTGCAGATATCTACTTTCCTGGAAACATAAGAACAGAATGTACAACTGCTTTTAGCTGCAGAATTTTTAAACCAGTGAACATTTGCTAAATGAAAAGAAAAGAAACATCTAATATCATTGCATACGGAAGAAACTTAGCAGTTTTCATGGTATTCATAATTTTGCCTTATTTTTTCAAGCCTAATAGCTTACTCAAAACATTTGTTTTTAGATTAAACTAAGGACATTAATCCAGCCATTCACCTATGCAAAAAATATGAAAAAAACATCTCGACTCTACATAATAAACATAATCGTATTTTGCATCACATTCCCCACCCCAACAGCCCAGTATTAATGCATATTAGCTTAAACTTCCTTTTGTCCATGCATTCTTTTCTTTTTACATTGTAATGACTATATTTCTTAAAGTAAACAAGTGCTATTTTAGTTTTAATATTTTTATCACATACAAAAATCACTGAAAATACTCACCACCACACTTAAGATACCCCTGACTACATACTATTCAAATCTGCTTCACTGTATAACATGCTGTTTATGTCATGAAATGGTTTGTACAAATACTATTAAGAACAAAAATTGTTTAATTTATAGTTACTTTTTTTAGTGTTCTTCTAAACATTAATAACATAAACTAGGGTATCTGCTTTACAGTCCAACCACAAATTTAACAAAGTCAATAAAAGTCCAATCTTTCTCAGCCACTTTTTCTTGCAAAGCTATATTTCACAAATGTGTTTGATGCTTATAATCTCAAATAGATATTCACTAATTTCAGTATCGCTGGTCTTTTTCCTGTTCATCTCCATCTCCCAACACCAGGCTTGGCTTTGAGACCAAGTTCTATCAAGCATGTTTCTTGGGAACATTGAAAAAGGTTTCACTGACGAAGGCTGTCTATGTTCTTTATTGTCAGAAGAATGAGAAGCAGAGTATTGTATTTTAATGGTTCACTTTTTGTTGGATAAATGTTTGTATTGCCTCCTTAACCTTTTCTTCATCAAAAATGTCTTTGATCCTCCTGGAAAAATTTTTTTGAATACAGCTGGATACAGCAGCTTGAATCTCACACTTGCCTCTTTACATTCCCCGATTGTTAGGATAAATATGCTTCTCTTCTGCCTGATGTACAGTGAACAATATTTTCCACAAGCACCGTGCTGTCTTTTATTTTTAATACTTTGCCTTTCTGCCACAGTTTGTCAGGGTCAACTTTTCTGGTGGTTTAATTGCATCTCTACCAATACAGGTCTTGCCTGCTATCTCATGACCAGGTTTGGAGCACATACTGAAGCCCTTTCAGTTAACAATTCCTGTGGAATACCAGTCCAGTTACTTATTTGTGCTTTCATAAAATTAATACAGTCTGCTCCTTCCAGTTTCTCTGGTACACCAGAAAATTTCAGATTTTCTTTGCATGCTCTTTTTTCTAACTCAGACATTTTTTGAAACAGCTCTTCTTGAGAAGTCTCATACTCAGCCAACCTTTACTTCATTTCATCCTCTGGTTTTTGAGTTTTAAGAAGAAGAAGATCAGTTCATCTGAACAGCTATTTAAATCTTCTATTTTTCCATCTGTTTGTTATTTGAGTTGATATCCTCCTTCAATGTTTCATTTATTTTAATCAGCTCTGAGCACTTTTGATTTATTTCTTCCTCTAAATTACTGGAAGTCATCTCTTGCACCAAAGTTGGAGCTTGAACTGCTTTTTGCTGAGAAGCTGCAGGATTCTTCACAGTGTTTTCTCTGGACCTTTTCTAGTTTAGTTTCTTTTAGGCTCTCTATGTTTCTTCTTTGCTGGCATCCAGGCAGTGCACTTACTAGATAGTAAATGAATTGTACTCAGACTGTCAGAATTACTAGCTATTATTTTTTGGTTGCTTTTTTCACACTGGGAGAGCTGAAATTAAACTGCTGATCAGTGTGCAGCCAACTTGGGAGTCAACATACTTCTTTTATTTCAAGCAAATTGTTGGTCTCCTTTAAAAAAAGTGAGTGTCTACCCAGTCAAGCACAAAAATGAAAACTTTTTACAATTCATAGAAGTTGTAGAGTGTTTATACAAATGGATGTTTGGTTATTAATTTGGATTTTCTTTGACATACTACAAGACTGCAGTTTTTTTGTTTTAATATAGCAATTATGCTACTTGTGGGGGTGGTAATGTGGGGTCTAAGCAACATGGATGTATGAGAATGTGGCTCTGTCAAGGCAATTCCAGGTTTTGATGTTTCACTTAGTAAAATTTTGAGTGAAGTGGAGAAGATACCCCTAAACATGCTTAGAATGAACCTTTCAGTAGGTCACAAAATTTTAGCATGTAACAGTGGCATGGAAGCTAGGACTGACAAAGAGTTGGACAAGTTAGAAACATGGCATATTATATCACCCATTTAAACAATGTTGTGCCAGACTTAAAAGCTGATGTGGAGTATGTGAAAGGAGGAGTATGTTGCATGCACAATGAGTTTATAGAAGCTAAAAATGTATGCAGTTTGTGTGAATGAGACTGATAGCCTAAAAGAAAAGAATGCTGATCAGCACAACCAAGAAGGTTGCAGGTGTCAAGTAAAAAATTCATGATGAATGTAGATTTTACCTGTGAGACTTATTTAAAAACATAAACCTATTATTTGCACAATGGAGGTGGATGGCAGGAGGATAATGGTGTCATTCCCTCAAATGGGCAACCTGAATCTACTAGGAGATTTTGGGTTAAAGGGTAATGCTGTCAGCACCCCTCAGCACAGGTGTAAACCACTCTTCCAGAGAAATATAGCCTGTGAGGTTGATCTCTCACATGGGTGGATGAGCAGCAATACAACATTAAGCATGGGGGAGGCTCAAAGCTCAGTGGCAGCCTGTTGGGCATGGATAAAGCAGTGGATACAGTATCTGCAATGGGAAAGAATTATAGCGATTGCTCACCTTTAAAGGACAGTGACCAGCTCCAACAACAGCAAGGAGATATGGAAACCTTATTGACAGAAGTAGTTGGGAGTTGCAGATAGGTCAAAGCAAGCAATATAGGAGGATAGAGATTTAATAAGAAGCGCACATAGAGGATGGCACCAAAAAACAGAATATGGAGTTATCTATAGAACTGGCAATGCAATGATCTGAGAGGAGCTGATTGAAATCCAGCTTGTAAGGTAAGAGGTGATAAGAGGAATGGGCCACTGTAGCAGTGTTTCTGCCATGCTGACCTGAGTAAACACCCTGAGATCCCAATAGTTTCATTCACCTGATAGTGTCTTGGGAGGGGATGTGATAGAAAGCTGTGTGTAAATGCTATTTTGTGAGAGATGCTGGTAAAGGTGAAATGGCTAAACATTTTAGGGAGATGTAAATCTGAGAAATATGTATCCATATCAAAGAATACCATGAGCTGGGTTAAGACAGTCTTATTTATTAAAATAGCTAAAAATAAGATTGAAGAAGTAAACTGTTCGCATATAGACTCTCAAAATTTGACTTATTATGCAAGTTGCTATGACATATGCTTTAAGTAGCCTGGCTGCATGTCACATAGGGGATGGAGCCTGACTATTATCCCAGGTGACCAATGTTTGATTAGAATTCCAAGTACTGGTACAGTCTTCCAGGGAAGGACAGGATTGATTGTCTTACGCCAAGGACAATCACAAGGCATTCTTCAGCTGTATCAGCAACCTCAAGGGAATAAACAACAATGTGCTGAACTAAATGTAAATAAAGCCACCTATGCTGAGCCAGAAGATATAATAAATCTATTGGCTAATATATTTAGCTCCAATTTCACCCCCCCTCTTCCCCTCTTCCCCCCAGACAACTCCTCAGGAAATACCCTCGACCATAGCTCCCCCAACTATCAGTAGGGAATAGGTCATCAATGTATTTTCCAAGGCCAAGAACACTGCATTGATGGGCTCCCAATAATATCCCAGGATGCCTCCTTAATAGCATGACACACCCTACTAAGACCACTGGAATCACTGTTTGACCACAGCCTTCAGATAGGCTTCATGCCAAGTGAATGGAGGACTGCAGCTGTCATCCCTCAAGGGCAGGCCATTTAAAGATGCAGTTAACTACAGACTCCTAAGTCTGACTACTGTCACCTGCAAAACCCTGGAAAGAATCATCATGGAAATAATAAACAATGATACAGAAAACCTCCAAACACTGGCTTCATCTGTGTTTGATTTTTATTTTGTCAAGTGCAGGTCATGCATGCTTAGCCTGGTGGACTTCTTCAAGAGGGTCACCAAAGCAATGGACAAATGTAAAATTGTGCATACTGCCTCTTTTGACCTGGCAAAAGCATTGGACACAATACCCCACTGGGGCATTGCAGACAAACTTAAAAAAAATTAGACATAAACCCCTATGTTACCCTGCAGATAAGACCCAAGAAGCTAGGACAAGACAGTCTACCTCCACAAAGAAGCCAGTCACTTGCAGAGTCCCTCAAAGCTCAGTCCTGGGGCAACTCCTTTTTAGCATCTACTTCTCTGAAATTATGGTCAATGTCAAGGGCTTTTGGCTGACTAAGTTTGCAGATGATTGCAAACTAGGCACAGTCATGGAATCCCCCAAATACCCCCCAAGAAGAAGACCAGAGCCACGGTCTAAAATTCAATACCAAAAAATGCATAATGCTTTCTTTGGGAAGACAGTTACCCCTGGAAGCTAGCACATTGATACTACACCCATAAGAGTAGACCCAGTTGTCATGGATTTGAGAACAAATGTAGACAGTAACCTGAACACTGGCCATTATGTGTCTATGGTAGTAAGGATCTCATTCCATATTGCACAACTTATAAGCGAGGGTATGGCATCTAAGTCCAATGGTTTCATTGTTCCTCTATACTTGGCCCTTACCAGGCTAACCATTGAGTACATCTCCTTTGGTATGTACATGGCAAGGCATATGAAACAACTAGAACATCCACAGAGGTTCCTCACAAAAAATAATACATGGCCTAAACAAAATGTAGTACAGGGACCTCCTCAAAGCCCTATCCCTGTACTCAGTCTCCAACACATTGCTGAGAGGCGAACTATGCCTGGCCTTCAAACCATTCTCTGGTCTTGTTCTAATGGACCTGTTGTACATTTGTAAAACAAATAACACCAGAATTAACCGATATAGGAACCTAAACCTCATCTGAAACAGAAACAGAACATTTTGGAGGGACAAGTATATGTTTCAGAGACTACCTCTTTTCTTGAACAGGCTTCCCATCCATGTGAAGCAGAGTTCTTCACTAATACAATTCAAGTGTAACTTGGAACATTGATGGAAAACTGGAAATTTAACCCTGGTTTGGCAGCTATGCCTGTAGTAGACAGAGGCAGCCTATAAATGCTTGACCATCTATGCCCAAACCTACATATACAGCTTAGAATAACCCTAGGGCATCAAAACTTATCAGGCACATTTTGTCAAACATGGCTAGGCTTAGAAAGCCCCCTGGGTTGTTAGACTAGTTATCACCTATGGACCTAAGGGGCATACACCTTTCCGGGGGGGGGGGTTGCATGCACTCAGCGGCACACTGAAGAGGTGTGATTTTTTTGGTGGAGAATGGGCAAACCATCTTGTGCTTCAGGAGAGTGCATGGCTGCATAAAGGGTAATACATCTTGTAGCAGTTATGGAAGTCCTACCATGACCAGCTCATTGCAGTGTCATAGTTAATAATAAATATATAATTGTTAGGAGCTGATACTCAACCACCTCCATGACTCTAAGGGAACATATGTTATTATATTCTAGTCAAAACCAAACAGACATTAAATGTAGTATAAAAAAATGGACTGAGCACTGAGTTCACCCTGACAATGAAACAAAGGTACCAAAAGTAGTAAAAAAGAAGTTGCAGAGTTCCACGACAGATTTACCTTTTAGTGTATAAAAAGAAGTGAGCGCTTTCGCGATCTACCAGATCGCTTCTTCAGACTGTGTTACAATGTCATACTATCTAAGCAAGCATTTTAAAACTTTAACCATTAGCACATTGCAATTAATTAGTCATAATTATCTAATTAAAGGCATAATAGTGAATTATCTAAAGAAATTCCTTTAGTGAAATTTAAAACACAAAAAATTTCTTGCCTTACCATTAACATTGCATTGCATTGACTTCTATCATATTCAAATCAAATGCATATAGAAAATTACATAAAACCTGTCCAGAAACATAAAATTATTAATAAAAACATTTTCCTATAAAATATATATGTATGTTATTTAGATATAGTAGGCTTCCTATCTAACTGAACCTTGACCGTCTTAACATACAAGAAAATAATATACATTTAAATTCAGTAAAAATATATATAGACATGAAACAAAAACAGCATACTGCATTATAAAAACGGATTCTGTTTAAATAAACTCATGAAAATACATAAATATCTATTTAGTGCTTCAGATGTCGTGCCTTTAGGAAGGGTTTGAGTGATACTGCATCGTTTATCCCTGAATATTTGTCAGCATTTAATTTTATTATCCACTTTTGTTCAAATTCTTCAGTTTTATTTTTCAAGTCACCTCCTCTTAAACCTTCCTTAACTACCTCAAGCACAAAAAATTTGAAATTATGATGTTTGCCTTCTTTTTGAATATGTTTGGCTAAAGCATTAGTTTCTTTACCTGTTGCAATGTCTCTCATATGTTCTAGGATTCGTTCTTTTAGCATCCTATTTGTTTTACCTATATAATATGCTTTGCATACTTGGCAAAAACTAAAATATACTATGTTATTACTTCTGCAATCTGCATATAAATTTGCTTCTATTTTGAATTTATTTACTGGATGAAAAAAGGTAGTACAGGAAAAAATGTAGCTACACGCTGTGCATTTTCTACAGGGGTAGGTACCTTTCCTCTGTGATGTAACTTCATGCGTAGTATTATATGATTTGTAACATAACTGCCTTTTTAAAGACTTTTTGTTAGTAAAAGAAAAGTGTGGTATAGAGTCTATCACTGTTTCTAGTTACTTGGATGCAGTTAAGATGTTCCAATTCTTTTTGAAAACATCACATAACACATTTATATCGCTGGTGTAAGTAATAGGGAAACGTAATCTAGTATCATTTTGATGGCTATCCCTTATCTCTTGATTTTCTAGTCTCTCTGAGAAATAGGGACAATCTTTTGTTCCTCTTTCAGCCAGTGCTTCATTAACACATGCATCTATTTCTGATTTAGAGTAGCCTCTGCTGATAAACTCATCTCTCAGTGTTTCCGTTGCCTGCATAAGTTCGTTATCACTGTTATATATTCTCATGTTCCTAATCATCTGTCCTTTTAGGACATTTCTACTAACATGTCAAGAATGCATACTACCTTTATGCAGTAGACAGTTTTTCCTTGTCGGTTTCCTATATAAACTAGTTTTTATACCTCTTAACTCAGATTTTTCCACCATAACATCCAGAAACTCAATTTTATCACAAGAATATTTATAAGTAAATTTCAAGAAAGTTGTTGTATGCAAATAAGTTATGAAGTCAGTCAATTCAGTTTCTGACTTCCCCCATAAAATAAAGAGGTCGTCCACAAACCGTGTGTACCATAACACATTTACTATATTCATGCCCATGTAATAGACATGTGTTTTCCCATTGCACCAAAGCTAGATTGGCATAGCTATTGGCACAAGCAGTGCCCATGGCTATGCCTATCTTTTGTAAATAATAATTGTCACCAAAGTTAAAGACATTATTCTCCAAGACTATCTCTAATAATCCACATATCATTCCAACTTTGTCATTGGGGAATGATTGTTTTCTTATAAGTAGTTCTCTAATTTTTTCAATTCCCCGTTGGTTAGGAATAACTGTAAAGAGGGAATTGATATCAAGTGTAACTAACATGAAATTGCGATGTAATTCCTTTGTTTGCGTATACAATTTCTGTAAAAAAGTTTTGGTGCCTTTTAGAATTGAATAACATGTATCTAAGACAGGGTGCAGGTTCTTCTCAATGAAAATTGACAATGGTTCTGTGGCCCAACCTTTACTAGAGACTATGGATCTCATAGGGGGGCATATTAAATTCTTGTGAATTTTTGGCAATCCATATATAATAGGAATAATAGGATGTTCCATTCTAAAATATTTAAAAAGTTCTTCAGAAAACATATTCATCATTAACATATCAAAAAGATAAAATTCAATCCTATCTAATATTCCTCTTAGATTAGTGTTATTAATCTGTACATATGTTTCATCATCAGAAAGTAATTTCATCATTTGCTCTACATAAAAAACTTTTGTCCGTGACAATAATGCTGCCACCTTTGTCTGCTGGTCTAATTACAATAGATTTTAAATTACATAATTCATTTAAAGCAGCCATTTCATCTTTACTTAAATTATGAAAATATTGTGGTCTATCATGCTCAAAAACTTCACGTATCTCTTTTTCACAGATAGATATAAACGACTCTACCATAGGATGTGATTTAGGTATAAAACTGCTAGGTTTCTTATAACAATTAAAATGCATATCATCTGTATTTTTAAATATTGTTTTGAGAGTCAATGTCCTACCAAAAAGTTTTAATTCTTTTATTAATTCAACCATCTCAGCTTTCTGTACTGGTATAAATGACAAACCTCTATTTAAAACTGCTAAACTCAGGCCAACAGTGAAGGTCTTTGGCTGACAAAGTTTGCAGATCACTGCAAACTAGGAGCCATAATCGAAACTCCTAACGATGTGGAAAAACTACAAAAGGGCCTCACTGAGACAGATACCTGGTGTCAAAGCCATGGCCTGAAGCTCAATGCCAAAAAGTGTATTGTCATCCCCTTTGGTAAAAACTCTATACCCATGAACTACTACATAGCTGGTAGTCTACTTAATGCCAAAAATGTGATGAGACCTTGGGACACAGGTGGACAGTAGTCTCTCCTTTGATAATCACATCGCCACAGTGGTCAGAAAATCCTTCTACATGGCTCATCTCATCACAAAAGGATTCTCATCCAGAAAAAAAGAGGTCATTGTTCCCCTCTACTCATCACTCATTAGACCCATTATAGAGTACAACGCCCCTTTTGGTATGTACCTCTCAAGACATCTACAACAACTGGAAAGACTACAGAAATACCTCACAAAGAGGATTACTGACCTCAACCAGATGCCCTATGCAGACTGTCTCAAAAAACTACAGCTTTACTCCATCGCATATCGCCTACTCAGGGGCGATCTCTGCCTAACATCCAAATTATGTCAAACCCAGAGCTGTTGGACATGCTCCACTTAAAGAAATCCCAATCCCTCCAAGCTACACACTCTAGGGACCTAAGCCTTGTCACCACAATAAACAGAACATGCTGGAGGGATAGATTCCTGTCCCAGAGACTTCCCATACTCTGGAACAGACTACCTATCTATGTCAAACAGAGCTCCTCATTAGCACTCTTCAAGAAAAATTTTGATGATTGGATGGGAAATGGGAAATTCACCCTGGGGATCACTTCTGTGGCTCTGCTCGACAGGGGCACAAGAAAATAATTTTCTTGGGTGGCGAAAGCCAGGGTACATTTTTTGGCTAGGCTTGTATGGGCCCTAGGGCCAATAGCCTAGTACCTACCTATGAACCTATAAATGCACACCTGTTAATTCAAATGAAGAGAGGTTCACTACCAGCCCCTTTGGTTGCTGCTGCGGGTGCTCATTCCTGTTTGTCCTGTTGCTGTTGTCTGATTGTGTCATATAGGAGCTTTCCGACCTCTGCTCCTTGATCTGTTCTTTATTGGAAGGTGTGTATTCAGTACGAATGGCTCAATGGTAGTCCCATTCATCTCCCTCAGTTGCATTGAAAAAGGAGGTAAAAAGACCTTTTTAGAATTATTACTAACTGTACTGTTGAGAATTGGAATGATATGTGGATTATTAGAGATAGTCTTGGAGAATAATGTCTTTAACTTTGGTGACAATTATTATTTACAAAAAATAGGCATAGCCATGGGCACTGCTTGTGCCAATAGCTACGTCAATCTAGCTTTGGTGCAATGGGAAAACACATGCCTATTACAAGGGCATGAATATAGTAAACGTGTTATGGTACACATGGTTTGTGGACGACCTCTTTATTTTATGGGGGAAGTCAGAAACTGAATTGACTGACTTCATAAATTATTTGCATACAACAACAACTTTCTTGAAATTTACTTATAAATATTCTTGTGATAAAATTGAGTTTCTGGATGTTATGGTGGAAAAATCTGAGTTAAGAGGTATAAAAACTAGTTTATATAGGAAACCGACAAGGAAAAACTGTCTACTGCATAAAGGTAGTATGCATCCCAGACATGTTAGTAGAAATGTCCTAAAAGGACAGATGATTAGGAACATGAGAATATGTAACAGTGATAATGAACTTATGCAGTTAACTGAAACACTGAGAGATGAGTTTATCAGCAGAGGCTACTCTAAATCAGAAATAGATGCATGTGTTAATGAAGCACTGGCTGAAAGAGGAACGAAAGGTCTTCCCTATTTCTCAAAGAGACTAGAAAAATCAAGAGATAAGGGATAGCCATAAAAATGATACTAGATTACATTTCCCTATTACTTACACCAGCGATATAACTGTGTTTTGTGATGTTTTCAAAAAGAATTGGAACATCTTAACTGCATCCAAGGAACTAGAAATAGTGATAGACTTTATACCACTTTTCTTTTACTAACAAAAAGTCTTTAAAAAGGCAGTTATGTTGCAAATCATATAATACTATGCATGAAGTTACATCACAGAGGAAAGGTACCTACCCTTGTAGAAAATGCACAGCATGTAGATGCATTTTTTCCTGTACTACCTTTTTTCATCCAGTAAATAAATTCAAAATAGAAGCAAATTTATATGCAGATTGCAGAAGTAATAACATAGTATATTTTAGTTTTTGCCAAGTATGCAAAGCATATTATATAGGTAAAACAAATAGGATGCTAAAAGAACGAATCCTAGAACATATGAAAGACATTGTAACAGGTAAAGAAACTAATGCTTTAGCCAAACATATTCAAAAAGAAGGCAAACATCATAATTTCAAATTTTTTGTACTTGAGGTAGTTAAGGAAGGTTTAAGAGGAGGTGACTTGAAAAATAAAACTGAATAATTTGAACAAAAGTGGATAATAAAATTAAATGCTGACAAATATCCAGGGATAACGATGCAGTATCACTCAAGCCCTTCCTAAAGGCACGACATCTGAAGCACTAAATAGATATTTATGTCTTTTCATGATTTTATTTAAACAGAATCCATTTTTATAATGCAGTATGCTGTTTTTGTTTCATGTCTATATATATTTTTACTGAATTTAAATGTATATTATTTTCTTGTATGTTAAGACGGTCAAGGTTCAGTTAGATAGGAAGCCTACTATATCTAAATAACATGCATATATATTTTATAGGAAAATGTTTTTATTAATAATTTTATGTTTAATTCTGGACATGTTTTATATAATTTTCTATATGCATTTGATTTGAATATGATAGAAGTCAATGCAATGCAATGTTAATGGTAAGGCAAGAAGTTTTTTGTGTTTTAAATGTCACTAAAGGAATTTCTTTAGATAATTTACTATTATGCCTTTAATTAGATAATTATGACTAATTAATTGTAATGTGCTAATGGTTAAAGTTTTAAAATGCTTGGCTAGATAGTATGACATTGTAACAGTCTGAAGAAGCGATCTGGGTAGATCGCGAAAGTGCTCACTTCTTTTTATACAATAAAAGACATTAAATGTAGCAAGTCAAAAATGCAATTTAACATGTAAGGAGTAAAGCAATACTTCTCACATATCTCACCATGAAAACTACAACTAGTATTTAGTCTTATTTATTGATATCACTAAAATATTTCTAACAGCTCTACTATTTACAGTGTGTAGCAAAGTAATTATAAGTTCAAGTTTTCAAAAATATGACTGTGTTGTATTCTAATGTTCATGTTTTCTACAATTAGCATAAATAATCATTTCTATTATATTTCTGCAAACACAATGCTAATATTATGTAGTTATAAAGTTTTGCATTCATGTGAATAGTATCCATTTCTTTAGTGTTTATTTCACTAAACGGAAATGAGAGGAAAATTATTTTCCCAGTTTTTGTTGTTTGTGCTTCTTGTGACAAAGGAGGATACTGCCAGCACAGCCATCTGGAATTTTCTAAATAATTGGGTGTCATTTGTGAATAGCAACATGATTTAAATAAGATGCATGTGTTACAACTGTATTAAAACTGTATGTCATACTGCCAGCACAGCTATCAGGAATTTTGTAAATAATTATATGTTATTTGTGAATATCAACATGATTCCTATACAATTCTTGTGTTGCAACTGTATTAAAATTGTATGTCATGTCATGTCATGTGTATATCAAACTGGTTGATACAGACATGTATTAAAAAATGTATTTTAGAAAGTGCTTGTGTTTAAAATGTGACCACAGTGTGCTCTACTGGAAAAGAACAGAAAAGTACATGCACTATTGTAATTGTTTACATGTATATATTTTAACAGTGGAAACTGGAATACAGGAGGTTAACTTCAGAAAAATAACTGAAATTAAATTACTTTATAGGTTATGCTGGAGACAGAGTCTGTGGTGAGAAGCTTTCTGTTATTGTCTTTAGGGTGAAATAATTACTAGTCTTGAAATGTGGAGGAATGTAATTGTTTTATGGCTTCCAGCATCTGCCAAAGATCTGAGGTCTATGCATTTTCACAGGTAGATGCTACATACTGCCAGCTCCCAGCAGTGGGGGGTTTCATCTGGGAAGTAGAGTCAGATGACAAGACATGATGTCATTCTGCAAGCTATCACAGCAGAAATATTTGCGATATTAATTTGAGAAGTCTCTTAGAGAAAGCATTCTACATTCTGTCTTGGACCTGACAACAGCAACAACTAGAAGATCCATTCACCACACATCTAACTTGCTCTATAAGTAAGTTTCTATGGTAAAGTAACTCTGTTAGATACAGTAAGGAATATAATGAAATTTAGTTTAGATATTTTCTTAATTTATTTGAGACTGTCCTTCAATGTTGTTTTACATATTTCCTGTGGTTTTGAATTCTGATCACACTGTGAATATATATTTTCTTGTTCTTTTATTATTTATTATTAAATATATTTAAACTTCTCATTGTGGCTGATCTGTGTAGAGATATTTAAGTTTTGAGAGTACTTGCATATTTATTTGGTGACACTGTGTGGGCCACTCCTAATAGCCTTGCTCTTGGTCAAACTACCATTTGTATTAATATTACACAGTAAGATTGGACACCCTTTGTTAAGGGCCTTAAAATAGCTGATAAGGAGTTGACTGGTGGCAGTGGTAACTACCTTATAGTCTGGGCAGATGGAGGCATAGCTAGAAAATCTGTGCCAGCCTCTCCCAGGTATGTGTGTGTGTGTAAATCAAAACTCAGAGTGTGATTGTCAGCTACTTGGGCAGGGACACAAGCACTGGTTGGACAGAGATCTTACTGGTAGGTTTTGGCTTGGTCAGTCAGCTGACATCTCAGCTCAACAACTGTGCCAGTGGGGAGTCTTATTGGGGATCAGGAGAAAGAGGGAGAAACCAGCCCCGGACTGACTGTGGTCTCTGTGTGCTCTTATAGGGAAATTGCATTTGATGCAGAAAACTGTATCTGGAAATACTGTGTCTGTACTTGTCATCCTCTCAGTGTACATCCCCCACTATTGCCAGTGGTGAGGATTGAGGCTTCTTGATTATTGGTCCAGTGGTGTGTCGTCACACTTCTAACTATTGTTATTATGCACCAAATGAGAGGTATCTGGTACTTATTAACAGAAAATGGAGTTGAGGCCTTAAGTAGTACCATGTGTATAGTTATTTGGAATTTATCTGTCCATAATGATTAAACAGCTGCAGGTACATGAATCCAAAATCCAGATATTAAATGATGATCATAACATATCTTGATAATCAACATTAATCATCATATTACACTGTCAGTAAAGCCTTAAGTAGTACCATGTGTATAGTTATTTGGAATTCATCTGTCCATAATGATTAAACAGATGCAGGTAAATTAATCCAAAATTCAGATATTAAATGATGATCATAACATATCTTGATAATCAACATTAATCATCGTATTACACCTTCAGCAAAGATTATTATTTTTATATGTTATTTTATCAGTTCTGTGCAGAGTATAAAATATTAAAGCCTTGATGGTGTCAGTTAAATTCAAATAATTCATATGTTTTAAGCAATTCCAAAAAAATTATTTTTGAATAAATGACTTGTAATTTAAAAAAATCTGTTAAAAACTGATAATACTGATTTAAAAGAATTATTGTTAGATAAAATCAAAGCTAAATATTTTATTAAATATATATATGTTTATAATCTGTTTTAGTCATACCTTGTACTTTAGAAACTTCAAACCAACTTTGAATCAGCACTCATTTTCTGGCATCTAGTTCAATAGATATAATGGTAATATTGGCCAGGATTTATAAATCGCAGCCATGTCATCATCTGTGCAACAAAGTGGGTGAACGAGATATGTGTGATTCAGAAAACACTTTAACATGATGTGGCCAACTTGAAAACATGGCTTTGCAGAAATAAACACTAATGATCATATAATTAGCCATGGTGTATGGTAATGATGTAAAAAAAACATGGCAGAATGGCTCAGAAATGTATAAAACTAGACCATGCTTCCCTTTGCATTGCCTGGCTACTCTGTGCATTATACATAGGTAGTCCAAGTCAGACAGAGGTCAGGCCACTCTTATCAGAATTTGAACAATTACTACAATACTTTAGCAGATTAAACAGATGTTAAATATGATGATGCATAGGAAAACCAGACCTTGCCCACTCATGCAGTGCTTGCCCTCTTTCTGCATCAGACATAAGCAGCCAAGCATACAGATTGTGCAATGGGGGGATTTCAGAAGCACATGCCTTTCACAGGTGAGTGAGAGAGATGAGATGCAGCAAAATGATAATATGCACTTAAGGCCAAGGTGTCCAGGGTTGAGGTATGTGGCTAACATGTGGAACTAATGGTGAAAAATCCAGAAATAGGCAAAATACTTTCTGGTCAAACAGTCCAAGTAAATTCCAGAAAAGAAAGAGGGTATATCATGGCTGGAGTGGTGTAACAAACTTTAATTCACCATAAAACAATAAAAGCAATAAAACACAGTAAGCACTTTCACAGTGCATTATAGAACTACTACTTCAGACCTAAACCCACACACAGCCTAAACTCACTTATAATAATAAAAGCCCATTCAGCAGGCAGCATTAATTAAGGCATCTCATTCACTCAGACAGGTTACAACAAACAGAGACACCTTTAATGTGTAAGGTTTCGTGCTTTCAAAACTGGTTTCAAAGAGACCCTGTCATTAAGCCCAGGGGATTTATTACTATTCAAATGTATAATTCACTGTTGTTCTTTCACCTTAGTAATGTTCTTAAAGTCTCCTCCTCTTGAATTTGTGACCAAGACTTTTAATACTAAAAATTTAAAGATGTGATTCTGTCCCTTGTCCAGCACATGCTGGGCTAGGGCATTTGTAGTTTGAACAAGAGTGGATTATACATTTGAATAAGTGAGCAGCACAGGGGTGGGGATTAAGTGAGCAGCACAGGAGTGGGAATTTAGTGAGCAGCACAGGGGTGCAGATTAAATAAGCAGCACAGGGGTGCAGATTAAGTGAGCAGCACAGGAGTGGGGATTAAGTGAGCATCACAGGAGTGGGGTTTAAGTGAGCAGCACAAGGGTGTGGATTAAGTGAGCAGCACAAGGGTGTGGATTAAGTGAGCAGCACAGGATTGGGGATTAAGTGAGCAGCACTGGGGTGGGGATTAAGTGAGCAGCACAGGAGTGGGGATTAAGTGAGCAGCACAGGAGTGGGGATTAAGTGAGCAGCACAAGGGTGTGGATTAAGTGAGCAGCACAGGATTGGGGATTAAGCGAGCAGCACTGGGGTGGGGATTAAGAGTTTTGGCAAGCTAATACCTTCTGAATGTGCTTCATTAGTAGTAATGTTCAGATCCATGCTCATAAAACTCATGCTTTGAAATGATGTGCCACACAGGTAACCCCATTCCATTCTCACTACACTGCCTGTTCCTTACTGTGGCCATGACAACTCAAAAGTTCCTGCTAATAACAATAAGTAGAACTTCCACATGTCCTGGCCAAATTTCACCCTAGTCATTAGGAACAACAAACTGGGTCTCCTGTGAAAAGAGGACACTGGCCATGTCCAATTAACCTGGTCAAAAAATCAAGTTAATAAAATAAAATATGTTATTATCCACCAAGCATTTCACTTCATGGAGCTTCTTGTGATGAAACATTGCTGAATTGTATTCCTTTACAAATTACGTTCTGCTACTCCTTAAACTTTCTTTGATAACAATTTAATATTTTCCAGTGTTACAGATTATGACAAACAGTAATAATCTCAATATATTATCTTAACCTTGCCCTTTTTATTTGTATATACTCTTTTCCTGACTGAAAGTCTTTCTCGAAATGTCGCATAACCTAACGTTACATATAAGATGGTGTTTCTTTGATCAAGTATCTTTAACCATATAAGAGAGCATGGACATGTTAGGCACTAAAGGTGACACAGTATCTACAAATGATGAAATGTCAAATGACTACATTTCCCAATTTCTGTAGTAAACCAGACTTCAACAGCACCAAGAACACATACTTAAGGCTTAATTTTAACATTTCTAAAGACTGATTCTTAAGAGATATTCTTTCATTATTTAAACATACTTTTTTCTTAAGTGAATGCTGTACTCTTGTTAACCATGTTCTGCCTAAACAATTTTTGCAGAAAAGTACTCCCTACAGATAATGCAGAGAAATACAATGTCTTCTTTCCTCAATAAAAGTAATTCGGTATCCCACTATATATATTCAATTATCATGTGTAGAGCTCATTATCAATAAAATCCACAGAACTTCTAATTAAACATGTACAAAGTGGTGATATCCTACAAGATTAGGTGTAATGACTAATTAACTGACCAAGGTAAAATATCATTTGCTTCCTTCCCTGAAGTTTTTAAGATAAGCAAGCAAACAAAATAATACATTTCTAAATAGGTTTTAATATTTTGTAACATTTAGTTGCTTAAATGACTATCCTTTGCAACTGAAATATATTTCATAACTGAAACATCTGAGGTATGATAAAACCAGAAGTTTCATGAGTCCAAAATATCCAGAAGCTTAATAAGTTATTTGGGTCTTCTGTTACTTTCTAGAAGGGCTGTTGCTTGCCATCTGCACAGACAAAGGCACTGAGATCATCTTTAATATCTTGAGCTGTCTGCATGATTATACTGTTTGTGCTTAACTAAAAGCAAGTGAAAGCTGTTAACTGAGATCAAGCTCTGAAAAAATGAAGGAAACTCAAGATATACAAATATAAACTGATTAGAATATTGTCAATATTACTGAGCTTTTGTTTGACTAGCTTTAAACATTTAAAGAATCTACATTGATAAAATGTGAAAATACCTTCTTTTTAAACCAAGTTATCAGAACATACCCTAAAAAGGGTAATATACCAAAAAGGTATATAGACTAGAGTACATTCTCATTAAGAAACAGCAAACTTAAGAGTTATGAAAAGCAACTTAAGCTTGTTTCAGAGCACAAGCAAAGCATTTCCTCTATGACTGTAGTGCATATGTTGCTGAGGATATATTTGTGTGATCTAAAACAGTAACAGTATTAATATTCAGAATTAGATGTTTGTCAGTATTATTTGATGCAGCACTGACTTCAAATTTTTTAGAAGCTACCATAGTCCTTTAGTTTTCCTTTTCATACTGTATGCGCAGCAAACTATCAGTCCAGCCATCACCTTAGCAATGGGTGATAACCTTAACCATAATCATGCCTCTTCACCCAATTCTAACTCTGCACCTTACCTTAAAAATACCTTCCCATAACACTGTGACTACACGGACAGACTTTGACACACAAACACACACAAACGCACACTACCAACACTACACCTATCCTCTTACCTAACCCTGACCCTAACCCTAAAATATAAATACTCATACACAAACATACAAAACTTATCCCCAACTCTAACCATAATGCTCAAACACATGCACAAAGACTCTCATCTCCACCCCCTCCCAAACTCCACTCACTTGGCTCGACAAAACATACTGTTGACATTTTGGACATTCGGCTATCCATACCTTCAGCATTCGACACCACCCAATAGGATTTGTCGACCAAATGTATGTTCAACAAAATGCTGAGGAATTGGAGAGCCATCCCTTCTCTGTGATAAATTTACTGTTTATCAACACTGCAGCAATCAGCTAAAGTTTGAATCAAGGGAAACTTTTTTTCTTATTAATTAGATAATCTTCCTTTTACAGAACTATACAATTAGGTGAACAATGGAAAATAAGATATGTTGTTAGGCCAGGTATAAAGCCATACAGTCAGTCATGCTAGTTGAACAAAAGCAGTAGTGACTAATCAGAATTTGTAAGTCCAGTTCAGTTCAGTTTGGTTCAATAGCGCATAAATCAGTAAAGTAGTCAAAGGGATAATAATACTGGCTGTAGTTATTTGAATAGCTTATTACATATTTATGACAGATGTTTGTAATTGTGTGCCTTGTAATCAGTTCCATTCCATGAAAATGTCACAGTTGCAGGGTAAGCCATTTTAAGCTGAAAATATTTAACATTAATTTCTAAATGTCCAGAGCCATCTTTATTCTCATCTGTGTTACTGCTTTAAGTAAATTGGACACTTTTTAACTTAAAGCCATTCCAGGAGAAACCCTATCTGTCTCCATTTAAATGAATCAACTGTACTCAGTAATTTCACAAACACTGCTCATGGTGAAAGGCCATGTGGTTGTAGGGCATTCTGATTTATGTACTCGGTCAATCACATACATTGGGTAAGCTTATGCTATGCATGCCACTTGAGTAAAGGAGTCATTAATTGCTTGGCTAATGTTCTCTTCAGTATATTTTTCTCTTAAAACACAAATAAGTGTAGTATCTCTCTACATGACTTCCTTTCTTCCTTCCAAGAACAATGCTTGCAAAGGTTAGCTTTAGAGCCACTGTGTTAAAATGATGATCTACGACAGCAGTGTATTTCTGAGTTTCATGACATGATTTTTAAAATTGCAAACCATCAAACACAAGGCTGCAACTTCTCTTTTTAATGCTAAGGCAGTAAGATCCGATAGTTCCAGAGCAGCTATGTGGAGATCTTTATTAACTGAGATGTACTGGATTGTAATTCAAAGCTGCTAAAACATCTGTCATTGTAAATGAAATTATCACTTCTTTTCATGTAAACGTTAACAAGGCACTCTTCTTATGACTGTTCTGAGGCAATTTGTTTCTTAGCAGCCTTCTCGTTAGGGGACTACATTGGTGAATTGTTAGGTCCATATATTTACTCTTCCAGATTTCAGCAATGGTGAATGCCTTCTTGTTTTTTGCCCTTCTTAGTAAAAAAAGTAATTTCTGATTTTTATGTGCAAAAGGAAAATACTCATTTGAAAAAGAATGCAGCAAATTATCTGGTATCAGCTATAAGTATTGATGTAGTTACTTCCTTTAAGTCCCAAAAAAAGCTACTTAAAAGATTCCAGAAATTGATAGGCATCACAGAACAGCAACAACAAAATCTAACAATTCTTGATGTCAAAAACAATTTCACTAATAACACATCAAGAAAAAACATATTATGTACTTTCATCCAAACCTTGTATGCACTTCAGAATCAAAGATGCATTAATGAGAAACAAAACCCTTTGTACTCTGTGCTAAAAAAAAATCATCACGTCTGCATACTCCACAAGAGCAGCATTACTACAGTGTTTTGATCACCAATGATAAAGTACCATTGAAATGTAGTGTTTTGTTAAATGACAGCAACATTATATCAACTTGTTTCAGTAGTTTTTGATATTATCTACTCATGTAAGTAATTTGTTCTGTTACTGATGTTTGGTGGTTTAAAAAAATCAAAAGAGGTACTTTTGCAATCGGAAGCAATACCGACAATAGCTCTTTACTCCCCTGCCCTCTTGCACATTCCAGGTATCGGTTTATTATTTTAATCAAATGAAAGAACTTATTTTAAGGAATTAAAGATATCTGGACCACTGTATAGATACAGCATAAGTCTTGCAAGACAAAAATATATTTATTAATGTTATTTTGTTGTATAGCTTTAAGCAGGGGCCAATAAATTTTCATTATTTCCAAGATTTTAGAAGAAAAGTCATTATCAATTCTTATAATTATGTTCCTTACCTTCAAAGGAAAATTTGACCAAACATTTGTTAATATAAGTTCCATGTTTAAATAGGAAGCAATCTTAAGTATTACTGACCTTGGGATGAATTTAGTTTGGTAGCTGAGTTTCCTCAAGGATCTCTATACCTTTTCATTACTGAATGCCATTCTTTCTTGCAGTGTTAAAATAAAAAATTCACCGGTTAGACAGCCAAAGCCAAACTACTCTTTAATATAAACAGCATACACCTCCACAGTTTAGAGCTTTCATCTTAACCAGACTTCTTCAGGACTGTGGAAAACCAAACTAAAAAGCAAATGAAAATAGTGAGTGAACTTCCCCCACCTCCACCGGCATCAACCAATGAAAGACCAACTTCAATTAATGCCATAAAGGAGTGCATCTAAGGCTTAAACAACAGCAGCTCTCCTTCTTAGTTCACTAATAACATAAACAATGTCATTAATACTAATACAGTATTCTTAAAGGTGATTGTAAAAGTGCACTTGCAAGACACTCTTTGACCTGTGTGGGATTTACAAAATTTACCTTTTTTGTATTAGAACAGGATGGCAGTGTTTGTCATGTTTTCACATTAATTAAAGCTATTTGAAGTATCCAAATTGCGCAGATTGTTGGCCAGAGTGTGCAGTATTACAGTGCAGTTATTTTGCAAAGCACAGTTATTTCAAAGAATATTTCATAAAGTATAGTTTTTTGAAGAGATTATTGTGCATTTCAATATTATTACAAGTACCTGGTGTGTGTGCATGTTCATACATTATTACAAGGGCCAAGATTCCATTGTGTTTTACTATAATCTGTGGGCATGGCAGAAGGAGTTCGCAGACCTGCACCACTTGTGTTTGATAACAATACTGCAAAAATTGGAGCAGGAATGAAATATTTTCATATAGGCTGTTTTTTCTAACAAAGTTGCATGTACAAAGGCATTTATTATTATAATTTATTATTAATTATTATAATTTAGCTGATTCAGAAGCCATAGAGAGACAGCATTCATTTGTGTATGCACCTGCTGTGTTTGGAGGGGAGGGGGAAGATCACCATACTGTGGTACGGGCTGAAACATGGGAAAGCCCTGAATGTGTACATTTCGAAATGTGTAACCCCCAAATGAATGTTAAAATGGAAATGCACTGATTTTATGCAAGAGATCAAAAGCCTGGTGAAACTTTTACAGCCTATGTAACCAACTTGAGAAATAAGGTGTGCAGATTTGGTGATTTGAGAGATAAGTTGATAAGACAGGCTTGTGTGTGGTATTAATGACACAGTGAGAAAGATTTTGCTTCAAGACAGTGAGTTAATGTTAAACAAGCTGTTGATATTTGTTAGATATACAAGCTTGCAGAAAGGCACACAAGTATGTTTACAAATGAGAAAGCAAGCTTTCCAGTACCTTCCAGGGCTCATGTAGACAGTATGCAGCACAAGGTTAAAAGATACAGGCCTAAGGGGCATGGCAACTCCACCAAAACTCAGAGCAGCTTCAGTAAGGCCTAACATAGCAAAGCACTGAGGAGACTCAGCAAAACCTGTATCAAGCCTCATAGTCAACTATCATAATTGTGTTGGTAGCCATGAGCCCAAACGAGAAAAGTGGTTAGGTTTTGGTCAGCAGTGCCATTCTTGCAATACGTGGAATCTTTTCAAAAGGTTTTGTAAATTAAACAAGGCACATTCATTTATTAAAAGAGAGCATTCAGAAAGGCATGTTGATCAATTAGAAAGCTACAACTCTACTTTTTATGTTGATGGTGTGTCTAATGCTTAGTGAAACAGTCAATGCAGTAGATTTATGGGCAAATAATGAAATCTTTTGTACCGTTTGGATTAATGGGCATCCTGTAGAGCTCAAAGTAGATTCTGGTTCAAAGTGCAGTGTCATGTCAACAGAAACATTTCATAGAGTAAGAGCTGCAGAACAACTTGATTTGATAAACTTTAGGCAGCTTGCTGCTTATGGTAATGAAGAGATTCAAACCAAAGGCTCAGTAGTGCGTTCATGTTACTCTGCTGGGAACAGCTACGACTTGAGTTTTACATAGTCAAGAGACATGCGCAGTTATTATTAGGCCTCAGAGACAGTTTGAAAATGGGTCTGTTTTCATTTAATAAAGAGGTCCTCCATGTAAGCTTGAGTGTTAACAGCATAAATTTCACCCAAACTATTTTTTCTGAGTATGCTGATATTTTTGAAGACAAACTAGGCAAACTTCCAGTTGTGTACTCCATGAATTTACACCCAGAAGTCAGCCTAATTAGACATGCATGGAAAGTTCCAGTAGCTATGCAGAACAGAGTCAAAGCCAAGTTAGACAAAACAGCTGAATGAGTATCTTCCATGGTAGTAGCTTATAAGAAAAGCTCAGATATCAGAATATGTATTGATCCAAGAGATTTGATCAAAGCATTAAAATGACCTCATCATCCTAGATGCACAGCTGAGGAAGTTGCTTCCCTCATGCCAAATGCCACTATTTTTTCTGTCTTGGATGCAGAGAGTTCATTTTGGCAAATTTTACTTGACTGAAAATCTTCATTGCTAACAAATTCAGGATGCCATTTCGAAGGTACAGATTTCTGAGAATGCCATTTTGAATAAATTCTGCCAGTGAAATCTTTCAGCGTGTGATGAAACAATTTTTTTTCTGGCTATCCATGTGCTATTACAGTAGATAATGTTCTTGGAGGCAATGGTGAAGTTGAGCATGATAGAAACCTCAAGAAAATTCTGGAAAGAGCACATGAAATGAATCTTATGCTGAATCCTTCTGGAAAGAGCACATGAAATTAATCTTATGCTGAATCCTCATAAGTGCAAATTCAGGCTATGAAAAGTTATGTTGGTCATTTGTTTACCAGTTCAGATTTATGACCAGATGCTTCCAAGAAAACAGCAATTCTTGAGATGCCAGCTCCAGACAATGTTCAAGCCCTACAACATTTTCTTGGCATGGTCAACTATTTAGGCAAGTTTATTCCAGATTCAAATCAACTTTCAGCACCACTAGGAGAGCTGACATGCAAATATATAACCTGGTCCTGGTCAGAACAACACCAAAGAGTATTTGATGTCCTGAAACAGAAAATTACCAGTCATAAGTTCCATTTTATGGGGGGTTACGTAAGATCTGTGTATGAATTGCCATGTAAAGAGTCTCCAATGTAATGAAAGTGATGTCTGCTTTGGAGAGAGAAGAATTAATTTTTTGTCTGTGTCATTTGGCACATGTCCATTAATTGATCTATAATAATTCCATATTTTGTCATTATTATAAGTTTTTATTTTTTTGTTTGTTTTATAACTAGATAAGTATCCCTTTCCAGTAATGGGTTGATTCATTAGTAATATAAGTTCCACCCTCATAAAATGGAACTTATGTTTAAGAAAAATATTGGCTGCTGCAGATGTGATTTATCAATAAAAGCAGACTGGCAACATATGTTCTGCGAATGCCATTTGATTAAACCATATTGGGATAAAATAAATTATTTTCTGCAAATGGTATTCAATGACAAATTCCAGATTTCCAAATCTATTATTTTGTTTAATGCACCTGTACCTGACTATGTACCAAGAACAAAATATGTAATATTGTGGCCTCTCCTAGCCATTGCAAGGAAGAACATTACATCAAACTGGAAATCCAAAGTTTCTCCAACTTTTAAGCAATTCATGAATATGGTGTCAGCAGTATCGCAATTGGAAATGAACACTATTAAAGGAAGAACTGAAAGAACTACATCATTATATATAGCATGGCAAAAAGTAACTGAAATACTGGAGAGTAATGACTGTAGCAGATTATAATCAGGAAACAATTGTATAGAAAGTCAATTATATGCCAACAATAGACACCCTTGTAAATACTTTATTTTGGTTTTAATGTTTGATATCTGTTTAGAGGTTTTAGCCTACCTTTTTAAATAATTTGTAAATACTTCACTGTCATAAATAACCTGCATTCATGTTTTCTTGTTTTTGGAAATGAATAAAAATATTTACAAAAAAGAAAATTACCAGTCCACCAACTC
The DNA here is from genome assembly GCF_019279795.1 of Protopterus annectens. NCBI lineage: Eukaryota > Metazoa > Chordata > Ceratodontiformes > Protopteridae > Protopterus > Protopterus annectens. The sequence continues at coordinate 1,570,476,478 of NC_056743.1, forward strand.
TATGCTACTATGATGTTCACAAACCAGTAACTCTTTCCTGTGATGCTTCTAAGTTTGATCTAGGTGCAGCCATTCTTCAAGAGGGTAGACCAGTAGCCTGTGCATCGAGAACTCTTACCCAAACCGAGATGCAGTATGCCCAGATTGAGAAAGAACTCTTGGCAATTGTGTTTGCATGTTTGAGTTTCATGATTATATTTATGGCTGACCTATCCAGATTGAAACTGACCACCAACCTATAGTGACTATTTTGAGATAGCCAATGCACACAGCTCCTATGAGACTACAATGTATGATGTTCAAATTGCAAAAGTACAATTTTAATCTTGTTTACACAAAAGGCAAACTTCTTTATCTTACTGAAACCTTATCTTGACAACCCAGGAAACACACAGAACAGCATGACAATGAGCAACCTGATTTTTAAGTCATGGAAGTGAGAATTTTTTCTTACACGCATCTTGATGCTCTTAGAACTCACTCAGCTTCAGATCCAATTCTCCAAAAGCTCAACCTCTTTATCAGTTGAGAATGAGGATGGTCTTCAAAACAATTTTGTTTACCAGCAGAAGTGCAGGATTATTTTCCTTACAGAGATGAGATTTTGTCAGACAATGGTATCATCATGAAAGGTCCAGAAGTGATTGCTCCAAAATCCTTGTAAAAAGAGTATATTAAGATCTTGCACCGTGGCCACCGAGGAACTGATTCTATCAAAAGAAAGGCGAGATGTATACTATTTTGGCCTTCTATGTCAATAGATATCGAGAAAGTACTTTCATCTTGTTCTATATGTAATAGTACAAAGTCGCAACAACAAATAGAACCACTTCAGTGAAGCCAGATTCTTGAACTACCTGGTTCGATAGTAGCCACAGATATCTTCGAGTTGAAGGGTCAACATTACTTGGTGTTAGTAGACTCTTATTCAAACTGGTTTGAGATAGACCTACTTCCTAACCTAACATCCACTATTGTCATTACTAAATTGAAGAAACATTTTTCTGTCCATGGTAGTCTGCATAGTCATTTCTGACAATGGTGCATGGTTTACAAGTCAGCAGTTCAAACAATTTGATGAAATGTGGGACATCGTTCACATTACAAGTACTCCTGAGTAACTGCAGTCAAATGGCTTAGCTGAATGTGCAGTTCAAAGTGTAAAACAGCTGTTGGAGAAAAATGGATGTGACAATACCAGTGTTTTTTCTGAACTTGCTTAATCTCAGAAACATTCCCCACGATGATCATCTTGGTTCACCTGCTGAGACACTTATGTCGAGACAAACCAGAACCACATTACCAATCAGTAGCAATTTATTGGTTCCATGTGCTAAAAACAACAAAGCAGTGAATGCCCAGCTGTTGAAAAAAACATTTGTCCCAGAAGTCCTATTGTGATAAGACCAGCAAACCACTCCATTCATTAAAAAAGTGGAGATAGTGAGGATGCAGACGTCAAAATATTTTGATAGCATTGGATGTGTGAAAAGTTTGTGTCAAGAGCCAAGATCGTACATCCATCATTGAATCACAAGTAATGGAATTTAGATGGAATCAGAAACATTTTTACTGGTGTCCGAGCCAGTGTTACAGCATCTTGCCTATAATAAAGACTCTAATTCTCAGAGTGACTTATCCAATGTTCTTGTTCCAGAGGACATTCTGTCAGCAATCCATTTTCCTGAGAATATCCTTGAGAGTCCTGAAGCAGAACATTCCCCAGTGAATTACCTGTTGTTAAACCCAGTCCTAAATGTTACATTATGAGATCAGGTCACATTTCCAGACCTAGTTCCAGATGCATGGCAATCTGGGCATGACTGTTGTTTTGTTTATTATTGTCTGTATAATTGCATTTCTATTCAAACGTCATTGCCTATATGAGAAAGCTCAGTAAAGAGGGAGAATGACTATCAGAGTGTATGATATACCTTTAAGAAGCATTCCAGTCATGGGAACGTACATATAAGTACTGACCAAGTGCAAGCAAGAATGCTATTTTGAGTGACCAGCTAGAGTGAAAGCATGCGTATGTGCAGAAGGCAGGCAATTAGTTTGTTTATGTGTAATGTTCCTGTCATCCATCCTGATGTGTTTGTATGTAATAAACTACTTAAACGAACACCCAAGCCTCGTCTTATTCAGATGTACAAGACGAGCGGTTGTGCCGTTTTTCTCCAATACCAAACTTCTCTTCTTCACAAGTCTGTCTCCACATAACAGTTGTTTCAAATTCTTATTTTTAGAACAAAATCTTGGTGTATCCCCCACTATACATCAAATATTTTCATCTGCAGTCAGGATATTCCATTTCTGCCTTGTTATTCCACAGACTTGTCTTACATCATTACTATAACTAAGCATCTCATGCTTGCTGATGCATCTTCATTCATGGATTTGGCTCCCTCCCCACTAGTGTCACGAAAATAATATGGTCTACCTTTAGTTCTTCTCATAACATTTGTCTCTGCAGCACCTTCATAGCTCTCATTTGTCTTATAGCCTCTCTTAAAAAATGTTATATTAGCTGTTCTGATTCAAAACTATACTTCATATTGCCAGTACATAACCTAGAGGTATGAAGAAACTGTCTCTTGATGACATGGGGAAAAATATATCCTGGATGCATACTTGCTCTGTGTAGAAGATGATTTTTCCAGCATCCCTTCCTAAATACTTGTGTATCAAAATTGCCATATTTATTTGTAACAAGTGTGACATCAAGAAAAACTATTTTTTTTCTTTTGCACTATGTATATCAAAGTCTAAAAATGAAGTTGTACTCCTAAGATATTCAACAAAGGCTAATAATTGTTCTTCATTACCTTTCAAAAGGAGGAATACGTTGCCCATGAATCTAAAATAAAATATATGGCTTCCATTTATTCATATCATTAAATATAAATTCCACTTCCTGCTGGGCCATGACAATATTTGAATAAATATTGGCACATAACATGCCCATCGCAATGCTTCATTTTTGTAAATAATATTTATCTCCAAAAGACAACACATTATTTTTCAGTATCAACTCAAGTAGGAGGCTGACTTGTAAAACCATTTTCTTATCAAAAATGTTGTTTTCTGTCAAAAATCTCTATATGGATTCAATCCCTTACTCATTAGGAATGACCATAAACAAACTCCTTACATCCATAGTTACCATAACAAGTTCCACTCCCCTTTCAAGTGCCTGAATGCTTGCAGCTAAGGTCTCTAAAAAATCTTGGGTGTCTTTCAATACTGTTACTGCTTTTGGTAGTGCCTCTTTCAACTTGTGCTAAATATAAATGAAGGCAGGCTCCATAATCCATCCAGATACTATGAGACGCATTGGTGGATCATTTCTCCCTTTGTGAATTTTTGGGAGACCCCCTAATGACTGGGATAGTAGGATGCTGTACTTACTAGAAGATATTCATACAAGTCTTGAGTAATGACATCTGTTCTAAATAAATCCTATATGAGCCAAAATGCTCATCTCGTTGTTGATTTTATGAGCTGTTTTTATATGTCTGGATTGTCTTTTAACATTAAATTACCCTGCCATGGTGATAAGCTTTGTTTTGGGTTTGTTGTTTTGCTTTATTTGCTTAGCTATCTTAAACTGTCTATGGTACGTTTTACTTTGCTCTATGTCATTACGGGAAGATTTAATGTCTTTTTATTTGATATTTTTGTTGTTGCTGGGTTAGATTTGGCACAAATGTGTAAGGTGGTACAGGGGCACAAAACACCCTTTTCAATCCTTACTTGTGTTAACTCTAACCCTGCTGCTGTTTCTAATCTTAGCTTACACATTACTTTATGAAAACCCCTTTTTCTAACAATACCACTACGCAAGACAATTTTTTCTGAATGCAATTTATATATTCATATATTTTAGTTGGGTCTATATTATAACATTGAATTTTATAAAGTTTGAATGTTATAATATCGAGCCAGTTTTGTCGAATGCTGAAAACAGCGAAAGTGCAGGACAGCAAATTCTTTACCAGGGAAAGAATTTGGTGAGACGTTGCTGTGGCTTCGCTGTTTTCAGCGTTTGATATGTTGGAGCATTACGGGTTGGGTTCAGGTAAGTGTGCGATTGTGTGTAGGTTAGGGGGTGGGTTAGGTGAGTTAGGGTTAGGGCGCGGGTGAGGTTAGTGTGCGATAGTGATGGACCTTAGGGTTAGGGTCGGGTTAAGGTAAGTGGATAGCTAGTAGTGTATGTAAAGTTTAGTTTAGGTTTAGGTGTAGGATTTTAAGTGTATCTGTGTGGATTGCTGTTTTTTGTATGTGTTTGTGTTGTGTGTATGTTTCTCGGAATAGCGATTTATTTTTTCCTTGGGGAAAAAAATCGCTATTCTGACTGTTCGATGTTTGTGGATTTTGGTGTTTAGGGTTCGATATTATAACATTCGATCTTTGTAGATTTCAATGTTGTAATATAGACCCATTTTAGTTGACCAATCACAAAAGAAGAGCACAACAACTTTTGTTCTCCTTTTATCAATGTAGTTTCTATCTCTTTTTTTTCCTAAAAGGTAGTTTCAATGTGCAGAAAGGAATGCAATGTGTGTCAATGTTAGGAAATATACCCTTCAAAAGAAGCAGTTAACTGAGGCATGTCAAACTTGGCTGTTACTGCAGTCATCCTGGATCTCATTTCAGACATTATGGGTTGTTAAATAAACTGCATGGCATAAACAAAGCAGATAACACTTTGTTATTAGGGGACTGCACACAATTGAGTGGTCAACTATTTAAATAATATGTATACCCAGATATTAACAGATCTCATTAATAACATTAACTTGGGCCAGGTACTAAGGAGCCCAGGAAAGTGCAATAATATTGAGGCACTGTTCTTCCTCCCCAGAAATGTTTACTTTCACTATAGAATCAGACTATGAGAATGTTATATGTAGTTTTGAGCTACAAAGCTGCAACCAATAATAACTCTAAATACTCAGATTTTTCAAATGGTGGTTCTCCGGTTCGATCCTCGGCTGGGGTGCCTTCTGTGCTGAGTCTGCATGTCCTCCCTGTGGTCGTGTGGGTTTCCTCCGGGTGCTCCGGTTTCCTCCCACATCACAAAGACATGCTGCAGGCGGATTGGACACTCTAAATTGGCCCTAGGTGTGAGTGTGTATGTGTGTGTGCCTTCTGTGGAAGGTTGGGCGCCGGGCTGGCAACTCGACACTGTAAAACTCCAATGCCAATCATGAGTGGACAGGTGATCTGCTGTGGTGACCCCTAACCGGGAAAAGCCGAAAGAAGAAGAACTTATTGTGGACCGGAGTTCCGCTATGACGACCCCTAACTGGGAAAAGCCGAAAAGACAAACAACAACTTATTGTGGGCACCAGCCAATATCTGGCTTGGATATAATACTTTGCATGGGTACTAAAACAGACAAAGTAGTGGAAGAGTTTATCATATAATGACTAAATAAAGAGTCAAATAATGTTTTTCCTAAATACAAGTATATTTGGAATAAAAAAAAGCTATTTTGGTGTAGGTATATAATCAAAAACTTTGTAATGGAAAAAAGAGGAAACTGCATAGCCAATTAATAAAAAAAATAATCAATAGTTTCAGAAAATGGATTAAACAACACACTAAGAACTCTAACTAGAGTTCTCAATATGTCAAAATAAATACAAAATAAATATAATAATCATTTTGTCAAAGATAGCACTAAAACTTTCTTCAACTACACAAAAGAAAATGAAGGCTAAAACTCAGTTATTTGATATATCCCTTAATTTACAGACTATTTGCAGGACTCCTGCTTTAAGAAAATTCACATATTTATCTGTATATATCTTTGCCTGAATTCACATTCCATATATGATTTGCTATGCATGTATTTTATTTACTTTTTTGTATATGTTTAGTAACAGGAAGACTATTGCTCATTTCTTATGTAATTACTCTATATGTGTATGTATTTCCATTGTCCATCTCATTTTACTTCCAGGCCTAAAACCAGTCCTATAGTATTACTCAGTTACCCTTGTTAATACATGCAAATCAATCAATCAGTCAATCAATATTGGAACAAAAGAGTACAGCTTGCTTACAAAGTGAATTGCATGGGAAAAAATGAAGATGTTTTCTTATGGAAATGGTGGTTGGTGATTATACCATTCAAAGCAGCAGCAGATTTCAAGAATGCACAGGACAGGTAAAGTTGTCCCCAAGAGAACAGGGAAAAAAACTAAACTCTTTGTTATGCATTGCTGATTTAAATAACCCCCCTGAAGAGATTATAGCATCCAATGCAGCAGAAGACTTCAAGAATACTCAGGACAGGTAAGGTTTCCCCCAAGAGAACAGGGAAAAATCAAAACTGTTTGTTAAGCATTATCTGAGCTTAACTGTAAACTGCAAACAGGGAAACTGTCAGACTAGGTGTGTCAGATGGTCATTGTGCAATATTAATAAATATGTCTTCATCTTGTCTCTACAAATGCTTGGCAATAATGTTCTAAAACTTTGATATGCTAGGCCAAACCCTAAGAAATCTGGAATATATGTCCTAGACAGTTGCTGTTACATGAAATCAAAAGGAGCATGTTTTTGTTGTGTCATGGGGATCAAGTAATCATGTTTTAGCATGTCTGACAATTGTGGCAGTTTTTTTAAGGCATGCATTTGTTCTTGCCTATAGGGACAATGTGGTTTAGAAATAAAACCTCTGGCTGCTTATAAGTGTAAGTCAGTTTTATGTCTCCTAATTTACTTGCTGTAAATACCTTACCTATCTAAGTAAAAATGGTATATAAATATAAGAACACTCAATTTAACAAAATGTTGTGTCTGATTAGAAATCGGTCACTTGCATCGTTAGAGACTTTGATCTTTTCACAAACTATGATGTCATACGAAAACACAGGATTAAGGGATTTGTTTGCACATTATGTTTGTTAATCAGTGAAGCCAGTTTCTCATATAACATCCATTCACTGAATAAATATAGACAAATTACCTGTCTGCTTAGAGGATTAAGAATAAATGTACTTCCAGCTGACACAGGGTGATGAACCTGCAGGGTACATAACATAATAGCTGAACACATGTTCAGAGCTATTAAAATGCTTTTTGTCTTGGAAATAATGAAGGCGGATTGATGATGTAACTAAGAAATTAGAAATAGTATGAGCGAAATGCTTAATCATTCAGATAAATTGTCAGAAATGTAAGATGGAGGCAAAAATTAAAAAAATATGACTATTAATGAAACATAGCTTGATAAGGTAAGGCAAAACCCTGTAGGGTGAATGTAGTTCTCTTAAATGTTACTTTATTGAACAGCAATACCTATAATTCTTAGCTAATAAGAAAATATACATGCAGATATAATTATCATCATTTTAATCATAATTACACATTATCTTTGGCCAGGCAGTACAGTAATGAGGGGTAACCTAGTGAGGTACTAATTGTCGGTCTAAGTATTTTGGTCTTGACTTTTATAGTCACTTCTCCAGACAATGCTTTCATTTCAGTCCTGAAAAGAAGAACTTGTGCCTAGTGAGCAACCAATGAATACAATTTTTTTAAAAAAAGATATAAACTGCCATCCTTATTATGATGTCCAAAAAATAAAAAAAAACATGTGCTGTTGAGCAAAGGATTGGGTTAAATGGATTATGTACACAGTACACACACAGAAAAGTTTAACAAAATAATAAGAAATAATGTTTTAACTGGAAGCCTTCTTCAGAAAAAAAAGTTTTTAACATTATTTTCTGTTTATAGTGTATATTCTCAGCTATAATGGTGTCACTCAATTTAAATCTTGTATGCTCATTGTTACAATGTGATATATACCTGTCTGCACTACTGAAATGCCGAGCATGTGGTGAAATTATGTACAGCATAGCACTATGATCTGCAACACACCCACACAGAAGACTGATAACTGCTGCCTTTATCTGTCCTTGACTCACTGGGGCATGCCTATGAGCTAGGACCCCCCCATGCATGTGGATAACCTCTGACAAAAGTGATGTCTTGCCAGTTTCAGATGTCTGCATTTGTGCTCTGCCATTATCATGGCACATCACTCTGAATGGCATTATGCAGAAATCTTACTATCAGGCTGGTCTGTACATTTAGAAACCATAACATGCATTGTGTAGCTAATAGCCTCCTACAGCTGATAACAGATGTGCCAAGCAGGAGACAGCTGCATATCTCTGCTTCCATGACAGACTCCATAGAACTTTAAATGCTCCCTCTCAATCATACAGGACTCCTTTCATACTTCATATACCTTGGGTCTAATCCCAATAGTGTGAGGTGCTGTGGCTTCCAGGCATAATGCCTGTAATCTGCAGATGCTGTACACTGCCCCATGCTAATGAATTCCTGTCAATATCTTCACCTCTGACTGTACCATATGTAATGAGCAAATGTGCTGCAAGGGATATTTGATCAAAAAATGTGACATCGCTACAGTTCATTAGATAAACATTACATACAGTTCAACAAAACTATTTTCCTCACAAACCATACATGTAAAAGAAAGATTGTTTGGATATATTATCTGAAAACTTAAACACAAAATGAAATGGGTAAACATTCATCAGAAATTATATAGAACTAGCAAATAATGACAGTTGCAACTTCTATAGTACACTCACAAGCAAGGAAGAAAAAAATCAAATAAGAAATGTCAGTTGTTTTACACAAAGACAAGTACAGATCTGACTTAAAGACTAAGACATAGAGGGGAATTCAGTAAAGGCTACACAGAGTGATTTTCCATGCAGGCATAGTGGCACGAAGCTTACATGGAAGTAAGCAGCCATGCGATCCAGTAAACAGAGCAGAGGGGCGTGCACGAGTGTGTGACACAGAAGTGTCTATGGCATGCAAATCACCTCATAAGCAGGTGATTTGCATGCAAATGAGGGTGTTGGAGTGATACAGCAAGCAGATAGGCAGTCCTGCAGAGCCCATGTTGGTGTCCGAAGTGTAAATGAAAAATTTCTGTGTACAAGAAAATAAAAATTGAACAGGGGCTGTAAAAGCCCATTTAGAAGGTCAGAAATTGCATAGTAGGCTCAGATATGTGCAAAATTATGCCCTGTATGTCCAAAATGTAATGCAGAATAATTTAATATATTTTTAATACCCATATTACACTTGCACAGCACATAGCAGTGCACAGATGTGCTGTTATGCAAAAACAAATACATATATATATATATATATTTAAAAGTTTAAAAATTAAAAATAAGAAATATGTGAGAATAATGCATTATATGGCCCTGCAATGGAGTATGTACAATGATAGATTTCAGTGGTTAATAAGGAGGCAGACTCAGGAATAGTGTAGTATCCAGGTTGTGTGGATGGATCTGTATGCAAATGAGCTGGGGTTACTGAATAGCAACAATGGGCTACTGTGTCCGCAGATAAAATCTGTGTAGCCCCAGAATCATGTTGTTGTCCACAGAAGAGCTAGCTGACATCAAAAGTGTGTGTGTCACTATATGTTTAACCGATTGGAGCTCAGCAGCACCCATTTGTGAGGTGTGCCTCTCAGCTAAGCAGGGAGTGTGTGTTCAGTGCCTGCTAAGCTTTGTTTAGCTTTGGGGCACTTGTAGCTGGTTTGTGGCTGTTTGCATGCTGAGCCACTGTGCTTAGCAGGGAAGGCAGTTAAAATAACAACAAAAAAAAAACAGGAAATAGCTTGTGAAAGCCAATCATGTATAAATTACTGATGACCCTTATTCCACTTACACTGGGCCATTCAAATCCCTCAGTGATGTACCTGGCAGGTGGAATGCATCATAGTTACCCAATCACACAGGCTGCATCTGCAGCAGACCACTATAAATTATGCATACACCCTACAATCTGATTTCCACCCCATACTCTGCATCATTGGAGTACAGGCCTGGGAGTTTTAACTGACAGAATGCTAGGGGCTGCTGCTGCTCTACTACAGCTGTATGTGCTAGATGCTGAGGTCAGTGCTGATGCTGCTGCTGACAATAGGCCTAGACTGAGAAGGAAAAGAGTGTTCAGGCCCAGGGTAACCTACAAGGAGCTACATGAGATGGAAATTGTAGAGCACTACAGGGTGACAGGGACATACTACAACAACTCACCAACTCTGCCGCCCTCAACTCAGACCCAGACCCAACAGAGGGGAACCCATCCCAGTGGAAACAAAGGTATGTGTAGCCCTTAGAATACTAGCTACAGGTACTTGTCAAATACCAACTGGGGACATGATAGGGGTCTCACATGCATCAGCATCCAGGCTACTCTACCTGTTCCTGGCTGCCATGCAAATAAATTTCAGTGATCACATTTATTTACCCCGCACCCCTGAGGAGAGGCCAGCAGTATGTGTCTCTTCTACCATGTAGCACACTACCCTGATGTACTTTGTGCCACAGACTGCACTCATGTACAAATCAAAGCACCGGCCGGTGAGGAGGGTAGAGTCTATGTCAACAGCAAGGGGTATCACTCCATCAACTGCCAGGTCGTTTGCAATGCCCTGGGAATTATCATGAATGTGTGTGCTGGTAGCCCTGGCAGTTATCACAGCTCCCATATCTGGCTTGCATCACAGCTGTACAGCTGTACAGCTGTTTGCCAGGGGGTACATCCCATATGGCCATCTACTGGGGGATGCTGGCTATGCACTGGAGCCATGTATGACAGTACCCATCAGAAATGCAGACACACCTACTGAAGGACACCATAATGAGGCACACGCACAAACTAGAAACATCATAGAGTGCATGTTTGGGCTGCTGAAGTCATGGTTCCAGTGCCTCAGTATATCTGGTGGAGCCCTGCAGTACTCACTAGCATCATGTGCAATGCTACACAATATGATCCTGCAGAAACAGCTGCGGCAGGATCAGCACAGGGAAGAGACACACAGTCCCCCACCACTGCCAAGGTCCCCACAGCCAGAACCCACAGGGGAATCAAAGGAGGAATCCCCTGAGGCTGTCCCTGTAGGCAGACATAGGCATGCTCAGTATGCCCTGGCCTTGGCAAAGAGGCAACACAGAGATCATGCACTGACAACCTAGGGTCCTAGAGACTGACACCTTACTCTGACTCACATATACAGTAAAAAGGATGCCAGCCACACAACACAACCTGTACCTCATCATGCATTGGCTGTGTACTGCTTGCATCAGACAGAGTCAGCCCTGCAACACAGGTAACTCAACTGTTGCAATCACAAGGTAAGTCACTCTCGTTTACAACAAATATATGGGGTACTACACTATGGTAGCATATGTATGAATCTGGTGCATGTATGCAAGAAAACAGAGTGGGCTACTGGGCTACTTGCAGAGAAATAACAGCTATGTGGGAGAGCAGGTACTCTCTCAAATACTGACTGCCCCATAATATACAGTAGGCCACAAGGCAGCAAAACCCACTGCAGTATGCAAGGGAAATGCCAAACAGCGGGATCATAGGACAGACACATGACTGTCAGTGCTAGAATCCCCTACCCCCAAAACATCAGTGGTCCCATACAACTGCAGTAACAGTATGCTTGCATGGATATATAAGCAGACCACACAATCCCAGCACTGCCCCAAACAACCTGGCTACATATTCTAATTTCTACAATATGCAGGGGTCAAAGTATTATGAATGTCTGCTGTTGATAGTGTAAGGAAGTACAGCTCATGTTCTGGTGGCTGGAGTGGCTCAGTAGGCTAAGCACAATAGCATGGTTGATGGCGTTCATGGTTCGAAGCTGGCTGCACCTACAACTTTTGCATGTGAGGTACTCCTATGGTAGGAGTCCCACAGACTCAATATGCCCCAATCTCTTACTGCAAGACAGCTGGGAAAAGACAGAAACCATGGAGGGACAGGGTCCAAACCTACAGACATTTTATATGCTCTAAGTAACCTAGAAGGTAGCTAGTATAACAACAGGTTGCAACAGGTCAGAGTAGTAGCAGGATGTACAGGTCATCACTTAACTATGTCAGTACTTACAATTCATTGGGCACAATTTAGTAGTATATTACCAGAAAACACAACTGTATGAAGAACAGAGCAGACATATGGGACAGAATGCTGGCTATCCTGCTAAAACATGTACAGTGAGAGGTGTGAAGACTGTCACCCTCTGTGTGGTGTGGTATCATGTACTCCAGTCACATCAAACCTACAACAACTTAAAGCAGGAAATATGGACAAAGTCAGGAACAGTAGTGGGACAAAGGCTGAAATATAAGATTAACTACTAGCTAGACAAATGTAGAAAGTGCAGAGAATAACAGGTCATGTAGTAGCATGGGTGTCCTGGTATGCATGAAGTCACTAACTCAAATGTCTGGCATCATTTCCTAATGTCAGTCTATAATGATTTGCCACTGATGTACCTGAAAATCACAATGCTATGTAAAACGTACCATACGTATGATGCAACACTCTGTACAGCTGATAGGTATGAGACATATAATATGGTCAGCACACAGCCAATGAATCCCTTGGTCAAAATATCAGGGCAGTACTGGACTGCTGAATCAGGTGTTTTAGCCAATTGGCTGCAGCACACAAAATCCCGGACTGGAGTACAGGTAGATCTGGCCTGGAGTTACCTTGTAAGTACTGACAGTCACATTGGGCATACACTTAGCTAACACACAGCTACACCTAAGTTGACATCCCTGTTTTACATATATATATATATATATATATATGTGTGTGTGTGTGTGTGTGTGTGTGTGGGGGGGGCTGCACATCCCTGTTTTACATATATGTATATATATATGTGTGTGTGGGAATGTGCACACCCACACACAGTTGTCTGGTAACACACTAAGGCCACATAATGACATAATCCACCCAACCACAGAACCCTGTGCCTGTGGAATGTCACCCTGTAGACCGACAATGGTGAGCAGGTGGTGTAATGTGCAAAGGCTTCAGTATAGGAGTTGGACAGGCCATATTGTCACTGGCGAATTGTCCACCTAGAAAACTGCAACCGGTCAGACATGGTGATACTGTTAACTGTACACACATAGCAGGGGTATTAACAGGTACTCCACTGCTAGGACAGTAGATATAATAATAGCATAAAGCAGGTTCTGCGTAATACAAGGCCTGTTTGCATAGCCGTCAAGTACTGTTGCTGCAGTAATTGGTAGTGCGTGCAATACGTACTGTGAGCTATAGCATGTTATAGTAGGTAGGCAGGGGTTCTAATCTCATATCCACCACCTTGTGTGTGTGTATATATTTCCTTTACAGCAGCACAGACATTCCCATCTGGCCTATGTCTGTGCAATGGTCAATCATTTTATGGCCCTGTGAGTAGCGTCCTCCTCAACATTGGCCTCCCTGTCAACAGTTGCTGATATCATCCATCTTAACAGCACTGGCAGACAATCTCAAAACAGATAAACTCTGTGGTGCATGCAATAATTACGCAGTGCTGTAGTGTATACTAAGAAATTAATAGGGGTTCTAATCTCGCAACAGGCAACTGTGTGTGTGTGTGTGTGTGTGTGTGTGTGTAAACATATCCCCTTGCAGTAGTGTGTGTTGGTGTGTGTGTGCATTTGTGTGTATATATCCCCTTGGAACAGTGTGTGTGTATATATCCCCTTGCAACAGTGTGTGTAAATACATCCCCTTGCAGCAGTGTGTGTAAATATATCACCTTGCAGCAGTGTGTGTGTGTGTAAATATATCCCCTTGCAGCAGTGTGTGTGTGTAAATATATCCCCATGCAGCAGTGTATCAATCATTTTATGGCCCTGTGAGTAGCGTCCTCCTCAACATTGGCCTCCCTGTCAACAGTTGCTGATATCATCCATCTTAGCAGCACTGGCAGACAATCTCAAAACAGATAAACTCTGTGGTGCATGCAATAAGTACATAGTGCTGTAGTGTATACTAAGAAATTAATAGGGGTTCTAATCTCGCAACAGGCAACTGTGTGTGTGTGTGTAAACATATCCCCTTGCAGCAGTGTGTGTTGGTGTGTGTGTGCATTTGTGTGTATATATCCCCTTGCAACAGTGTGTGTAAATATACCCCCTTGCAGCAGTGTGTGTAAATATATCCCCTTGCAGCAGTGTGTGTAAATATATCCCCTTGCAGCAGCATATGTGTAAATATATCCCCTTGCAGCAGTGTGTGTAAATATAACCCCTTGCAGCAGTGTGGGTAAATATATCCCCTTGCAGCAGTGTGTGTGTGTGTGTGTGTGTGTGTGTGTGTGTGTGTGTGTGTGTGTGTGTGTAAATATAACCCCTTGCAGCAGTGTGTGTAAATATATCCCCTTGCAGCAGTGTGTGTGTGTGTGATAAAATATATCCCCTTGAAGCAGTGTACACATGCCTATCTCTGTGCAATGGTTATACATTTTAAGGCCCTGTGACACCTGCCAGCCTCCCCATTGATCTCCTTTACAAGGCCTGCTGATGTCATCCACCTTAACAGCACTGGTTGACAATCTCAAAACAGATAAGCTCTGTGGCACATGCAATATGTACATAGTGCTCTAGTGTATACTAATAGATAGGTAGGGGTCCTAATCTCAATAAAGGCAACTATGTGTGTGTGAGTGTACAACTATACTCCCATGCAGCAAACACATATGGCCATATGAGTGTGCAATTTTCATGCATTTTACTGGCCTGCCAGTAGCTGCAGACCCTAAATAGCCCACATCTACTTAGACATAAATGCTATCTGCCACCACCTACATTTGTATGTACAGAACACCCAAGTGACACATTTCAAGGGTAGCAGGCCATGTCACAGGATATGCATGCATGATAATGCTGACTGCCCCCATTGTCCCTGACACACTGTTCTAGAGATATGCAACTTGGTAACGACGAACGTATAGAGCCATACATTGCTGATGCCATATGTCTGCTGTGCTGCCATGCCATCCTGTGCCACTGTATTGCCACAAATTCTCCATAGCTTAGCCACCCAGACCCCTGGAACAGAAACAAACACATTTCTGTGAGACACATGTCATTCTTCAACATTACCCCCAATCTGACATCTAACATCCAGCAACAAAGGTACACAAAGTTTGAAAAAACAGCTCAAATGGTGTAGTGGTACATTGCTCTGACTATAGTGTACAGGGTCCTGGATTCAAGACTTGGCAGGGCTGATTATTCCTTACCTATGAACCTATAAGAGAAATCTTGACAGTGAGATGGGAAATAGGAAATTCACCCCAGGGATCACTGCTGTGGCTCTGCCTGACAGGAGCACAGGAAAATAATTTTCTTGGGTGGTGATAGCCAAGAAACCTCATTTGGCTAGGCCTGTATAGGCCCTAGGGTCAATAGCCTAGTTCTTACCTATGAACCTATGTGTACACATGATAGATGCCAGCATACGGCACCTGTCATGGCCTAACACTATCCCACTACAAAACTGCATGTAATGAATTATATTCACCCTGTGCATCAGACACATATCTTCATATCCCTGCATCGATGGTATGGATGGCAGGGATGTGGCATAGGTATCATCACATGCACAGGGTGTGGTGTAGAGTTGCCAGAGGCCAAACAGTTGACAGCATATGTGTGAGTCAGGAAGGGGTGTTGGCTAGCTGGGATGGGATATGGAGAGGTGCTGTGTGCATCTATTGGTGACCTATGTGTGACAGTGATGTTTGTGTGTATGTGTACACAGTCAAGCTCAGTGCTAGCCCTACATGTGTGTATGTTGGACAGCTGTGGACTGTACATGGCAGAGTGGACAGTTCACTGTCTCTGGCCATGAACATGGGAAGTGGCTCTGCCAGGAGTGGCACTGGCACCACCATGTCCAAGGTCAGATGCGGTGCTAGTAGCTGACAGTGACTGGTGTCTGCTGGGCCCCTGTCCCCCAAGGGACCACGTGCCCATGGCCTGCCATGTCATGGTGTGGACAGCACATTCCCTTCTGTAGTTCTGGAGGTACTGCCACTAAGAGAGTGTGAGTGTTCATGGCCATGTAGACTCTCAGCAAATGGTGTTGCTGACCTATGTCCATGTGTCTGATGCCCAACTCCATCTAGATGTTCCTAAACAGATAACATCTGGTCAAGGATGACAATATCTCACCCCACTGTCTGTCCACTACATCAGTGAAATGATACATGTCATCCCCAATGCAGTGGAGGGAGTCACGGATGTCAGATTGTGCTGTATCCATAATCCCGAGCATCCATCTGGTGTTGCATCTGGACCATGTCTGTGCCTCCATGATGGACCAAACCATGTGTCGAGCTGCCCATGATGGGACACCTGTGACAGGTGGTGGATGGGCAGCAGTCTTCCTTCAAGCACCCCCTGCCAATCTGCCTGTGTGGGACCTTGCCAGCTCTCTGGCTAAGGCCAGTGTCTATACTCACTGACACCATAGTTGCCACACTCTCCTGTTCAATGTCACCACACTCTGTCTGTCTGATGTCTGTGGCCTCAGGGGACTGGGCATATGTGGACATACTGACTGTGTGCGTGGATAATGGGGGAGGAAGTGGTATGTCAACCCATGGGGACAGATTCATCCCCCAACAACCCCAGCTATGCCTCACTATGGCTACCATCATCATCAAAGTCCAATAAGACACTGACATACATAAGGTGTGAGGGGTACAGACTCCAACCCCACATTTACCAGTGAGGAGGAAGACACAATAAGTACATTACTACCTGCACTTTTATGTATGGCAGTCCACACACACACACACACACACACACACACACACACACAGCTGAGGAGCCACAACTGCATTACACATACCACATCTTATTTTTGACCCCATGCACAACACAGAAACAGACTACAACATACACAGATAAGGCAGCCCCTAATAACATGCACTGCAGCTATGTCCAGTTAATGTTGCCAGTACTATGCATCTGTGAGATAAGCAATATGTCAGTGTATCTGATAGACCTACACCTAAAACACAGTGCACCTGTCTTGAACTTACTATGCCAGTTATAATAGCACTGCCTCAGGTATGTACCATCTCCATACTGTGTGAACTGCCATCTGTGAGTGATTGCCTCCTGTATAGCAGACTGCATAGACCTTCTCAACAATAAGTGCAAATGTGTTACTGCTCTTGAAAATACACAGCTGGGATTACCCATTCAATGCACTTCAGTTAACCCCTCCAAAATAGAACATACAAGCATTGTACTCTGGCTAAACAAAACAGTTGTGCCTAAGTCAAAATGGCACCCCTTAACCTTCTTGGGGTATATATGATCCATAAGACAACAGTATCACACTTACTAGGTACAGGACCTTGGACTCTGGCCACACCTGACGTACCTATGGAAATGTGAAGGAGAGGTATTGTCAACAATACCAAATGTGGCATTGTTACAGGGTAATGTGTGTGTATACCAACATGTACAGTAGCTAACGTGATACTGCCAACATTGCTGAGATTCTGAGTATGTGTGCACAACTGTGCATTAAAACCAACCCCCCCAAAGCAAATAGACCTGACACCCATGTACTAGTATGCAGAGGCTGCCACAATGACTGATACAGTATTGGAGTGATGAACAACACAGGAAGCCTACCTGGGTGCTCCTCTGATGTGGATGCTGTGGCACCCACCTCCACGATGTATGGGGTGACGGATGATTAGGAGATGGTGGATGAACTCAGGTTTGGCAGGAATTCTTCTGTGGCTGAGAGTGGTTGTTTTGCTGGAGGCCCTCCACCGGTGGCAGCATGGTCCTTGGCCACAGCAGAAGCCCTTTGCCATGCAGCATTGGCCATATCTGTTACCTGGTGTCAGTCCTGCTCATAGGTTCTGTCCTGTAGTCCTATTTGGTTGACTGCTATGACAAGGTCAGCCCACAGTGCTGCACGTTGTTTACAATTTTTGCAACTCCTAGACAGTAGAATGCTATGATGCAGTCTGAGGCAATCCAGGATAACATTGTTTTCCATGTCTGAAAATGGTGGGTGCCTACTTTGATACATTCGTCCTGAAAGAGCTCAAGAGGGGACTACATCACAGCACCAGATACATAGATATCCACTATGTACAGACCCTGCACAACCAAAATGGCCTGCACTATCCACTGCTACCTCCCAAGTTATATCTTGTAGTCTATCAACACACTATGTATGCGGCTATCACCAACAGCAGTAGCAATACCAGTATGTTCCTGTGAGCCATGACAGAGTGTGTTGTTTGTCTCCACACCCGAGAATGCTGCCTACTGTTTTGTTTCCTCTATGGGCATAGTCCCAGTACTATGTCATGCAGCTACTGTCAGACACATAGGTGTGTGTTATTACATGTATATGCGGACAGTCCAGTGACACCAGTGTGCCACAATGACAGACAGCAATGCAAACCTGCTGTAATATATCTTCCCTGTAGGCATCATACCTGTCCAGTATACAGATGTTTGTGGCATGTGTACATGTGCCTGATATATGTGGTTCTGTTGTGCACAAACATGTGGATGTCTGGCAAATGGCTGGCCAATAATTGCTGGTTGTTGCCAGCATATAGAGAATCTGGCTGTCACATGCCAGAACCCCCAGAAAAAGCTTATGCTACAGTAATATCTGTTACTCAGTTGATACTCTTGCTTTGTATGACCGATATGTACACTCTGTTGCTGAGGTTGGGCCTGTCCCCCCCAACTAATAATGGCTATGACCAGAATTCCTGCCATAGGGGGTTGCCAGGTACATTAGCCATAGATGTCAAGTGGGGAGATATGAATGTCGACAAAACAGTGACTGGGCCAGAGTACATCAGGGACAGTCAGGGATACCTTTACAATGTCTGAACTATTCCTGTGTGACATTCACAGACTGAGAGGAGCTGAATGACAGTACATCATGTGATATGACAGCTGTGTCCACCCTTACGTACTAACAATATGTGTAACTCACAATCCAGTAGTTTTTGTACAGGAGCCAACCATTGTAGGAGGGAGTGTGAGGGCCAGAGCTGTGATTTCATTCACATCTGGCACAGTTGAGAGGCATGCCTGTAGCTGTTGGACAGCAGAGTATCGTCAGCATGTCACTCCCAGAGATGTAATACAGGCCTACTGTTGTAATCCCTATTCCCCATAACTGCATCCCATTATATGGAGACATGTATGACACACCTGGTAGAGTGATGTAATCAGTATGTGAACAGATCCTCTTGAAAATAGCTTGCTAAGTTGTACTCTGTCTTGGTAAAGAAAGACCAGGAGTCTTTGCAGACCCCTGGTAGCAACTGTACATACTTGGACAAAAGTTTATCGACGACTTTGGCACTAGGGTATGTCATGGAGGACCTACCATCAATTAAGGCTCTCATTGGTGGATTTAGTAGGTCTTTGTGTATCTTGGGAATACCAAACATTATAGGTAACTTTGGTAATGTAATGTCGATGTAGTTGTAAGTATCCAAGTTGATCTTATTCCCAAGATACAAATCACGAAAATAACCCCTAATCCTGTTGTGTGCAGTGTTGATTTCACTGATGGAAGCCTCTGAGTATGCTGGTGAATCTAAAACTGAAGTCATTTTTTCATTGTATAATTCATTTTCAAAAATCACCAATCCCCCTCCCTTGTCGGGTTTCATTAAGCGTACTGGTTCATGGCATAGATTGGTGAATGAAACAATTTGTTCCTTAGAGGTGTTAAATATACAATGAGCTCCTATCCCAGGAGTATCATTGAACAGGTGTCTAAGATCTACTTCTGACACATGTTCAAATAGAGCCAGGGAGGGGTGAAGGGGAGGGTTAAATACACTTGGGAGTCTAAAAAAAGGAAAGTCTACCAAGGTCGTGTCATTATCAAAAAACAGTTTCAGATTTAGTTTTCTTACAAAACACTTAAGATTTATTATTTCTTTCGTGATATCACCAAATTTACTCGGGACAAATGAGTTCCCGAAAGCCAGGAGCTCAATAAGATCATTTGAGAGCTGGATGTCCGTGAAATTATAAATGGTAAAGTCCCCATTATGGTTGTGAACTATTTTTGGACCATATTTATTAAGGGCTTCTTCATGGACTTCAGGGGCTCCTACAGGTGTAGAAATAACAGGACTTAGAGTTATTGGTTCCAATTCCTCCTCTTGTTGTTCCGTTGTTGATATTGGCGTTGGTCTAAAAAAGGGGTATTACCTTGATTGTTCTGCCTCATGTTAGACCTAGAGGCAGCATTGGTTTGGTTGTTATTGGCATTAAGGCCTCTAATCCTATTGCTGCGCCTAGGGCCAGGTAATTCATCATTTGAGTTAGGGACCTCTGATGTAGACTCTGTAAAATTGTCAAGTTGACTCGCCCCCTCCCCCAGTAATGGCCTATTATTTTCAAAAAATTGAAGTTTTGGGTAAGCTAAACTATTTCTGTAAGCTTCCCTATCCCTTAACAGTTTTTTGCTTTTATTAATTTTCAGTTTATTCAGCAAAGCATCAATGCTGATGTTCCTAAACAGATAACGTGTGGTCAAGGATGACAATATCTCACCCCACTGTCTGTCCACTACATCAGTGAAATGATACATGTCATCCCCAATGTGGTGGAGGGAGTCACGGATGTCAGATTGTGCTGTATCCATAATCCTGAGCATCCATCTGGTGTTGCATCTGGACCATGTCTGTGCCTCCATGATGGACAAAAACATGCGTCAAGTTGCCCATGATGTGACACCTGTGACAGGTGGTGGATGGGCAGCAGTCCTTCTTTGAGCACCCCTGCCAATCTGCCTGTGTGGGACCTTGCCATCTCTCTGGCTAAGGCCAGTGTCTATACTCACTGATGCCATAGTTGCCACACTCTCCTGTTCGATGTCACCACACTCTGTCTGATGTCTGTGGCCTCAGGGGACTGGGCATATGTGGACATACTGACTGTGTGTGTGGATAATGGGGGAGGAAGTGGTATGTCAACCCATGGGACAGATTCATCTCCCAACAACCCCACCTATGCCTCAGTATGTCTACCATCATCATCAGAGTCCAATAAGACACTGACATAAGGTGTGAGGGGTACAGACTCCAACCCCCACATTTACCAGTGAGGAGGAAGACACAATAAGTACATTACTACCTGCACTATTATGTATGGCAGTCCATACACACACACACACACACACACACACACACACGCACAGCTGAGGAGCCACAACTGCATTACACATACCACATCTTATTTTTGACCCCATGCACAACACAGAAACAGACTACAACATACACAGATAAGACAGCCCCTAATAACATGCACTGCAGCTATGTCCAGTTAATGTTGCCAGTACTATACATCTGTGAGATAAGCAATATGTCAATATATCTGATAGACCTACACCTAAAACACAGTGCACCTGTCTTGAACTTACTATGCCAGTTATAATAGCACTGCCTCAGGTATGTACCATCTCCATACTGCGTGTGAATAGGCATCTGTGAGTGATTGCCTCCTGTATAGCAGACTGCATAGACCTTCTTAACAATAAGTGCAAATGTGTTACTGCTCCTGAAAATACACAGCTGGGATTACCCATTCAATGCACTTCAGTTAACCCCTCCAAAATAGAACATACAAGCATTGTACTCTGGCTAAACAAAACAGTTGTGCCTAAGTCAAAATGGCACCCTTTAACTTTCATAGGGTATATATGATCCATAAGACAACAGTATCACACTTACTAGGTACAGGACCTTGGACTCTGGCCACACCTGACGTACCTATGGAAATGTGAAGGAGAGGTATTGTCAACAATACCAAATGTGGCATTATTACAGGGTAATATGTGTGTATACCAACATGTACAGTAGCTAACGTGATACTGCCAACATTGCTGAGATTCTGAGTATGTGTGCACAACTATGCATTAAAACCAAACCCCCCAAAGCAAATAGACCTGACACCCATGTACTGGTATGCAGAGGCTGCCACAATGACTGATACAGTATTGGAGTGATGAACAACACAGGAAGCTTACCTGGGTGCTCCTCTGATGGGGATGCTGTGGCACCCACCTCCACGATGTATGGGGTCATGGATGATTGGGAGATGGTGGATGAACTTAGGTTTGGCAGGAATTCTTCTGTGGCTGAGAGTGGTTGTTTTGCTGGAGGCCCTCCACCGGTGGCAGCACGGTCCTTGGCTACAGCAGCAGCCCTTTGCCATGCAGCATTGACCATATCTGTTGCCTGGTGTCAGACCTGCTCATAGGTTCTGTCCTGTAGTCCTATTTGGTTGACTGCTATGACAAGGTCAGCCGACAGTGCTGCACGTTGTTTACAATTTTTGCAACTCCTGGACAGTAGAATGCTATGATGCAATCTGAGGCAATCCAGGATAACATTGTTTTCCATGTCTGAAAATGGTGGGTGCCTACTTTGATACATTCGTCCTGAATGAGATCAAGAGGGGACTACGTCACAGCACCAGATACATAGATATCCACTATGTACAGTCCCTGCACAACCAAAATGGCCTGCACTATCCACTGCTACCTCCCATGTCATATCTTGTAGTCTATCAACACACTATGTATGTGGCTCTCACCAACACAGTAGCAATACCAGTATGTCCCTGTGTGCCATGACAGAGTGTGCTGTTTGTCTCCACACCTGTGAATGCTGCCTACTGTTTTGTTTCCTCTATGGGCATAGTCCCAGTATTATGTCATGCAGCTACTGTCAGACACATAGGTGTGTGTTATTACATGTATATGCGGACAGTCCAGTGACACCAGTGTGCCACAATGACAGACAGCAATGCAAACCTGCTGTAGTATATCTTCCCTGTAGGCGTCATACCTGTCCAGTATACAGATGTTTGTGGCATGCGTACATGTGCCTGATATATGTGGTTCTGTTGGCACAAACATGTGGATGTCTGGCAAATGGCTGGCCAATAATTGCTGGTTGTTGCCAGCATATAGAGAATCTGGCTGTCACATGCCAGAACCCCCAGAAAAAGCTTATTCTACAGTAATATCTGTTACTCGGTTGATACTCTTGCTTTGTATGACCAATATGTACACTCTGTTGCTGAGGTTGGGCCTGTTCCCCCCAGCTAATAATGGCTATGACCAGAATTCCTGCCATAGGGGGTTTCCAGGTATGTTAGCCATAGCTGTTAAGTGGGGAGATACGAATGTCGACAAAACAGTGACTGGGCCAGAGTACATCAGGGACAGTCAGGGATACATTTACAATGTCTGAACTATTCTTGTGTGACATTCACAGACTGAGAGGAGCTGAATGACAGTACAACATGTGATATGACAGCTGTGTCCACCCTTATGTACTAACAATATTTGTAACTCACAATCCAGTAGTTTTTGTACAGGAGCCAACCATTGCAGGAGGGAGTGTGAGGGCCAGAGCTGTGATTTCATTCACATCTGGCACAGTTGAGAGGCATGCCTGTAGCTGTTGGACAGCAGAGTATCATCAGCATGTCACTCCCAGAGATGTAATACAGGCCTACTGTTGTAATCACTATTCCCCATAACTGCATCCCATTATATGGAGACATGTATGACATACCTGGTAGAGTGATGTAATCAGTATGTGAACAAATCCTCTTGAAAATAGCATGCTAAGTTGTACTCTGTCTTGGTAAAGCAACTTACAGAGCTGTTTCCCACAGGCAGTTGCTTGACTTTTGTAGGTCATGCTCATTAACAGGTACTTGCCTGTGCACCAATCTGTGGCTCAGACTTGCTAATTGCATCCAACACAGCTGAGTTGCACTTTCATTAGCCAATGACATGGCACCACAGTGCAATATATTAGGTCTTCATGTAGGCCTTGGCCCCTTTCTTAGTCTTTCAGATGAACATTAGTGAGGTGTGGAGATTACAGCATTGCAGAGGGTAGGTACAATACTGCCACTGTTGAGATTTATTAGGTATATCCACAGTTTTGCATACTATGTTTGGCCATTGTCAAATGATATTGTGATTATCTGGCAGTTCATTGTTAAACATTGTGGGTTGAGGTCAGTAAGGGGAAAAGACATGTGAGTGTCAGATGTCATACCCATCTGAATATGCATGCTGCTGCACTAGCTGCTAGTCTATCAGCTCACTATGCTTGTAGGGGCAAACTGTGAAACATGTCCCTGTCACTAGACTTTTGCCCCCTTTATGTATGGGTGTTTTCTGGATCCCTTGTTCTAAGGGGTTGTGAGGTATGGTAGGTCTGTATCAGGTAGCTTAACATACAGCTGCATATGTTGCAGGCTTCAGCTGCTGCTGCAGCCTAGGACACATAAGGGGGAGTTTGAATACTTTAGAAGAACACAAGGTGTATGGTTCACTGAGGGAGCAGTGTCAGCTCTGTTGTTACAGCAGAGCCAGGGTGAGGATACCCACAACAGTCATGTAAAGGCTTATGCTTAAGGTTCATCTGTTATGTAACAGTGCCAATCACAGAGTACTAGGTGACATATAGGTAGGCTATATGAATACATACAGTGTGTCCCTACCTACAGACCTTTGACTTGCAAATATGGGTAGCAGTTAAATCAGTATAAGCAACTTGTTTTCGTTACAATTGCATGACTCAGTCATTATTTGCTGTATTCACAACAATGTAATCGAAGTGCAACAAACTAGATTCAAACAAATGACTGTGGGTGGCAAAATGTACTACATTCATGACATTTAACAGACTGAGCTACTGAGTCAGTGCTGCAGCAGGTGTATTTGCAAGATATATGTGGATGTATGCAGTCTGTGACACAGGATTTGCATTAGCATGTGTTTTCTGAAGGGTATGAAGTGTGACACTCAAATGTCTGTCATGCTTTTCTAACCTCAGTCTTTCATGACTTGCTAGTACTTTACCAGACACATATGTTTTTGTGAAAACCATGCTAAAACTAGGGGGGGAAACTGTGGACATCCTGCAATAGTCTATACAGTTGACAGTCACAAGTACACTCCCATTTTTCCCATTATATGTACTTCCAGTGTGCCAGTGGCATTCAGTATATGTTGGTGGAAACACCTGCTTTAATTCAGAGCTGACTGCTGTACTTGACAGGAGCCTGGGCTCAAGGCATGGCAGGAGAGATTATTTTGCAGATGTGCCTAGCACTGCGAGAAACACATAAGATGATTAAGGTAGTTTTAAGTGGTTCTGCTTGGCACGCCACTTAGCTCCACTTAAGCCTGTGCTTAAAATAAAAAAAGGAAATGAAAAAGGGGGTGATAGGAACATAGCAAAATGGGGGCAAGCAGGAGGAAAATCATACTGAAAGGCAAGTAGGACTGTGCAGGAAGGGTATAGGAAAGGACCATAGCCTTCCATTCTTCTACAGCAAAGCTGTGCAGGTTTTACAGAATTTGGAATTTGGAGCCTCACACCCCTGAGAGAGTTGTGAGGGCAACAAAAATGTGTTCATTAATTAATTTAATACTTAGTTGTGTCCAGTGGACACGTGTAGGAAATGAAGAGCTATGTATAGAGTGATTTTTTTTGTGGGACAGAGAGTGGAATGTTGGGGAAGTGATATAGGCACATGTGGGGAGGTAGGTTGGGTAGGTCTGGTTGCATTTGCAGACAGACAAGACAGCATACAGGGTCAGTGTGCAACACATGAGGGGGTAAACACCATGGACGGGGAGGGTGTTGTGGAATCAGAGGCGCATGTGCCTCCAGACGGCAGCAGTGTGACTGAGCTCCCCACCCATGGGCAGTCAACACTGCTCCTTTACTGCCCTGAAGGCAGCAGTGCTGGAGGCTGGGCGCCAGTGCTACCAGGCCGCTCCAGGTTGGCGAGTCTGCCCTCACTCCAGTGCAGGATTGCTCATATCTACAATGAACTATCCTGCACACCATCACTGGTAGCTGATCCTTGGTGACAAACCCTCATTCACCCCCTCCTCCCAAGGGGGAATGGGCCACATGCCCTGAGGTGGTTCCACTCATAAGTGGTGCAGGGCCAGCAGAGGGGGCATCACCATCTTGGGTTCTAGACATGCTGGGACCAGGTGCCACAGCTTGCTGAGGTAGGGTAGGCAGATCACCAAGAACCAGGCTACCCAGTCAAGCTGTGGTGTTGTGTTATTTCAATGTGTATAGGTTAGTAATGAACAAAACATTTAGTTAGTTATAACAGCATGCCAGAACATTGCAAATAACCCAGTAATATAACAATGCATAGCATATGGAACACAAGAATAAGTAAGATAACAGTCAGTATAGTAACAGCATGCCAGTAATAGTTACTGCATAAGGCCAATAACATAGGTAATTCAACAAGGTATGTTAGTATGCAACCATTGTAATTCATAACAATAATAAAACACAAGGCCCAACATAATGTTTAGAGAACAACATATGTTAATAGTAAACCATAACCAATGTATAACAATAATAAATTATAATGAAGATAAGAGGTGGGGAGAGAGAAATACAGTCCATTAATACTGGTATAGGCTATATAGTTTGCAACAGTACTGTTATATACTCTACAGATCTGTCCTTCCTTTATGTATAACAGTGCCCTATAGCTGCTGTTGTAGCATGTAAATACCTCTCAAGCTATCCACATGGGACAGTATGGGCCAAGCAGTAACACCTACAGGTACACAACTACAGAGGACTATTACATGTCAGGTGGACCTATATAACTGCTGAGGTGTACTGTGGACTGATATAGTGTGACTGTGCTATTGACATAATCATGTTGATGATAGATCCATGACTGAGGGATTGGGTCATTTTTAAAAATGTGGTGCATCGCTTACCACCACAAAAACCAGCTTAGCTGAGCTGAGCAGTGCTTAAACTGGCAATGCTTAGCAGTGTGCAAACCAGCTAAGCACAGCTAAGTGGTGCCAAGCACTGCCAAGTAGTGCTTAAATAGAAATTGTTTAAGCAGTGCTTATCATAGCTTAGCAAGGCTTAGCAGAACTTAGCTGAGTGTAGCAGATCATGATTTAAAAATAATTGGCATAATTTATCTTGTGAAAATAATTGCTTAATTTCCCTTCCATGTATTTAAGCCCCATACCTACTGCATAGGAGGCTGTAACTCTATCTACTTGGATATGTAGATTGCTGCTATACTTTTACATATACCTCTCAGCTATGTTTGAGCACTGCTAAGCACCATGCCATGGCATGCAAACCCACTCAGCTATGCTTAAACTTGACCTTTGAATCATAAGTTAAATGCATCTGGTTTCCATTTCTAGATGTCTGGTACATGTCACTCGCTGTGCACAGTGCCGCACCTTGCAAACTTTAAAACAAAAAATTATAAGATTGAATTTATTGCTATCATGCACTTTGACAGTGCAGGGGGTGTGTTACTCATCTACAGACACAGTGAATGACACACACAGTACACTGATTCAGTACTGCCTTTCCTGGCTGTCTGTCAGTAACGTGCCTTCATTAATGTGTATGGTGTACTTCTGAGGGAGATCTGCATACACGGACAGGGTAACATCCATGTAGGCTCTACACTATTCCTGCATAGATGTTATTAAATCTGGGGGATAGTGTTATATTAAAAACATTATTGGGAATTATAAGATCAATGCATTCATAAAAGGAAATAAAACAAATACATTTTGAAAGCATGCCCAGGACCTCAACAATTTGTTGTGTATTGCCAGTGCATTTGTGAACATCGTAATATGCTTTGTCTACATCCTGTGCTTACTTGCACTCCTAAAACAATTGCCACTGACACAAACCACAATTATCCTTAATATTATTTCAAATCATATCCTGATGGCAAGTTGTCAGGCTACTTGAGAAATTATCAAATAGGTGTTCATATGGCACCTTTGGACTTCCGAGACACACTGTAAAATTATGTTCAGTAATTTGCTCTGTTATAGGTTATACACCCCATTGAGTTTTGCTGCATGTCATCACAATGTCGTCAGTTTCTCCAGATATAAAATAGTGCCACAAACACCAGGCTCAGGGATAAACATTTTCATCAACAAATAAGTAAAACACCATGGAGGGATAGATTTATTACAGACCACCTTCCCATCTTTGGAATATACTCCCTTTGCAAATCAAGAATTGTGTCACATTATCTTCCTTCAAATAGGAGCTGGATAGTTGGAAGGGAATTCACAAATTCACTGCTGGCTTTACTGGTCTAGCCTTCCTTGAAAAAGGACGTATAGTCTAAAGGCAGGTACTTGCAAGGTGTAAATGATCACAATACTCAGTTGCCTTGTTTTTCCCATGATTCTTATGATACTTGATCTTTCATTATCTGCTAGTGATACTTCCTAATAGACATAAGTTTACTTGGATTCCTCCTGTGAATAATGGCGAGAACAACATAACCTTATTGCCTTTTGTGGTTTATCATCAAAATGTATTCAGTTTCTTAACATGTAGGCTTTACTTTCCTGCAAACAGTATAATTTTAGAGAAACACAGCAGCAGTGTAGTAGCATTACTATTTTTAATAATACCATCTAATGTTGCTGTCTGTGTAAATTTACACAAAACATTTTATGGTGTTGATCTAAGTTGACTGAAGTCTGTTAATAAAAGAAATTCATCTTATGAAACTTGCTCATATTGCTATCTAGTGGTTCATAAAAAGGACAATGCCCATTAATATCAAGAATACCTACAGAAATCACTATTTTCCCTGGCATTCCCCAGGTATGTGTTATTGGTCAGCTTTGCTTCTCTCTATTTATGGAATCTTTTAGCTCGCTCTTTTAGTGGATCACAAAGTTGATGATTTTGTCATCCTTACAGTTGTAAAAAAGTTTACTATTAAAAAAAACAAGGCCACACTGTTTGAAATAATAACACTACTGCTAACAGTACCTAATAACTTCCATCATGGAAGCTGAAACTGTTATCTGCTTTCTGATATCTAGCTATCCACTTGGATATTTTATTTTCCATCACTAGACAACAGCAAAATACAAACTGAATTAAATAAACAAGAAAACGATTGTACTGTTGTAGAGTTGTATGAGGCTTCCTGGTACCTGAAGCTCCTAGATTCACTGTTAAGCAGAAAGCCTTATTCCTTGCTACTCCACTGTAACACTGCTTTGGACATAGGAATTATAATCTAATAACTTGGAATAACATGAAATAACATTTTGTGCTATACACCAGCTATCATTCAAGTGGGAATATAATATGGCTACTGCTGACAGTTCTCTTATGGTATCATCAGAAAATGACAGTTTCTCTCTCTCTAGCTGTAGTTTTAAAATCATGCTCCTGTCTCCATTGCTAGAGAAGGATTGTATTAGTTCAAGTGGAGTAGGTTTACCACCCAAGTCCATAAAGACCATTTTTTTTTACTTTTTCTCCTTTTTAAATGAAACATTTTCTTACTATAACAGCTGTTTATATGTTTACTGATGCATATGCATGTTTTGTTAAGTTTTTATTTGAAATAACAAAACTATATACAAAAGTCTATAACAAGAATTATATACACAAAACTATTAGTACTTTTCTAATGGATCATTAAATTTCTGGCAGGCTATGTATTGATGAGTTACATTTCTAGTTCTCATTTTTATGGTTGATAACAGCAATTTTGTGGGGTGTTAGAAAAATTCTGTGTAAAAATCTCCATATATAAATCTTCCAGTAAAGAGAGGACACTGATTCTGTTGCAGATTTTAAGGATAGTTTTCTTACTTTTCTCAGAAATTTCTTCTTTATATATTTTTGTCAAGTAATTCCAGTATGATAATTCAAGGCGAACAAATTCAGTTCTAATAATATTATATATGATTGACAAGTATTAGTTAACATTAGATGGATTATTATTTATATTAGAAAAGAAGTCTAGGATTTTTGGAATAATTTTAGTTTGTATGTCTAATGGTATTTTAATTTTGTCGTGAATATAATTCCTTACATGTTTGTATATCTAACTACTATTTTCCAGACTGAATTTAGCAATCAGATAAATCAGCTGAGTGTATTGTATTCCCATTCAGAAATCGGTGATAATAAATTAAATTACTATTCTTTAAGTCAAACATTTTCCTTGTATTAAAATATATTAATCATCCATTTGTGAAAGCTGTAGGAAATAATATTATTAGTAGATCTCTCATTAGATAATTCAGATTCATAAGTCTCTTGAATATTAATACAACTTGATTTATGAAAGGGTAAAGAGTTAACTTATGCTTTTCATTTCATAGTCTTTTACCCCCCTGAAAAAAGGAACTGATGTCCAAATTTGTATATGTTTCAATTATAAATTTGTTATTATCTATTATTTTTCATGTAGTGATTTCCAGCAGGAAGCATAGGAGGAGTCAAGCCACTGGATTATTACTTTAATAATTACAGATTTAGAATATAAGTCAATACTGGGGAAACCAATACCTCCCTTCTCCCAACTTTTGATCTGCTTATCTAGAGAGATTGTTGCTGTTTTGGGATACCCTAAGAACTTTAGTAAAATAGAGTTTATTTTTTTAATATTTTTTAGAATGGGAGCAGAATTATTGACTGACTAAATACGATTTTTGGCAAGATTATCATTTTGATCAATGTAAGTCTATCCTCAGATGTGAAAAATAATTTATTCCATTTATCTGTTAATTTAGATATTGTATTAATTACATGTTAGTAGTTAAAATTGATTTTTTACTATTAGTCTCAAGTAATTCCTAAGTATTTTAACTGTAAATTGTCCCAGCCAAATGTTTGTAAGAGTTTAATTTAGTGGTTATCTCTTTGTTTATAAGCAAGATTTTTGTTTTATTGTGATTAAATGTCAAACCTGAAATCTTTTCAAAATAGTCCATAGAGCTAACTATATGATCCAATGAGAGTGCAATATTACCAGCAGTGAGCAGAATGTCATCAACAAAAAGTTGAATTTTAGAAGAAAATTTTTAATTTATTTTAAAACCTTTAATGTTTGTGTTAGATCTTCTATAGTTAGCAAATGGCTCTGTAATAAGTGCATATAGCAAAGGGGATAAAGGGAATTCCTGTTTGGTACCTTTTAAGATATCAAAGGGGCTAGATATAAAGGAGCCTATTTTGACAAAAGAAACTGAGTCATCATAAAGCTTGTTAATTAACTTTATGAAATCAGTGGAAAAGTTATATTCATGTAGTACTCTGAACAAGTACAACCAATTCACAGAGTCAAAAGCTTAAGTTTATTATGTATAACTATGTTTTATTTTTGTTTGCCATATTAATTCATATCAATCAAAGAAAAGAGTCTTGTTATATTAGCTTGAACTTTCCTATTAACTATAAAGTCAGTCTGATCTTCATTTACTAAACCAATGAGCATTTGATTTAATCTTTTTGCTAATATAGACATTACAATCTTGAAGTCTACATTTAAAAGTGATATAGGTTGATAAGAAGAACATATAGTAGGGTCCTTATCTGATTTTAAAATGGTTCTAATAAGATAATATCTCAATGATGGAGGAATATTACATGTACTCTTAACTTCTTCAAAAGCATTTAATAAAATGTTTAAAATATTATCAGGTAAATATTTATATAGCTCAGGAATTATGATTTTTAATTTGGTGTTTTAATTCCTTAAAGGAAAAATACATCAGTCTTGTTTTTCTGTTCATTTTATAGTTTATTATGTATGTTTCCTTTAAAAAAATATTCAATACATTGCTGTCACTCAGGTTTGACTTTGTTTTATTAATAATAAAACATTCTAATATATCTTTTAGATCCATAGCTTTAATATTCCTATTCCCTTCTTTATAAACATCTCCTTGATATAGTTTATTTTATTAATGTTTTTTGATCTAATACCTATTCTCTGAAGGTTCATGGGGTTTACTGAATATAACTGTAATTTAATTGTTTTCTAGATTAATGGAAATCTTATGATGTAAGATTTCTAAGTATTTCTGATTTAGATTTTTCAACTGTGTGTTTCAGCTTTATCATTGAGTTTAAGGTTTAATTTTAATGCATTAATTTCCGCTTGGAGAGCATTTAACTCTTTATCCCATTCCTTTCTTTTACAAATGTACCAGTTCTTTACTTTATCATATAAGCAAGCTTTTAATGTGTCCCATAGTATGACACCAGTGACCTCATCATTGTTGTTAAACTCCATAAATTGATTTATCTTTTTTAATAACCATTCATTAAAGCCTTTTATTTTAGTTATATATGCTGGGTGTCTTTGGCAAGAAATTAAATTGTTTGGACTTAAAGTTAATTTAAATGTAATAGCATTGTGGTCAGATAAGGAACATGAAACTATTAGCACCTCCTCTATTTTGGAGTATAATGCATTGGATACCAATACTTTATCAATATTGGTTTGAGTCCCAAATCTAAAAGAATAGTGAGTATACTTTAAAGAACCATCTAATTTTAAATCTGATGTATCTCTCATATATATTGTATTAATATAATGATTTAAATGTTTTGCTACTGAAGATAGCCTGGTTTGTTTAATGGTTATAGGGTCTTTGTCTGATAGGATGCAGTTAAAGTTATCAGCTATCAACAGTTCTCCTTTAGAGTGTAGTGTTATAATATCTCAGTATTTCTTAACTGTTTTAGGACCAATCCCATGGATCCAATAGGTATTTATAAAGGTATAGTACTTTTCATTAATTTCTATTACCACCAATCCCAGCATACCATTCTTGTCAGAATAGGAATCCACTATTTTAGGCAGATCTGACATTCTTTTTTTTCAGAGATTAAGAACACCTTTTCTTGTTGAACCAAACTGAGAGCCAATTAAAACTGAATAATCTTTTGACAACAATCTATTTAAATCTTTAGTCAATAAATGGATTTCCTGTAGCATAACAATGTCTGCCTTATGTAGAGTTAAATATTTATTTAAACTATCCTCTTTAAAGGGTTATTTAACCCATTTATATTTAATGAAAGGTGTTTATATTCTGGCATCTATTGGAACAATAGGTATAGCTACTACTATGAAATGATTTAGTGCATTAAGCATTATGCTAACAAATGAGCAACTTGTTATGAACAATAGCACAGTGGCTCTAAATATACAGAACCAAGTGTTATTGCCAGCATCCTGGCAGATAGGTTCAGTGCTAACTTTACCCCCCTCTCACCCCCCTAAAGGGCCCATCTCTATACTGGAAGAATGCAATGCTCCTGTAATCATGGCTACACAGGTAAAAACCTCACTCTACAAAGCCAAAAACACAGCATCCATGGGACCTGACAACATCCCAGGCTGCATGCTACATGAACTACAGAATGAACTGGCACCCCACCTAAGTACCATGTTCAATCATGCTTTGTGCCCATTGAATGGCACACTGTGATGGTTATCCCACACCACAAAGGGGGAGCCATGATAGACCCCAGGAACTACCGTCCCATTTGCCTGATGAGCCTGGTCTGCAAGGCCATGGAAAGTATCATCATGGAACTCATAAATAAAAACATTGGTAATCTCCAAACTCTGGACCCCACACAGTTCGGGTTTGTCAAAGGCAGATCATGTCTCTTAAACCTGATAAACTTATTTGAAGCAGTCACCAAAGCTATAGATGAAGGTAAGGTGGTTCACACAGCCTATCTAGATCTCACAAAGGCTTTCAACACCATCCCCCACTCTGGAATTATAGATAAACTCACTAAACTAGGTAAAAATCCCTATGTCTCAAGATGGGTTGCCAACTGGCTTACTGACAGAACCCACACTGTGAAAGGAGCAGACTCCAAATCTGACTTCAGACCAGTGACAAGTGGGGTACCACAGGTTTCAGTCCTGGGTCCTCTCTTGTTTGGCTTCTACTTCTCTGAAGTACAGACTAACACAGAAGGTCTTTGGCTAACTAAGTTCGCAGATGACTGCAAACTAGGAGCCATAATCAAAACTCCTAATGATATAGACATCCTACAAAAGGGCCTCACTGAGACAGATGCCTGCTGTCAAAGTCATGGCCTCAAGCTCAATGCCAAAAAGTGCATTGTCATTCCCTTTGGTAAAAACTCTGTACCTATGAACTACCACATAGGCAGTAGTCTACTTAACACTGAAAGTGTGATGAGACCTTGGGACACAGGTGGACAGTAGTCTCTCCTTTGATAATCACATTGCCACAGTGGTCAGGAAATCCTTCTATGTGGCACATCTCATCACAAAAGGTTTCTCATCCAGAAAAAAAGAGGTCATTGTTCCCCTCTACTCATCACTCATTAGACCCATTATTGAGTACAATGCCCCTTTTGGTATGTACCTCACAAGACATCTACAACAACTGGAAAGGTCGCAGAAATATCTCACAAAGAGGATTACTGGCCTCAAACAGATGCCCTACGCAGACTGTCTCAAAAAAACTCTGGCTTTACTCCCATCGCATATCGCCTATTCAGAGGCGATCTCTGCCTAACATACAAAGCTATGTCAAACCCAGAGCTGTTGGACATGCTCCACTTAAAAAAATCCCAATTCCTCCAAGCTACACACTCTAGGGACCTAAAACTGGTCACCACAATTAACAGAACATGCTGGAGGGATAGATTCCTGTCCCAGAGACTTCCCATACTCTGGAACAGACTACCTATCTATGTGAAGCAGAGCTCCTCATTAGCACACTTCAAGAAAAATCTTGATGATTGGATGGGAAATAGGAAATTCACCCCGGGGATCACTTCTGTGGCTCTGCTTGACAGGGGCACAGGAACATAATTTTCTTGGGTGGCGAACGCCAGTGTACCTTTTTGGCTAGGCTTATATAGGTCCTAGGGCCAATAGCCTAGTGCCAACCTATGAATCTAAACTCATTAAGGATGATATGAAAAATTCAGAATTTAAAACATTTATAACCTCCAACATGGAATAAATTATTCAGGCTTGATGAAAAGTTCATACAAGCCGCTTACTAACAAAACCATAAAACAACCAATCACACTGTTGTTATTAATTCTATGTACATAAACTGAAGTTTTCTAAATGAATATTTTACACTTTTTAAGAAGATGTTAAATTACTAGAAAACAAACCAAAAAACTACACAACAAGATTAATATATAAGACCTATCAAATAGAAGAACTTTAAATAACAATTCATTTATAATAATTAGCATTAATTATACATACCATTTATTTATGTATTAACTATCATATTGAAGATATGCTCAGACCATTCTTTAATACTTGGAATATTTATATGAATTAAGAAACTCTGTGTTAAGAGTAAATAATGTCTTTTTAAGGTACATGTGCCTGTAATTTAACCAGAATAACGCTAGTGTCCTATATGTACAACATTGTATAACAAACACATTACCTGTACTTATTACACTTTGTACAAAGGTTATGAACCAGTACCTATATTAATGTTTTGCCTATGTAAATTACTTACATTTCCATCATATTCATTAAAAAAACCTCATAACTGATTACAAATTCCCATCTAATCTCACACAGACTAGAAGCTTGTGAAAACAGCCTGTATAGATTTTGGCTGTTTACATTCATATTCATTATCTAACAAGGCTGAATTATAAAGCAGAACTGCTAATGTTTGTATTTTATGCAAAAGTATAATGAAGTTGTATGTACAACTTATGTTATTCCATAATTCCCCATATAAAACATATCTGAGTCTTCTGATTAATAAAGTGGTGCTATAGCATTATCAAGTATGAACTAATGCTTCATCTAGGAATAATACTAATTAAATACTTCAGAATTACATAAACAAATTAGTATACCAGATACAGAGGGAATAGGGCACAGTGGTAATGTTGAAATATTTATTTATTTATTTGACATTTGTTAACCAGGTTAGTCCAACTGAGCTTGAAGACCATTTTCAGTGGAGACCCAAGGAGAAATGCTCCAGGAAATTACATTCAATAATTAATAGCACATAGAGAAAATGGGATTCAAGTTATATAATATAATAAAATATGTGATTTAAGTTGTACAATATAATAAATAAAGAGTACAAACAGGAAATGTGCACAAAAGTTAAGCAAAATGCAGTTATAATAAACTAAATAGAATGAGATCAATTTAAACATAATCTGACAATTTCAATTGTATAAAACATGTTTTAAAGGTGAGGCATGGAATGTACAATATAAAGGCAGCTAGGATTCATTGTACCATAAGGGTGTCAGTATCTATGAACATAATTAAATTGTTTTTAAGTGTGGATGCATAGTAATCACAATACTACATTGATTCAGCTACTCAAAGTTGAGAGAAGGCAGATTCATAAGAAGAGTATGGAGAAGGTTATTGGAGAGGAAGAGAACGGAGATTGAGGGAAGAGGGAGGGAAAGGTTGGAATGATGAGACAGATTCATGTAGGCTACTGGTAAGGGTAGATCCATGAGCTTAAGAGAAAAGGTGTTAGTTGCTTTTCAATAGATATGAGTTTGAGATATGTCTAATAGCGTTATTAAGTTTGTTCCAATGACACATTGCAATTGTAAAATAGTTTACCAATGTTTTTGTTGGGTTTTTGTATGTCAAGGAGTTGTTAGTCAGAGCCTCTGAGAGATCTAGTGGGGGTGTAGAAGGAAATGAGGGAGGAGAGGGAGGGGCAAACAGTAGGTTTGTACAGGATGGAGTGTGCGATTTGTAGCTGTGAGATAAGCAGTTGATGAGCAGTAGTTTTAACACAAATTTCCACTCCACTATTAAATTTACATTTGTGTATTGTGTTTAAGGTTTAATAAGAACACTTCTGTGTGTGCCACATCAAATATGTACCCTTTGTGTATCATTTCACTTGTTCCACCTTCAGTAATTAAATAGATGTTCCAGGTATATATAGCTAAAATAATCTATTCAGAAGTCTAATGAATTACTATTATATTAACTTGAACTACTTACAGTTTGTCTTTAACACTGGGAAATATCATTTTAAATGCTAGATCATTTAAAAGTCCGTTTTAGCAATCCTTTTCTGAGTTCTGTAATCTTCCTGCTTCTGAGGGGTTAAAGGTCATGTTGCACTTCCTCTCTGACTCAGGAACTGTTCAGGAAGGATTTACAGTGAAGCAGAGCACATCCATGTTTTTAGCTGTCCCACTACAAACGCTTTTGTATAATGTGATCAGTTTCAACATGATATTGTGATTACATTAGTGGTTTAATTTTATTTATTTGAATTTGTTAAATGGGGTAAAGTACTAATCAAAAATGACCAATTTTAATTTCAGCCTGGGTAAAAGTACTGAGAATCAATATATTGAATAAGAATCACAGGATAAGAAAAAACACAGTTTCACACTATACAATATAGCATACTACATATAAATCATGATATTTCATAGCCTACAGTAGTCTGTATACAGTTTGCTGAATTAGGAAATGTAACAGCTTATGCGCAGTCATACACATGGATTAGGGTACATAGCGGAAGGAAGACAGTATGTGAGAGAAGCAAGTGTTACTGTATACTTGTATGTAATACACTTTTGTGCAATGTAAATTAATTCAATGTGCTACTGTGTTTCATTAGCATATATTGTCCTGTCAAAAGAGAGACAAATATCTAATTTTCTTGTAATAATCTGGGTCTATCTGAGTTCATAAGGATATATGTTGGTGTTTAGTATGTGTTTTGTTTATTGGTATGATGTTGTCGATGTACTAAGGTAGATCCAATAATCTACATAGTATCTTGCATTATCTCAATGGAGCTTTTTGGCTTGGGTGTCCACTGAAAAGGCGTTTTACGCCAAGTTGGACTTCTCTAGTCTGCAGATGAAAATAAATAAATAAATAAACATGGATGCATGAACCCTTTTGCACACCATCCCTCAATATTCATTACTAATTTCACTTTCCATTTATCACACACCTCAAGAAACTCATTGATGTCCTATAATTAAGGTAATAAATCCATCACTGTGTCAGAACTAAAACTGTGGAGCAGTTTTCTTTGGATCATAGGATCACAGGATCATAGGAGATTACCAGGCTATCAACCCGGATGTCATGTCAAGCCTAGCAGTTTCATCCCAACGTAATTCCATAGAAATATTAGTTAATATCCAAGATTGCATTTGTTAATGACTGCCCATGTACAGGAGGGTTGTGGCTGCTATTCATGATAAGAATTTATGGTGCCCCATCCAGTCTCCTTTTGAACAGTTTCATAGAGATGCTCTGTTTCACATGAATACATAGCTTATTCCAAAGTTATTGGAAGTCACTGGGAGATAATTCTGTCCCTCCAGCATGTCCTATTTAAGCTGCAGGCCATATTTATGTCCCTGGAATGGGTGGCCCTAGTCCCATTGCATTTACCGATATGTAGCAAGTTCATTAGGTTTGGGTCTGAGATTGCTCTGTAAGCCAGGCATAAGTGTCCCCTAAGAAGTCTATATGATGCAGAGTAAAGTGACTGGGAGTTTAGTCACTCTGTGTATGGCATGTGCTGAAGTCCCTTGATCCTCTTTGTTAGAAATCTCTGCGGTCTCTCCAATTGCTGCAGGTGCTTTGTATGGTACATGCCGAACTGGGCGTTATATTCATTTATGGGCCGGATTAGTGCCGAGTACAGAGGGGTTATAACCTCTTTTGCTCTCAATGTGACACATTTTCTAATCAAGTGTGCTATGTAGAAAGTCTTTCTTACTACAGCAGACACATGGTGGTCGAAGTTAAGGTTGCAGTCAACTTGTGAATCCGAGTCCCTTACCACTTCTTGGGTACTTAGGGTATTTTTGTTGATTTGAAAGTGTGAAGGGACATTGTGCTGAAGGGAATGTAGATGCATTTATTTGCATTCAGTTTCAGACTGTGACTAAGACACCAGTCATTGGTCTGTGTAAGACCCTCCTGGAGTATACTGACATCATTTGGGGATTCAATAATTGCACCCAGTATGCAGTTGTCTGCAAACTTGTGCAACCACAATCCCTTAGCTTTGACCTGAACTTCTGAGAAGTATATACCAAACAGTAGGGGGGCCCTGTGCTGACCGCTGTGGCACGTCACTGGTAACAGTCTGCTGCTTGATGTGGAGTTGCCCACTTTGATAGCATGCATCTGGTTTGTGAGCCAGTTAGCAACCCATCTTACAAAAAACATGTTTACATTCAATTTGCTAAGTTTATTGGTAATGCCTGAGTGTGGGATTATGTCAAAAGCCTTTGCCAAACTGAGGTATGCTGTGTGCACAGGTTTGCTCTCATAAATGGCTGAAGTCACATTTTCAAAAAAATCCACAAGATTTAACAGACAGGATCTGCCCTTGGTAAAGCCAAATTGGGTAGGATGCAGGGTTTGGAGGTCATCTATGTTCATAGCTGTGTACTAGGCTAATGGCCCTGGGGCCTTTACAAGCCTAGCCATAGGATTATCCTGACATAGTGCCACCTGCCCTTAGTTCCCAGTGCCTCTGTTGAGTAGAGCCACTGGAGTTATCCCCAGGGTGAATTTTCTATTTCCCATCCACTCATTAAGATTTGTCTTGAATAGGGTCAGCGAGGTGCAATAATCAGCCCTTGCAAGTCTTGAACCCAGGACCCTGCACACCATAGCCACAGCAACTTACCACTAAGCCATCTCCTTATCTATTAGGTCCACAATGATAAGTTCCATGGCCATACAGATGAGGCTAGTCAGGCTTATGGGTCTGTAATTCCCTGGGTCTGTTGCTAGGCTATCTTTGTGGAGGCAAATAACTGTTTCTGTTCTCCATTACACAAAAGCAAAGCCTGTAATTATACTACAATTCAAAAGTGTACATGATGGTGATGATAGTGTATGTTTTAGCCTGTTTAGAAGACAGCCTGGGATGCCATCTGCTCCCACAGAGGCTGTGTTTTTTGCCTTGGACAAGGCTTTGATGACCTGTTCTTAAGATATGTAGGGAGGGGCAAAGTTTGTGATAGATTTGGAGGGGTTAGGGAGTGAAATTTTCACCAAACCTATCTGCTAGCAGGTTTACTATCTCTGTGGGGTCAGCATATGTAAAATTGTTGGTCATTAGTTCTACACATGCTTGGGTCCTACCTTTTAGGCTATGTACATAGCTGTAAAAGGCTTTATGGTTACCCTTGTCTGTGCTAGCTAAGTTTTTCTCAAAGAAGCCCTTAGAAGATTTGACAAGTTGTCTTATTTGCGTGTTGAGGCTGAAGAGGGTGATTTTCCATTGTTGGGGTCTCACCTTTGTTTTCATGGACAGCAACTTTTTGCATTTATTGTAAA
This sequence comes from Protopterus annectens, assembly GCF_019279795.1. Taxonomy (NCBI): domain Eukaryota; kingdom Metazoa; phylum Chordata; order Ceratodontiformes; family Protopteridae; genus Protopterus; species Protopterus annectens. Next base: position 1,570,516,620 of record NC_056743.1, read on the forward strand.
TTTAGTTGATGCTGGACATCCACCATGGCAGCTTGTTTTTACCTTGGGCTCTGGCTTTGATTCTTTCTAGTACAGCTGAGTCTATACACTTATGGAAGTGACTGTACAGGGCTTTTGTGTAAGCTTCGGGGTGGGGCTCAGAATGCATTTATACCTTCACCTAGGAGGGTATAGTTTGCCATGGTGAAGTTTTTAGTCTAATTTTGCCCTTTGTGAGTTCTGGTATTAGTATTATGTCAAAGATGACTGATTTGTGGTCAGATTAGTATTATGTCAAAGATGACTGCTTTGTGGTCAGATTTTAACTAATGAGGGTCCGACAGTTGTTGTAGTGCATTCGTTTTACATGTTAGTGCGGACCAGATCTAGCATGTTTGTTCCTTTTATCAAGGTATGAACAATTTGTTCATCAAAGAACTTTTGCACTAGCGGGTTAGGGCTGATGTAGGTTTCCCAGCTGATGGTAGGATAATTTAAATCCCCCATAACCAGAGTGTTCTGTGATATTTGAATTGTCTCCAGTTTGGTCAAGTAGGCTTCATGTGCGTCATGACCCATGGAGGAGGATCTATAACTGGCTATGACTGCAACCTGAACTTGGAGTAACTCCATGGAGTTGTCCAGTCTAACTAGACAGGAGGTGAATTTATCTCTGATATAGATAGAAACACCGCCTCCTTTGGTTTTCACATGTTCATTTTGCGGTCTGAAGGTGTGGAAGGCATTGTAGCCCTGCAATGCCAGGGTGCTTTCTGAGGCCTTGAACCAGGTTTCTGTGACTGCACAGACATTTACATCTTCCAGTGACAGAACTGTTTTCAGGGTGTGAAGTTTTTGGTTTAAGCTCCTAGCATTTAGCAGCATGACCCTTATTTTGTTATGATTGGCAAATTTCACATTGGCAAGTTTGTTTTTGAAACCTTGCCTAAAAAAGGCACTACAGGGGAGGCAAAAGCCTTTGCCAGCAGAGGAAAGTCTAGAGGTGCCAGGTGCAAACCATCTCTGGAAAGCAGCAAGGTTTGTCAACTATGGCTTCCCAGGCTGAGAGGAGCTGGATCCCCTTTGAATGACACCAAAAACTAAGACAGTTATTGAAATCAATCATTTTTGTTTATACTGTGGCATAATTCTAGGTGAGGGTAGTATGCTGCTCAAGGCTAGGGACATACCTGCCTGGGACATGTACTCAGAGAGCTCAATCATGTCTCTCTCTTCATATAGTCAAATGAGGTACATCTCAGGTCATTCACTCCAACATGAACTTTGACAGAGTCAAAATGGTACTCATTGCTGAGAGACCTGAGTGCATGGGTGATCTGATGAATCCAGGCACCGGACAGGCAGCTGACTGTGGCTTTCTCCTTGTCCAAAATGGTGAGTGGGGCATCCATGTGTCTCACTATTGACCCTCCAATGACTAGAATATTTGTATTTTGAGTGTTACACCTTACGAGCTTGGTAGGCGAGACACTGGTGTTGCTATGTGTCCTGGGTGCTGTGGAACCTGTGTTAGTTGTAGCAGTCTTGTGTTTTGGAGGTCTGTGGTGTCTCAGTAGGTTTTTTTTGACAGAACCTCCATGTATGTTGATTTTTGTGTTGATACATACTATGTGTATGACTAGTGGTACTATGTACATGTGTAGTGGTGGGTGGGTTGACAACCTCTTCTCTTTTACCATTTTGAGTGCAAGAGACCATGGATTCAAGATTCTTGGTGTAGACACATCTCTCACACTCTGTACTAGAGTGAGTTAGTAATAGAGGGTTTTCGGTATACATGAAGTCATTGCTAGACTGCCTCAAGAGACCCAGGTCAACAAGGTTGGTCCAACTGTCCAAAATTCTAGGTTGAAGACTGTTGTCACTAGGGGGTACTATTCAGGATTGGTCAAGGAGAAACTCAGTGGAAGGATATTTTTGTCAGGATTTTTTTTTTGTCCGTAGTTTAATAGGTTTCAGCTCACTAGCACTTTTTCTTTGACTACTAAAGTACTGAGTATGAGGGCTACACTAATTTTCTACAGCTGTAGCTAAAGGAAAACCTGTTGAATTAATCTGGCCGGCTATGGTGCACAGTTGCACAGGAGTGCAAAAAGCTACATGATGCTCAAACAAGCAGAAACCTGCTCAAATACAGGGCTTAAATACCAGAAGCCAAAAACTTGAAATAAAAGGTTCAAAAGAACTAATGAGGATGCTTATTCCAAGCCCTAGACCAACCATCCTTTACCAGAAATGTTCCAATCAGCACAATCCTCTCACTAGAGTGCAGAAAGGCCTCTTTTCATCCAAGATGGCCTGGAAAATGTGTTCAGAGCAAACAGCCACTAAAACAGACCCAGATGCAGCAAACCTGTATCTGGACTATGCTACAGCAACTAGCTATCCTAGTTTCATCAGGAACCACAAGAAAAATAGCAGTGCACACTAAAAAACATTTAAAGCAGCTGAAAATCTGCAAGGAGACTCTAAAGAATGTTTTAAACAGCTAACAAATAAGCTATTATTAACACTACTTGGCAACAAAAAGAACAAATTGCTTTGCAACCGTGAAAAACACATACAAATACTTAACACAGGAGTGGCCTTAGGTCAACTGGTGCCCTAGGCAAAAAGGTTACATGGTGCCCTCCCACCACACCACTTGGTGCCACCATCCTGGTCTACTTATAGCAAATAAATATTGGAAAAGCACCCCTGTTAGAGTGGTGCCCTAGGTGGCCGCCTAGTTGGCCTATGCCTATGGCTGGCTATGACTTAACAAACAGGGAAAATAGCAAAAAGAGCTTAGTGAACAGTGAAAACAGCAATAAAATTTGATTTAGTGGGTCTAGTAATGCAGACAATTGCAGTACAACAGTGCAGATTAGTACACAGTATTTAAATTCAGTATTAAAGTAGGTGCCAGGTAATAACACATTTCAGTAAATAGCATAGTCACCTCTAGTCATCTGGTATATCAGCTCAGAGTTGCAGCTGATACCCCACCTCAGTTCAGCTCGGGTTGATGTTCAGCCATGCTGGAAGATGGCTGCCTTGTGCTTTTGCTCCTCCATTGGCTACTACAGTATGGGATAATGGATGGTTAAATGGTAACTATTAAAATCAGAATGGCAGGGAGTTTAGGAAAATGCTAGGATCTTGGTAATTATGTTTGACTGAAGTTTGGTGATGCAATGATGACAAAGACCAATGAAATAATAAAGCACCAAATGGATATGGTTGTTAAAATGAGAGCCTTGAAGGCAGATTAAGGAGTGATTAGAGGAGAAGTAACAGTGTCACAAGAGACAATGTCTAGTGTGGGAATGTGTGTGGATATGCTGGAACAGGTGCAGTAACTGGAATGTGATAAAGTAATTTAAACAATGTACAGTAGTTACAGAAGAAAGTGTGGGGATCTGGAGAGTGGATATCACAGAGGGAACATAAGAGCAATAAGATTACCCAAATGGGTGGAAGGCCAGGGTCTCACTGTGCTCATAGATTGATGGATTAAAGAAATCATGGTGTAGTCTCCCTACCTGGATTGTCAAGTGAACAGAGCCTAGAGTATGGAAAAAAAGGCAATTAGCAGACCACCAAGGCACCTGATTGATAGGCTACGTAGTTATAGAAGTAAGGAATGGCTGTTGTGCATGAAGCACTAAAAAAGCTTCCCTATGGCTATATATTAAAATATTGGAAGACTTTTCACCAAATATGTATGCAAGATAAAAGCAAATAGTGCCAGCACTATGGAACATGCAAAAGGAAGGAGCATCAGCGTAATGTTCTCTCTCTGGGCCAGTAATCAAGGAGCCTCAGTAATCACCAGTGACACTGGAGAGGGACATTCACTTAGAACAAAAATAGATGCACACAGTATTTCCAGGTGCAGCTCTCTGCATCAAGCACAATTTCTCTTAAGAACACACAGGGAACACACACAGTCCAGGGTCTGGATTTTTCTCTCTGTCTCCCTCCAAGTCCCCAGTAAGACTCCCCACTGGCACAGCTATAGAATTGAGTCCTCAGCCAAATGTCCAACCCAAGTCCTCAAGCACTCTCTCTGTGAAACCAGTGCTTCATCTCCCTACTCCAAGCAGCTGACACACACACACGCACACACACGAAAAAGGCTGGTGCAGATTTAATAGCTATGCCCCCTTCTGCCCAGACTATAAAGTAGTTGCTTCCACCAGACACTCCAAAGCCAGCTACTCTAAGGCTCTTATAAGGGTACCCAATTATACTGACTGAAATTATAATAATACAAATGGTAGAGTTTTGACCAATGCAGTAAGGCTTTTAGAAGTGGCCACTATGTCAGCAAATAGAAATGAGTACTCTCAAAGGTTGAAATATTCTCTAACGGACCAGCCACAATGTAAAGTTTAAATATATTTAATAATAAATAATAAAAGAACACGAATATACTGAATATCTATTTACAACAAACACCAGAATTTTTCACAGGAAATATTAAAATAACACAGATGAATAGATTTACACAGATACAGAAAAACAGTACTTAACTAATTTCACTATATTTTCCTGACTGATCTAAAGAACTATAATTCACTGGTTCACTTACTAGAGCAAAGGAAGATGAATTGAGTGAGAGATCCTTCTATGTCAGGTTCCAAGAAACAGACTTCCCTGAAGCTTCAGTCTCACCTAGCATTAAAAAAAAAAACATCATCTCAGTGATGGATTACAGAATGACATCACATACATCTGGTCATTTGACTTCTGGTTCCCATGCTACCCTTTTGGCTAGAAGCTGCCAGGATTTAGCACAGAGGTGTGTCAATAACACACACACATAGAGCTTTGCCAAGATTTATTACAGTTTCTGGAAGTCATAAAACAATTCCAAACTTCTACCCTTCCGGAGTAGCAATTAGTTCACAGCTAAAGACAATACAGAAAGCTTCTTAGCACTTATTTTCACAGACATTTCATCTCTGGCTGCAATTAGATCTGGAAGATGCAATCCTTATGGCCTAAATTAACTAATTTAATTTCTTACTATGTTTCAAAGTTAGTTGGATTGAGATTAACCTCTTCTCTTCCAGTATACTCTGTTAAAACAAATACATGTAATCAGTTACCATGCAGCCAGGACCCAGGGTTGGTACATTTTTAACACAAGCAGCTTTAGAAATACATTTGTCAAAACAAGTGTTTGTACAAATCAGTTTGATATACAAATTACATATAATTTTTACAAAATTCCAGCTAGTTGTGCTGGTATATGTTACACATCCACTGCCATACTTCTCCTGACATAGCTGGCAATACCTCACATTGTCACAGGTAGTAAGGGTGGCATTTATTTGCTATTATTGACCCTTTTCAGTCACAAACCAAATGAAGAGAGCATACAACGTGTTGCTGTTTAAAGACAGTATATATAACTTGCAGTATAAAATACATTTTCAAGTAACAGAGCATAAAACAAGTCAAAATTATACAAAGTTTATGTCATTACCAGTGCAAAATAAATTTATAAGTAATAAGAAGCAATGAGTACATTTCAGATGATTGGATGAATTTAAACAATGTTAAATAAAATTTATAGTTAGATTGTTGATACATTTGAATGAAGAGTATTACCATTTGTCTCTAAAGCAATTATATTTGGCTTTGTCTCAGATGGCTGATTAGAGATTTTACAAATTCATTCAGTGTTTCTAAAGTTCTGATTTCAGTTGGTAGTCTGTTCCAGGTAGCAAGCCTAGATCTAGAGAATGTTTTTTCTCTTTCTGTAGTTTTGAAATGAGAGAGGGCTAGTGTTATGTTATTTTCTTAACTGCCATTTAAGGAGTAGGACTGTTCTTTTAATGGAAGCTTTCTTTTTACCGGTTGGCAATATATAAGGATTTTATTTTTGGTTATCTGGATTCTTTTTGTGTTGCGTGATGAATGTAGAGTGGCTAGACAGTTTTCTATTTTCATGAAAAAAAAATCTTAGCTGTTGTAGTTCTGGTTCCTGTGGACAATAGATGTGCAAGCTTATAACAAATATAGAGATGTGTAAGGGTTTATGTGTGATATTATCTACATGTAAGACAAAGGATAATGATGGGTCATGGGCAAGACCTACATATTTAATATTCTTTGACATTTGGAATAATAATACCTTGCATATCTATTACTGAGAGCATAGGTAAGTTTACTAATGACTAGTGTGTGGCAAAGAAGATGACATTTGTCTTGGTAGGGTTAATTAGAAGCTTATTGGAAGTAGACCACTGGCATAAGCAATTTTTTTAGTAGTAGGGCTTGCAAGTTTGGAGGGCTTTTGCATTCTTTAGGTAGTAAAATGCTCTGTTTGCTAGATAGTTTGAAAACTAATTTATTCTGTTACTACCTAAGCTAAATCTTCTGAGTTACTGGTGAAGGATGTTATGGACATCTGTCTTAAAAGCTCCGGTCATATCAACAAAAATACCTGCAGTTATGAGACCTTCATTCATATTACAATAGACAATGACTGTAGTTAAAGTTGTCAAAGTCGCAAAGGCATTTCAGGAAAACATGCTGCTGGTCAGATAGAAGCCCATAACTGTTTATCTGCTTGAATATTGTTTATACTGGGGTTCTGCAAAGATTTTACAAATAGGGCAAAGATGGATATAGGGTACTAGTCTTTTGGAAGTGAGGGAATGGTTTATTTTGAGACGGATGATACAATGTTTGAAATCTGAAAGAATGAGCCTTGTAGTTACAGAAAGGTTAAATATATATGTAGGTGGTTTGGAAATTTTATCAGCAACTCTTCTAAGCAGTGTTGGATGGAGTACTAAATCTGGCAGGTGAAGAATTTAGTTTTTCTACATTTTATTTTTTTAGTTTTAGTTTTTTTAGTTTTAGGAAACTTCCATGAAATAAAAGTAAAAGTCTGTTCTACCAAAGGATAGGGCTATAAAGTGTTATTATAGGAGGTTCTTTGAAGTGTTGATTAGAATTTGGTTGTTATTTATTTATTTATGGATCATGTTAGAAAAGCTTTGTAAATTTCAACACAACTGGTGTGAGTAATAAAAGTTAGAAATAATTAGTGACTGGAAATAGTTCTATGATTAGTTAACTTTTTATTTAATTCCAGCATAATTTAGGTTTCCTTGTTGCTTTCTTTTGTTTTTCCTTTACGTGTTGTGCTTTTGTAGAGTTTGTGGCTACTCTAGTTGTTTTCCTATGGGCTAGGTACATCCGATGCAGTTAATTATTGGATGGGTTTCATTTCTAAATCTTCCAAGCTACATCCCTTTGTTTCATCATTTTCATGATGTCTTGAATTAAGCATAGGCATAACTTTCCTCTCAAACTTTTGTATGTTATAGGGAATAGGGAGTGTTGTAATGGGGGTTAGAATAGCAGAAACAATGATTTTCTATTGTTTAAGAAGGAACTTTAGTATTGTATAGTGTTGTCCAGTCAGAAGTATCAAGAGTAGAGTTAAGAATATTAAGTTTATTTTCAGGAATGGGTCTTGCAATTACTGTCAGAAGTGGAGTTTGCTGAGTTATGAATGGGCATGTGGATATAACAGTTAAGTAGCCACAGAGATGATTAGAAATGATAGCTTTGCCTATAATATCTATGTTTGAGGTTAATTATTGCTAAGTCTAGAGAAGAATCATTCTTTGTTAGGGAGTTGGAGTTAGTTTGGAATTTAACCAGTTGCCCTGATTGTAATTTGAAGCATTTAACTTATTGCTGTCATGATGAATTGCATTATAATTGAAGTCTCCCAAAATAATACTGTTTTGGGGGGGGGGGGGCTATTAGGAATTATTTCTTGATTTAAGTTTTGAACACACGTGGGCAGAGCTATAGGTTGGATGTATATACCAAGGCACTATGCAATTGGGTTATGCCTTGCCAATGTTAAACGGCATAGTACTCGGTTTGGTGCACTTTCATTGACTGTGTTGCTTTTGGATGAAGCTAGAATTTGCAGTGAGGAATTGCATTTTATTAATAGCAGTACACCACCACCTGACTTTGCACCTAATCTGATGACAGACCATACTGTATAGTAGTCTTATATGAAGTATGAGTGGAAGAAGTTATCTTTTAGCCAGGTTTCAGATATATTGCTAATATGTGTAGTTGTCCAATAGATATTCAGGCTTACAGGTTTTCCCATTTGTTGTTTATGCTGCAAATGTTTAGGGAAACAAGTTTAAGATCTCTTGTTTTGGGTCTTTTGTTTGAGCTGTTACTTTATCTGGAGTATTGTGAAGGGCCAAGATTTAATTGTATATCTTTGGATTTTAGTATTATAAAAACTGCATGATAGAGATTTGTTAGTAGGACTTTTAAGGGTTTAAGGGAGAGAAGTTTAGAGAAGGGAATATTTTGTTGTAGACAAGTCTGGATTAGGAACTGTTTTTTACTAGTCTGTCAGTAGTATATCTTTCCTTCCTGAGAGTTACTTTAAAAGGACATTTTATTTGGATGCAATACATATTTATATTAAGATACTGTAGGAGGCAAAGGTGGTAGTTGCTTCTGGGAGAACAGACTACATTAATAATCCAGCAAGATGTACATTAAGTGCAAAATGTTAGGTGCGTGTGTGTGGATAAGGAAGAAGGATGGCACTAGTTCATCAAACTTATGAACAAGAAGCAAATGATGGAGAAAGGAAAAGTGAGGGGGAAGAAAGAGAAAGAGGAGTTAACCAGCCTTAGCCCATCTGCAGCTGGACAGTGAATCCAGGAACAAAGGCGATCTAAGAACACAAGTACTTCTGCTTTACGTGGACGGAGACTAGACAGAGAATGACAGGGAAGACAGTAGTGCAGAGTAGGTAGAGAGAGTCAGATTACCATTGAAAGTCGCAGATAAAAGGAACTGGAGAGATCCAAATATGTTAGCAGCTTGTTATGAGCCTGAGGAGGAGAACGACAAAGAGAAATGAAGTAATTTTCTGTATGGCAGATTATCATAAACACAGATTATATTGCTAAAAACTTTGCAATGGACTGATTCATAGAGCCTGCATTTATGAAAACCATACATACTGTCAACAGAAAATTGCAGGCAACCAAGTTTGAGTGTTAATATATACTTTACAGATGACGTCTGATTTTGCTGACTCATCTCCTAGTCATAAACCTACTTCTACCTAAATAATCTCAGCAATGAAGAAGCGGTAAGGTATGTTCTAATTTCAAACCAAGATGCTCAGAATTGTAGCGAGTTATACCAATAAAAGGGGGACAGAGATCACTGCACAGTGAGAAGGGAGAAATTGCTTGCCCTAGGCATGTTGGATAAAGAGCTGTTGACAGCTGTTATTATCCTCACAGTGTCTGTTTGCACTTCTGAACTTACTGCTTTAAAGCTGAATTGTGAGTCTTTTCTTCATTTAAAACATAGTGGGTAAGAAACATAGATTTCACAGATGATATTAAAAACACCCCTTTAAAACAGGTACATACGTTGAAAAATTATGTTAAAAGTGAATTTATGAAAAGAGAATGAGAGAGTAAAAGCCCAAAAAGTAAAATGTTATCAGTGGCAATGATGATATTGCATTAAATACTAAGTAAACTCTGGATCCCAAAACTTGCAAACAGAAGCAATCATGACAGATTTGTTTAAAGAAAAATCCCACGCAATGTTTTCTGAGCTAAAAATATAAGTGATCAGAGAATTTACAGGCACTTTCCCACACATCAGAAGGCAACAGAGCTGTTTAAGAAGTCACAGAGGCTTTACAAATGGCAAGACTTCTCCAAGAAATGTAAAACCACAGCTGTTATTAATACACAATTGTGGGAGATGAAGGTGCCAGTACACACAGGAACTATGAGCCTGAATTACTACTATTTTAAATTCCATAACAGACCATTATGCACACATAGCACAATGTTTACAAAAACAGTTATTCTGTTAAATACAAAACTTTAAATTGCTGCATGTATTCCTAGGAATATTTATTCTTTTGTTTTATTTATTTTCAAGGGCATCCTGGGAAAAACTGTGTGGTTAAGTGACATGTTCAAAATCACATAGTTTGTAATTGGAAAAATTATGCAGCAAGATTTACCGTATAATGAGGTACTGCTCTTGGACAAACATGATAATTATGGTTCGGGCATATATATCCAAAAAGCTAGGCTAAAATGGCTGAGGCCTAAATACCATCTGAATTCACAAAACATGTCCATCAGTTGCTGGGATACTTGGCTTCATTTTATTATTGGAAATTAATTCATATCAGTTTAACTATCTACAACAACAAACTGGTTATTCAGCAACAGGTAATGCACAGCACTATGCAGTGTAGCTTGATGAGTGATGAGGCACAGGGATGGGCAATTCAGAGACACAGGTAGTGGGGTCTTGCTACTGCAGAAACAGCACAGATTGCATGGTATGCTAACAACCACATAATGGTATGCAGATGAGCGGTAACATGTTAGTGAGAGCCATCACATATGCAAGTGATGAAATCAAGTATGGATGAGTGAGTCAGAGTTATATAAATTAAGCATGAAGAGCTGTGGTGATTACCTATTCTGGTCGCCAGAGTTTTTTGGTGCACAGGATGTTTGCTCATGTTATGATGCTAGTAGTGGCTATATTCATGGGACAGCATGTGTTAGTGGTAATCATTGGAGCCACTGCCCTTGGTGTTGCACATTGCCATCCTGTACATCACAGACAGGTCTGCAGAGTCTAAGATACCACCACTTTTATTGCCAGAACATTGTGGACTGTTGTCCTGTGCACAGGGAATCCATACAGGTGTTAGCAGACATGTGCTGCCATTGAACAGAATTAAGGGGAAGCATGGAATGCTTATGCCATTGGAAAAGAAGGCTTGTTTAGCATTAACAACTCTTGTTACAGTGACTTTCCAAAATCTGTCAAAGGGTACATTAGATATTTTACAAGTGTTGGCATTGTAAGTCCTTCACCAGTGCCTTGCCATGATGCTGCAGCAAGTGGAGGACCATATTACTGGGTATTGCATGCAACGTGTCTGTGTGCAGCACTCAGTTTCCATGATTCTGACATGTTTGGTCTCTGCCAGTGTTTCATTTGAGGTGACCTTCTCCAAGATCATCTAAATGATAGGTCGATAACAGTGGCAGCCACAGAGGCCTACATATGCTATTGACATGGTGGTTAGCAGCAGGTCCGTCAAAATGTTCTCTACTACTGTGTGTTGCAGAAGATACCAGATATGCCTTAAAATTATGGCCAATGACTCCCATTCACAGCCCCAGGACAATGGCTCAGATGGCATACAACACTGTCATAGACATGGGACATCATGGAATGTGTGTTTGGACTTCTGAAGGCTTGCTTGTGCTCTTTGGATCTGGTGGCACATTGCCGACTTCTGAAGGCTTGCTTGTGCTCTTTGGATCTGGTGGCACATTGCAGTATGCACTAGAGACCTGCAGTAAGATATCGGTGGTCTGCAAAATTCTATAAACATAATATTATGAAGACAGTCACAAGTGGGACCATTGGAGTACTGATGGACAGACCTATGGCAGTGGCAGAGGAAGAATCATTTAAGAAGTTGTTTGTGGCAGTACCCCATGTGAGGCAGATGTAGTGTACTAATAAAGAGGCAGTGTCTGGCCAACAGTTACATGGCATGACAATTAAACTGATGCATGCACTCAAATACCCAGGCAGCACTTTTCAGTGCACTGACTGGCATGTGGTGCATCAGACCTTACTCTACCCACAATGGCTAGAGGAGTGGGCAGTGCACAGTTGTTATCATCTGCACAGATAGGCTAGGGCACAGTGAAAGGGAACAACAGTGATAATGTAGGAGAATGGCATAGAAGGTTGACATGGTAGCCTTGCATGTAGCTAAAGGGTTGGAGTCAAGGGCCATAACCTCCAGGGTTGAGGTGGAGCTTTTGCCATGACAACTGACCAGGTGGTCATGTGGGATCATGACTGAAGACAACCTGCTCAACAGGTGATGTAGTACTGCAGCAGCATGTAGAAGAACCTTGCTGTGGCCCCCATGTGGAGAGGCAGTAGATGGTCACCATCCACAACCCTGTGAGCAGTCATGGCTAGCTTGTCTGTACTCGTACAAAGTTGTTAAGGTGTGGAACTCCATACCTCTAGCCATCAGTTCAATACCCTCCATCCTATCTTTCAAAACCACTCTGAAAGAATTTTTAGCTAAAATCTGGTTTTGTTCTTGCTCAAAACCTGGATAAACTATATCCCTAAATGTGAACTTAAATCTTTTCATTCCTTATATCTTCTTACTCTCCCTTCTTCACTTACTTCCTTACTTCTATCAAATTCTGTTCCCTGACGTTCCCTCTAAATATACCATACGCCTGTTTTTCCCTCACTTCATATGGAAATTCCTGTTTGTATTAAACTAACATGCCTTTAATTTATTTACAAAGTGTCTAAAATTTCTCTAAATATTAAATGATTGTCATATAACTTGTATCGATTCTTAACCAATGTTTTTATATTTTGTCTAATTTGTTATAATTATTTAAACTGCAGATGTTTTCGTTTTATTTTTGAAGATTGTAAAATTATTGTTCATAAAATGTTTTGCAATAATTTGTAACTTTTCTCCCCAGCCCTTCACTGAAAATGGGCTTCTACCCAGTTGGACCTTCCCGGTAATCAAATGTCAGTAACTAACTAAATAAATAAATATCTGTTGTCTTCAGTAGTCCAACATCAGATAGGAATGGTTTGGAACTATGGGACCAGCTAGGCTGATCTGTTGGCATGCCCCTGCATTCAACCACAATGATGGGGGTGTCCACATCTATGGATGGAGGCAAATGTGGCCAGAAAAGACAGTAATGCCATCTCTGAAACAGTGTGTGTGATTTGTATTCACTTAGCTTATGACCATGCTCTGCACATCTAGCCCCTTACATTGCAATGCGAGTATTTGTCAGTATCCTCATGGAGGCAGCTGCAGATGTGGACATGGTCACAAATGACCTCATCAGGTGTTTTTGCTCTAACTCTCTACATGCTGTGTCCTTCTGCATTCATTGCAGGATGTCACACAGTTCCGGCAGTGGTTGTAATTACATACTTATGCCATGCAGCACACTCATCTCAAGCAGGTTGTGGCTATGGGTCTCTGTGGCTGGACTACTTGATGATGCCAAGGGTATCACCCTGGTCAGGGAATTCCCTGGAGTCATGGTTATGATGGCCACATACATGACTCTTCCCTATGGGGGTTGCATACAGTTCTGAGCAGTGTGGTTCAGGGATACTATCTGTGATGGTACTCCCTTTTGTAGCCTCTGTGGGGCTGAAAGGAACAAGCCATCTGGTGCTAAACACAGGGGATGTTGGAGGCTCATCATTTCCCTCCTGTTACAGCTCTTCAGTGTGTGATATACATATGCCCACCAATGTTAACACTGCTGACAGTGCCAATGTGCCTTTGTAATGTGTCATGTGCAGGGAGTCATCATCATCAATCACAGGTATCCTGCTGACATCAGGCATGTACCTATCCATTTTGTTGGACCCTTAGTCAGTTGAACCTGGGAAAGCATAAAACTAACAAACTTGTGACAATGCTGGAACATCTGTGACAGCCACAGCAATGTGTGGCACACAAGCAGCTTCATGGCAGTAATACAGTTAGTTCTTGGATGCATACATACCTTGTGGTCTAGATTACCATGGCTACAGCTCAGATGTACCTGGTAGACAGATATCTATAGGTGTCATGCTGAATGTAACATACACATTAGTGAGACACTGTACAATGGTACTGAAATGGGTTGTAATAACCTGGAGCATCCATCATGGACACTTGTGCAGTCATCACTAATCCAGTTCTTACATACAAGCCACTTCTTAGTATGAAGATTCTCTCCTGCCTAAGACAGGGAGAGCAGGATCTCACCACTGTGTTTGGTAGACCTGTCCCTGGTTACATCTTGGGAATAGGTCTTGACACAGAGTATAATATCAGTGGTCCTGTGATACATTAATGTGTTTATTGATCCTGCAGTAGCATCTGTCTATATTGTCATAAACTTTTCCAGACATTGCCATTCCTTCAGTCACATGACATAACATTGTACATCTGTAGCCAACACAAGTACATCACTGCATGCATATGCATGGCTGTCCTTGGCAGATTTTCATGGCAACATCACTACTGACCATAAACCTGTGTGTAGCTATGCTGTCAGCCATCATACCATGTACCATACTGCAGCCAACAATGGGCATGATGCCAGTGTCCACCATCTTGTAGAACCACGGTGTCAACATGTGAAGAGACACCTGTGGAGGAGGCCTTGTATCCACTGTTGCAGGTGTGGTGGTCTGTAGGCAGGATGGACCTTCTACTAGAAAGACAGTGACCATTGATGCCATTGTTCTCAACAGCCTGATGTGATATGGCCTCACCATAGCAGAACAGTAACCTGGCATGCCCTTCTGTTACCCCACACATTGCACTTCAAGTATCTGGGCCTACCTGTTCCATTCCCCTTTGTATTTATGTTGCAGTGCTGTGGTCTATTACCAGTTGTCTTGTTTGTTGTCAGTTCTGGATTCCAATTTTTACATTGCTGATCATAGCATGGTCTCCCACAGAATGGAGGCCTTGGTTTATATTTCACTAAAATGGGCCTATTAGCATATTGGTTATGTTAATGAGATGATTTAGCACAATCATGTCTGAACTGCTGCCATAACATGAAATATTATAAACCACAGCCAGTGCTACCATACTTTTCAATGCCCTTTCCCAGTCTAGGAGGTATGTGTATGGTATGTTCATGCTCAGATACCATGTAACTCATAATGGCAGTTGCCTGCACTATGTTGCACTATATACCTGTATTGCTCAATTCTTTGCACTACCTGTTTTTTTAGCATATGGTTGTGCTCACTGGGTTACTGTTTTCCACCTAGTTCTGATCTGTGGAGTGGACACGGACACTTTAGGTACTGGTTATAGCAAGGCTTCCACTTGGTGCAGCAGTGACTACAGAAAACATCTGCTGGTGGCTTATGATGGTCCTCTGAATACAACTGATTCCTGACATCAGGTTGCCAAGCCAGTAAGTGATGCCATTGGCATCACCTGTTGTGACAAGCAGTGTCATCATAGATGTAGTGGCCTGTGTAGATGCCACCCCATCCTGTTCTGTCAGTAGGTAACAGAGGGTAATGAAAGAGAGCCAGCATTTCTTTTTGTAAGGAGCTTGTTACTGGTTTGTAATGCATTATTCTGCCTGTACTGTTTTGTTCTTGTCTTCTGTTAGCAGGAATATATTGCAATAAGTACTGTGTCTTCTGTTGCTAGATGAGGTGACATTAAATCATGAGGCCTGCCTGAGAAAGTGGGATAGGTTGTCCAGGTGGGGGTGAAAGTGCTGCAGGTGGTTATATTTAATTTAAAACCGGGATGACTGTCCCATGTGCATGTGTACTAATGCACTGCTTTTTTTCACTCATGTTATTTTTATTTGTTTTTCACTTTCTACAGGGTCAGCTGTAGTGCAGAAGGAAGACGAGGTGAGACAGTGGCAACCTGGGCCCACACCACACCACTTCACTTACCTATTGCTGGGTCATCAGCAGTTCCCAACCCCACCTCTCTTCAGGGTACTGAGTGTTTCCCTGTGGAAAGGAACCTGAAGGGCTAGCTGGTGTCATCTGTGGACATCATCAGGTGGGAAACAGAACTTCCTCACCTTAGTGTATCTCAGAGTGGTCCAGCTGGGTCACCAGGTGGAAGGTGTAGTAGCTGGCGATTGCAGAGTTGGGCCAGCAGCTCAACATCTGGACTAGCACCTTGGAGCATCCCCTTGTGATAGAGTCACATGGCTGTCCAGCCCCATCTGTTAGGCCACTGAAAGAACAGCCTGCCTAGGATGACAGCGAAGGAGGTGACTGATGTCTGGGTGAGTTCCCTCTGAAACAGTCAGGTAGGAAAATGATACTCCATTCTACCTTCATTGTGGTGTTCCCTTTCCTTGTGTCTCATTTCCCATACCCTGTTTGTAGTCCGATTTTTCTCTCTTTGTGTCTCTCCACTGTTGCTACCCATTTTGTGTCTATATCTCCCTTGTCTATGTCTTTGCACTGTGTTTGCTTGTCTGCTCCTGCTATCCTCCTTATTCTCACTCTCCTTTCTTCCTTCCCTGTCAGCTTCTTGCTAGCCTCCTTCTCTACCCTTCTTGAAAAAAAAAGCAAAACAAAAAAAAAAAAAAAAACAACGCAAAAAGAAAAAAACAATACCTGCCTTCCCCCTCTCATCTTTCCTTTAGGTTACTGTTGTGTGTATTATTCTTCTTAGTTATAACATTCTTTTACATGTCCTACCTTCCCCTATCCTCCACATTTCAATGATGACATGAGTTGGTACATTAATGTGCTGGCCCTCTGTGACCTGCTCCAAGTTCCAGTGCTGCAGCTATGAGGCACTTCACAATATCTGTGAATATGTAACACTGCGTGAATCCATAACACTGCAAAAAAGCTAATAATCAGGGATTGAAAATCATACTACAATAAACTTCAATCAGAAAACTTATCCAACCCAAGAAAATTCTGGGACTCTATCTCATCCCTTTTCCACCCAGGCAATAAGGATAATCTATCCCCTAACCTAAACCTTACTGATCTAGAAAATGCCTCTAACTTCAATACCTTCTTCATAGAATCCATAGTTAAACTTACCACCAGCTTGTCTCATCACTCTCAACCTCCTCCCCCAACCAGCCCCTCTACATCTCCACACAATCTGACTACCCTACTCCTACTTTTATCTTCTCTCCTGTCTCTATAAGCAAAATAAAAAAGCTCCTCCTTTAACACAAACCGTGCTCCTCTGCCCCAGATAACTTACCCACAACTTTCCTCAAATTGTCTGCAGACAGCATTGCCCATCCCATCTCTATCTTAATAGACTGATCCATACTAGAATCATACGTCCCCTCACTATGGAGACACGCCTTTATCATTCCACTCCATAAAGGAGGCAAAAACACTGACACTTCTAATTTTCGCCCATAGCCATTCTATCCCCACTATCAAAAATCAGGGAGAAATGTATTCAATCCCAAATGATGTCCTATATGACCCAAAACAACCTACTAACCCCTACACAACATGGTTTCCATCCTGGGCATAGTACCAGCACTGCCCTCCTCTCCTTTCTAGACTCCATAAACCTTGCTTGCAACTCTGGCAAAATAGCTACCACTCTGTTCCTTGACCCCTGCAAAGCCTTTGATACCATTTCTCACCCCTTACTATTATCCCAACTCTCCTCTCTCATCCTTTCCCCCCTACCATCACCTGGTTCAGCAGCTACCTCTCTGAAGGACAGCAAGCTGTCAAATGGAAAAACTCACTCTCTTCCTTTCTACACACCCCTACTGGAGTTCCCCAGGGTTCCATCCTAGGCCACCTCCTCTTCATTAATAACTTCCACTAATCTCTTTCCATTGCCACACTAATTCAGTATGCTGATCCTTTGACCATTATTTGTACAGCAGACACACCCTCCGACCTACTTCTCAAAACTCACTTAGCCTTCTCTAATACTGAATCATGGATGCATAGCAATCACCTCACCTTAAATGCCAATAAAACAAAGTTAATGATCTTCTCCTCATCCAAAACCACCAATATAGACAAAAACTCTTTTACAGTGACTACTCAGAATAACAGCCCCATAGAAATAGTATCACATATCAAACTGCTCAGTGTCATAACTGATAAATATCTAAAATATGACATCCATATCCAAACTAATATAAAACAAACTCACCAAAAAGTAGGTCTCCTGTATAGACACAATCATTAACTTACCCCCTCCACCAGACACACCCTTACTTCTACTTACCTTCTTCCCTCTCTTATGTACGGCGCCCCCCTGTTCACTAATCTTCAGCTAGGCTTACAGGCCAAGTTGGAAGCCTGTTACAATAAAATCTTCAAATTTGCCACCAACTCTAGAAACTCATTGCATCATTGTCTCTCTCTCCACTCCCTGATATGGCTTGAACTTCCTAACTACCTCACACTCCTTAGACTTACTACTGCTGATAAGCTCATATTCAAACCTTCTAGTTGTCGTTCTCTGTTCACCTCTTTAACCGCTCTCTAAGATCAGAAAACCACAATCTTCTAAACATATAGAAGCCTTGTCGACCCCCTGGCCACCTACTATTATCCTGCTCCCTAGCAAAACTCTGGAATTCTCTCCCTACAACCCTTCAAAATACTCAGAGCCACTCAGACTTCAAAACTCTTCTCCAATCTCACCTCCTTTCAAAGTGGGAATGTTCCTTTACCCCTACCACATGAACTCTATAACACCATCTCCCATGCACTATATACCTCAACCTTCTATCACTGTGCTCTCTTACACTTTCCTCTACTTCCTCTCCAACCCTATACCTCAAACTTCCCCAAACCCACTCCTTTTCTCCACTATATACCACCTTTTACCTCTCCCACCTCAGCCTTCTTCTCTCTGCCCTCTCCTCATATTTCTAACTTCCGAAAAAAAAGCTTGCTTTTTTATCTGTACATAAATGTTTTACTTACATGTTTTTTCATCTGAAATGCCTGTACTTTTAATATGTTTAGACTACATGAATCTCACTTTTGTAAATCATTACTTAGGATTTGAAATGTTATGTCTAACAGATTGTATATTATGTCTGTATTTTCCACTGTTCTACTACTTTATTTACTTTTGTATAACTATTGTAAAATTGTCTATATCCTATGGAGCTTTTCTCCCCCGGGCCTCCACTGAAAGTGGGCTCTTCCAGGCCCAGTGGACTATCCCGGTCATCAAACTGTAATAAATAAATAAATAAAATGTATAGCATCAGGTATGCCACCATATTGTGTTTCCTGCCTTGGTCACATTACCACACATAGGCTCATACGTAATGTGGGTCATTTTAAACTTTTCCCTTCCAAAGGTGAAAATCAAACCCTGTGTCGTGTGCCTGTGAGGTAAATACCTTAACCATTATATAAACCCCCAATCAGACGCAGCCACTGTACTAGTGCACTGCCTTCCACTACTGTTGCTGCTATAATTTTCTATGCGGCCTTTTCCATGGCATGCAGAGGCTATACTGGCATTGCTATGTATCAAAAGCAGTACCAGGCCTTGCAGTAATAATTATTCTGTAATATTTAGCACACTGGAGCCATACTGTGGATCTGCCTGAATACTTCCCATAATTGTGCACTATTTAAAGTGCTATAGATATAACTTTTAACATGCAAAATAAATGAATACTTTAAAAGAGCAGTTGTTCACTTTTGGAGTATGTTATTCATGAGGAGTTATTCTGTGTAAGTGAATAATAGTAAAAGTAATGTAATGGTAGTTAACACGGTAATATAATAGCAGTAGTAATATAATAGTAGTTAACA
This sequence comes from Protopterus annectens, assembly GCF_019279795.1. Classification (NCBI taxonomy): domain Eukaryota; kingdom Metazoa; phylum Chordata; order Ceratodontiformes; family Protopteridae; genus Protopterus; species Protopterus annectens. The sequence goes on from NC_056743.1 coordinate 1,570,536,033, forward strand.
TTTTAATATAGTAATAGCAATATAATAGCAGTTAACACAGTAATATAGCAGTAGTAATATAATAGCAGTTAACACAGTAATATAGCAGTAGTAATATAATAGTAGTTAACACAGGAATATAGCAATAGTAATGTAATAGCAGTTAACACAGTAATATAGCGGTAGTAATATAACAGCAGCTAAAACAGTAATATAGCAGTAGCAATATAACAGTAGTTAACACAGTAACACTTTTAGGATAAAACTCTGAAGATCACTTTTGTCCATGCATTCCACAACAGGATAATCCTAGTTATTTATTTTCTTTTGTAATTTTTGCCCCAACTATTTGCTGAATGTCAGAGCCTCTATCAGTCTCTCAGGTTATTCATTCCCTCCACAGGTTGAGAGTTGACCAAGAAGTGTTATCACTGAAGTAGCCATTAAGAATGCACCCAGCAAGGTGGCGGGGAGGGGTGTGCAACAGGGTGTCCACAGAAGGTGTCCTGCCACATCTGCAGGGGGGATTTCACTAAGCAGTACTGCCCTTCAGTCTGCAGCATGGGTGGTGGTCTCTTCTGTCTACACCTGGGAAATTATACTGTCCTTTGAGCCATCGAGTGCATGCAGACCTTGCCCTTCTCAGAGAGACGTGAGTGGGGCATGCCCCTCACTTCTACCTTTTCCTACCTGGCTCCATCAATACTGAGCCATTTACTTGAACCCTGGTTACCTGAGTTGCAGTCAGGGCTCTGTCCCTCTATGCCACAGAACCATGCTCACAACAAGATACTCCCAGTCTGCAAGTGGCAAACACTGCATACAGCACCACCTGGAAAACAAAGGATGCACACACTAATAATATTTAGCAGTTATGATAATAAACAGAGTACGATTGTTTGTGCAACACTGTTGTAATGTTTATGGGGTACTGCACAGATTTTTGTAAGGCACTGTGCAGATGTTTATAAGGCACTGTACAGATGTTTGTAAGGCACTGTACACATGGCACTAGTATATGAAATCACAAAGTATCTTGTAGAGGTATAACAGTGAGCTTGTGTGCACAGTTTCAGTGGGATCCTCTTCACATCACTTGCAATCATAACATTTCAGGAATTGCTGAGTAAAACATAGGTAACTATTCATTAAAACTTCAACACTGCTGAAATAATAAATATTCCAGTTAAAGCCAAAAATAATGCTGACAGTAAATCAGTGAACAAAACACCATTATAGACAATGCATATACCATGCTTCATTCTACACAATTACTTCATTCTGGACAATTCATTTCAGTTCATTTTTGGAACTGGACAGCATCTGAATTTTAGCTCTGCTGAATTGTCTCACACGTTATGTAAAATCCAGGAATGCCTTTTTCACATCTTTTTATATTATGTATTTGACTATATAATAGTTCTGGGTATAGAGCCAGCTTTCATTGTTCCAGTGACTATGGGCCCATGATAAAATATCCAGTAGTTAATACTCCTAGTTTATAAGGTCATGCTGAAATTCATGTATTGGCATGCATTTCACAAAAAGGCGTGCTCTTGCAGGAAAACATAACCAATATATTCTGTGATTTTGTTTTAAATCTGTGGCATTCTGCTGAAATCATGGACAAATGAAAAGCAATATCCAGTGACATTAGGCAAAATCACAGATGAGTTATGGACTTTGTGCTACATGTAATGTGCTTGTGTGGCAGTGAAACAGAAGCAGCTTTCACATTTCTTTCCACATAAAAGTAACATAATGCATGGTGGTTTGAAGGCCAGATTAACTAACAATGTGTAACTAATCTTAAAATTTAAAAATTAGATGAAAAAATACATGTAAAACTACCCCAGTCTGAAGATAATGGATTCTGCTGACCTCGGCATGATATTATGGCACATAAATGACAAGGATGACTGGTAAGGCAACAAATGGACACTAGGGATTATTGTTTAAAGGGCCATACTGTCACATATTTTACAACAGGGATGGAGTGGTTGGGGGTACAGTAGACACTGGGGGATTGTTTTAAGTGCCTTAATGACACCAACAATACAAAGGGTTTGCAAAGGTTGGGAGTGATACACTAGACAACAGGGATTACTCCATAAAGTGCCCTAAGACACAGACCAGCATAGTGAAGATGGGGGGAACCACTGGACACATGCTAAAGTGCCATAATGACACCAACAGTAATACAAGGATTGGCAGGGACACTGCAAAGCAGGAATATGTGCTGTAATAGCACATATTTCATAAGGATGAAAGTGGGTGGGGGGATCTACTACGTCACCACAGATGACTCTCTAATAGTGCTGTAATGGCAGAGATCATAGGTGCTGGGATACACTAGTAACCAGGGCCTAATACTTACATGCCATAATGGCTCTAAAGTATTATGGGGGTGGGGGAACCATAGGAAGGTAGGGTCAGGTACCGGGACTGTGGTGTGTGAATGTGTGTGTGTGTGAGAAAGTGACTGGAGAAAAGATTCACTACCTACATGAACAGCGGGATATTACTGCAGTGCAAAAACAGACATGGTCTGCACATCATGGTTGTAACTGCGATTCAGGAAACATGCAAATTAGCCAATAATGGGGTCTTACCTCATCACTGCTAAAATATTCCTGAATTGCAAATGGACACATTGTACTGCAAGGGCCTTTACAGTATGAGTCATATGGTTTGTGCTTCAAACTTTAATGAATTCTGGGATTGTCCTCCTTAATTTCTCTTTCATCCAGTATCAACCTGTGTTATTTCAATTGCCCATCACCTTTTTCTTCAACTATGAAATGTACTTAAAAATCTCTTTCCCCTCCCTACTTTACCTTTCTTCTTTCACCTTTGGTGTTCTTTACCTGTTTAGATGTTTTTTTCCTTGATTCTTCCACTTGAGTGATTTCTCCTTATTCCTTAGTACCACTTTGAACTCCCTGTTCTACCACGTTTGTCTCCTCTTGAGATTTACCTTCCTTCAGTTGGGGAAATGCCTTTGCATATTTTCCAGAATGTTGTCTCTGAATGTCATCCATAGATTATTCCCCCCTCATTGCTCCCAGTTGTCTTTGTTGCTTCAGCATCTGCATTCTCAGCTGCTTATATTTCCCTTTGCAGTGATTCCACATTCCTGCCTTTGTCCCTTCTGTCACCTCCACTTTACCTACGCTGAACTATACTGTACCATGGTCACTGATGGCCAGTGGACATCTCCCTTCCACATCACAGACTTCATCTGATCCGAATGAACTTTAAAGCTAGAATGCTGCTTCATCTGTTACCATTTCTGCCAAATGAACAATGATCCCCTCAAGATTAAGGAACAAACTTGTCTGCAGCTGGGATACTGACATCCCCAATTATCTCTGTTCTTTTTTTTTGCCCACGGCTCTTGAATGCATCTTCAGCAGACTGCCTTCCCTGATCTATGTATCTAAAGGGCACTATTGTATCCAGTCACAAGTTGTACCCCACATTTTATTCCTACTTTGAGTGACATGGTATAACACCTCATTCTGTTCTACTCTCGTCTTACCTTTTCTTCCTTTAGCACCACACATTTCTTCCTTCATCACCACACAGGCTATCCTATCTGTTAAATAAACCAGCACTCTCCCCATTTATGTTTCTGATACTTCTGTGGATGCAACAGCATGGAAATCATATTGTGTGAAAGGGTATGGTAAACTTACTTTGTAATCAGCAAGAGGTTCTCAGGTTCGATTCTCAGCTGGGGTGCCTTCTGCGCAGAGTCTGCATGTCCTCCCTGAGGCCATACGGGTTTCCTCCAGGTGCTCCAGTTTCCTCCCAAATTCCAAAAACATGCAGTAGGCGGATTGGACACTCTAAATTAGTTGTAGGTGCGACTGAGTGCTATGGATGAACTACCGCGGTAGGGCTAGCCATCCAGTGCTGTAAACCTTGGCTCGAGATTATTGTCACTGTTGAAGTGACACCCCGACTCCATGTGCAACATGGGAAAAAGGAGTTGAGGGTGGATGCATGAATGGATATGGATGGCAAAAAAGGGAACACTAATATTTTAGCACTAGATATTCTTTTTTTGTCTCGTCAAATAGTCATTATTATTTTGAGACAGTGGCATTCATTTTTGTAAATCTGGTATTAAAAGATATATTGACCCTTACATTTTCAATTTCATTTTCTATAGAAAAAAATCTGACACACAAATCATCCAATATTGCAAAAACAAGAATTTTTTTTTTTTTTTTTTTTTTTTTAGGGGGGGGGGGTGCAAAAGTTACTGTTAGGTTTGAACATTGCAATGTTTAGAGGTTTGTTACCTCTGAGAAAAGATGAAAATAAAAGGGAAACATTTTGAGATTGTGTTTTTTTTTTTAATTGTAGTTCAGAGATGGCAATCTATGATACAGTTTGCGCCTGACCCTTACTTTATATTGAGAAAAACCTATATACAGAAACATACTCAAGTACTCTAGAAACTGCACTGTCTTGAAAATGCGGCCAAGCATTTCATTTCTATACAACTAAGCATTTTATTTTTTTCTAAACTACCTGTATACTTATTTTTTGGGTTTCAGAAGTTTTAAAGACCTCCATTATTCCAGAAAGCATAAAACAATTGTTAGGCAAGAAGGAGGTACAATACATTTTAAAATATATTACTGTTTGTTCTAAAGGTCTTAATGCTATGATGCCTTAGAAAATGCTTTTATAACTTATTTGCCTAGTTTAAGACACAATGAAGCTGAGTAAAGGGAGGCCATGACATTCCTAAATCTAGACACAATCCCTTTGTTTATAAGCTGTATAGAAGGACTTTCTCACAACAATGGACACATGTTCAAAAGTTAGGTCACTGTCCACATAAGTTCCCAAATTCTGAGCAACTGGGTTAATTCTTAGTGGCATATTGTCAATATGGTAATTCCCTGGGGTTGATGACTTCCCAAGGGATACAATAATATATTCTTTTGCATTTGATTTCAGACCTTGATTTCGATACCAGCTATTTGTTTGAGACAAACCTTCCTACAGGATGGCTAAGTCATTTGGGGATTGAATGTCTGCTCCAAGCTTGCAATCATCGGCATACTTAGTCATCCACAGCCTTTTGGTATTGACTTTTACTACAGAAAGTATATGTCAAATAGGAGGGGTCCTAGCAAAGAACCTTGAGGCACTCCACTATTGACTGGTCTGTTTGTGGAGCTAGCTTCCCCTATTTTGATTATCTGCATTCTATCTGTGATTCAGCAATCTGATGGGTGGCATAGGGGGTTATTCCCATTTTATTTAGCTTTTCTACTATGTCTGAGTGGGGAATTGTGTCAAAAGCTTTGGTCAGATTGAGGTATGTGGTGAGTACAGTTTTGCTTTCATCTGTTGTTTTGATGCTCTTTTTAAAAACTCCACCAGGTTGAATAAGCATGACCTGTCCTTGATAAATCCAAACTGAGATGGGTCTAGTGTTTAGAGGGTCCCTATGTCCTGACTGATTAATTCTATGATACATCTTTCCATGGGTTTTCCCTATTAGGATGGTCAGACTTATGGGTCTGTAATTGCCTGGGTCTGTGGAAGGTCTTCCTTATGCAGGGGAATTACTGTAGCTGTTCTCCAGTTGTTTGGTACAAAACCTGTATGGAGGCTGAGAATGAACAGTGTTGTTAGGGCTGTGGCTAAATAATGCTTCATGCTATTTAAAATGCATCCAGGGATATTGTCAGGGCCCATCAATGCAGTATTTTTAACTTTTGCTACCACTTTTAGGACTTGGTCGTGTGATAGCTGGAGGTGAGACAGTTCCAGGTATATCTTGAGAGACAGAGGGAAGGGAGAGAGGGAGGAATAACGTCATAACTAAATTTATCAGTGTAGGTTAACTATATCTTTGTGTAGGTAACATCATTCACAATCAACTCAGTGCATTGCATTGTTGTACTTTTGAGATTATGAACATAACAAAAATGCCTTTTGATTGTCTTTGGCTTGGAAGCTGTTTTAGCCTCAAACCTGGCTTTGGTGGACTTTGTCAAACTCCTAAGTTGTTTGCTTATTTCAGTGACAAGGCTGTAACATTGTGAAAATTACTGTTCTTACTTTTGGTTAGAATTCTTTTCCTTTTATTATAGAGCTTGTTGACTACAGGGCACAGTTGCATCTGTGCAGCTGTTTACATGCTGGTATAGTGTGTTGGTGTACATTTATGTGTATTCAGTAGAGTTAACTGGGTTTTGTGGAGATTTAAAGCTTGCCAATATATCACGTGGGAGCAGGTAGTTTGTCTTAAAGAAATTTGTGAAGGTACCTTGGGTGGAAATGATCTTTGGCTTAAGTTTTATTTCAAGGGGGGTGCTTTATGGTCAGAATGAACAAGTGATGAAAATACACAAGGGATGGCACAGGATGCTCCCATATTAGTAAGAACAAGATCCAAGACATTATTCTCTCTAGTGAGTACTGTCTCTTTGTTATAGGCATTTGCACTGACAAATTCCAGGAATCTATGTGCTTGTGCACCAGTGGTGGTGTAGGTTTTCCAGTCTACTGTTGTATATTGTAGATCACCTAGGAAAATGGTATTGGGTTTAAAAATGAGTGATTCTAATTCCTGTAGCTAGGCATTGTTGCTTTCTTTTGTCACAGAGGGAGTACTGTAGCTAGCGAACATATGGTATGGCACCTTTCTGATGGTTATTTGGACATAAAGTAGTATGATGCACTAAAGATTCTTCACCAGCCTTGATGTGAATCTCTTCTGAAAGTAGACTGATACACCTCCACCTTTTTCCCCTCCTGCATAGTAGCTGGTCACAATGTGTGGAAGGCATGATATCCCTGCAAAGCTAGAGTGCTCTCTGCTATTTTAAACTATGTTTCATGTCACTAGGGACGCCATTGCCTTCTAGGTTGAGAAAGGCTTGTAGGGAGTGGGCTTTCTTGTTCAGACTCCTAGCACTGATCAGGAACACCTTCATATTTTTCTTTGCTTATTTCGTTGTATTGGTAGGTTTATCAGTTTGATATTTCCTAAAAGAGGCACTATAGGGATGGACAATGTCTTTGTCAGTAATTGAAACCCTAGAGGGGACAGGTGCTGGCCATCCCTGGTGAAACTTGTTGTCCACTGATCATATCCTCCCAGGCAGACAAATATTGGACGCCCCATTGAATGACACTAAAAACTATGCCAATTATTGAAGTTAATTATTCTTTGCTCATATAGCAGCATCTTCCTTTGAGAAGGCAGAATGTTGCTGAATCTGCCTTGGGCACATGGTCTGAGAGCTCTATCATGTCTCTCTTCATATAATCCAGGGAGGTACAACTCAAGTCACTGACACTGGCATGAACTATGACAGAGTCATATTGGTACTTGCTATTCAAATGCTTGAGTCAATGTGTGATTTGACAGATTCTGCCACCAAACAAGACAACAACAGTCACCCTTTCCTTGCTCAGCCTGGTAAGAGGCACATCTGTATGTCTTACAATGGAGTCACATATAACATAACTGTTTTGTTGAGTTGATGCCTGCCTTATGAGCTCAGCATCTGTGACTTTGGGACTCCTTGTGCTATGTGAAAAGGTAGGCTTAATATGCTGACTGTATTTTGTACCTGTGCTGTGTTTCAAAGATCTTTAAGGTTTAAGCAAGTTAATCTTTAGAACCTCAGCATATGATGATTTTTTTGTGCATTGCAATGACCTTGGTGAGGTATTTTGTGGTGTATTGCTGACAATTTTGGTGTCTGAGTTTACTGTGTGTGAGATTTTTGCCTGAAAGGATATTTTATATATATATATATATATATATATATACATATACATACATATATATATATATATATATATATATATATATATATATATATATATATATACACATACATCACTCACACACTGCTGTTATGCTGTTTGAGTAATATTTGATCATCAGACAGCATGTGACAATTATTACACTGTCTCAACATACCCATCTCAATCAGGGTGTCTAGAGAAATTTTGGAGAATTGCTGGTCCCTGATACAGACAGAACTGACTCTGACTGCTTGGAGTTGGCTTCTAGAATAATGTTTGGGAGTACTTGCTACTGAGTATTTAAATTTCAGTACAAAATAACTAGCCAGGAAACCTTCTGTTACCAGCAAGAGCCATTTTATTTATTTATTTATCATTTGTTAACTGGGTTAGTCCAACTGCTTTTGCAATCAAACCCATTTTCAGTGGAGACCCAAGGGGAAAAGCCCCAGCAAGCATAAGTAAAGTTAAAGTGACAATACACAAATATTAAATAACAATCACAATACAAAATCATTGTGAAAAAGAAAAGGTTATTAACTATTTCGATTGCACTGATAGTAAGCAACCCATTTTCAGTGGAGACCCAAAGGGAAACAGCCCCAGCAAACATAAGCAAAGATAAATATACAGGACAAAAACTATTACAAATAACAATGCAAATGCAAAATTAATTCAGAAGAGAAAAAACAAAAGAAAAAACTATGAACATTAAGGGTTGCACTGATAGCAGTGGTCTCAAATTTGCTACATATAAGAGTAAAAACAAAAGGATAATCGTTCAAAGGAAGGAAAATGTACAGACACTTATAGGAAGTGGTGGGAAAAGATAAATAGTGTGGAGAATGGGAGGGGGAGAGAAAGGAGGGGGTATAGTTGGGCTATAGTAGTATAGCTGAGGGTTTAGGAGGTTAGTTTAAGTAGAAGTTACTAACAGGGAATAAATTAACAGTAAGAAATATTCACTAATTTGATACTAAAATCAGTGCAGGCAGTATCAGTACACTCAGTATTAAGCAATTTTATGAAAGTTCTTCAGCCTGGTGAGTTTAAGGGGAGAGATTTGACAATAAACATATCAGTATCATTTTGCAACTAACCAATAAATGGAGAGAAGGAGGGAGTTGTGTTATCAACTTGACAAATTATCATAAGGGGCAGGCAACAACAGATACACTGAGTTTAAGCAACACATCTATAACAAGATGGGTGGCAGGGAAAATGGGGTCTATATTACTAGACCAAAAGATCACAACAGCTAATGTATGTACATCGACACATGTATGTCGATGTACATACTGAGCGAAACACCTAAACGGCGAAAACCGGAACGCCGAACGTGTTTCATCATCATAATGCGCCACACAGGTTGATAAAATCTAAACTAAAATATTAAATTAATTAGCTTTTTCAGGGGGGCTTTGCCCCCCACACCCCACTACTTAAATATACCAACTCCGAGACCGCACTACAGTGGGGAAAAGGATATATTTCCTTATCCCCACCATCGTGTTGCTGGCTATGAAACACGTTCAGCATTCCGGTTTTTGCCTTTTAGGTGTTTCACTCTGTATGTACATCGACGTAAATGTGTCGATGTACATACATTCACTGTTGTGATCTTTCGGTCTAGTAATTTAGACACAGGAAAATGAAAACACATATCTGTCTTTCTTTGACTTGTGCAACTATTACAATGCAGCAGTAATTTAAAAATCTCAGCAAACCACAACTTTGGATTTTAAAGACCCTAAGCTCTGAGCTGATTGGTCTGGAAATGCCCCAATGCAATGACAAGTCCTGAAAGTTCAGTTGTGTAAGCTGAACTTATAACAGTAGATGTTTGAATGGTTACTACTGCAGTAGCCTTAAATATATGGGTTATATCCTGTGAAGGATATAACAGCCAGCCAGCCTCCAAATCTTCATGGCACCTTCAATGTGCCCAAACTGTCAAGCAGCTCCAGCTGAGCTGACAAAAAGACAAGTTTGGATGCAAAGGCTTTCAGAGCTTTCCTGCCAGCAGAGAAAGAGTGGCCGAGCCCTGAAAGGATAGGTCTATTTCACTTCGTCGAAGTGACTAACCATCAAATCCCTATTTGTTGAACTTAATCCATCAAAAGCTAAATTCGTCGAATGTTCATTTACATGAATTTTTTTCCCAGTGGAAACACTAGTTGGCCATGATTGGAAATTTGCACTTTTTCCCACTGTAATGTGATCTGGGGTTGGTATATTTAGTTAGGGGGAAGTGAGGGGCACAGTTCCCCACCTGGGTGAGTTTTAAATAATGTGATTTTTGTGATGGTCGCCAGGTTGTTCCACAAGTTTTTCCATGGGTAAAATTTGCGTAAATGAATGTCCAATGGATTAGCTTTCTATGGATTAAGTTCAATGAATAGGGATTTGACAGGTAGTCACTTTGACAAAATGATATAGACCTGAAAGAACAAGGCTAGGAATAACAAAAAATAAATGTTCATACCCTGGCATAAAAAAAAAAAAAACACATAAAATTAGGAGAATGGCGATAGGGAAGAAGTGGCTACTGCAGCAGTGATCAACCATATACTGTTATAGTAAATTCAGCTTATGCAACTGTACTGTGTTCTTCATATTGACCATTGCTGCAGTAGCCAGAGCTACATGGCTACATTACCATAACTATCTATACTTGGGTCGTGGAAGGAAAAGGAACCAGGAGTCCCTGGAGAATGGTTCCAGCAAAGCATGGTCTAGACCTGCAGAAGGAATCTAGCTTACAGTGCTTTGTAAAAGTATGTACAAAGAACCAAGTAGCAGCTTCTAGAATACTTCTAGAATCCAACCCTTTTCAAAAAGGCATAGAAGAAACCAAGGTCCTTCTAGAGTTGGCCTTGACCCTGCCTGGAATAGATTTGTCATGGTGAGTAGAACAAAAGGTAATAGCCATAGACAATAATTTGGAAATAGTGTCTTTTGTCACCTGTTGTCCCTTCTTCTTACCTTTAAAAGAAATGAACAATTGATCTGATGATCTGAAAGATTTAGTTCTGTCAGGATAGTATCTGAGTTATCTGTGGACATCCAAGGTATGGAGTATCCTTGTTCCCTCATTTTTAAGTTTAAGAAAGAAAACAGGGAGATTGTTAGTTTGGCATAAAGTAAACTTGAATACCACTTTAGGCATAAAAGAAGGATTAGTTCTCAATAAAACCCTATCCTTGTGGAAAATGAGGTAGGATTGACTCACTATAAGAACTTAAAGCTCAGATAACTGTTTTGCAGAGGTTGGAGTAATCAGAACTGTTTTCCATATTAAGAACCTCAAGTCAGATAGATTAGCTGGTCCAAATGGAGGACATGTTAGTTTCTGTAACAGAAAATTAAGATCCCACAGAGGGGGTACTGGTTTGCTTGGAGAACTCTTAAGCAAAACCCTTTTCCAGAAAATTTGACATGCAACTGCCTTGAAAGAAGAGGATCCATAGGCAGACATGCTGAAATGGCCAATAAATGAACCTTGATAGAGGAATAAGAAAGGTTACATGATAGTAACTCACACAAATATTGTAAAACATGAGAACAACTAGCCCTGAATGGGTGCTGGTTATGTTGTCAGCACCAATTAGAAAAACCTTTTCCATTTCCTAATATATGATTTTCTAATAGCAGGCTTTCTTGCCTCCATTAGTACATGCTGCATGTCCTCAGAAAATGGGTGCCTAAAAAGGAATTAAGATCTTGTCATCCAGGCAGTCAATTGAAGTTGATTGATATTGGGATGTATCAAATACCCCTGTTCTTGTGTAAGTAAATCCATTCTGTGAGGAAACTTGTGGTAATTTCCCCTGGCCATTTTCAAAAGAAAGGAGAACCATGGTTGCCTCAGCCAGAAGGGAGTCACTACAATGATCTTGGGGGAGTCCTTCTGACTCTTCAGAAGTATCCAGGATATTAGTGGAAAAGTTGGAAAGGCATACAGGAACATTCCTCTCCAAAGAAAAGAAAACACATCTGTTTTCCAGGCCTTCTTGCATGGAGTCCTGGAACAAATTTTGCCAGTTGATTGTTCAGAGAGGAGGAAAATACGTCTACCTGAGGAACTCTCCACAGATTTATCAAAGCTTGGAAGACCTGCTGATCTAGTTTCCTTTTATGATGGTTTGCCCTGATCCTGCTCAGATTGTCTAACATACTGTTTTGCACTTATGGAATATAGGATTTGTGTTGTGAAGGTATATCCCAACCTTAGAAATATATCTAAATAAAGATATATTTTTCCTGTGGAAGAAAAGCTCTTTGAACTGAGGTGTTTAGCTGACATCCCATGAACACAATCCTGTGTGAGGGAGTCAAAAAATAATTTTAAATGTTCACTTGGAATTCCAGCTTGTGCAAGAGCCAGACACTTTGTGAACACTCTTGGTACAGTGGATAGTCAAAAGGGTAAGACAGAGAAATGATAATGTGAATCAAACATGCAAAACCTTAAGAAACACCTATAGTCTGCATGAATAGGAATGTGACTATAAGCATCTTTTAAGACTAGTGATAGCAGGAGACTTGAAAAAGGAAAAAGAGGCAACAGGTTGTGAAGTGACATCATTTGGAATTTAGGCACTATCACAAACATGTTTAGGAAAGAAAGAAAGATCCAGAACTGGTCTCCTAGCATTTTCTCTCTTTGGGACTATGAGCATCCTTGAATAAAACTCCTTCTCTACCTGGGAAGTAAGAATGGTTTCTATCACTGCTTGGGATAGCATGTGATGTAAAATGGGTGGAAACAAAACAGTCTGATCTGCGGGTTGAGAAACAACCCCCTGGAAAGGAGGAATTTCCTCCCACTGCCATCTGTAACCTTGATGAATGATTTTCAGAACCCGTCTGTCTAAAACAATCTGTTGCCAAAAGGAAAAATGGAAAAATGATTAGTATTATTCTGAAAGTTATTCATAGGACCATAGGAAGTTACTAGGCTACTGGCCCTGAGGCCCTTACAAGCCTAGCCAAAAATGTAGCTCATGTTCAGACACGTCAGTACCCGATGCCCCTGTCCCACAAGGACATAGGTGGAATCCCAGTGGTGTATTTTCTGTTCCCCATCCAGTTATCCAGGTTGGACTTAAAAAGGGTTAACAAGGTACTCTGCTTGACATGGAGAGTGAGTCTATTCCACAGAAGGGGGAGCCTCTGGGACACAAATCTGTCCCACCAACAAGTCCTATTGATGTCACAGAACAGGTTGAGGTTGCATGTGCAGCTACTCGAGTGGAGCTTGACTTGCAGATTACTCGATTGGAGCTTGACCTGCGGATATGCAGCAGTCCCATCAAGGTGGGGTCTCACAGTGCTGTGTATGCCAGACAGAGGCCACCTCAGAGGAGTCTGTATAAGACTGAGTAGAGGGACAGGGCTTTTAGTCTATCTGTGTTGGTTAGATGATTGAGGCCCTGGATTCTCCTGGTGAGGAACCTCTTTAGTCTCTCCAGCTGCTGCATGTGCTTTGTGAGGTACATGCTGAAAGGGGCATTGTACTCAATAACGGGTCTTATAAGGGAAGAACAGGGATCTTGTCTCTGGATGAGATACCCTTCCTAATGATGTGGGCCATGTAGAAAGCTTTCTGTACAATGGAAGCAATATGATGGTCAAACCTCAGTTTATCAACCTGGGTGCCCAAGTCCCTCACAACTGATTGGGTGCTTAGGTCCTTGTTATTATTGTGATAATAAATAGGGACTTCACTCTCCCCAAAGGGGATGATGAGGCATTTTTTAACATTCAGTTTGAGGCCATATTTTTGGCACCAGGCATTTGTTTGGGTAAGACCCTCTTAGAGGATATCCACATCACTAGGGGAAGTGATGACAGTGGTCAGCTTGCAGATGTCTGCAAACTTCATCAGCCATTGCCCACTGGGTTTTGCCTGCACCTCAAAAAACTATATCCCAAACAACATAGTCCTCAGGACCAATCCCTGGTGTATACCAGTTGTTATGGGTCTACTGCTTGGAGTGGCTTTCCCTATTTTGAGTAGGTGGGTTCTATCTGTGAGCCAGTTTGCTACCCATCTCGTAACATACAGAGTGATGCCTAGTTGAGAGAGCTTTTTTATTATACCTGAGTGGGGAATAGTTGTAAAGGCTTTGGCCAGGTTTAGGTAGGTGGCGTGCATGGTCTTCTCCTCATCCAAGGCTTTGAAAACTGTCTCAAAGAAGTCGAACAAATTTAACTGACATGACTCTGATGAAACCGAACTGTGTGGGATCACGTAGTTTGAGGTTGCCAATGTCCTTGTTAATGAGTTCTATGATACTCCATCCCATGGCCTTGCAGATCAGGCTAGTTAAACTGATGGGTGTATAATTTGCTGGATCGGTGCATGCTCCACCTTTGTGCAAAGGATGACAGTGGCTGTCCTCCACTCAGCTGGAATAAATCCAGTATTCAGGCTTTGGTTTTATAGAGCACTTAAAGGTGCCGCAAGTCCCTTCCTGTGTTCATGTAGGCTGCAGCCTGGATATTAGTGGGTCCCATTACCTGGTATCTGATGTTAATAATACATGCTGTTGGGGGAGATATGTGTACCACACTCTCACAAACTGTTGAAGCGACCCTCACCTAATGGCAAACAGTGCACCTCATTAGCCATCCTCAGATGCACTCTGTATGATTGCATGGATTACTGTCATGTCACCACAAGGCTTTTGCATGTGTCCCTTGTGGACAGGGGAAATATGTCCTGATTGTGTAAATAAGGTTAGAACGTGACTAGAATTTTATGTCACCTACATCCATTAGGCTACTACTGTCCAGTGATTCTATGATCCCATACCCTGATGTAAAATGCTGTAACATCTGCACACACATGCACACGCACACACACGCTCACACACACACACACACACCTGGCTACAGTGAGAATAGTACCACTTTCAATTCATATATATTGAACAGTGCACAGCATAAACAGTTTGAGTTGGCTCCAATTAGATTAGAACACCCTCCTTTCTAATAGTACATACTAGACATCACAGTACTTAATGCATGCTCCACACCTCAAGTGTGCTTTTAACATCTCTTTAGGTAATGTTATTGTAGATGACATCAGCAGGCCTTGCTCTGGTCAGGATTGTGTAGGCATACATCACCTATGACAGCCAAAATACAGAAAACCCTCACATCTGTCTAGGTCAGTGTGGTGATCACATTTATTTTGCAGGGGGATGCATGTACAAACACATGTGGACCAGAGTGAGAATAGAACCTCTACCTACCTAGTGTTATACACTACAGATCACACTATTTACAGCATGTGCCATGGTCTATGTCTAACATTACTATGGCAATTGGTAGTCTTAAGGTACATGACATCAGCAGGCCTTGTGGAAGAGAGGAGTTTGGAGGACCAGTGGGAGATTAGAACCACCACCTATCTAGTGTTGCACACTGCAGATCACACTATTCACAGCATGCATCACAGTGGAAATCTAGCTTACATATGACTGCAGACAAATACAAGTGGAGTACATAAACTAGCCTTGTGCTGAACAGTATGTGTGTGCTGAAGAGTGACATTGCTTCTCAACTGTTCTCTGCATCTAGTAGCCTTGTAGTCAGATAACTGTTGTTTATCCTAGCTATGTGTCTACAATAGCCATTTTTCCTGTATGTGGCTGCTTGCATTTGGATGGAAAACATGTGGGCCAAAACAATGTTCCCTGTCAATGTGTGCATACATAACATGGCACATAACACCACCTGTTCACCTGTTGGTATATGTGTTGTGACATCC
Organism: Protopterus annectens; assembly: GCF_019279795.1. NCBI lineage: Eukaryota > Metazoa > Chordata > Ceratodontiformes > Protopteridae > Protopterus > Protopterus annectens. The sequence goes on from NC_056743.1 coordinate 1,570,551,583, forward strand.
AGCAGACACAGGGGGCAGTAGGGAAGTGCATTATCTAATGTTGAACCCTTACATTTGGTCCTTTGAGCAACATTATATATGTGGCATCCTGCAGCTATAATCACCATTATCTGGGTATGTAGGGCAACACAGACATACACAGACATATAAACATATATCTATAGAAAACAGAGAAGTAACTATACATGGATGTGTGTGTGTATGTTATGTGTATATTTGTTATGTAGATGTATGGGTGGATACAGAGATGTATGTGTCTATATATATGTGTGTACATATAGATTTATATATATATATATAAATATATATATATATATATACATATATAGATATATATATATATATATATATATATATATATATATATATATATATATATATATATATATATATATATATATATATATATATATATATATATATATATATAGATAGATATAGATATATATGGAGAGTGAGATACTGATAGACAGAATACATATGCATATATGTCTGTATTTGTAGATGTAAATATATAACAAGTAATTTTGAGTGGGGAGCAACAGACTTTTGCTCTGCTTACGTAAGTGTAGGAGCATGCCCAGTGGGGGTTTTGCTTGTTATAACCTGACTACCTGACTCTAGCCCACACCTACCTGTACTCCAGTCCAGGATTTGTGGGTTACACATAAAATATGACATCTGTCCCTGTTTCTGCACTGCTGCATGTCACTGAACTTGGCTATAACTTTCTTCAGTTGTGTGATGTAATTAATATGTCACAAAGGTTAATAATATTGCACCACACAAGAGTGATGGTCTATAAAACAAAAAGTAATTTTGCCTGACATCCAAAATAAGTGATTATGTCTAGATTAGAACTCTGAATACCTCTGCACAAGCTAACTTCCAGAGTCCTTTGAGCCACAAGCATTCATCACACATTCAAATGCAGACATACGTATATATTCTTGCAATATGCAAGATATAGAAGGTATGATCAATTTCTTTGTTACTGTCCTGTGGCTGCCTGGCATGCTGATATACCATTGATGAGTTAATATTACAGCAGTTGCAAGGGATCACTGTTGTGTTGGGGGTGGTGGAACACCACCACTTGTTCTGCAGGGATTCACAGTCTGACTATCATGTCACCCCACTGTCTAACATCTCCCTTGACAGATGTACCAGTACCTGCTGTAGAAGGTCTGCATGAGTATTCCATGCATGGTGCCTAGTGAATACTCCTGGAAACAAGGTTGTGGAATGAGTATCTGTAGTCCCATGTGGATGGAATTTCTGTGCAAGTAGTCGACTATATTTACTTGCATAATGTACCAGATCCATTCATACATACAATGTCATATCATAATAATCCTTATGAATACTGTGGAGGATGCAGACTTACTTTGCAAATGTAGCAGTTGATACAACCATAGATCAGGGCTAACTCTGTCTGATGCAAGCGGTACACAGACAATATATGAGTAGGTATAGGATGTGTGCGTTGCCTGCCATAATTTTTAATTTCTGTATGTGAGTAGGAGTAAGGTGTCAGTCCCTAGAGTCCTAGGTTGTCAGTGAATGTGCTATGCATTGCCTCTTAGCCAGTGCCATGGTGTACTGAGCATGCCTACATCTGCCTACAGGAACATCAGCAAGGAGTTCCTCCTCCTAGTCCTCCTGTGACTGTGGTTACCTAGGCACTGGTGGGGGGCTGTGTATCCCTTTCCTTTGCTGATTCTGCTGCAGCTGTATCCGTGGGATCATATTGTATAGCATAGCACATCCTGTGAATATATGTGCACATGTGGTTAGCGAATACTGCAGGTCTCCACCAGATATATATATATAGGCACTGGAACTGTGACTTCAGCAGTTCAAACACATGCTCTATGATGTTTCTAGTTTGTGTGTGTGTGCCTCATTATGCCATTCTTCTGTGGGTGTGTGTGCAGTTTTGATGGGTATCATCACCCACAGTTCCAGGGTGTAGCCAGCATCCCCCAGTAAATGGCCATCTGGGATGTCCCCCCTAGCAAACATCTGGTATAACTGTGATGTGTGCCAGATATGGAAGTCATGATAGTTGCCAGCACACGCATTCAGGGTAATCCCCTGGGCATTGCATATGACCTGGCAGTTAATCGAGTTGTACCCCTTATGGTTAACATAGATTCTATCCTGCTCATCAGGTTGAGCCTTAATGTGTACATGAGTGCAATCTATGGCACCCAGTGCCTCAGGGTAGTGTGCTACATGGTAGAAATGTTGCATATTGCTGGCCCTCACCTCAGGGGAGAGGGGAGAAAATGTGCTCATTGGCATGTGGTAGCACAGCATCCAGGAACTGGTGGAGTATCCTGGATGCCGATGCCTGTGAGACCCCATCATGTCCCCAGTTGGTCTTTGAAATTTACATGTAGCTAGTATCCTAAGGGTTACACTTACCTTTGTTTCCACTGGGATGGATTCCTCTCTGTTACATGTATACACACAAATATTTCAAGCATGGGCATTAAAAGCCCTTCCAGCTTATTAATATACCAAAACACTTGTTCCCATAATAAGTGTCCAGACTGTTCTTAAAAATATCTCAACTAATACTTGCTTTAATGGAACTTGGTAGTCTGTTCCATGCATCGGCTACTCTGTCAGAGAACCAGCTAGTACACTTCTCATTCCTATAGTATCTTCTACATAGGTTGTCTGATGATTCTCTAGTACTTTTTGATAACCCCAAACATTCCCAGAGGTAGTTGTCTCTAAATGCCCTGTATACTTGAATAACATCCCCTCTTAGATGACTATAAGAGACACTGTACAAGTTCAGATATTTTAGTCTGTCATAATAACTTAAATTTTCACATCCATGGATGCCCTTGGTATATTTCTGCTGTACTCATTCCAGTTTACTCATGCTTGTTTTCTTATAGGGTTTCCATATTGTTATTCCATACTCAAGTCTGGGTCTAATGTAACTAACAAACAATCACTTCATCATTTTTGATTTCCTAAACTTTATCTCTGTTGGCTCTGGCACTAAGTTGAGGTCCCTGTCCATCCTGTAGTGCTCTACAATCTCCATCTCTTGTAGCTCCTGGAAGGCTACCCGTGGCCTGAGCACTCTTCTTCTCAGCCTAGGCCTATTGTCAGCAGCACAAGCAGCATTGACTTCAGCCTCTAGTACAAGCCGATGTGTTTAGCTGCAGCAGCCCCTAGCATTATGTCATCAGTTAAAATTTCCAAGTGAGTACTCCAATGCTTCAGAGTACTGAGGGAAAAACAGATTGTAAGGTGTATGCATACTTTATACAGGTCTGCTGTAGGTTCACCATGTGTGATTGGCTACTTATTATGCATTTCACCTGCCTAAACTGTAATTAACATCACTTAATGGCTCTACTTTGGTGTGTGGCACACTGCTGTGTGCCGTGTTGCTCAGCATAGCTTATTCACTCGTAAAGAATCATCACTGTCATGTGATTAGTCTGCCAGTTCCTGCATGGCCACCAACATGTGAAATCTATGTAACTCTTTGACAAAGCAGACTGCCCATTCTTTAACAATAAACCAAGGCAACCAAGTGATCATCATATGCTACATACAGCAGCAGTTTGTACACTTTTCTGGCAGAACCAGTTGTTATATCTAAATTTTGTCTTAAGGGAAACTGCTCAACAACAGTTAGGTTTATTAAAAATCGAATGCTCAATCCACATTTGGTTTATTATTACATACTAAAAGTACGCTTAGAAAAGAAACATCACTTACTTCCTCTGAGCCCACTATTAGAGCTATCAGTTTACCTTGTTTTAATCTTAGTTGTTGTGTCTTTTGGCTTTTCCCAGTTAGGGGTCGCCACAGCGGAACTCCGGTCCACTAATTATTGGTAGTTGATTTTTACGTGCCGAGTTACCAGCCCTGACGCACAACCTTCAACGAAGGTATGCCCATTCATGCATGTCTCCACACAGAAAATGCTCTAGCTGAGAATCGAACCGGACAGCGTCTGACTGTGAGGCAACAACGCTACCGCAGCACCACCACCGTGGATACATCTTCATTTTTGTACTTCTGTAATGTGCGCAGACATAAAATATTTTGCTAATTAAAAAAATGACTGCAAGTTTGTCAAGTCCTACCAACTGTGTGGAGCAAAAAAAAAGCACCTTCTTCTGGCACACCAGCCAGTTGGCCAGATACATGACACCTCCCTCCTGCCCTAGCCAATTAGATTCTGTTTCTGCATCCTGCCCCTGACCCTCCCTCCTCTCATCTCAGTTTAGGGAAAAAAAAAGAAAGACAAAGAAAATATTTTTTCTTTTAAGCTTTAGCAAACTGTTTACTACAAATATAGTAAGCAGTTGGTACAGCATATACCTTCCACTGAGTGCTACAGCACTCAAGATTTAGTTAAAAGAAAAGATATTTTTTTCTTTTAAACTGTAGCAAAATGTTTGCTACAAATGCAAGAAGCAATTGCTACAGTTTATATCTCTCAAGGAGCACTATAGCACTCAGGTTTCAGTTTAAAAAAAAAATATATATATATATATATATATATATATATATATATATATATATATATATATATATTACTATTTAGACCACATAATGAGCATTACAGATCTCAGGTTTGACCACAAATGCAGAAGTTGACTGGGAATCAGGATGATGGATCAGATGGCAGCCCATCACACCCCCTAACATGTTGAGCTTAGGGCAGTTTCCCCTTTTGCACCACCCTAGCTATGCTACTGGGTGTTGGCAGATGGAATATTTGGTGTTAAGGGCAGAAATTGTCACGATTTATTGGTAATGGTAAGAGAGGCTGTTGTGGATAGATTAAATGATAAAGGTGAGGGTAAGTTGCTTTTAGGGGTTGTTAAAAAGGCACTTGATTGTATACAACATAATAATGTATGGAACATTAGGGAGGAATATGGACTGGGTGATAAATTGTTGAATGTTATAAAATCTGTATATTGTAAAACAAAGATTAGAGTATTGGTCAATGGATGGTTAGGAAATATAGTTTTTAGGAGAAGAGATGTTAAGCAAGGGTGTCTTTGAGTGGAATTTTATTTGTTCTAGTTATGAATGGAACATGCGACAATATGAGGTTAGTTTGTATGTGAGTAGTACAGTGTGTATTCCAATTTTATGTCTTATGCAGATATTATTATTATTATTATTATTATAGTGAAGACTAGTATGTGGATGGGCAGAATTATAAATGATGTACACGTTACTGACAAATTTTGGGTCAAAATTGAGTAAAGAAAAAAGTAAGAATTTAGGGGGAGGAGCAAATAGGAAGCATTAATGTTGCCATGACTGAAGTAAGTTTTTAGAACTGAAGTTTGGAATAATTGACATTATTGTGAAACAATGAAAAGAAATTATAAAATTTGGTTTATAGATAGATTTTGGAAAACATTTTCATGTAAAAAGAAAATATGAAAATAAAAACAAAGCCGAACTACCACGGCTAAAGGAGAAGCTAACTTTATTAACAAAACAAATAAATGTAAGAGTGAGCGCTTTCACTATCTATCTGATCACTTCTTCAGACTACAGTTACATGAAGCTTCATCATATTTAAATATTCAAACAGCCAATCAACATTCCCAATCAATTCAATTATCTATCGAATGTAGTCTAATAGACTCACTTAACAGAATAAACCATGAATTCTCTCTTAATTTTTAAACAAAACAATAAAACATATATACATTTATTTATTTGCAGTTGGTTTACCAGGATAGTCCATTGGTCCTAGAAGAACCCATTTTCAATGGAGTCCTGGGGAGAAAAGCTCTAAAAACAAAACAATAATTACAAACAACATTACGATCAAAGCTTTTGTTATAGTAAGTACAAAAGTACTATTACATACAAACATGCAATTTCTAAAGGAAAAATGACAATCAGTTTGGTTATATTAATTACAGATAAAATATCTCATTTAACAGAGACAATTTCCGAGATAAAAAGTATCAGCATTGTAAATCAAGAGTAGTTGTTTACAAATGGATTGGTTCCTGCTAAAACCATGTATGGAATCAGAGTAGACTGAGATGAAGATAAAAAAATATAAAAATATACATAATATAAAATATATACATAAAAATGCATATTAGAATAATATCTTATAAGAATACATCTATTTATAGAACTTGTAAAAACAGATAGTAGGAACATATTAATCAATAATAGAAAAATCTTATATCAAATATAAATTTCATCACTAAAAAATTTGTAACAAAATATCCTACATTTCTAAAGAAAGGAAACTCAGTGCCTAAGTGCTCTTGCTTTAAGGATGGATTTCAATGATACTGCCTCATTAATCCCAGGGGCTCTATCAGCATTAAGTTGCAGTATCCATTTCTGTTCTACTTCTTCCATTCTATTTTTATACCCTCTCTCTAATACCTTCTTCTATCACTTCTAGCACGAAAAATGTAAATACATGATGTACACCTTCAACTCCCACATGTTTAGCTAGAGCACTGGTCTCCTTCTTATTAGCTATGTCCCTGATATGTTCTAAAATGTGCTCTTTGAACATTCTATTCATTTTACCTACATAGAAAACCTTACAGTGCTGACAAAAACTAAAACAGACAACGTTCTTAGTCATACAATCTGCATAGAACCCAGTCTCTATTTTAAAATTTAATTGTGGATGTATGAAAGTGTTTCCAGTAAAAAATGTAGTTACAAGCTTTGGAATTCCTGCAAGAATATGTCCCTAGCTTATGTGATAGATTCTTTGGTTTAGATATTTGTGATTTATAGCACAATTGCTTTTTTAATGATTTTTTTATTTATAAAAGAAAAATGGGGTACAGCATCAATTATCTCTTCTATTCCTTAGTAGCTATAAGGATATTCCAGTTCTTTTTAAAAATATCACAGAACAGATTAGCATCACTAGCATAGGAAATGGGAAATCTGAGCTTTTCTTTAGTATGATTTTGCTTTGCCACATCCTGTATGGGGTCTATATCATATGAGCAAATCACACAAATTGTGAACGCTCACAATATTGAACGTACCGGACCTCAAAGTGCTTTTTCTGAGATTGCGGTACAGTGAAGAATGGGATATTTGCCCTTTCCTTGGTGTAGTGCAATCTCGGAGTAGGAATATATATTTAGGGGGCGTGGCCAAGATGGCGACCTGGTAACAGCACTTTCTCACAGCTCTCTTTCCTCAATAATATTTCTGACAGGAATTTTGAGAAAAAAACAACAATAAGAAGATATTTTTGCTACTAACCACTTTCTAATACCAAGAGACATCATCAGAACAATTTTTATCAACTTTCATTGGAAAATTCCTGTCAAATTAATTACTAGAAAATCAACAGCAGCATCAGCTACTCAGAATGAGCCATCTCAGGAATCCACCTCAGGACCCAACATTCAAAAAGGATTTACATTTACTTATTTTAAATATTCAGGAGTTGACAACTAAAATAGATAAGATGGATAATAAATTGGACTCTTTTAAATAAAAATGTACTCAACAACTTGAACAACTTCAGGGAATGTTCACACAACAGAAAGGTCAAATTTCTGTCATTGAACAGTCCTTAAATGACATTGATTCCAGACTCCTGCAAGAAGAACAAACTGAATTTTTACTGCAACAAAATACACATCTTCTGGAGAAAATAGATGACATGGAAAACAGAATGAGAAGGAATAATATCCGAACATATGGTCTGCCAGAAAAAGCAGAAGAGGATAATATAATAAACTTTCTTACTACCTGGATCCCAAATGTATTAAAATTACTGGAAGCCCTTTCTTTTGGAATAGAACGTGCACACAGGTCATTGTCAACTTCAGGAAATGCATCTTTAATCAAAAACAAACCAAGATCAATAATTGTTAAACTTTTCTCCACACAAGACAAGGAACTCATCCTCAAAAATGCTTGGACTAACTCACCCATTAAATATAATGATGCATTAATTAGATTTGACAATGATTACTCTACAAAAGTGGTTTTCAAAAGAAAAGAATTCATACCAATAATAAAAATCTTGAAAAAGAAACAACTGAAGACCCATCTTTTGTTTCCAGCAAGACTTCGTATATTCCTTCCAGTGGGAATAAAAATATTTGAAACAGTGGATTCAGCAATAAAATATCTCACTACAAATAACATTTTAACACAGGAAGAATCTATGGATTGGACAAATTGTACACCAAAAAAGAAATGCAGAAGTAAACAACTGGAAGACTGTTGAACAGAAGAAAAAAAAAAACTAAAGGACAAATAACTTATATGTTACATGTAGCACAAAACTTTAAACATTGTCACAAAAACTAACAAGAAATCTTCCACTCATTAATCACAGTAATATATCAGGTACAGTTTCTATTTATTTTATCTCACTTAAAATCTAGAATAAAGATAAACTGGGTAAATTAACATTATCATTTAGGTCTATCCAAACATATTTGAAACTTGATAACAATGTTTTTCTTTCTTTACGTCTCTGATTTAGTCATCAACAAACAAAATGTATATATCAATATGTTCAAGATATATGCGAATGGGTATCTGGTTTAACCAGATATAACCATTTCACCACATATTTAACTATACTAGAAATTTGTTATAAAATCTTTGAATGCACCATTCATATAATATGTCTAACCTAAGCTTTCCGATCGGGGCAGGGAGGGGAGCGGGACAAATGTATTTTTTGAAAAATGATATATTTATGTTAAATGAGTTGCATAGTTAAAGTACTTAATCCATTAATGCTGTCATAATGATTTGCTTTACTGAGATAGAAAGACAGCTTGGGTGTGCATACATGTCTGGTTGTATGGATTATGATGTTGTAGCATCCCAGTACACCTCATGGACTGTGTTTTTAACGTATATATACAAAGCTTCCTTCCTGGAAGGGGGGATAATGTTGTGTTTATTGAAGATGTTTGAACTGTGTTGTAGCTATGCAGTAGAAAAATATTTTCACGAGCGATACTTTGAAAGATAAGAAAAATCTTCACTACTTTTCCTGCTCTGTTCACGAGACAGCAATCTCAAATATGCATACAAGTAATATATAAAGGTTGTAATTTTCACTGTAACCACTTTGTGATTGTCTATGGTGCCCTTTAAATAATATGTAAATGCAATATCATTAGGCAAGGAAGCAAATCTCAAAACAAGCACATCTTAAAACTCTTCGACTAGAAGAAGGAAAATAATCTGTATATAGATGATTGAGTTGTGCTGGATGGTTATAGTTAGTTAAGAGTTTAAACCCTTGCATGCTATTACAGTAAATTATCCTACACTACTAGAATGTCATATTGAATGTTTTATAAGAAGTAAAGCATTTGGTGCGGTTTGTTTTACTAGCAGGTGTCATGTAGTATGTCTCACATATAACATAGGAATGTGTTGCATATAATACAGATAAATATATGCAAAAATAAATATTACCATGAGCGATGCCTTGAAAATTAAGAAAAATCTTCACTACTTTTCCCGCCCCGTCCACGAGACAGTAGCCTTAAATACATACGCAAGCAACACCCAAATATCTTATGTCTCATTGTGAGCACTTCATGCTTGCGTACAATGTCCTTTGAATAAAACGTAATTGTATCATTTCTGGACAAGGAAGTAAATCCCCAAACGAGCACTATTTAAAGTGCTAGTGCACCTGAATTACAAAGCTACATGTCGACCCTTTAGAGTTACTGATTATTACTAAACATTTAACACACCTAAACTAAGTAAATTAAAATATGATTAGATTTAGTAAACAGACACCAAACAAATTTTCAAATAGGTTCTTTATATACTAACAGAAATAGCAACCTACGCATAGTTATTGTTAGAAAAAAGTTAAATATTGTTAGATATACAGAAAGGCAATAGTCTATACATAGTTATATACATTAATATTAAGAATTTCTAATACTAGAATAGCTGTGTGGGTTCATAGATTGCTATGAGAATATCAACCCCGGGGCTTGTATAAGTCTAGTCATTGAAGTTCTCTGGCCATTTCTTTCCATATTGCTTGCTTACCTGGACACCTGTTTGCCGGGGTGACCGTTATGATCCCCAGGATGATTTTCCTCTCTCCCGTCCAGTCATCGGGGTTCTTTTCCGGAGTCTGGCCAGTCTGTGGGTCGGGAACCTATCTCTCCACTATGTTTTACTTCAGTATTTTGAATCTTAAAATATGTAAAGACTATTTTATATAAGTTTATGTATATATATTTATATATATGTACATATATTGTCATATAAGCTGACACAATTTTAGTAAAGAGTTCTGGAATATGACTTGGAAAATACTTTCTTAAAAGTTAAAGAATAATAAATCTAATTATTACATAAAGAGTGAGGAAGAAAATGGGAAATATTCACATAACTATAGAATAAATAATATTCTTATACATTGATATTACATGATAGAGACTCTAGCAGTGGAAAATTACCCTAAACAAATTGCGAATATAACAAACTACAATCTAAAAAAAACATAGGTATTATGAGAATTTAACCAAAATAACAAATTAACAAGGTATTGGAGTCTTTCCAATGTGAATTAATGCAAATGTGTCATGTTCGATTGATATGTGAATTGTTGTACTAAGATGAAACAAATTTTGTTAAATGTAATTGGAAAATTGTTTTTGTAACTCTGATTATAAGAAACTCTGCAAGTAAGAGTTAACAAGTATAAGCAGGTTATTGATGTATAAATATTATTGCTTTCACACGAATTTGCATATAATTGTCTATTAGCTGATCATATTAACTCGTTAATATATGTAAATAGTGACATACTAAGCATGAGGTTAAGAGAGATTAGTTTAAACATTAGTCACAGATTTAGAAGGTTTGTGTGGGTAGTTGTGTTACTCATGCAAAGAGGTATATTACCTCATAGAGATAGGAAAAGGTGTAATCAATTAGAATTAATTAAATTAGAAGTTTCATTGTTTTCTTATACTGTTTTGGTGTCTACAGAAGATAAGCAAATATTCTATGTAAACAATAGTGTAAATTATACATATAATGCAAACCAAGAGTTAAATCTATGTATATCAACTGTCATACAAATAAATCATAAACCAACACATGAAATATCTATCTATAAATGTTAATGGATTAAATAATAATATCAAAAGGAGAAGTCTATATAAATACATAAATCTACACAATCCACAAATAGTATTTCTTCAGGAGACGCATCTATTAGATAAAGATATAAACAATCTCAATATTAATAACTACACAGTATTAGTAAGTTCTCAATACAAACAAAAGAAGAGAGGAGTAGCCATATTAATGCATAATACAATTATTTCTCCTAGAATAATTAACACTTATCAAGACACATCTGATATGTTTTGCTTAGTAAATATAGAGTTAAATAGGAAAATATACACTTTAGTTAACCTATATTGGATACCAGGACTTGGCGTAGGAACAGTAAAACATCATATTGAAGAAATATTACATTTAACTAAAGGTATTCTAATAATGGCAGGAGACTACAACTGTATAATAGATGACAAAGATACAGATTCAAAAAGTAAAAGAAGAAAGTTACCTATATCAAAGACACTTTCGAAGTTTACAGACGCAATCTCCATAAAAGATATAAATGAATTTGCTGACCCAGACTCATTAATTTACACTTTTTACTCACATAGATATGACTTGTTCCAGAATTGACAGGGTATACATATCCAATGATCTAGTAACAAAAATAAGTAATGTCAAAATAATAAACTGTCCATTATCAGATCATAATGCTCTGGTTTTTGAAATGGAACTTATGCATATAAATAATAATCCCATAACAAGAATACCTTCATATGTTATAAAATTAACAGACTTTAAAGAATTTTTTGAAGATGAAATAAAAACTTTCCTTGAACTAAATACCACAGAGAACATTTCAGAAATATATATCTGGGACTCCTTAAAAGTATATATATATATATATATATATATATATATATATATATATATATATATATATATTTATATATATATATATATATATATATCTGGAAAAGTACTATCCTGGTAAATTAATAAAATAAAAATATGGAATAAAGACATGCTAAAATTACAAAAGAAAGCCGATAAATTAAAACTAGAAATTCAAGAAGGAAATAAAGATTTAATTCAAGAATTACTACAAATTAGCAACAAATATACAGAAATTTTACATCACAAGACAATGATTCACCTAGAAAAGATAAAATTAAATTCTTATTCAACAAATCCAGCACATCAGAGGCAACTAGCTAATAGAACAAAAAAAAATAAAATCTAAGCAAATAAAATAATTATATATCCCTAATACAAAGAAAAAAGTCACGGATCTAAATAGTATATTAGAAGCCTTTAGATTACAATACAACTATGATAACCTTCCAAGCATTCATGAAAAACCTGACAAAGATATAAAAAATTATCTTAAAAACAAAATTCTTACTAGATTAACACAGGAGCAAATTGACACTATAAGCAAACCAATTACTATGACAGAACTAAAATCACAGATTAAAAAGCTTAAATTAAATAAAGCACCTGGCCCTGATAATATAATATCAGAAATGTATAAAGTAATACCTAATCAAGCCATATCTTTACTCCTAAAAGTATACTCCATAGTTAATCAAAATATAATTATACCACCTTCATGGAAATATTCATTGATATCACCAGTAATTCAATCAAAGATGAGAAACAATGTTCATCATATAGACCAATATCCTTATTAAACATCGATTATAAAATGTTTATGGCAATATATGCTGACAGAATTAAACACTTTCTTCCCATGCTAATTCATGATGACCAGACAGGATTTATCAAAGGAATAAATACATATGATAATCTTAAAAGGACGGTGCAGTGGTGCGGCAGTAAATGCTGTCGCCTCACAGCACGAGGTTTTCCGGTTCGATTCTTGGCTGGGGTGCCTTCTGTGCGGTGTTTGCATGTTCTCCCTGTGTTCGCGTGGGTTTCCTCCGGGTACTCCGGTTTCCTCCCACATTCTAAAGACATGCTTCTGGAGCATTTCTCCCTGGGCCTCCGCTGAAAACAGGATCTGTGGAACCTAGTTGGACTTTCCCGGTCAACAAATGTTAAATAAAAAAAAAAAATTAAAAGAATTTTGTCATTGATAGATTATAGTAAACATGCAAACTTGGATTTAAATATAATATCCTTAGATATTAATAAAGCATTTAATTCTGTTAACTGGAATTTCCTTACACTAGTCCCAAAAGAGTATAATTTTTCTACATCTTTTATCGCCCTTATTCAGTCACTATATAAAGACTCCATTTAGGTTCATATAGATCTAGTCCCATACCAATCAAAAAAGGAACTAAACAAGGCTGTCTCCTATCACCACTATTATTTGCATTACTTATAGAACCATTTGCAAATCAGATAAGATCAAATAGTAATATTAAAGGCATCTGCATCAACAAAACTTTATCTCTTAAATTACGATTATTTGCAGACGATATACTTCTTACACTATCATACACTAATGCATCTTTACAAGCTTTGTTTAAAGAAATAAATAATTTTCAAACTATTTCAGGTTTACAGTTCAATGAAAACAAAACAAAAATTATGTCATGTAATACTAAAAAGGAACATATAAACAAAAAATATTCCAAATAAATAGCAGAGGATAATAAAATAGTATATTTAGGTATAGATCTACTTGAATACTTAACTGACTCACTTGTATATAATTATAATAAAACACTAGATAAAATAGAGCAAGCAATATCTACCTGGAACAAATATATGTTTACAATGGGAGACAGATTATACCTTATTAAATCTATTATATTTCCTAAAGTATTATATCTAATACAAAGTTTTTCACTGCCGCCTCCCAAGTATATCACTCAGAGATATAATAAACTAATATTAAATTTTTTATGGTTCCCAAACAAACCCTGAATTGCTTTAGATAAACATTTACCAAATTGGGAAGATGGAGGAATTAATTTACCTGATATTGAGATATATATATTATGTCCTCTGTTGTTAAAAATATAACCTTATGGTTAAATGCTCACTACAAACCTATATGGAAACAATTACATGAACAGGTCTATACTGAACTTAGTCATAACAACAGATCAGATCACTTAACTATAATACCAGTACCTTTAGTTTGGATGTTAAAAGATTATCTAGAAGGCAAAAATAAAAATAATAAACTGCCACCCAAATATATGAACATCACACTAACAACATTTAAATCATTCATAAACAAACTCCCAAATATTAATTCATGGTTCTTTCTGATCTTTCCTATAGCCTTCACACCCACTATCCTCGATACATACCAAATTCAGAAAATGAATATGTTCAAGATAGGCTCAATAAGCTACTGACATCAGCTGGTAGAACAAGAGAAAATATTAACTAAAGATCAGATAACCAGAAAATATAATATAAATAATGACTCATAGCTACTTTTGCAAAATCTAAGACAATATCTTATAAACAGAATTGGACAAATGCAAGATACAGTTAGACATACTGTCCCAAAATTTATTGATTACATTATTATAATTAATAATCAACCTTATCAAGGTGCTGGATATCTATCTAACATTTACAAAATAATTAAAACAACAAAAATATACCAAATAGACACCTACTGGAATTATTATACACAGATAAATAATCACCCTCCTAACGAAAAGGAAAAAAAGATCATCTTAAAATCTTCCAAGAAGTCATCATTATCAATAAACTTGCAGTTATTCACTTGGGGATATTTGAATAGAAGTTTTTATACACCACATAATTTATCTAAGATGTATGCAAGTGAAGATCTATGTTGGAGATGTCAGACTAAAATAACAGCAGACTGGCAACATATTTTTTATGAATGTAAGTGTCTTACTTTGTATTGGAATAATATTAATTATTTTTTTCAGACTGTTTTTAATGATAATTATCAATTATCAAAATCTATGATTTTATTCAACTCTCCTGTTCTGGATTGTGTGCCAAAAAAAGATTTTCAAATCTTATGGACTTTAATGGCAGCAGCTTGCAAAATCATCACCATTCACTGGAAAAGTGAGACTCCTCCTACATTTAATGAATTTAAAAATTTAGTTAGAACAGTTGGACAAATGGAAATATCTACTCTGAAGAACAGAACTACCAGACTTACAACTTTATACAACTCTTGGATGAAAGTACTAGAAATAATTGAGAAAATGGACAAAGATATATGAACTTATATATCATACTTCAGGTTATACCTTAAACTTATTTATGGCTTTCTTCTTAACAGACACCAATGTATATAGTTATATAATGTTTTTAAAGTTTATAGGTTTTACAATTGTATATATATCATTTTCATTTTTGATTTCATGTAATATTTGACAAATTATCAATAAAAAAAAATAAAAAAAAGAATATATATTTAGCAGGGTTGTGGGGGACACAACCCCCCCACAATAGGAAGTTTGAGGTCCGGTACATTCGATGATATGAGCATTCGCATTTTGTGTGATTCGCTCATATGATATAGACCCCCTGTATGACCTATCATATGCTGATAGACCCCCTGGGATTAACAAGGCAGTATTATTGAAACCCTTTCTTAAAGCAAGAGCACTTAGGCACTGAGTTTCCTTTCTTTAGAAATCTAGGGTATTTTGTTAAAATATTTTTTAATGATGAAATTTATATTTGATATAAGATTTTTCTGTTATTGATTGATATGTTCCTACTACCTGTTTTTACAAATTATGTAGATAGATGTATTTTTATAAGATATTCTAATATGCATTTTTTATGTATATATGTTTTATTGTTTTGTTTAAAAATTGTTAAGAGAGAATTCATGGTTTATTCTGTTAAGTGAGTCTATTAGACTACATTTGATAGATAATTTAATTGATTGGGAATGTTGATTGGCTGTTTGAATATTTAAATATGATGAAGCTGCATGTAACTGTAGTCTGAAGAAGTGATCAGATAGTGAAAGCGCTCACTCTTACATTTATTTGTTTTGTTAATAAAGTTAGCTTCTCCTTTAGCCATGGTGGTATTTTTATCTTTGAAGTATTTTCATGAACGCCAAATTTTTTATCCAGTACTTGTTTTGTTTTTTCTATTTGTAAAAAGAAAATATATTTGATTGATTCAGTTATAGTTGGCAAAATAAGTTATTTAGCTAGTCTGTATATTCTTCAAAGACAAAAGATTTGTTACAGGGTTTGTTACAGGCTGTTTATTTTATTTATTTATTTTGTGGGGGGTGGATTAAACTCTGTTAAGAGAGGTGTATTATATACAAGAAGTAGTGAAGATGGTTTAGCGTTAATTAATCCAATAGTTTATTTTGCTTCATTGACCTAACTTCATTGACCTTGTATTATTTTTTATGGACTATGGGAATTGCATCACAATTATAACAGTGTAAGTATGGTGAGTAGTGGGATTGTAAAGGAAAAATAAAAAGGAAAAGAGGTGACATGAGTGGGGAAATAGAGGAATATCAAAATAAAATAAAATAAGGTTATGGGATTTACAGCTTAAAAATATGAAGATGTCTAGGAAGCTATAACACAATAATGTTATGAGAAAATTTTAGGTGATTAATCCTTGGTTGAAGCAGATAAGGAAAGGGAGAAAAGATTCTAGGGGCACAATTTTTAAGGAGGCTGAATACAGACAAATTACTTATGAAAGGTAATGTTATATAAGACTGTATCACAATGATCATGTTTATCTAACCTTAGTAAGAATACCAGCTAAGATCTACATCTTATTAAACAAAGCATCTTTCAGTCTAGCTTTCCATATATTCCATATAACCCCATATATGTCTATCCATTTCTTCTATATAACTTTTCTTTACATTCCATATTAATTGGATAATTAGATATCCAGCATTAAATTATCCCCGATCAATCTTGTGTTGCTGTCCTTGAGGTGAGAGGAACATTTTGACTATGGTTTATTGGCTGGACTTGTAAAACGTTCTGTAAACTGACTGCCTACTATTGAACTTATAAGACTATATAATTTAACTTAATATGATTTTTTTTAATCTCACTACCCATCCAGACAGTAGCCACATCCCACAGTGTTGCAATTTCCAGTTTCATTCTCTGCACAAGACAAACACTGCAGATCAATCAGATGAGGTAGTCACTGAATCTTCTAGCATACTTTTTCTGTTCTCATTGATATGTTACCTCTGCATCTCTATAATTCCAACAGGGTAAGTATGCCTATTTCATTTTATTTTATTTATTTATAAAGTCAATGTCAGTAGCACAACAGGTAGCACACTCACTTTTGGTGAAGAAGGCTATGGGTTCTATCCTGACACCAAGTAGATGGGTTGCTGACACTGCAGTGTAGCATAATGGGGATGCTGTACTCCTGAGTATGCCATCCTTTGGATGAGACATTAAACTGAAGCCTCATGTGCCAGAACTGGTGGTAGCTTAGGTGGATGCAAAAGATCTCACAGTACCTATCAAAAAGAGTAGGGGTTCTTTATTTAAAAAAAAAAACATTATCTACAACACTATTGTTGACAAATTTATACAGTGTACAATTTTCCATTCCTTTCTGTTATTGATATAGAATCATACGTATCTTAATTTTCATTATTATGTTAAACTTCAATCTTCATTTTCTTTATTTAACCCCAACTCCTTTTCCCACAACCCCATCTAATTTATTACTGCTACTCTTCATTTACTATTAAACATGATTTTATTTAGCCTTTCATTCTAAATAGTCTACACAATGTAAAACAATCCTTTACCTATTTTGCTAACGTGTTCTTTATTATTATGGCTATAACATCCATACATAATTGTATCCATAAAAGAAAAGTGCCCCAGATGTCTCAGGCTTGTGTAATGTAACACAAATCCAAACAAAAACACAAAAAAAGTGGAGTCACTGAATCCTTTACATGAACCTTTAATACCACAGGTTAAGTGCTTTCAGCCAAAAACGTTGGCCTTCTTCAGAACAAACAACTCAATGAATGCAACCCTCTTATATAAAATGGTTAGAAATCTTAACCAATCACATCTCAATTTCAATTAGTAAATTACAAAAACATTTACCTAAAACCATTCACTTAAAAAATTCACTTAAACAATTCAAGTACAAAAAGGGGGGGGGGGGGCAACCACATAACATATTGCTCAAATAAAATAACATAAAACATTTAAAATGTACATTCTATTTGCATTTGTTATAATATGCCTTTCTTTTTAGGACTGCTTTGTAATTAACTCTATTTTTCAAACCTGGTGCCCTATATGTATCCAACAAAAGCTGCCATTTAAATTCCCTATAATCAAGTTCCCCATCTCTGTCTCCATTAAAATCCTGGGGAACATGATCAATAACCCCAAAGCAAAATTTAACTCCATTCTTGTCACCTGCACATGTAAGGGTGTGCTTGTAAAGGGCATTGTCCAAGTTATTCTTTCTAATGGCATAATAATGTTCATATATTCTATTTTTTAATTTCCTGTTGGTCTTTCCAATATAGAAAGAAGAACAGACCGAACATTTAGCCATGTATAACACATAAGTCGATTTACAACTGAAGTTGCAAACTTCAAAGTATGCCCCTTCTGAAATGTATTTGCAAAAATTGCAACTTTTTCACTTAAAAGGACCTCCCCCTTTTACTAACCCCCTTGTTATGTCCACTTTCCAATATTTCCTTGAAATTCTTAGCTCTTTTGTTTACAGAATGGGGTGCTTCTCCTACAACTGCCCTTAAATCACTGTTAGATGCTAAAATTCTCCAATTGTTGGATATAATGTCCTTACTATCTATAGTGAACATAAGTAACATAGAAGTAACCCAATCTTGATCACCTTGTGTGTTACCTCTTGTGGCCTCCTGGTTACAATTAATGTTCAACATCTCATTGAGTATTTCAGGGAGATACCCTTTATTTTTAAACCTACAATGTGGCTCTTCCACTAAAGAATCTAACTTTGTTTAATAATTTGTGAGCCTGTTTAATCTAACTAGCTTCCGTTTAATTATGTTATACTTGACATAGGTGGGATGCATACTAGAGTAATGCAGCAAACCATTACTAGCTACATTTGTATTACTAATAACTGAGTCCAAAAACATCCTTCCCTTCTTCTTTCAAGACTTCTAGGTCTAGAAAACAAACTTTCAAAATATTCCAACCACCAGTAAATCTTAAAAAGAAGGTACTATTGTTCATATCTTCTACAAATTTTGGAAGTTCAGACATTGTTCCCTTCCAAATAAAAAAGAGGTCATCAGTAAAGTGATAATAAGCTACAATATTTTCCCTGTTGACAATCTTAGACATTATGTTTGTCTCCCAGTATGCCATTACCAAATTGGCATAATTGGGAGCCATCCTTGCACCCATCGCCACAACCTTTGTTTGTAAAAAAATACTTGTCAAAAACAAAAAAATTGTATGAAAGAATGTTGTCAATACATTCCAACATAAACTTACTTTCTTCCAAATCATATTCCCCACTGTGAATCAACATAAAACCCACCCATTCTAAACCCACTTTGTAAGGAATACAAGTGTATAATGATGCCATGTCTACTGTAACTAAAAAATCCCCTGTTTCTACTTTAATGCTTTTAATTCTACTTAAAAAATCAAAACAATCCCTAATAAAGTACTCTGTGTTCTGAACCAACTTAAGCAAAGTCCTGTCAATAAATTTAGAACAAGGTTCTAACTTAGATGCTGGTGAAGAGACAATGGGCCTATAGGGAGGAAACTGCTCATATTTGTGCATCTTCAGGATACCAAAAAGCTGCCCTATCTTAGGTTTGTCAAGTTGAAAAAAATCAAAAATAGTTTTGGAAATAATACTTCCTGTGAATGCATCCTCAAACCATTAATCTATTATTTTGTATGCCTTAAAACCATCTGCCTTTGATACTGTTTTGTATGCAGTTTCATCTGCTAACAAAGTACAGATGCCCTAGATATAATCTTCGGTGTTCACTATCACCATAGAACCCCCCTTGTCAGCATGCATGACTCTAATGGAACAATAATTACTGATAGAGTTAAACATACTTTGTTCAAATGCAGTCATATTGAAGAGTTTTTTTTTACTTTTTTTACTTAATACATCTCTAATTTCCACCACACATAAGTCTTCAAAAGCCTTGATTGTTGAATGCAAGGGTGGGTTGAAAACACTGGGTACAATGAAATCCCCTTTAGGTTTGCCCTCTTGATTCCCCATAATAAACTTCAAATTAAGTTTACGTGTGTAAGCTTTCAAATCTAATATTGTGTCCACAATGTCCACCCTTCTAGAGGGCACAAAGTTAAAATCCCTTTTTTAACAAATCAGTTTCTGCCTCTGTGAACACTCTGGTAGACAAATTATAAATCTTGAAAGTCATAGGCATGTACTGAATACTGGATGCCACTGTTACCTCTTGTCTCTGCAGAAAAGTGGGTAAACACTTACTTGGCTTGGAGGTTCTACTACCTGCACTGCAGATAAACTGCGGTGACTGCTCCAATTCTGCCATGGTGGAATCTCTCTATTCACTTCTACAAGAGCCTCCCAAAGATCAACCTGTGTTCCCCTCTTCTCCTGTTTTGGCTGGAAGTGCTTAACCTGTGGTATTAAAGGTTCATGCAAAGGATTGAGTGACTCCACTTTTTCTTGTGTTTTTGTTTGGATAATTGTATCCATGTTTATTCCATTTACCTTCTTCATATTTTCAAATAACTTTTCTTTACATAATTTTCCCACAATTTTGCAACCCTTGTACATTGTAATTAAACATATTCTGTAGTTTCTTCTTTACTACAATATATACAGACTCTTTCACTGATTTTATATAGCATATTTCCTTTTACTTGTAATTTATTAATGACTAAACTCATAAAAATCTTGACATTCTACTTGCTTATTATGCCATGCTTTTCATACTTTTATAGCTTTAATTTTTCCATTCCAAGCTTTGACCAAAGATTAACATAATCATATTGTATTACAATATTTTATACCATGCTTTCTTCCCATTTTCCATTTTATCCATTTTTATTTTCCATAAATATTTTTTCTTGATAACATTTCATTTCTTCATTTAAACATACTTTTCCTCTTTTGAATTTTTTAACATATCCCAATGGTACTTATATTTGTACTTGAGTATTTTTTTTATTTTAAAATTTAATTTATTATCATTTATCCAAAACAAAAATTTATACAAATTCAAAGAAGCAGCATAAACAATTGGGTTTATTTACCCTAAATCTCCATCTTCCTTGTCCATATATAAAACTCCTATCTTCAATGGATTCAAACATGAACCCCATATAAAATAAAACATAACTTGTAGTATTTCTTTTTTCAGAGATTATTGACAACATATAGACACTAGCTGAATATGCAATTCCCCCCAGTATGACTGAATTAATCAAATAAACCTTTTTATTAAATGATGGCTTGTCTGTTTAAAAAAAAAAAAAACAACAACAAAGTTTCTTTATTTCATCTAGTATCCTACTTCATTGTTCCTCGGCTACATTTTTATTTATTTATTTGTCATTTGTTGACCAGGATAGTCTGACTGAGCTATTGTCCTTTTTCAGTGGAGGAACGGAGAGAAAAGCTCCACATAATAAAATTAGCATCAATTTTTTATAACAGGAATAAACAATTCAAGGTACAAAATGATTATGTAGCAACAATTACAAATTCAAGTAAGAGGGGGAAAAACAGTTATAGAGGCATTTACAAAACAGTTATGGAGACTATAGTACAATGAGCTGGTGATTGCAAAAGACTGGTAGTAACACATATTGGACTGTTTTCCATGGACAACAGAGCATTTTGAAGGCAGTTTACATTTGGTTACAGGAGGTATGAGAACCAAGTTGTAAACAGAGAGCAGATAGTTGAAAACAAGTGCTAGATAGTGCAGGAGGATAGATAGAATTAGAAGAGTATCATGTGATAAGAGGAGACAGTTTTAATAAAGAAAGGGTAGTGGAAGGGTGAGGTGGAGTTAAGTGAGGTATAGAGATGAGGTGGGGATGGGAAGGGGGGAGGAAGGAATGGGGTTCAGGTGGGATGATTACAGTGACAGATCCAAGTGCAGGAAAGGTGATTTTTGAGACCTTTCTTAAATTCATGGGGTGAGGTGATAATTCTGATTTTTACTCCTAAATCTTATTTCAAACACAGAGATTTCTTTCACTGAAAAGGATACTCCTCCTATCTTTATTATTTCACATAGTCCTTTTATATTTAAACATTGATGTACATAAAATATGACTTCTTTCATTCAGACTTTGTTTCTCATAATCAATATAATATCATCAGCATGAGTAAACATGACTGGAATTTTTATCTCTTCATTAGTAATGTAACTATATAAGAAAGGGCATGGCCTGTGGTAAAACATGATCTGATGAAGGTATAGCCAAAATAATTCATCCAACCATGTTTTAGCTTTACTATATCATCATTTTATGTTGAACTTTGAATAAAGATTTTACAAGATTTTAATATATCAACACATTAATACATTCATCTCTCCATGGTGCATCTGCAGTTGTTCACTTATATTTAATTTCTTGACATTTTAGTACTGCAGTCTTTAGTGAATGGAAGCCTTTGTTTATTTTCATTAGCAATATAAGTAGCATGTTGCATGTGTAAATTTAAATCTCTGACAAATGCATTCATGACTATTGCAAATAACATACTACTTATAGGACATCTCTGATGTATACCATTCTTTATATCTATTTCTTTGCTTAACTATCTATTCACTAACATTTTTATTTTATTTTTATTATATGCAAAACAGCATACATTCTTAATTTCTTTTGTAATGTTACACTCTTCCATAATTGTCCACAAAAGTTCATGTTGTACTATATCAGGTGCTTTATTTAAATCTCCTATTGTGATCTTGGTCTCATCAGTTCTGTTTGCAATATCGTCCACAGGTTCCCTTACTATGAATAATAATTCCTGACATAATAATCTATACTTACTATCTTCTATAATACTTTTCATTTTACTTTCCATTCTCTTCAGAATTATTTTCATGAAAATCTTATAATCTGTTTTGTTCAATATTATAGGTCTGATTTTTAATTTTATCTTCCTTTTTTCCATACAAATTTAAGTATACCACAGCATAAATTTTTATACATAAAACCTTAGTTTAACCACTCATTCATAACTTTTACAGTGTTTTTTTCTAACAATCTATAACATTTTTACAAAATTGGTATCCTAGTCCATCTGATCCTGAAACTGACTGTAAATTATCTTGTCTAAGTACCTTATCTAATTTGTATAAGGAAATTGTATTTCCCAATTCCTTATTTTCTTATACTGTCATTTTTTTAATATGCAATTCCTTTTTTGTACATTCTTTCTACCTTGAAACATTTTCCTTACATATTTATTACAATATTAAAAATTTGTTCCTGAGATGATCTTACCTGTCCTGTCTCATCTTTCATTTCCTTCATTATACTAGTATTCAATTTAGCTATGCTACTCAAATAGCTGGTATTTCTTGTCTTTTACCTTGTAAATATCTTTGCTTAAATAATAATTCTTTAATTTTCTTTTGATTCTTTTCATAAATTCTCTATTCTATCACAAAATATACTCTATTGTTCCTTTCCAAATCATTTAACGTATCCATATACATTGTTTTATAATTTTTTTCTGCTTTTCTTACATCTGACTGCCATTCTAAAAACATGCTTTATTTTTTTCTTTCAAAGCTAACTACCACTCAAATCAGTTTTTATAACACACTCTAGTAGAAATGTGATCTTTCCATAACCACATACTTATTTTATTTCCGTTTTCATCCTATAATTTCTCATTTATTCTTTGAATTAATTTTCCCAATCTGATATCCTTATTTTCTTGTATTTCTATCCACATGGCTAAGTGATCTGAAAAGCCTGTTACAAATGCCTCTCCCTTAGTTATATTTAAACCTTGTGATATAATAAAGTAATCTATTTCTGTCTTATATATAACTCAGCTATATGTCCACACATTATTATTCCCAATCTTTAAACTGCCACATTTTATAATATTTTCTTAACATAATTTCCTAGCTTCTTCTATTTTTATCTTAAATCACAATTAAACTCTCCCATTGATATTACATTCATATTAATTACTGCATAATCTAGAATTTTATGAAATAGTTTTCCCTTTCTTAACTTGTAACGTAAGCATACAATGCTATAATTCTATATACCTGATTATGCCATGTGGAATCTACGATAGTTAATGTTCCCATCATTGCCAATGTTACATTCAATATTTTCACTGACTTTCTACAAAGTACAAGTATGCCTGAACATCGTTCTTTTCTTAGGTTCCATATTGTTTCTTTGTTTGTAATCTCTCTTCTTGTGTTAAAAAACTTATGTCTTCCAATATTATTACATCAACATCACACTTACTACATCAGTTTAGGATACTTATTCTTATACTTTTATTTTTGATACTATTTGCATTTACTGAAAGCACTGATGTAACTTACCAAACATGCAAGCTTGAAGTATTTATCTAATTTGCATTATACATCTCTTTTTTTTCTCTTTTACAGTTATCCCTTTAAACTTTCTTTTTCTGTCTGTTACTATTTTGCCAATAGAATTATTTTATCTTTCACTGTTTTCTTGTTTATATCTTCCTCATCACTTATTTCAGAACCTCTTTTATATTATCTTCTGTTTCATTTTTGTCTTTATCCTTATCTTTATTTTTACCATAATCTTACATCTCTAATTCCTATTTATCTTTTATTGGGGCTGTTCTTCTCTTTGTATGCTATACATGCTAGCCAGGGAATTGTTATGGCTAGGCTTGTATAGGCCCTAGAGCCGATAGGCTAGTACAAACCTATGAAACTATACTTAGTTTTGTTTTCTTCTTTTTCATCCTTTTCCCTAAATTAAAATCTAATCATAAATGCCCAATTTTGTTACATTTATAACATTTCAAATCACACTTTTTTGCATAATGACCTGTTTCCCCACAAATATATTTCCCCTTATCACAGTTATTTGCAAAATGAACATCTTTTCCACAGGAAAATAAAACACATTTTCAGTTGTCCCCAATCTTTTACTACAACTCTGTTACCCTCTACATTTATCATACTTGAACAATTTTTTTCAGTCACTATTTTCAGTACAATATGACAGTCCCCTCAACTAATCCATAATCCTCTATTATCACAGACTTTGCTAATGTCCATAACTTCATTACAAAGTTGTCTCTTTAAAATTTCTTTCCCAACTTCAGTTTGAAATTGAACATGCATTTTATTTTTTGTTTCTCTGTAAAATGCTTTAACCACATATGAATCTCATGGATTACAGTTCTGTTTCTGATCATGGTCCCCCAAAAAAACTTTCCAGAACAGAACCAGTCCAAAAATAATGTCAAAAAATGTCTCTTTATGAATAAGAATAAAAGCTTTTACCTCATGAGCCTACATTCCCAATGGGACCACTAAATTATCGCAAATGTCATATCTGTCCATTTCTTTATCTTCGTTTTTTCTGAATTCTTACCATGAATTTCCTTTGATTGTAGACATTTCCTTTCCTCTGTTCATCTTTTATTGCTTTCCTTGCAGTTTCTTTAACAGTCCTGACATATGATTTATTTTTCTGGTAATCTTTCAAAATGGCTTCCGATTCCTCCAATTGGATTTTGTCCATAATTTCACCCGACAAAACATCTTTTATACTCTCTGGCTTGCTTTGCAACTACAGTTCGCCCACTATATCATCCCACAACCCAACCGACTGGAGGGTTCTAATAACATATCCATCTTTGTTTTGAACATTTGGTTCCAAAGAAACAAACAAGTTTTGCTGAAACTGACTGTAGAGCTTTAAACGCTGCAGTGGCATTCATCTCTGCGCTAACCACAATCTTGGATCTCCTTGAGTACTTTTCTCTCACCTCTCATTGCACTAGGAATGGAACAAGCACTTTACTAATGGATAGGGGAAGTTCCCTAATGCCCTGGCCAAAACTCCACTAGTATAAATATCACCTCAGGTCTCCTCTGAAAAGAGGTTAGTAGCCGAGTGGGCCTAACCCAGTCAAAATAGCTAAATAAATAAATGCTTACTGTTCTTTTTGCATCACTCACTGTGCGACTCCTTTGAAGTTATTTGAATTTGTATATGTTGGGGAGTCAGACTAGACAACATAATGTTACTGAAGGATCTTGTGATTTTGTATACCTATGCATTTATCCTCGTCTCTGTTAAGAAAATTTAGAAGAGTTAAATACCAGGTAGCTGATGCACTTTGGGTTTTCCATGTAAAGTTTGACTTCAGTGGGACTACCCAATAAACAAGCACATAAAGAAATGTAAAGAAACTTTCAGTTCAATTCTGAGCATTGTATTATGCTGTCATAAAGTATTAGTATCATTACTATGTTTTTTGTTACCAGCCCGTAAATGAAACAATATTTTTCATATAGAAGAAGAAAACATCAGAGATGTTGCCTCCTAGTTTAACCAATAATCCATTTTATGAGCATTTAGGCATCACTTCTGAAAAGAGCATAAGTAGTAGCTGCAGTTAAGTATTTATAGGGATAAAATATGGAAAACCACCATCTGATGAATTTATCAAGAACTTACATTTTCAAATAAAACAGAACCTTCAGTTTTGCTTGAGTTATCTTCACTGGGCCTGTCATTGTTACAAAGGTTTCTGTATCGAGCAAAGATATTGTCGATGTCAAACATGGTTATGTGGTGGTAGTCACTATCAAAACCAAGGACCCATTCCCTGGTATTTATATGATTGAATACATAAATGTATTTGGGATTTCCATGAAGGAAACATAGTTGCCTCTGTGTATTTTTGTTAGAGACTGTAATCAGAATCTAAGCCATTTAATTGAGCACAACTTTCATTAACAAGATCGCTAAAAATTCAGCCTAATGTAAACTCAGTAAAATTTTAAACATAGTGATTTTCGTGTACCCCAAGTAGGAGGCTACACACAGGGATCCCTTCTTAATTTTTTTTTGCTTCCCCACAAGACCTCACCTGATGGTTCCTCTACCTGCACCAAATTGTCTAATTCATTCCAGTGGGTCAGAAGCCTGGTATTACTAAGCTAGGTGAAAATGCTGCAGTCTGTTCATTTCTGCAAAGGAAGCCATATTGGTTCATCTGTTCCTCCAGAGGCAAGAGTCGTGTGGTAAGAAGAAGACCATCTGATGGTCCAGTGGGGTGGTGTACCTTCTTCCTAGATAGAGTACCCCTGTGTGCTGCCTTCCAGTGGAGCATGCCCATGCATGCATAATACTCCTGACTTCTACATCTGCTCCACAGCACTGCAGCCACATAAGAATTCCATGCACTGCAGCTCTTTTTCTTCTCATGTTCCCTCAAAAGCTTTCCAGAACAGAACCAGTCTCAAAAATAATGTCACAAAATGTCTGTTAATGAATAAAAATAAAAGCTCTTACCTCATGAGCCTTCACTCCCAATGGGACCATTAACTTATTCCAAGTGTCATACCTGTCCATTTCTTTATCTTCTTTGTTCTGAATTCTCACCACAAATTTCCTTTTCATCACTGACATTCCCTTCCCTTTGTTCATCTTTTATCATTTTCCCTACAGTTGTTTTTAACCGGCTCAGCATATCATTTCTTTTTCTGATAAACTTCTTTCAAAATGGCTTCCAATTGGTCTGACTGGATTCTGTCAAAAGATTTCACCCCATGAAACATCTTTTCTTCTCTCCGGTTTGCTTTGCAACAACAATTCACCAAAAATATCATCTCACCAACCTACCTGACTGGAGGTTTCTAAATAACGCATCCATCATTGTTTTTAATGTTTGCTTCCGAAGAAAAAAAAAACAAATTTTGCTGAAATAGCTCCTCATAATCTTGTACAGCTTCAAACACTGCACCAGCATTTGCCTGCTTGTTATCTACAATCTTGGATCTCTTTGAGTGGTGTTCTCCCAGTCCACGCTAATCTAAGAACAGAACAAGCACTCTCCTAATGGATAGGGAAAGTTCCCCCCAATGCCCTGGCTAAAACTCCCCTAGTATAAATACCACCTCAGGTCTCCCCTGAAAAGTGGCTACTAGATTATTGAGACTAACCTGTGAACAAAAGATGAATAAATAAATGTTTCCTGCTTTTTTTGAAACACTCACTTTGCGACTCCTTTGAAGTTATTTGAATCTGCATATGCTGGGGCTCACACTTCTGGAAGCATATCTAGAGAACATAATGTTACTGAATGATTTTGTGATGTTGTACACCTATGCATTTATCCATGTCTCTATTAAAGAAATTTAGAGCAGTTAAGTGCCAGGCAGCTGATGCACTTTGGGTTTTCCATGTAAAGGCTGATTTCAGTTTGACTACCCAATTAACAAGCACATTAAAAATGTAAAGAAACTCCATTAAGACAGCATAACTAGTCATTCCTATATTCTCAGCACAATATCTGCCAAAGGGTGTTTGTTCAGAAGGTACTTGTTATTTTACCATAGTGTCTACTAAACAAAGTATTGGCTTTCTGTGTATTTTATCATATTTTTAAGTGTAATGATGCTCAATGTCAGAGGCATACAGACAGAATTTGGGAGCCCTAAGCAGCATACCCATTTGGTGCCCGTCTTTCACTGTCAGCAAGCAATTGCCTGCAACCACTTAATGACATCTTGAAAACTATTTAAGATCAGTTTAACAGTTTACAGGCTTTATCATTAGGTGACTGCACTTGTGATAACTTATAGACAGCTGATCAACTGTTTATTTGCTCCTTTTATTAAAGGTAGTTTAACTCTCTTTAAAAAGAACAATTTGACAAATAATTCACAAACTACAAAATGATTGCAGTTGAATAATTAATAATACATAATCTGAGAAACTTGATTTAAACATTCCAATATCACTACAAGCTGGCCCCTAGTACAGGTGTCCCAGTTTCCCTACCGTTGCTATGCACTATGAAGTGTAAGTGCTGTTTATTTATTTTAAACAGATTTGATACATTTTATATTTACATTTTGCTTATCTTAAGGTCCAAATGATTATATGCCAATACAGACAGATGATTTGCTTAACCATTATAACCTGCATGCCTTTTCCTCCAATCTTACACCAGTTCCAACTTTACCAGTAACCTTGAATCTCTCCCCTGACTGACACTGTTACAATTTGTAAAACTTTTTTCAACTCGGAGGGTGGAAAACAGCCCACTGTGACTAAAACATATGAAAAAACAAAAGGGTGCTCATTTCAGACCAGTACTCTGCAGCAACCTGGTCTGTCGTCTTTATTACATATTTACTTTTATGGATTTTCAAAAATCAGTATTTAAAAAAACCCTTAGCATAATAAGTCAAGTTGTAGTACAGTATTTTATTGAATAGCTATGCTAGCATAACAAACGTTAAGAAAGTAAGTCCAAAAATATATGGTACGAAAGAAAGTAAAGTGGGAACATTATATGTGGGACATGCTTTAACACGGGTCTATATTATAACCTCAAATGATAAAAGAGAGGATGCTCTTTAACTGACCCCTTAAAATCGAAAGCACTAAATCCCGAACACATGGAACAGCCATTTTATTCCCAGAGAAAAAAATCACTGGGCCATTTTCGGGACTTTGCCATTTCCTCCACTGTGCTGTAATCTCGGAGTTGGTATATTTAAGTAGGGGGGTGTCGGGATTTTTTTTTTTTTTTTTTTTGCGGAGCAGTGATTTTTTTTCCCAGGGGAAAAAAATCGCTGTTCTGCATGTTTGGGATTTAGTGCTTTCAATTTTAATGGGTTGATTAAAGAGCAAGGTTATCATATAGACTCATTTAAGACAGTGACCCTTACAAATGTGGACAAAAGCTCGCATCTAGGCAAATAAATTCTTCCACTTTCAGTGTGGTGAGAATTATATATCCCCACTCTGTCATTAAATGGAACACTTACATTTGATATATGAAACCAGAAATGCAGTCTGTAAATACTTTATTATGGAATCCATTTTGACTGCCCTAACATATTTTAGCTAAAATGATAAACACTGAAATTTCTATTTTTGCTGTAAAAGAGAACATTCGACCTCGTATATGTGCAAGTCCATAATAACAAGTAATCTGGCTATGTGAGTAATGTGGGTTATATGTTATTCGGTAGCCGGCTCATCATTAATTTTACCCATGTTGTTTACTTATAGATAGCTAGATAGACAGCTAGATAGATATATAGTGAGCTAGACTTGTAGATAGACAGGTAGATAGACAGACTGTTTAAGAGGTAGATAGATAGATAGATAGACAGAGAGGCAGACAGGTCATTAATTTCATTTGTTCTGTTACTTCCTCTTTAACCCCATTCTATACCAAAGATTTTTTATTTAAAAAAATATAGCAGCTGTCAAACTACACTGTCAGAATCACATGCTAACAGCTACAGAGGTACACCAGCAGGATCAGTTCCATTATTGCCCACATACTCTAAAACTATCAGATTGTAAGCCAATCCATTTAGTTGTAATGTAGTGCTCGATCAAGCTGGTCAAAAGAAAGAGTATGCAAATTACTTCCATATCATTACAGCCCTCAAGAATACCCAGCAACACTTGGCTCTGTGTTAAATAAGTTAATATTTATTATTGGGAAGCAGTTTATTGTTCAGTAATTGGCATATCAGGGAAACATATATTTGATTTTAGCTGCATATGATATTTAGGATCTCCCCATTGGAATCTAATCTGGAAGGTATAAAATAAGCATTGTAAGGAGTTTGAAGAGGACATATAATAGCTCTGAAAATGGAGTAATTTCATGTTTTTATTGAACCCCCTGCTAATTATATGTACCAGCTCGAAGGTTACACAGCAGTGGGAATAGGGCATAAACCCCTCCTTAGTTTAAGTTCCATTTTGTCAGTCTTTTTTGGTATCAGACATTTTCAGTGCCAGTCTTACTACTGTCAGTTTTTCTACTGTTGATCTTAGTTGTTTCAGTCATTTTAGGTACACCTATATAGCTATATATATATATATATATATATATATATATATATATATAGCTGCTTCTTCTTTCAGCTTTTCCCGGTTAGGGGTCGCCACAGTGGATCATCTGTCTGCTCAATATATATATATATATATATATATATATATATATATATATATATATATAATGTGTGTGTGTGTGAAGACTGGTAGAGAAATGTGAAGGCTGCCAGCCTAGCCAGATAGAATTTTGCAGATAATTCTGTCATTTGTAAAAATGAATGTAAACTACAGGCTTGTTGTCTTAAATGTAAAGAAATACTGTTACATGTGGAAATGGAAATAAATGTGACAACAGTGCACTCTACTGACCAAAGTAAAGCATGTGGTGACCCTTTGAAGTAGACAGTGGAAGTAGACAGTAGAAAAGTCTAGGTGAAGAAATTCTTTCTATTGTTTTAACTAAGAGTTAAATTGCTAAATTTAAACATACAAATGTATTTTTATTGCTCTGTTCTGGACCAGCTGCAAGATAACAAAAGGGAGATGTTAAGAATGTAAATGCAGTTAATGTGTAGCCTGGGAACTCCAGGAAAGTGAAAAAAATGATGTAATGTTTATCAGAACTGCAATAGCAATTTAAACAGAGAGAATCAGAAGGCATTAAGCATTTTTGTCTTGATCATCCAACTCACAGCACTCTGCCTGTTTTCTTATGTAAGTTATCTTACACTTGTGTTTTCCTTTAGTGATAGCTAGAACTAGAAAGATTAGACTGTGTTTTTCTGTGATGTCAGAACTGTACTACTGATTTATTTTAAGTATTTCTGTGTGATCTCTGAACTTTTGACTAGCACTGACTGCAGTAGAAAGTATTGTCTTGTGGTTTTAATTATTTATTATTAAATATTTTAAAACCTTTTTAACTGTGGCTGGTTTGTGTAGAGATAATTTAAGTTCTAGAGTACATTGTATGTATATAGGGATCCTGTACCAAGTCACTCTAATAAGCCTTGAGACTGTTTAGTCATACTACCAATTGGGTAATAATATTGCACAGTAATAATTGGACACCCTTTTAAGGACGTTTGAGTAGTTGATAAGTATTAGTGGGTGGTGGCAAGTGGAACTACCATATAGTCTGGGAGAAATGGGCACAGCTGGAGAAACTGTGCCAGCCTTCCCCAGGAGTGTCTGTGTGGTTGCATAAACTTTTATCTCAAAGTGTGTGTGTGTGTGTGTGTGTGTGTGTGTGTGTGTGTGTGTGTGTGTGTGTGTGTGTGTGTGTGTGTGTGTGTGTGTGTGTCAGCTACTTGGGTGGGACACAAAGCACTGGTTGGACAGACAGGGTGCTAGAAGTTTTAGCTTTACCACTAAGCTGAGATCTGGACGCTATACCTGTGCCAGTGGGGTGTCTTATTGGGGACCTGGAGAGCAAGGGAGCGACCAGCCCCAGACTAACTGTGATCTCTGTGTGCTCCTAAGGGAAATTGCAATTTACTGTGTGTATTTGTTATTCTTTCCTCATATATGAGATGCCCTCTCTGGTGTTAGTGGTGAGGACTGAAGCTCCCTGATTGCTGGGCCAGGGCACGGGCGTCATATTTGTGGTGGCAGTGGTTGGGATATCCTCACATTTGTGTTTGGCAGTGGTGGGATATCCACATCACATATTAATTAGTTGGCAAATACTAATTGGCTTGTAGTGGTGTGGGTAGAGTGAATCCTGTAGCTTGTGTACAGTGAGCTTTGAAGGTGTTTTGTACTCTTAAACAGCCACGCAGTGAATACTCAGAGCTCAGATCACAATTGGTTTAATAGGTTCATAGGTTCATAGGTTGGTACTAGGCTATCAGCCCTAGGGCCTATACAAGCCTAGCCATAACAATTCCCTGGCTATTTCTTCCCACATTATTTACTTTCCTGGACCCCTGTCTAGCAGGGCGACTGACGTGATCCCTGGGGTGAATTTCCTTTCTCCCATCCAATCGTCAAGGTTCCTCTTGAAGAGGTCCTAAGAGGCACTCTGCTTGACATGTATGGGCAATCTATTCCAGAGTCTGGGGAGTCTCTGGGTCAGGAACCTATCCCTCCAGCATGTTTTGTTTATTGTGATGACAAGGTTTAGATCCCTGGAGCGTGTAGCTCTGAGGGATTGGGATTTCTTTAAGTGTAGCATGTCCAACAGCTCTGGGTTTGACATGGCCTTGTATGTTAAGCAGAGATTGCCTCTGAGTAGACGATATGCGACAGAGTATAGCTGGAGTTTTTTAAGGCGGTCAGCATAGGGCATCTGCTTTAGGCCTGTGATTCTTTTAGTGAGGTATTTCTGAGGCCTTTCCAGTTGTTGCAGATGTCTTGAGAGGTACATACCAAATGGGGCATTGTATTCTATAATGGGTCTAATGAGGGATGAGTACAGTGGGACAATGACCTCCTTTTTTCTGGATGAAAAGCCCTTCATGATGAGGTGTGCCACATAGAAGGATTTCCTGACTGTTGTGGCGATGTGGTTATCGAAGGTGAGACCACTGTCCACCTGTGTCCCTAAGTCTCTTATCACACTTTCTGTGTTTAGTGTACTGCCACGTATATGGTAATTCATGGATACATGTTTTTTCCCAAAGGGGATAACAATACATTTCTTGGCATTGAGCTTGAGCCCATGGCTCTGGCACCAAGCATCTGTTTCTGTAAGGCCCTTTTGTAGAGTATCCACATCATTTGGGATTCAATAATGGCTCCCAGTTTGCAGTCATCTGCAAACTTTGTTAGCCAGAGTCCCTTAGTGTTGACCTGTACTTCAGAGAAGTAGATGCCAAACAAGAGCGCCCCAGGACTGAACCCTGAGGTACTCCACTTGTCACTTGTCTGGAGCTGGATTTGGAGTCGGCTACTTTTACAGTGTGGGTTCTATCAGTAAGCCATTTAGCAACCCATTGGGTGACATAGGGATTAATACCCAACTTAGTAAGTTTATCTATGATTCCAGAGTGGGGGATGGTGTCAAAGGCCTTGGCAAGGTCTAGATAGGCTGTGTGGACCACCTTACCCTTGTCCATGGCTCTGGAGACTGATTCAAAGAAGTCAATCAGGTTCAGGAGACAAGATCGGCCCTTCACAAACCCAAACTGGGTGGGGTCCAGTGTTTGAAGGTTGCCAATGTCTTTGTTTATAAGTTCCATGATAATACGCTCCATGGCCTTGCAGATAAGGCTTGTCAGACTGATGGGGTGGTAGTTTCCGGGATCCAAGGTGGATCCCCCCTTGTGGATTGGGATAACTGTAGCTCTGCCACTCAGTGGGCATGAAACCTGAGGTGAGGCTATGATTAAACATGACACTTAGGTGAGGTGCCAGTTCATATTGTAGTTCATGTAGTACACAGCCCGGTATGTCATCTGGTCCCATGGATGCTGTATTCTTGGCTTTAGAGAGTGCGTTTTGTACCTGTGTGGCCGTTATTACTGGAATTTGGCAATCTTCCGGTATTGAGATGGGCCATTTAGGGGTGAGAGGGGTGAAGTTGGCACTGAATCGATCTGCCAGGATATTGGCAATATCCTTTGGATCAGTATATTTATTGCCATTCTGTTTTAGCTCAGAGCAGATCTGAGCATTGCCATTTAGATTCTTGACATAGTTATAGAATGCTTTGTGGTTGTCTTTGGAATCTTTGGCAATTTTATTTTCATAACTAGCTTTGGAGGATTTTATGAGGCATCTCAGTTTCTTACTGAGGCTAGTAAGGAAGTTTTTTGCATCCTGGGATTTTCCTCTTTTCTGCAAAAGTTTCTTCCTTTTGTTGTAAAGTTTGTTTATGGCAGGGGACCACCAGATTGGCTTCCTTTTTTTGGATGAGAGCATTTTGGTTCTATTTGGGATGGCACGATTCATGCATGAGTGGATGTGCTCGTACAGTGCCTTAGTGTAGGATTTAGCAGTTGAACTTTCAGTTCCTGTCTGCATGGGTGTCATGAAGTTTGTCACTTCTGACTTGAGTAGCATGAAGTTGGCTTTGGAGAAGTTTTTTATGGTGGTTTCTTTACTGGGGGGTGGGGGAGGGATGTGGATGTTAAGGGTGATTAGCTTATGGTCAGACCTGACTAACGAGGGGGTGACCATAGGTATGGAGCATTGATTTGCCATGTTGGTAATGACCAGGTCTAGGATATTGGAGCCTCTGGTGGGACTATGGATTAGTTGATCCAGGGCGTTGGAATTTATGAATTCCAAGAACTGTTGCGCAAAGGTGTTGGGACATGAGTAGTTTTCCCAGTTAATGGCAGGGTAGTTAAAATCACCCAGTATTAGGGTGTTGGGTTCTATCTTAATATTTTCCAGTATGTTTAAAAAGGTGTAGTGAGAATCTTGGGGTATGGTGGGGGATCTGTAGCAAGCTACAATTTGGATTGCAGTCTTACCTAGTGTTAGTTGCACTTGGAGAATTTCAGACACATTGTGTTGGCCAACTAGCCTGGTGGTGTGAATATCCTTGGTGAATATTGACACTCCTCCACCTTTAGTGTTTCGGTCCTGGTTTGGTGGCCGAAAAGTGTGGTAAGAGTTGTAGCCTGGTATTGCAGGGGTGCTCTCTGGAGTCTTGAACCAGGTCTCAGTTACTGCACAGATATCAATGTTCTCCATTTTTAGGAGTGCCTCGAGAGAGTGCATTTTGAGGTTTAGACTTCTAGCATTGAGTAGCATTACCTTCAGATTTTGCATGCTTGTACCTGTTACGGTGGTGGTTTTGTCCTTTGAAGTTTGCCTAAAAAAGGCACTGTAGGGGTGGCAAGAGCCTTAGCCAGTAACCTGAATCCCAGGGGTGACAGGTGCAGACCATCTCTGGCAAAGCATCGTGGTCTGGCAATCATGTCATCCCAGGCAGACAGATACTGGATCCCCTTTGAATGACACCATAAGCTTAGCCAATTGTTGAAGTCAATCATTTTATCCTTATATTGTGGTATCATTCTGGATGAAGGCAGGATGCTACTCAGGGCTAGGGTCATACCTGCCTGGGCCACATGATCCGAGAGCTCTTCCATGTCTCTTTTCATGTAGTCCAGGGAGGTACGTCTCAAGTCATTCACTCCAACATGGACAATGACAGAGTCATATTTGTACTTGTTGTGGAGTGACTTGAGTACATGCGTTATGTGGCGGATCCTGGCACCCGACAGGCAGCTGACTGTAATTTTCTCCTTATTCAACCTGGTGAGAGAGACATCAGTGTGCCGGACTATAGAGTCACCTATGACTAAAGTGTTAGGTACATTGTCTTGCCTTAGGGGCTGTTGCTGGGTGGCACACTGGTGTTGTGAACTATGTGACACATTGGTTGTGATTGGTGTTTGTTTGTGTTTCAGCTTCAGAGGTCTTTGTTGCTTGGGCAGGTTACAGTTAAGGGCCTCTGCATATGTGGATTTAGTGTTGCTATATGTGGGTGTTGGTGGTGTGGGTTTAGAAGGGCTATGTGTTGCTTGAGGTGTAGTGTGGGTGTTAACCTTCTCCTCTTGACTATTTAGCACAATCTTGGGTGGAGAGAGCTTTGCTTCCATTTTGGCTATGTAAGTGCATCTTATCAGCTTAGTTAGTCAGGGTGAGCAGGCAGCATGTCAGCAGAGGAGTATGGAAAGCTGACAAGGAGCCAGCTGGCAGAGATGTGCCAGGCTAGGGGACTGGTGCATGGAAACCTGACTATGGCAGACCTGATTACAGCCTTGGTTACAGCTGTATCAGAAAACAGCTACCAGGAGGACAATCAGACTGGCAGTGGAGATATAATTCCCTCTGAGAATGGACAGCTCAACCTTTCTGCAGTGGACTTAAAAATCCAGCTGGAACTAAAGAGACTTGAGTTGGAGGCCAGTCATGTGGAATTAGAAGCAAATGAGAGACTGCAATGTTTTCAGGCTGTGGAGAATGAGAAACTGTTATGTCTGCAAGCTAAGGAACAAGAGAGGCCGAGGCAGCATGAGAAGGAGATGCTGACTCTTCGCCAGAGTCATGGAGGTAATGGGGAAGGGAGTAACTGAACCCAAGAAACACAAAAGGTCAGTAAATTTCTTCCGCAGTTTAAAGAGGGGGATAATTTTGATAGTTTAATTTATATGTTTGAGAGGGTATGTAAACAGTATGAAGTTGACCAAGGGCTCTGGGTACGGTTCCTGACCCCCTTACTCCATGGTAAAGCTGTAACTGTTTTGTCTAAAATGTCGGATGTTGCATGTTTTGATTAGACTGCTGTAAAAAAAATCATATTTTAGAGTCTTTTAAGCTAACACCTGAAACGTATAGGAAAAAGTTTTGTGAGCATAGACGCAAGGCAAATGAAAGTGTGTGTGAATATGTTGCTGAACTGAGCACTTATTTCCATAGGTGGGTGAGTGGATGTCAGGTCACCACTTTTGAAGGGTTGGCAGACCTTTTGGTGAGGGAACAAGCCCTTAGCACTTTGCCTGAGCACATGAGGTTCTGGTTAGCTGACAGACAATGTGCTACTTCAGATGAGTTGGGGAAGAAGGCAGACCTATACCTGGCAAGTAGGGCAGTACTGCACAGGAAGGGGACACCCAGCACTGCTCATGGGTCTAAAGGAACCCATGGTGGGCAGCACAGACTGCCCCAGCAGAATCTGCCAGTAGCAGGGGAAGCCAATAGTCCAGGTACATGTCCAAGAGCTAGGGTTAAATGTTTTGAATGCAACC
This sequence comes from Protopterus annectens, assembly GCF_019279795.1. Classification (NCBI taxonomy): domain Eukaryota; kingdom Metazoa; phylum Chordata; order Ceratodontiformes; family Protopteridae; genus Protopterus; species Protopterus annectens. The sequence goes on from NC_056743.1 coordinate 1,570,589,387, forward strand.
AGTGGGGCCATGTGGCATAAAGATGTCAACAGAGGCAAGGTGGGGAACCAAACGTGAGGGAGCCAGTAAGTGGGAAAAACAAAATGACAATAGTAGGTTGTCTTGAGACAACAGGTGTACTAAACTACCATCCTCCAGATGTCCTGAGAAGGAAGGATTTGGATGAGGCAGTACCATGTACTTATGAAGTTACACGCAGTCAGGCTAGGAGACAAGCATGTGGGTCTGGTAGCCTGGGGGAGACCCAGACAGACTGCATACTTGCAGCCAGGACTGGTGAGGTGGTTACTTCAGGGAGGGAGCTACTCTGTAGCAGTGAACCTGAAGGTGAGCCACAGCTGCTTGTGGGTACTGATGGTCCCTTGGACAGAGTGACTGCAAAGGTAGAGGTGAGTAGTAGTACCCAGGCTGACAGCGATGCACCACTGTCAGAGGATGCCAGACTTCCTGTGGAAAGGGAGCTGGGAAGGGTTACAAGGAGAGAGTTGAGACAGGTGCAGCTCTCAAACACTACATTGCAAGCCCTGAGGCGGGTAGCTAGGGAGGCACCTGATTCTCAAGGAAAGGGGGAATCTGTATACTGGGACAAAGGGTTACTATACAGAGAGTGGACCCCTGTGGGAGGGCTAGAAAGTGATAGAGTACAGCAGTTGGTAGTGCCTAGAGCCTACCGTCTGGCACTTCTAGCCATAGCCCATGATGTTCCCTTTGCAGGTCTTATGGGCATAAAACGTACAAAGAGGCATATTATGCAGAACTTCTATTGGCCTGGAATTTCCAGAGATATAACAGGGAACTGCAGGACCTGTGAGCAGTGCCAAAAGGTAGACAAGGCAGGAGACAAGGTGAGAGCTCCTTTGATGCCTTTGCATGTGATTGAGGAGCCATTTCAGAGGGTAGCTATGGATATTGTGGGTCCTCTGAGTACCTCAAGATCCACAGGGAAAAAGTATATCCTAGTGGTAGTGGATTATACTACACAATACCATGAGACAGTGGCTTTGTCCTCCATTGTGGCAGAGAAGGTGGGAAATGCTTTGTTAGAGATTTTCAGCAGGGTAGGTTTCCCAAAAGAAACACTGACTGACAGAAGTGCCAATTTTATGTCAGACCTGCTGGCTTGTCTGTGGAAGTCCTGTGGGGTGAAGTACATGAAGACCACCCCCTATCATCCCCAGGCTAATGGTCTTGTTGAGAGGTTAAAGCCTACAATCAAGTCCATGTTACGGGAATTTGCAGATCAGTTTAAGAGGGAGTGGGACAAATATATGCACCATCTGTTGTTTGCTTACAGAGAGGTTCCCAAGGAATTCACAGGTTTTTCACCCTTTGAGTTGTATGGGCATAGGGTGAGAGGACCTCTAGATTTAATTTGAGATGAGTGGGAAGGTGAGTGCGAGTCTCATAAGGAGTCTGTTGTGGCATACATCCTAAACCTAAGGACAAGGCTCAGGGAACTCATGGGCTTGGCCCAGGGGTACCTGGCAGAAACTCAACAACAGAAAAAGGTGTGGTATGATAGGAATGCTCGAGCTAGAGAGTATGCTGTGTTACAGCAGGTAATGGTTTTCATTCCTGTCAGACACAACAAACTGCAAGCAGCTTGGGAGGGACCCTACAAGGTGGTAAGAAAGGTAAGCGATATTAACTACATGATGGGACTGCTAGTCAGATGGTGGGGCACAAATTGTAACATGCTAACATGATGAAACCTTACCATGATAGGGAGGCCCTTGTGCTGAGCATTTGCAGTGGATTGCTGGAGGAGTCTGAGGGGGATCTGGGGACTGATCTCCTCAGTGAGGCTTGGGCTGACACCTCAGTGGAAGGGGTAGCAATGTCCCAGCAGCTATCTCCTCACCAGGTTTGAGAAATCTGAGCAGTGTTGCAGGAATTTGGGGACATGTTCACTGGGAAACCAGGGTGCACCCACCTGGTGCAGCACCAGATGGATGCAGGACCCCAAAGGCCTATTAGGCAGGCCCCTCATAGGGTAGCTGAGAGAGTTAAACAGAATCTGAGGGAGGAGATACAGGAGATGTTGGAACTAGGGGTGATTCAAGAGTCCAGCAGTCCCTGGGCCTCCCTAGTGGTGCTGGTACCAAAGAAGGATGGCAGCACCAGGTTCTGTGTGGACTACAGGAAATTAAATAGTGACACAGAGTCGGATGCTTACCCCATGCCAAGGACAGATGAGGTCCTAGAGCAGCTGGGTGGGGCTAAGTATCTTACAATCATTGATCTTACCAAGGGTTACTGGCAGGTGCCCTTGACTCCCAGTGCTAGAGAGATTTCAGCCTTTGTGACTCCTTTTGGCTTGTATGAGTTCACAAAGATGCCCTTTGAGATGAAGAATGCCCCAGTGACTTTCCAGAGGCTGGTAGATAATATCCTAGCAGGAGCAGGAGGGTTTGCCATTGCTTACCTAGATGATATTGCCATCTACAGTCATTTCTGGCCAGAGCACCTACAGCATGTCAGGGAGGTACTGGGCAGAAAAGAGAGGGCAGGGTTGACTATTAAGCTGAGCAAATGTCAGATGGGTATGGCAGAGGTCTCCTACCCAGGACATAGAGTGGGGAGTGTTAAGATAAGGCCAGAACCTGCCAAAGTGGAAGCCATTCAGGCATGGCCTGCACCTGTTACTTAAAAGCAGGTGAGGGCATTTTTAGGGACAGCAGGGTACTACAGAAAGTTCGTCGCCAGTTATAGTACCATAGCTGCTCCCCTCACAGACCTGACAAGGAAGAATGGGCCAGATAAGATAGTGTGGACCCCAACATGTGAGCAGGCATCCCAGAAGCTTAAAAAAGCTTTGGGAGGACCCCCTATGTTAGCCAGTCCAGATTACAGCAAAGACGTTGTTGTGCAGGTGGATGCTAAAAACCATAGGGTGGGGGCTGTACTTAGCCAGATTTCTTCCAAGAGGGAAGAGCACTCAGTGGTTTATCTCAGTTGTAGGCTCCAACCCAGGGAGGTATGCTATGCAGCTGTAGAGAAGGAATGTCTAGACATAGTGTGGGCACTGCAGAAACTCCAGCCTTATCTGTATGGAAGGTAATTCACTGTTATGACAGATCACAACCCCCTAATATGGTTAAACAAAGCCAGCGAGCAAAATGCCAAGTTATTAAGATGGAGCCTAGGGTTGCAAGGATATGATATGTCAGTATAGCACCACAGTGAGAGTAGCAATGCCAATACAGATGGGCTCTCAAGACAGGGAATGGGGTGAGGTACACTCAGACCTAACCCTCTCAAGCGGCATTTCTCAAGGGTCACTTGAAAAACTAACTTGAGCTCTCTGGGGGAGGGGGGATGTGAAGACTGGTAGAGAAATGTGAAGGCTGCCAGCCTAGCCAGATAGAATTTTGCTGATAATTCTGTCATTTGTAAAAATTAATGTAAACTACAGGCTTGTTGTCTTAAATGTAAAGAAATACTGTTACATGTGGAACTGGAAATAAATGTGACAACAGTGCACTCTACTGACCAAAGTAAAGCATGTGGTGACCCTTTGAAGTAGACAGTGGTGCCGACAAGTCTAAATAAAGACATTTTTTCTATTGTTTTAACCAAGAGTTGCTAGCTTTAAACATGCAAATGTATTTTTATCGCTCTGTTCCTGACCAGCTGCAAGATAATAATAGGGAGATGTTAAGAATGTAAATGCAGTTAATGTGTAGCTTGGGAACTCCAGGAAAGTGAAAAAGAATGATGTAATGTTTATCAGAACTGCAAAAGCAATTTAAACAGAGATAATCAAAAGGCATTAAGCATTTTTGTCTTGATCATCCAACTTACAGCACTCTGCCTGTTTTCTTATGTAAGTTATCTTAGGCTTGTGATTTCTTTTAGTGATAGCTAGAACTAGAAAGATTAGACTAAATGTTTTTCTGTGATGTCAGAACTGTACTACTGATTTATTTTAAGTATTTCTGTGTGATCTCTGAACTTTTGACTAGCACTGACTGTGTAGTAGAAAGTATTGTCTTGTGGTTTTAATTATTTATTGTTAAACATTTTAAAACCTTTTAACTGTGGCTGGTTTGTGTAGAGATAAGTTAAGCTCTAGAGTACATTGCATGTATATAAGGATCCTGTACCAAGTCACTCTAATAAGCCTTGAGACTGTTTAGTCATACTACCAATTGGATAATAATATTGCACAGTAATAATTGGACACCCTTTTAAGGGCCTTTGAGTAGATGATAAGTATTAGTGGGTGGTGGCAAGTGGAACTATCGTATAGTCTGGGAGAAAGGGGCATAGGTGAAGAAATTGTGTCAGTCTTCCCCAGGAGTGTCTATGTGGTTGCATAAACTCTTATCTCAAAGTGCATGTGTGTGTGCATGTGTGTGTGTGTGTGTTTGTCAGCTACTTGGGCAGAGACATGAAGCACTGGTTGGACAGAGAGGGTGCTAGAGGTTTTAGCTTGCCCACTAAGCTGAGATCTGGACCCTATAGCTCTGCCAGTGAGGAGTCTTATTGGGGAACTGGAGAGCAAGGGAGCGACCAACCCCAGTCTGACTGTGATCTCTGTGTGCTCTTAAGGTAAATTGCACTTTACAGTGTGTATTTGTTATTCTTTCCTCTTATATGAGACGCCCTCTCTGGTGTTAGTGATGAAGATTGAGGCTGCTTGATTGCTAGGCCAGGGCACGGGCATCACAATATATCTAGGGTCTGTAATATCTAATCGAAGAGGCATTACCGTGAATGCCTATTTATTGACCCCTAAAGAGCAAACCGCAGATTACACAAATGGCCAAATCAGTGATTTTTTTCCTAGAGAAAAAAATCTCTGATCCTACCAGAAACTAAACATTACTAAGAACACCTCAAAGTGGAAGGATTCACCACTCCTACACCACCCAGTGTCAGGAGCTTTGCACCCTTACATCCCCCTAACAAAATATACCAACTCTGAGCTGCACTACCAGATGTGATATATATATATATATATATATATATATATATATATATATATATAGATATATATATATATATATATAGAGAGAGAGAGACAGACAGAGAGAGAGAGAGAGTCTAGTACAGTGTAGTCTTCTTCTCTTTTGGCTGTTCCCGTTAGGGATCACCACAGTGGATCATCTGTTTCCATTTCTTCCTGTCTTCTGCATATTGCTCTGTCACACCAACCATCTTCATGTCCTTTCTCACTACGTCCATAAACCTTATCTTATAGTTTCATAGGTTCATAGTTTAGTACTTGGCTAACTGCCCTTGTGGGCCATTTAAGCCTCACCAATCACCCCCAAGTGAGAATCAAACCCTACTCCTTGTGTCTGTAAGGTAAACACCTTAACCATTATGCCAACCTCTTATGCCTTCCTCTTTTCCTTTTACCTGGCAGCTCCATCCTTAGCATCCTTTTACCAATATACCCATCATCCCTCCTCAGCACATGTCCAAACCAACGCAATCTCGCCTCTCTGACTTTGTCTCCAAACCGTCCAACCTGAGCTGACACTCTAATATACTAATTCCTAATACTGTCCAGCCTTGTCATACCCACTGCCAATCTTAACATCTTTAACTCTGCCACTTCCAGCTCTGACTCCTGCCTTTTTGTCAATGCCACCGTCTACAACTCATATAACATAGCTGGTCTCATTACCCTCTTGTAGACCTTCCCTTTCACTCTTACTGGTACCTGTCTGTCACAAATCACTCCTTACACTTTTCTTCACCCATTCCACCTTGCCTGTACTCTATTCTTCATCTCTCTTCCACACTCACCATTACTCTGAACTGTTGATCCCAAGTACTTAAACTCATCCACCTTCGTCAACTCTACTCCCTTTTTCCTCACCATTCCTCTATCCTCTCTCTCATTCACACACATATATTCTGTCTTAGTCCTGCTGACCTTCATTCCTCTTCTCTCTAGAGCGTATCTTCACTTCTCCAGGGTCTCCTCAACCTGGTCCCTGCTCTCAGTACAGATGTCATCTGCAAACATCATAGTTCATGGGGCCTCCTGTCTGATCTCATCTGTCAACCTGTCCATCACCATTGCAAATAAGAAAGGGCTCAGAGCTGATCCTTGATGTAATCCCACCTCTACCTTAAACGCATCTGTCACTCCCACTGCAGACTTTACTGTCACACTACCCTTGTACATATCCTGTACCACTCTTACATACTTCTCTGCCATTCCTGACTTCCTCATACAATACCACAACACCTCTCTAGGCACCCTATCATATGCTTTCTCCAAGTCCACAAAGACACAATGCAACTCCTTCTGACCTTCCCTATATTTCTCCATCAACATTCTCAGAGCAAACATCGCATCTGTAGCAGTGTAGAGTACCAGTTATAAATGCTGTGTATAAATAACTCTTTTGCTTAAGGAAAAAGATGTAACATATAGTGTAGTGCAACTTTAAGTGTCCCATTGGCCTAGCATGCATGCAGGATGTCACATGATTCTGTATAGCACTTTAGATGCTGCCATGATAGGAAAGCATGTGCTTAATGTATTGGCTTATTTACTGATATATGAATTTATATATGTTAAATGGGGTAAAGCACTTGAACTTTTTCATACTCTGGGTGGGAGCATAAACTTAAGGAAAATACAATTACACAATAACACAACTTAAGTCACAGGGCATAGCAGTAAGTAACAGCTATGAAAAACAATAATGTAAGAATAAAAAAAAAATACCATAAAATGTATGAAATACAGTATGCACAGACTATAGAACATTATAAAGCTGTAATAGTAGCCAGATATATATAGCATTTACATTACACAGAGCGTCTTTTTGAGAAAGACAACAGTTATTAAGACAAGTTGAATATGAGAGAGTCCATATTATATTTTGAATGTTTCCATCTTTTTATATTTAGGGTGAATGTCCAGAAGAGGAAGAAAAGGGACAAAAAAAAGCACCTAGTATTATAATCTGTCTTGGGGCTTCAAAATATTAGGATTGCTACTAAGGTTTAAGGTTAATATCCGAATAATTACTGCTAAGTTTAGGAGAAGATTGTGTGAAGTAACAAGGGTTGTAATAGAGGTATGATACGTGGCTGTGCACTTTACTGGCTTTTGTTTTTTGGCTTGGAGTGTAGGCATGTAATGCTACATCATGAAACCTAACCTATGAAGAATGCTGCACCCTGTGGGAAGATTTTCCTAGTGTCCTGATGAAACCACCCACCCCTTTCACACACACACACACACACACACACACACACACACACATATATATATATATATATATATATATATATATATATATATATAGTTTACAGTCAACATGGTGAATGTGGCTTGTGCGCAATTCAGTTATGCGGGAGTCGGAATGCAGAAAACCATTTGGGAGACGGTTACAATGTCAACTCCGGAAGACCAAAGACCAAGACAGTGGGGATTGGGAGATTTACCCTTTTCCACACTGTAGTATGATCTCTGAGTTGTAATATATAAGTGGCAGGTGGTGTGGTGCGGGGGCTAGCTCCCCTGCAAAAAATGACTGTCAGTGCATTGAAGTTCGGACACCAGACTGCTGGAGTTGAATTCGACTTTGAATGCTTTGGTGTTTGATCTTTAATGCTGTTTACTATTGTGAACCTCGAATATGTAAACTGCATTTTTGATATGTTTACATTGTGATGTTCGATGTTTCAATAGTAAACCTACATATGTGTGTGTGTGTGTGTGTATATATATATATATATATATATATATATATATATATATATATATATATATATATATATATATTTATATGGGATCCGTCAATCTGTTCGAAGTTTCACTCCTTCGAACCCCACCTCACTGAGTCCACTTGTTCGAAGTAGTGAAACTTTGAACATTGACTTTTGCAGTCACACTACAGTGCGGAATGGGAATATTCCCTTTTCCCCACTGTAGTGCAATCTCAGAGTTGGTATATTTAAGTAGGGGGGTGTGGGGGTGCAGGGGGGGCTTGCCCCCTTGCAAAAACATGTTTTAGTGTTTTTTTTGGGGGGTAGCCCGGGGAACTAGACTTCAGCAAAAGTGCACTTTCATGTAAGTGGACTTTCGCTGAAGTGTTGGGTCTACTGCTCTATTTCAAAGAAGTGTATTTTCGATGTAGAGCAGTAGACCCATATATACATACATATATATATATATATATATATATATATATATATATATATATATATATATATATATATATAAATATACACTGAAACTGCAAATGATTATAACATCTGATGTATGATGTTAATCAGAGAATTAATCATTAATTTTTGATAGTTGGAAACAGCACACTGTGACACAGTGCCTATCCTTTGGGTCATCCAGGACAAAGAGAGAGAAAAGTACAGTTGTGTACACTTACCATAAATGTAGATGTTCGAGTGTATTCACTGTTGCAGTCATTACAATTGGGTTATTCTGCTGGCAGGCTACCCTCAGTCGGCCTGAATTCCAAAGTCTAGGTCCGGCGTCGGTTGCTGTCACCTCTTCCCTGATGTCAGTGTGCCAGGGGTATAAAAGATGCAGCCGACGCCATTTTCTTCAGTTTTTCTTGCCCCAGATGTTAGGTGCCCCCAAAAGGGTAGGCTAAAAATATGTCAATAAAACATGCATGCACCAAAGTATATATTTTGCCTTCATCTACAAGCAAATACACCACATAGGTTTTATAGAATAGAGAAGTAGAGATAAGTTCCAGCAAAGAAATGGGGGATGGCGGGTGGGTAACCTGGACTGCAACAGTGAATACACTTGAACATCTACATTTATGGTAAGTGTACACAACTGTACGATGTTCTTCGTGTTTCACCGTTGCAGTCATTACAATTGGGTTGAATCCCAAAGCTAAGTTTGGGAGGCTGGAGCTAACTAGCATTAGGAGTGGCTATTAGGCCCTGCAGAACTGCAGTGGCAAAGCCTTCCCTGGATTTAGAGTAGAGTGGTAAGTGGTAGTGCTTTGTGAAGGTGTGCACTGAACTCCAAGTAGCAGCCACTAAAATGTCTTTGGTTGGTACTCCCCTGAGGAAGGCTGCTGAAGTGGCTGCTGCTCTGGTTGAATGTGGCCTAATGCCCTTAGGTACTGGCTTGCCATGTTGTGAATAGCAGAAACAAATGCAGTGGCCTATCCACTTTGAAATAGTCTGCTTTGAGATTGCCTTTCCTTGTGATCTTGCAGCATATGCCACTAGTAGTTGCTCTGTCTTTCTGAAAGCTTTGGTTTTGTTCAAATAGAAGCGTAGCTGTCTGTGTATGTCCAAAGAATGCAGAATTCTCTCTCCCTTATTCTGTGGGTTTGGATAAAAGGTAGGCAGATGAATAGTTTGGTTAAGGGCCACACTGGACACTACCTTAGGCATAAATGTCGGGTTTGTCCTCAGAGAAACCCTGTCTGGATAAAAAATGATAAAAGGTTCCACAGCCATGAGTGCCTGTAGCTCTGAGACTTGTCTTGCAGAAGTTATTGCAAGGAGCCAAGCTGTTTTTCAAGATAAAAACTTTATATCAGCTGTAGCGGCTGGCTCAAAAGGAGGCAGGGTGAGTTTTTCCAAGACATAATTGAGGTCCCATGCAGGGTGATCTCCTTGGAGGCCTTACATTTTTGGCCCCTCTGAGGTACTGCCTTAATAAAGGATGAAAAAAGATTGGTGGCTGTGTATTGTAATGAGCCAAAATGGCAGAGGCATGAATATTTATAGATTAAAAGGATAGGCCTTTGTCCAGCATCTCAGTCAAGTATTGCAAAATCTGAGGAATATTTGGTACAGCTGTGTCAATTCCTTGTGCCTGGTTCCAAGCACAGAATCTCTTCCATTTTCCAGCATAGGATTTTCTAGTACTAGGCCTCCTGGCCTCCAAAATGACATCCATCACCGCTTTAGTGAGAGGTGTGTTTTGTATGACTACATTATCTGCCATGCTGCCGGATTTATGGTCTTGAGTTGGCTGTGCAGGATCTGATTGTTCTGCTGGGACAGTAGATGAGGCACTTGAGGTAAGGTCCAGGCTGGGCATTGAGACAAGTTCCTTAGGATTGGATACCAGTACTGGCGTGGCCAGTCTGGTGAATCAGTATCATTTTTGGCTTCTCCTGTCAGACCTTTAGGAGTACCTTGGGGAGGAGAGGCGGAGGAGGAAAAGCATATACTGTTAAGTTTTTCCATCTGAAAGATAGAGCATCCACTTTCCATGCTTGTCTGTGATAAGTCCTTGTGCAGAATCTCTTTAGTTGGCAGTTGTGAGGTGAGGCAAATTGATCTATGTCCGGGCATCCCCATTTCCTTGTTACCATGCTGAAGACTTGTGGATCCAATTTCCACTCGTGGGGATCCAAGAGGTTTCTGCTTAGTTCGTCTGCCAGAGTATTTATCTTTCCTGGCAGGAATTGTGCCTGCAGATGTACTTGGTAAGTCAATGCTGTGTCCCACAAAGTCATGGCTAGTCTGCAAAGGGGGTAAGAATGAATGCCTCCCTGCTTGTTTATATATCACATGACCATGGTATTGTCTGTCTTTATCAGTAGTTGTCCCGGATGAAGAAGGTCTTTGAAGGCTGTCAGGGCATTTTGAACAGCTAGCATCTCTTTTTGATTGATATGTAGATGCATTTGGTTTGCGGACCATGTACCTTGAATACATCTTCCTGCCATGTGGGCTCCCCAGGCATAATCCGAAGAATCCGTTGTTAATGTCTGTGTGGCTTGGGCCAGAGTGAATGGATGTCCCTTGTTCTGGTGACAGGCCTTCACCCACCATCGAAACTCCTGTTGCAGGCAGGGTATGAGAGTAACTATTGTTTCCAGGCTGTGGCAATATTGAGTCAAACACTTTTTAGTTACCATTGAAGTTTCCTCATATGCAGTCTTGCATATGGAATTAGTAGAATGCAGGATGCCATGAAGCCCAAAGCCTGCAGAATTTTTGTTGCAGATAACTGGGCCTTTGTTGCCAACAGTTTGAAATAGGTAGTCAGTTGCTTTTGTTTGTCTGGCGTGAGATAAGCCATCTGGGCAGCTGTATTTAAGCTTGTACCCAGGAATATTATCTCTTGAAAGGGTACTAGTTTTGATTTTTGTTCGTTGACTGTGTACCCTAGGCATGGTAGTAATCTCTTTACAAATGCCAGATGCTGTAGTAGAATGTCCTTGTTCCCTGCTTGAATGAGGCAGTCGTCCAAGTAAGGATATATTTGTATTCCTCTTTGTCTGCAGTATGCAATTACTGGTGCTAGGCACTTTGTGAAGACCCTGGGTGCAGTAGATAAGCCAAAGGGCAGTGCAGAGAATTGGTAGTGCATTGAGCCAGTTTTGAATCTGAGGTATCTTCTGCATGTTTGTCTGACTGGGACATGCAGGTATGCCTCTTTTAAATCTAAAGTCACAAGCCAAGCCTTCTTGCCCAGCATGGGCAGAAGCTGCTGTAGAGTCAACATTTTGAATTTTGGAATATCCAGATATGTGTTTAGAATAGATAGGTCAAATATTGGTCTCCAGGCTTTGTCCTTTCTGGATACCAAGAACAGTCTTGAATAGAATCCTTGCTCCTGCTCTTGCTCTGGTACTTGTTGAATGGCCCTCATGTCCATGAGGGATGAGACTTGTTTTTGTGCCTCTGCCCACTAATGTTTTGGCAGGTCTGGCCAACCGTTTGCCCTTGGCAGGGTATGGAAGTGAAACTTGTAGCCTTGTGACACTATGTTTAAGACCCATTTGTCCTGCGTTATTATGTGCCAATTTTGAGAAATAAGTGCTAGTTTTCCCCCTAAATGTGCTGCCAGAAGATAAGTGCTTAGCGCAGGCAGGGGGAAGTCATTGTGACTGTTTCCTGTATGGCTGTGATTTGTCTTCTCCAGTTTTGGAGGTAGAAGCACCCCATTGTTTAGATGTATGAACCTTGGGGCTGGGATCTGCCTCTAGGGCATCTGTATCTGCCCCTTTGTGGCCTGTCTGACACTGGAAAGGACGAATTCTTTGTAGTCCAGTGTCAGCTAAATCTTGGTGGCTGTACCTGTAAGAAATCCTTGACTGCTTGCATAGATTTAGTTTTGTCCTCCATTTTCTTTAACACCTCTTCTGCTTTAACACCAAACAAAACATCATGCTGTAATGGAGCATCTAATAATTTTGCTTTAACATGATCAGGTAGATTTTGTTCCTTTAACCAAGCATGCCTCCTAATGATAGAACCCGCAACTGCGGCCCTGCAGGAGGCCTCCAGAGAATCAAAACCACATTGCAAAGTATGCTTTCCAACTTGTTCAGCTGCATGCAATAAATCCTGCATTTCTTTGTTTTCTGCACATTCAGAATTTATCAATATTTTCTGTTTAAGCAGTGACATAATATATTGTTGATATTTGAGCATATGAAACTGACAATTTAAAGCCCTTATAGCCAAGGTAGCAGAAGTGTAAATCTTTTTTCCCCATCTGTCCAGTGCCCTAGAATCCCTGTCAGAGGGAGTAGGGTTTTTTGCAGTGGAAGCCTTGACCCCTTTGGGACCCCGAGAGATAGTTTCTGGATCAGCAGCAGGGTTTTTGAATATGAATTTATGGGAGTCAGGAACCCTGTAGTACCTGTCCGGCTTAACAGGAGCTGGACGTAAGGAGTCAGGGGTCAGACTAGACTCTGAAAATACATCATCTACAATGTCTAACACAGGTGGAATAGCTAGGAGCCTGTGTTATGGTAGTAAGAGGAAGTCTCTGAGCCTTTTCTTAGATTCTGAATAATCTTGGCTCTCCCAGTGGAAATGCTGCCTCAAGGTATGTAAAGTTTCCCCAAAAGAATAATCCTCAGGAGGAGAGGCTGAAGGGATAGATTCTTCAGCATCAGAAGCCTCATAGGGAGGAAGAGAGTATTCCTGATCAGAAGAGGAATCAGATGAAATAGAAACCTGATGTGAAGATTCATATTCTGTCTCTTGCGTAGGCCTCTTATCAGGAGGAGGATGGGAACCCCTGATCAAAGTAATTAGGTCTTCGGCCATTTTGAGCATCTGTTTTTTAGGCATGGAGGCCTGTCCATGAGTTTGTTGTACTTGTTTCTTTATCTTTAAAGGTGCTTTAGTCTTTGCCTTTGAAGCTGAAGTCATTTTAACATATAATTGAGTAGGTCTGAAAACACCCTCAGAACCGATGCCTGCTCAGCGGCTCCAGACCCATCTGAGGAAATAGTTTCCGAAGGTCCAATACCTTGAGCTTCCAGTGGCCTGGTCGACTCCACATGGGTGTTGGTAGCGGCCTGCGAGTCTAAAGTAGTGGTCGTGAAGGCACCTCACTGAGAACCGGCGAACCGGCGACTGGCTTAGAAGAAGCCTCGTCGTCGGTTTTGGACCTTGGATGCCTGTCCTTTTCCTTGCGTTTCTTGTGAATTCCGGTAGTTGGATGGCTATCCGATGACATTGTATAGTTAAATCTTCTGCCAAAATAGTGAAATGCAAAATCATAATGATGCTTAATAGTGCGTTGGTTAAATCTAGCACAAAACCGACAACTAGCAACGTCGTGGTCAGGGCCTAGGCAAGGAATACAGTAAGAATGAAAGTCCTTATGAGGTATTTGCTTCCCACAAGAAATACAATTATTAACTTTTTCTGACATCGGTCTGGAGCAAGAAAAAAGTTTCCCCAAAGGGGTACTTAGCTTTTAGTGAAGACTTCGGATCTGAAATTTGAACACAAAAATCTCAGGAGTCGGCCGACCGACACTTGTGAACTGCTTTTGCTTCAGGCACCGCTCGGCAAGAAAGACTGAAGAAAATGGCATCGGCCGCATCTTTTATACCCCTGGTGCACTGACGTCAGGGAAGAGGTGACAGCAACCGATGCCAGAGCTAGACTTTGGAATTCAGGCCGAGTGAGGGTAGCCTGCCAGCAGGATAACCCAATTGTAATGACTGCAACAGTGAAACATGGAGAACATCCATTGTTACAGTATGAGTCAATTGTAGCTTGCATTACATTAGACTGGATGTGATGCATTAAGCCAACAAATATAAGATATGTGCCAGCAGCATTACAAATTACGTTTACAGTAATGCCAGTCCTATTCTGTGATGATGAAGCAGAAGGAAGAACTAGAAAAAGAATTAAAAAGACCTGGCAGCTGAAAATGAATAAAGCATCAGCACAGCTAAAAAGAGGAAGTTTGTGAAGTCAGTGGATTAGAGCATTTATCAACCGTTATAAGGCTTTCTGAGCAGAAAATAATCTGGCACACATAACAATAACACAGGAGTACAGGAGTGTTTTGTATATCTGTGAGAGGCAGTGTGTGTGTGTGTGTTGTGTGTGTGTGTGTGTGTGTGTGTGTGTGTGTGTGTGTGTGTGTGTGTGTGTGTGTGTGTGTGTGTGTGTGTGTGTGTGTGTGTACATTGTTCAGGTTTGTGTAAGGAGGTGAAGTTCTATAATTTAGCAGCTGTATGTTGAAAGACTTGTAAAAACTAGTTGGCAGTTAGTGCAGGGGATTCAAGGTATGAGATACTAATGTGACATCCGTGCCCTGGCCCAGCAATCAAGGAGCCTCAGTCCTCACTACTAACACCAGAGAGGGCGTCTCATATATGAAGAAAGGATAACAATTATACACAGTAAAGTGCAATTTCCCTTAAGTGCACACAGAGATCACAGTAAGTCCGGGGCTGATCGCTCCCTTGCTCCCCAGGTCCCCAATAAGACTCCTCACTGGTACAGTTATAGGGTCCAGATCTCAGCCTAGCTGGCAAGCTAACCTCCAGTACCCTCTCTGTCCAACCAGCGCTTCGTGTCCTTGCCCACGTAGCTGACACACACACACACACTTTGAGATAAGTATTTATACAACTTCACAGACACTCCTGGGAAAGGCTGACACAGATTCTCCAGCTGTGCCCCTTTACCCATACTATATGGTAGTAATTACTGCCACCACCAGCTAATATTTATCAGCTAGCCAAAGGCTCTTAAAAAGGGTGCCCAATTATTACTGTGCAATATTATTATCCAATAGTAGTGTAACTAAGCAATCAAGGCTTATTGGAAGGGCTTATTACAGGATCACTTATAAGCATGCAATGTACTCTAGAGCTTAAATTATCTCTACATAAACCAGCCACAGTTGAAAAGGGATTACAAATATTTAATAATAAATACTAAAAACACAAGACAATACTACTACACCACAGTGCCATTCAAGAGTTCAGAGATCACACAGAAACTTAAAATAATTCAGTAGTACAGTTCTGATATAACAGAAAAACACTTAGTTTAATCTTTTTCTTATTCCAAGCTATTGCTACAAGAAAACACACTTCTAAGATAACTTACTTAAGAGAGCAGGCAGTGCTGTAGTTTGGATATCAAGACAAAAATGCTTAATAATCTCTGGTTCTCACTGTTTAAATTGAAACTGCAGTTCTGCTAAACATTACATCATCTTTTACACCTTCCTGGTTCCCAGGCCGCACAGAAACTGTATTTACATTCTTTTACACTTACAGCAATAAAGGACGTTCCACATGTAAATTCTGGTCATTAACTTTAGCCTTAAAACAATAGGCAGGAAGCCCCCATCCAGCTGGACTGGAGCCGACTTGTAAAACATCAAAGGCAGTGATGAAATAATTTTAATTTCAAAGGACCAACAAGAATTGCTTGACTTAGCTTTCTTTACAGCAGATGGCAATGTTGCCACATTGTTTTAAGTTCAACATTCACAGTATTTACAAATAATAGAATTATGTACCAAATTCTATTTGACTAGGCTGGCAGCCTTCACCCATCTCTACCAGTCTTCACATTTCTTCCCCCATCTCTACCTAATCTTCACAGCTAACATTCAGCTTCCTATAGTCCAGGGTTTGATTCTCTCAGCCGCCATTTGCTTAAGGTATAACTCTGAGAAAGTTACTTAACCAGACAGTTTTCTGGGCTAACTGTGATATTGGGCTTGGCTCCTCAATGTCCCCTGGACTACATGCCTTGTAACTACCTATGAAACTACAGCGGACATCTGGTATTTAGTGATTCAATAAAGGCAACTAGTTAGGGAGCATATATAAATGAATAATGCCAGTCAGGCTAAAGAGGAAGCAGGAGAAAATGCAAGTCAGTAGGTTAAAGAGATACTAGTGTATTTGAACCTGCTTCTGAAGGAGATCAGTCAACAGAACCATTGGGTAGTCATAAGTGGCAGAGGTTAGAAAACTCCCATGACAAAATGCATTATGATACAGTCTGAAGGGCAGTTTAATCAGAGGAAAGAACAGGACAGGGTCAACGTGCAAATGAACTGATGTAGTGTATCCAGTCTGTAACAATATAATTATAATCTGTTTGGCATCCTCCCTGCTGTGAACTACTTTTGAGATATAGGGCATGCTAAATATTTTTCACAATGCTGATTTTGCCTTACTTCTAAGAGTTCTTTAACCTTCGCCACTTAACCAGTGAGTAATTCAACCCTCTGTTTGGCTTTTCCTAAAAAAAGAATGCCTTTCAAGCTCTCCAGATGGCTTAAGCAATAAACTTTTTCATTACTTCCTGTTTTCCTGAACTCTGGGAATCTTAGCATCCTGTCAGTGTCATTTGAGTTACTGACTCTGAATTATATCAACATCTGTTCCGGTAAAAAAAAAAGTTATTTTTTAAAAGGCAGCATGATATGACCATGTAATGATATAATTTATTGTTGTATACCAAGGGAATCAGCTTGGCAGCTTAGCACTGGAGGAAATACATAGAACACTGCTTCATTGTGCAATTTATTCAAAGTTTTGCTGCTCTGATACAAGCACGCGCATGTGTGCACACACACATACATGCGTATAGTTTTTTAAATAAGTAATGTACTGCAGCACCACTGTGTTTGTGCTGATGGTAATAAAGAAGAAATTTAATGCAGTTCGACTATAAATGCACTATTACTGCCAGCAGCAGAAATGGGTAGAATAAAAAACCTGCTGCAAGCAGGATGCAGTTTCTTGACTGAGTTATATCAGAAAAAAGTGAAATAGCAACATAACTAGCAATGATAATGATTACAGCAGTTGTCATTATATGGATATGGTGGACTGCCCACAGGTATAAACGTATGAGTTCTAATTTCACATTCTGTGCAACAACATTCTCATCTGCAACTCTTGCAGAACTTGTTATACTGTTACAGACTAGATACACTACATCAGTTCATTTCACATATGTACCACAGCAGTTTAAAACTATGGGTTTACTGCATCAGTACAGTGTGCTATTACTTAGATGAAATATACAGATATTCCCGTTGCATGTGGTTGGTGAGCAGGCTTCGGTAGAAGTGAAATGGTCAGTGATGCAGTCCTCAAAAGTACATTTCTTTTAAATATATTTAGTTAATATGATACAATATCAGTTTCACGTATACAACTTCTGCAAGAGTGGCAGATGAGAATGTTGCACAGAATATAGTCTGCTGTGACACTGACAGTAGCCCTAAGCCATTCCATGAAACACATAGCAATATTAAACTACCAGTCTCTATTCTCCTGCTCCTACTGTTTCTCCATAAAAGTGATTTTACATAAGTGTTCTTCCACTTATTGTTGATTTGTTGTTCTTAACCAGCTTTTTCCATGAAATGCTCTTGGGGAACTGGAGCATCTGGTGGCAAGCAATGAGTGTATGGCAAGAAACAGTCCTGGGCAAGATATCACACACTAGGATATTTTTGGGGTGCAGGAAAAACCCCAGCAAAACCCACACAGGGAAGCTATGCTTGCCCACCAAAGAAGGCACCACAACTAGGAGCCAAACCATATTACCAAGTGCTGAGAAGCAGCAGTTCTACCCACATCACCTCTGTTCTACCCCTTTATTACATCAGAGCAATTTAAACACAAAATACATCACATAGGATAAGACACCAAAAATGTATTTGCATGATTAAAGAAAGTCCTCATGGACCCCACATCTTACTAATGTATTTGTGAGGAGATCTCTGAATATGTAATTTGTAGTCTTTCCTGCTTGTGCTTCTCATATGGAAAATACATGATGTAATTAATTAAAGTGAATTCTATTCCCAACATGTGTAGTCAAAGCAGCTAGCCTATGGGGCCCAAGTTGAACTTAAATGGAGACGTCAGCGTAGTTTGCTAAAAATGTAGAATTCTGAGGAAGCCAGGAAGAGGGAGAGAGAGGGAACACACATTAACATGTTGGAATATGTACAGTAGAGACTCATGCACTTTACTTCTGACCTTTATAGTATCACTAGGGCGTATTAGATCTGGCAGTTGCATATCTCAGAATGACCACTGAACTGTACAGCTGTACTATGAGTATATTTTGGGAGGGCACACAAAGTTACTTTTGGCAGCTGATCAAATCCTTCCTTCCTTCTTCCTCATGCTGCAAACTAGATGAACTCTTAGGCAATGCACTAATCTGACTTCCATATTTAGAGTTATTCTGCAGTTTAATTTTATTTATCATTGAACTGTCCATAAAGAGAAATTTCCAAGATATCATTATTATGTGCCACTTCACCATGATCATCAGCGATGTTATATAATAGAAAACTAGCAGAATAATCAGTCAGTCCTAGACTGTGCTCTCATGAATGGATTCATGTCACTTAAACAGAGCCCAGTCTGCAAAACAAATGAAATTGAAAGCTGCTCTAACCAACTTTCAGTCCATTCATCCTCAACTCATTTTCCCATTTTGCACATGGGGTCAGGGTGTCAATTCTATAGTGAAAATCATCTTGAGCCAAGGTTTACACTGTCAGGTGGCTAGCCCTGCTGCAGTAGTTCATTCACACCACTCACTCATGCACACATTCTCACCTATGGCCAATTTAGTGTGTCCAATCCACCTACTGCATGTCTCTGGAATGTGAAAGGAAACCAGATCACCTGGAGAAAACCTGTGTGATGACAGGGAGGACCAGACCACCTGGAGAAAACCTGTGTGATGACAGGGAGGACATGCAGACTCCACACAGAATTCACACCCAGCGAGAATCAAACTGGAGAACCTCTTCCTGTGAGGCAACAATGCTTACCACTGTACCACCATGGCCACCAATCTAAATGACTTTTAATAACAATGAAAAAAACACATTGACTGAAAAAGCAGAAAGGACTCTCCTTTACTTACATGTACTAATTCCATGATCATGCATCAATTTGAAAAATCAATAAGTCCATAAATTGTGCTATTTAAGAATAACATGGTTAGTTTTCAAAGTGTGAAAATTCCATGTTTCGCTAATGAAATGTTTCAACTTTAGCAATTTTCGCAAAGCTGACATTTTTCCAGCAGAATTAGTTGCCGCCATTTAAATTGCATATGTTCCCACAAGCAAAAGCAACAGAATGAAGTTTTGACATATGCTTCCCTATATTGTCTGTGATCACTGTCTATTCATGGCGGTGTTGTTTTTTAGAGAAAACAAAAGCATCACACAGTTGTGAGAACAGGTAGGGAATACTTTCCTGAGCTGAAAATTCATATTTCCTTCGCATTTCACTCCCCTTTATCTGTTCATGATTTTCAGTTTGATTCCAACACTGCATGGCTTGCCTAAAATCCATAAGCATCATGAAAAAACTCCAATGTGGCCCACTGTTTCAGGCCGTGCATGGCTTACAGAGCCTTTATCCATTTTTGTGGAAAGCAACCTGAGACCTATTGTTGACCTCAAACCTACTGTTCTTAGAGATACTGAGCATTTTCTACAGATGTTATCTTTGTCTGTGAATACTTTGGGCACATTTTCAGGACTTTATATGGTTACTTTAGATGTATGTATTCTCTTCACTCTAATACCAAATGAGACTGGAGTAGAAGTGGTTAGAACATTTCTTAGCTTCAATGGTACTTATGACAGCAACTCTATTATTCTTACTTGTTTCTTGCTTAAGCTTACTTTGGAGAATAATGTTTTTATCTTTGAGGATTCTTTTAATCCCCAAAGAATAGGTGTAGCAATGGGCACTCTGTGTGCAAATAGCTATGCCAGTCTTGTGATGGCACAGTAGGACAATGACTTTGTTTTGACCAATGTTATGTTTTCCAGGCATGTGAAATACTATAAACATTTTGCAGATGACATTTTCTTGCTTTGGAATGGTACTTTGGAGGACCTGTATGATTTTGTTTCTCTTGAAGCCAGCACCTCGTACCTTAGTTTTACTTTGTCTTGCTCCTTGCATTCCATTGGCTTTCTTGATGTCTGACTGCAGATTAATGTTAGCAGGAACATTGACACTGAGCTTTTCAGAAAAGATGGTTGGAAGAATAATTTACTCCAACGAATGAGTATGCACCCTGGGAATATTTACAGCAATGTTATGAAGGGACAGTTCTTGAGAATTTCTCGACATCACACCAATGATCAAAAGTTCAATCAGGCATCTTAAAGGCTTAAAAAGGATTTTTTTGATAGAGATTATTGCCGGACAGAAATACAAAGGTCGTTTACTGATGTTATGGTTCTAAGGTCTAAGTCAGGTGAACCGCATTTTCTTAGGAATAACAGTGATTTATTCTTGTCACAACCACAACAGGACACTTGTGAGAGTAAACTGACAGAGAATTTGACTTCTGCCAGTGATGTGGATAAGATTTACAATATTATTATTAAGAACTGGCCTATACTCCTGTCTGATGATAATATTAAGGATATAGTAGGCGATAAACTGAGCTTTTGTTTTAAGAATAGCTTGTCCCTTAAAAGACAGCTTTGCTATGGTTCTAAGTCAAGATGTTCAAGTTTGAACAGAATAGGCAGCTTTTCCTGCCATTCCTGTGAAGCATGCATTTATATTTCTCCATTTAAGACATTTACTCATCCAGTATCTGGCTTTAGCTTCACTCATAAACTGTATGCGGACTACAAAAGTATCATCTTAGTGTATATTGCAATTTGTGGAGTGTACATGCAGTTTTTATGTTGGCAAAACTAATATGTTGTTTAAAGAAAGAAAGGATTCTTAAGCATATTAGTGATATATGGAATGGGCCTATGTCTAATCCTCTCACTAAGCACATCTTTGGAATGGGCCTATGTCTAATCCTCTCACTAAGCACATCTTGGGAATGGGCCTATGTCTAATCCCCTCATTAAACACATCTTGGGAATGGGACTATGTCTAATCCTCTCACTAAGCACATCTTTGGAATGGGCCTATGTCTAATCCTCTCACTAAGCACATCTTTGTAATGGGCCTATGTCTAATCCTCTCACTAAGCACATCTTGGGAATGGGCCTATGTCTAATCCTCTCACTAAGCACATCTTGGGAATGGGACTATGTCTAATCCTCTCACTAAGCACATCTTTGGAATGGGCCTATGTCTAATCCTCTCATTAAGCACATTTTTGCGAATGAAGGGCACTTTCACTTTTATAGTTTTACAGTTGATTGCTAAGGGTAAGAGAGGTGGAGATTTAGTTAATGCTGCAAAGCTAGTTGAAGTGAAATGGATTCTTAACCTGCAAGCTGATAAAACTCCAGGATTGAATAGCATGTTCCTTTAAAGCCTGCATTAAAGGCTCTCAGGCTGTTTTATTGAATAACTTTTTACAGCTATGTCTTCATTGGTTTTACTGTTGAATGGGCTCTTGTTTTATTGGTCAGCTTCAAGCTGCATGGCTTTTTATTGGTCTACTTTTTTGAATGGGATTTATTTTATATAAACTTGCAAATTGCCTCATTGATGCTTTATAGATATGCCCTCGTTGGTTGTATTGCCGAATGGACTCTTTGTTTTATTGGTTAGTTTTGGGATGCATGATTTCCATTTGTCCAATAATTTTTTTGAATGAGATTTTACACTTACTTGTAATCTTCTGAAGCCACAAAGACCTCCTAGACAGAGTACACATATGAAATACCCTCTGCAGCCCCAAACATACGCTTTCAAAACAATACCCACATCACCACATAGAGCTACATCTCATGGAGCTTCTACCTCTAAGCCCATAAGGCAAGTCACCACACAATCCAACATTCTAATCATTGGAGACTCCATTGTGAGACACACTGATGTCCCTCTCACCAGTCTAAGTAAGGAGAAAGTTATGGTCAGTTGCTTATCACGGGCTAGGATTCCCCACATTATGTATACACTCAGGTCATTGGATCACAATTACCAATATGACTCATAGTCCATGTGGGAGTAAATGACTTGAGACATACCTCCCTAGACTATATGAAGAGGGACATCATAGAGCTTTCGGAATATATGTTTCAGGCTGGTATGAGCCTAGCATTAAGCAGCATTTTACCTTCTCCAAGGATGATGCCACAATACGAACAAAATATGATTGACTTTAATAACAGGCTTAGTTTCTGGTGTCATTCTAAGGGGTGCAATATTTGTCAGCATGGAAGAAGATGGTCAACAGACCATGCTGCTTTGCCAGGGATGGTCTGCACCTCTCCCGTCTAGGCTTTCAAATATTAGCTAAAACATTGCCTTCCCCCATAGTGCCTTTTTTTGTTTTAGCAAATCAAAACCAAGAAAATCTAAAGGTATTACTGCTCAGTGCTAGGAACCTAAACAAAAAACTCCACTCCCTGGAAGATCTCTTTACCCTAGAGAATGCTGATGTATGTGCAGTCTCAGAGACGTGGTTTAAAGCCACGGACAGCACACCAACAGTTCAGGGTTATAATGCCTTCTACACATTTAGACCAGCTATTTCGCTGGCAGGGACTAAAGGTGGAGGTGTCTCTATTTACATGAAAGATAAATATACTTCAAGGCTGGTCAAACAGGACAATGCACTTCAGCTGCTCCATGTTCAAATCACCATAGGCAAAATCCAATACCACTTCCTTACAAGCTATAGGTCCCCATCTATGACTCAGGAAACCCATACCATGTATTTAAACTTATTAGAAACACTAACCATCCAATCCAATACCATATTTATGGGTGACTTTAACTAGCCCACTATTAACTTGGAATCCTATACATCAAATGTACATGCACAGAGATTCCTGGATGTTGTAAACACAAACTCCCTGGACAAGATAGTCAATACACCAACCATGGGTGCAACCATACTGGATCTGGTCCTCACTAATATGGGAGAGTGCTGCACAGTTCCTACTGTAATGCCTTCCCTGGTAAGGTCAGACCACAAAATGGTCTCCTTTGAAGTAAAAATAAAACCAGGACCCCCAGCTAAATCGGGAATATTCAGGAACTATTCTAAGGCTAACCGGTTGTTATTAAGTGAGAACCTGGCAAAATTTCAAGCCCCTATAAATCCTCAGAACATTTCTGCCTATGCAGAACTATTCACTAAAATCATGTACAAGCATGTTAATAGCTGCAGAGAGGTAGCTGTACCCACCAGGAAGAAGTACAGAACTAACTCAAAAAACAAGCCACCCTGGTGGAATCACAAAATCAATTGGACTTATAACAGGAGGAGGAAAATCATGGCAAAAATTAGGAGGTGCAGCACCCAGCAGGATAAAAGCACTCTCATTAAACTAAACAAACAACTCAGAGGACAAATAAGGTCTACCAAAGCCAAATTTGAGGTAAGTTTGGCCTCCCAGGCCAAGGACAACCACAAAGCATTATTTAGCTATGTCCACAACATCAAAGGTAATGCACAATTTTGTGCAGAGCTCATTGTAGATGGAGCCACCTATACTGAGATAGAAGATATAGCAAACGTCCTGGCTGATAAATTCAGCTCCAACTTTACTCCTCTCTCCCACTCAACTTTCCATCAGGAAATATCTTCAAATATAACTCCCCCTGTTATCACTAGGGAACACGTGCTTAATGCTCTCTCTAAGACAAAGAACACTGCATCAATGGACCCAGACAATATCCCAGGATGCCTTCTAAATAACATGAAACATGACCTATCGGGGCCTCTGGAATTACTATTTAACTGTAGCCCCAAACAGGCTTCATGCCTCATGAATGGAGAAAGACAACAGTCATCCCTCTGCACAAAGGTGGGCCATCTACAGACCCTGGAAATTAGAGACCCATAAGTCTCACTAGGCTTATATGTAAAGCCATGGAAAGAATTATCATGGAGATGATCAACGGAGATATAGTAAACCTTCAGACACTGGACCCAACCCAATTTGGTTTCATAAAGGGCAGATCATGCCTACTCAACCTGGTAGACTTCTTTGAGAAGGTCACCAAAACAATGGATGAGGGCAAAATCATTCACATTGCCTACCTTGACCTGGCCAAGGCATTTGACACAAAACCCCACTTGGGCATTGTTGACAAACTCAAGAGGCTAGGTACAAACCCCTATGTCGCCTGGTGGATAGCCAACTGGCTCACAGACAGGATCCAGGAAGTTAGGGTTGGGAGGGTGGGAGGGTGGCCTAATGGGTAAGGTGTTTGCCTTACAAACACAAGATACAGGGTTTGAGTCTCACAGGGGATAATTGGCTAGGCCTAAAATGGCCCGCAAGGGCAGCTAGCCTAGTAAAAAAAAATATTAGGGTGGGAGGTTGGCATAATGGTTAAGGTGTTTACCTTACAGACACAAGCTGCAGGGTTTGATTCTCACATGGGGCAATCGGCTAAGCATAAAATGGCCCACAAGGGCACTTAGCCTAGTACTAATCTATGAACCTATTTTAGAATTGGGGAGTCCACCTGTACAAAGAGTCCCTCAGGGATCCATTCTTGGACTGCTCCTTTTTGGTATTTACTTTTCAGTAGTCAAGGCCAATATCAGTGGTCTCTGGCTGACTAAATTTGCAGATGATTGCAAATTAGGAGCTGTCATTGAATATCACACTGACACAAATGTTCTCCAGGAGAGGCTGACACAGACAAATAACTGGTGTCAGAGTCATGGACTAAAACTAAATGCCAAGAAATGCATAATAGTATCCTTTGGGAAGTCATCCATCCCTGGTAACTATCATACTGACAACACACCCCTTAGAGTTGACCCAGTAGTCAGGGACTTAGGGACACACACAGATAGTAATCTAGCCTTTGATCATCACATGCCTACAGTGGTGAGGAAATCATTCTATGTTGCACAACTGATAAACAAAGGTATGGC
This sequence comes from Protopterus annectens, assembly GCF_019279795.1. Lineage (NCBI taxonomy): Eukaryota > Metazoa > Chordata > Ceratodontiformes > Protopteridae > Protopterus > Protopterus annectens. The sequence continues at coordinate 1,570,614,419 of NC_056743.1, forward strand.
ATCTAATCCAAGGAAGTCATTGTTCCACTGTATTCGGCATTCATCGGACCTATCATTGAGTACAGTACCCCCTTTGGTATGTACCTAACCAGGCATATACAACAACTGGAACAGCCACAGAGATTCCTCACTAAAATAATACAGGGCATAAGTAGTATGTCCTGTGCAGACTGCTTCAAGGCCTTATCCCTGTATTCTGTCTCCTACAGGTTTTGAGGGGAGATTTATGCCTGACAATACAGAGCATTGTCAGACCCCACTTTGATGGATCTCCAGGAGTGCCTAGAGTGTGAAAGTGTTAATCTCATGTTATATATCATACTTTTATTTGGTTTTATATTAAAGTGTTTGCTTTAACATACTGGCTGTGGCCGTGGTAGTTGGACCATTATTTTTTTTGGTATGATTTTCATTTTGTTCATACTTAAGACAAAAATATGCTTGTATCTGAATAAAAGGCACATTCTCATTGTATGTCTTGCATATATATTATACATAATACATGGTACCAAATAGTATTGTGTTTTTCAAAATGTTTATTCTGGTTTACCTTGCTTTAATGAAAGTGTTATATTAGCTGCCATATTTTTGTTAATATGTATTTTGATGACAATGCACTAGGACTTGTCTCCCTGGCTGCCACAGGAAAAAAAAGCAGTCACTGAATAGCCAGACATTACTGACTGGTATTTCATCATTCGTTGTTCAGGCAGCTTATGACCTTAGGCACTTGCTTCAACCCAGTTAACTTTTAAAAACAATTCAGCATATCTGGACATGGCCAAGGCCTTTGTCATAACCCCCATGCAAGCATTATTACAGACTTGTAAATTTGAATTTAAATCCTTATATTGTCCAATGGATAGCTAACTTGTTATCTGAGAGAACCCATTCCGAGTCACAGGTGCCACTTCTGAAAGCAAAAAAGTTACCAGTGGTGCACCACAGGGCTCTGTGTTGGGTCCTCTCTTATTTGGTATGTATTTTTCAGATCTTTAGCATGCCTGGCCCATGGCACTCTAAGTTTGTAGATGACTGCAGGTTGGGTGTTCTTATTTGATCTTTCACTGATTCGCAATTGCTCTATCATGGGTTAGATCATGTTACCAACTGGTGCAAGGACAATGGTCTCAAATTAAATGGAAAGCATGTAGCACAGCTCATTTTGGTAAAACATTTTACACACCCTATAGGTGACACACCCCCAATCACAGACTGTCATAAGGAATCTAAGCATTTTTGTTGATAATTCCTTATTATTTGACCATCATGTTTCCACAGTAGTTTTGGAAACTGTCTATCTGGCTCATTTAATTTCAAAAGGCATCTCTACTAAACCCAAAGAGGTCTTAATTTTCCTTTACTCCTATCTAATTAGATCCATTGTTGAATATAATGCACCTTTTGACATGTATCTGCCTAAACACATCAGAGAGTCTTAACTAAAAAGATCTGTGGCCTCAAAAATCTAAGCAATCAGGATAGACTGGTAGCCATCTCTCTGTATTTGGTATCTTATATCACTCCATGGAAATTTGTGTCTGGCCCTTAGAATCATAAAAGAATCAAACTTTTTTAACCTACTATTTATTCATAGAACAGAATGTACATCAAATACCTGGTTAAAGGAACCTCTACAATTGTGTGATATATTCATATCCCAATGTATCTCTCACCTTTCAGACAGACTTCCACTACATGTTAGAGGGACTAACACCTTTGCCACCTTCAAGGTTAACCTAGATAATTTGTCGGGCAACCTCATACTCCCTCGGTCTATCTTGTCTTACTTTCATTGAGGCTGGAGGGAACTTCTGAGTAGGGGTCTTTGGCTAGGTTTGCAACAGTTTGTAGAGTGATTGCCAAGTCCTCACCTATGAACATACAAACCTAAAACAGAAGCTTTCTTCTGATTACAGTGGAGGGGAATTAAGGTATGTGGATAAGTGAATCACAATAAATCCCAGAGCACACTTGTCAACTGTCCAGAATTTCACAGAATGTCCAGATTTTTGCCTCATATTTTGGGTCTGTTCCTCATAAAATATGTGGTTTTCTGGCAAGTCATTGAGGATTAAAGTCACTAAATAAAGAGAGACATTTGAGTTTCAGACTTCTTATCCTTCAGAAAATGCATGCTAAATTGAAGAACTTCCAGAATTGTTTTTCGCTCAGTTTTATCCACCTGTATTTATATACAGAAACTTTCTAATGATACTGCTTAATTAAAAAAAAATAACTTGTACATACATCAGAAAAATTGCTTGACAAAAATCTTTTTGTTTTTTTTCTCTTTTTATTTTATTGTTCTCAGTGGAGCTGTCTGTTACTGTGGTAGTGGTGCTGCGGTAGCATTGTCGCCTCACAGTAAGACGCTGTCTGGTTTGATTCTCAGCTAGAGTGTCTTCTGCATGGAGAAATGCATGATTGGGCGTACCTTTGTTGAAGGTTGTGCATCAGAGCTGGCAACTTGGTACGTAAAAATCTACTGTCAATCATTAGCAGACCGGAGTTCCACTGTGGTGACCCCTAACCGGGAAAAGCCGAAAGACACAACAACAAATGGAGCTGTCTGTTATCAACTATGTCCTAGAGCTCCTTGCTTGATTATTCACCACACCCTCCCCGACATCCACCAGACTTACTCCTTTGGACCAGGGTCCCAAGGATAGAAATTCTTAATACAAGTAGTATGGAGAAGTGCAATGTGATCTCAGTACCCTGGCATTATGCCAGCCTAATAGCTGTGGAGTTTAGTTTGTTTTTTTGATATGCCACATCCACTGTGCCATCCCTCTGGAATAACGTCATTGAATTCCAATAATTGCTTCTGCAGTCCTTGGCTGAAATTCTTTCCCTCCACTGGACAGGTGAACTGAGAAATATACCACTCTGTCCTGTTTGCTTGGATGAATATTCAGGGATTGGGCTTACTAATTGGACCTGAGCAACCAGGGTCCTGTGTCTCAGTGAGGGATCCATTCCTCTATGCAGTGGAGCTGCCTGCTTGAAAAAAAACTTGCATGCAAGGAAGATAAATATTGAATCAGTCTCTCTCATCTTCCCTTAGAAAATGTAGAAACTTTACTTTTAATTCCCTAATTTACAAATATACATTGTTAATCTACTCCGCTAAGGTATCCTGAAACTGAAAAATAGCTGTATTTATTCCCTTTACAAAAGGGCCGAACAAACCAATATTGAGTCTTGGTCTGTCTTTCTGCTTTGTCATCGGGCAGAAATTTAGGGAAAAGATCATTGTAATGATGTGCAGGACTAACTCAGTAATCTGGCTGTGACGACGAAAACCACATAGCGTTCAGGATGGAGTACAGCACCACGGTTACAATTAAGCATTGATTAAGGCAATCTTACTGGAACAATCTTTATTTACCGCAAACAACATTTGATTCTATGGACTATGATTTGCCACAAAGCAATCAGAAGTCCTGGGTGTCTGCAATGTTGCCTATGAGTGATTCATAAGCAATGTCTAATAACAATAGAGGATGAAACTCAAAATATTTTGTTTTCTTCCTTTATCAAGACCAGCGTTTCTCCCCAGTGTGGGCTCTTTCCTTAGGTCCTTGTTATCTGTAGTATTCATCAGTATCAATTAGTTAACCAGCTGTAGTAATGTCATCTTAAATACCCTATATACTGATGGCCTGGTTCTTGTCTGACCCACTCCTCTTCTGTTTTTATCATTTATTTTTATATTTTTAATTTTTACAGTATATAGTTGATGGCACTTCTATTTACTCCCTATTTCCATCACAACTCTTAATTTTTTTGTAAACCCCTCTTGTCACTTACCTTCACTGGGACTGCCACCCTTATTGGGGTTTTTATGGTGAGATGCAGTGAGTTACCACTCATGGCTAGAGGTTGCTATTTTTTTTTTTTTTTTTAGTTTTTACTACAGGAATGTAAGTCAAAAGTGCTGGCAGAGTTGGTATGACTTAGCACAAAAAATCTAGACAAAGCCCAAAATAATGGGGGCGGGGGGCTAAGGCCTAAAAATAGGGACAAAATACAACTCATATTCTGGACATTCTGCAAAAATCTGGACAGTTGAGAGGTATGCAAATACTTCTTTCTCCTGACAGAGGTTTGTACTACAGTAACTGTACAGTTTGGGAAAGGTGGCTCCAAGCTACCCCCTCTGACATGCCCAACAGGCCCATCTATTATTGAGCATGCAAGCTGAACTACAGATGCTGGTTGCAGAGTTAGGCATGTCACACCTATGACGGCAGACTGCATACTGCATCTTTGTACTAAGGAAGCTACTGAATAGTTGCTACAATATGGCTTTGACAGTACATGTACTTTGTTAACAAAAACTACCACCTTAATCATAACAAGATTAAGGTCATGCTGTCTGGTTCTACCTTAGGCTCAGATCCTGCCTAAGCAATGGAATACATGCTGTGTTCTTAATCCATTATTTTCCCCTTATTTTTTAGTGTTTCTATTGTAATCCTTAACTTGTGTGCATTTTTATTTGCCTATCCAACCAGTATGCCTAAACATTTAGAGGCACTGAGTTATATTTCTTACTTGGCTGCAAATGGATAGTGCATGACAGCTCTTTTCTATGGCTTTGATAATATCTGAAATTGTGTCTTCTGACTAGCTAAAACAACTGGCTATCAGATGAATAAACACTGGTTACACTTATAACAGGGTTGTGTTGCACAAAACTAGCACTGCTCTAGCCTTAATTTCCAACTTATTTGGGCAAGGGTGTAGCATATTAAGTCACACAATGGCTCAGGTCACATCATGGCCACAACCTTTTCTTCAACCCCCATTATATTATGGGGATTACATAAGCTGTGTATCTACTCTGTGTATAAAAATGTTGTATTTTCTCTTACTTGTACTGTGATTCACTCATCTGGCCTGTGCAGATATTAGACAGACTCAATTTTTTTTGCTTTAACCACCCCCCATGACCATGTGGCCATCATTAAGCCTTCTCTCACTCCAGCCAGTTGGCAGTTTGGTACATTCATTCCATCAGAGGTGACAGTCATACAGTCCATTTGCTTTTCCCAGGGTGAAGGTCAAGCAACTGGAGTGGTGTCAACATATTACTCAAGGAACTGATGTTTTTGCTTTAAACCCTAGCTATTCCAATTGCACAGCAAGTTGGAGGGTGGCCTAATGGTTAAGGTGTTTGCTATACAAACACAAGGTGCAGTGTTTGAATCTCACAAGGGATAATTGGCTAGGCTTAAAATGGCTCGCAAGGGCAGGTAGCTTAGTACTAATCTATGACTCTATGCTTAGTAATATATTCAGGGTACAGCATGAGCTAAGTTTTAGAAAATCTTGTGTCACCACCTTTGTTTAGAGACATAGCCTCTTATAAGACCCCTACCCCCTTGAAGTAAGTATTTCTATGAGGTCTTCAGCCTGAACTGTCAATTTGGACATGGAAAGTGCACCCTGGACATTTGATTCCTGCCCCTCCTCCCCTTCTGAGATACAGGTAAGTAGGCATTGCCTCACTACTCACCCCCCTTCCCATTTACAGTTCCTTCAGTACTGGGCTGGAAAATTAACATGGGTCATCTTGGTCATTTTTAGCCACTTCTGCCATAGGGCTGGTGGTTAGAAAGTCTCCATTTACAGCAGCCAGGATTTTTATTTTAATCTTCCCCCAGTGGCCATCTAGCTCTGACTACCCAACTGCTTTAATGACCCATTCATTTTCCAGATACAAAAGCCATGTGGCCTATTCATTTCAAGGAGATGAGAGACAAATAAACCAGGAGTAGAAGTTATTATCCATGCAGTAAGGATCATGGTGCAGTAATCACTGCTCATAGTGGTACATGAACATTACCACATATACTAACTCTACACCAAGGTGGTGCACCTGCTGTGCAGTGCAGATATCAGTAGACTCATTGCTATGTGCAATCCACTTACACTCTTATAGGTGTCACCACTGCAGTGAACCATACCATTATCATCCACCAGGAAGGGCAAACTGGTATCAGGCAATCACTCCTGGCACCATCAGTGTCCATACTGCTAATCAAACAGAGGTGTCTGGGGCATAGTCAGTGCTTTATCCCTCTACATTATGAGGCTGGGCCAGCTCAGCCAGATCAGCCAGGATTTTGCATTAAGGACAAATTTACAAAAACAGAAAAATTAGAACTTTCAGAAATGAACCAGCAAAATGCTGCAGTGCCTCTGGAGGCTGTTTCACCGGGATTTAAACTGGCAGTGTGGGACTTGGGATTGGGCTGCTGATCCCAGGACAATCCCACTCAAATAGGGATGTCTGGCAACCCTGACTGAGACAGAACTCTAATTCCACATTAATTACTGTGCAAGCAATGCATGTACACACACACACACACACAATGCACACATGGCATACAAATGACACAAACACACAATATAAACACACACACACACACACACACACACACATACACACACACACAACTCTGGTTTTCATTCTGTCTACAAAAGGATATACTTAAACTGTGCTCATATCTAACAGTTCCGATGTTGTAGGGCATCTAGTCCTAGTTTTATTCAACCATCTCTTAGTACTTTAGTACAGAATGATGCATCTCAAACTTTCTAGTTTTGTAAGAATTAACAGAGACAGAACCATTTAGCAGTTTGTGACAGTGAAACTTTTTCTTGGCGGGGTATCCAGAGATTTACATTTTGTACTCAAACCTAATGTTGCTGCCCCCACTACCCACTTGTCATTTTAAAAATGTACTCAGCCCTCAACATGCTACCCCCAGATACATGGGAAGAAGCACGTTATTTTCAACTGTTCTAGTTTAATGGTGTATTCCTTTTGCACAATAATTCTGTGTGTAACGCTGTACTGTGAATATTCATTTACACAGTTTTAAACATTCTGTGCTTCTTGAGTGTTGACATTTGCAAGAGATGCTCAGAAAAAATGTACTCATTTCAGTACACTGAGTATGCCTAGCTACATCCTAAGACTAGCCTGTGGATGCTGTGACTGCTTAGCTTTTCAAGATGATTCCTGATTTGACAAAACTAAAAACAGGCTTCCAAATACCACTGGAATGCCCAAAAGAAACTACAGTGCTTATATAACACCCTGAAAGCTGCGCTACATACTGCAACCAAGGACACTGTTACATTTTAGTAAGGAAACTGGTGTGCATTATCACAGCATTATCATATGAATCTAGGCAGTCTGCTGCAAGACTATCTCTGGAGCATGATAAGAATACAAGAGAAATCTGCAGGAATGAATCACAAGAAAGGTTTTGGCAGGCCAGAGCTCTTTTACCAGAATGTGACAGGCTGCATGGTGCAAAAGTGAGGCAACCATTTTCATGCTGGACATGTTTACAACTGCTGCTTCAGCTACTCACTCGCTTCCTGAGTAGAAGCAAAGCTTTTTATCTAGCACGTGTGGGCTGAGTATGAGATTAGACTGTGTCATCTGTAGGCTGTCAGTAAATTATTAGTCACAGCACTATAGAAACAATTAAGAAAACAGATTTCCCTAAACTTACACTGCTGTACTTCCCTAAATTATAAAGCAGTGAAAGAAGCAACTTCCCTTACACCAGCATATTATAAAAATATTCCTACTGTTCTGGAAGCAATATTAATTTACTTCTACAGCATTCATTGGTGTCAGAAGATTCAATTGGGAGTGGACAGGCTGTGTTACTGTTGTGTGAGGGTGTGTATACGTCTATTCCTGTCTCGTCCAGTTTTGCATACATATGTATATGAAAACTGACTTTGATATTATGTAGTCACCTAAAGGGCAGTTTCAGCAAACAGGAAACAGAATACAATGAAAACTGGTAGGATGGAGATATTTTGAAGCTTTGAGAACATTCTGTACTAGTAGCTTTTTGTTACCATTTTCCTAGCTGTTTTTACTTTAAAAAGATGTGATATTTAGTTATTTCTGTTGCACCGATTTTACCACAGATGCATACTTATGTGAAGAAATACATTATGGCTTTTTACAGGACAGCTGTTACATCCAAACATTGTTTATGTATATGTCATTATATTCATTACAGGCTGCTAGGAATGTTAGGCTCATTTAATTTTCCAGTTTCCCTATTTGCTTCCATTTCCACATTTTCAATGAAATCTTTATTTTAAACTTAATATTTCTAGAGTTTTTATATTCCTTTCTCTTGCACCATTAAAATCCCCAGCTGATTTTATTTGGAGTCTGTTCTATGCACCCACCACTCATTCTGTTAGGAAATACTTCTTCACATAGTTTCTTATTTTGCTAAGCTCCAACTTCAGTCCTTATCTCCCTTATCCCTACTCATCTGCTTACACGAAAGATACCATCCTACTTAACTATTTAAAAACAATGAAATATCTGAAAGTTTCATTTGTACCCCCTTTTACCTTGTCTTTCAAGGTGCCCATGCCGCACTATATCCACATACTGAACTAGAAGCTTTTTGCTACACTTTTCCTTTGCTTCCTCTTTTTCTTTGTACTTACAGTGGTGCCACCTACTGGGAAGATTCAGAGCAGGGGACCTTTGTAATTAGGTTCTCTTTTAGGTATCAGAGTGATACATCCTGTATTGTGACTCCAGCTGTCCTGTGGGATGTACCTGTGAATCCCTATATCATTCAGGTACAGTCGGAGAGGGGGGGGGGTAGTTTCCTACAGTCATTTTGTAGGTGGTATACTCAAGATCCAGGTTTATCCAGAACAAGTAAGAGATTATCTCAATTTGCTTCAGACTTCTGATATGACATTTATAATGAAGACCTCTCTTGATAAATGTTTTGCCCCTATTCAGAAAGCTACAGAGCCCCCCAGGGTTCTTTTTAATCTAATGCCACTAGACTATGGGATTATTATGTTTTGTCACTCCTTTTGCAGGTGAATGTGGCTCTAGTGGGAGTTACCTACTCCTTTATGTATATCATGGGTTTAGGAGCAAACTGTGGTATATCGTCTGTTGTACTTTTGGTAGTATTTTTTCAAGAAACTAAACCAAGGAATGCTGAGTCAATGTTGATTAGATCCTGCTGGTTTTTGTTGTGGGACTTCAATATCCAGGCTGACATGGAGTCTGTGTCCCATGGAAAACAATTCCTTTTTATTAGTATGGCATTTCAGCTTACTGAAGCTGCTACCTTTGTTACTCATCAGCATGGGCATACTCTGGACTTGGTCTTTCTGCTCATTGTTTCCATGTGTGACACAATGATATTACTGGTCACGTTATGAACATGGTTTCACTCCAAGATTTAGACTTCCTTTGTTCTGTCTTGCACCAACCCTTAAAGAACCTTAAATAAACACTGGCCCTTATCACCTTCTACATGTATGCCCAATTCACTTTGTGCCATATAAGACAGAGAATGACTTTAAACTTCATATACTGAGGTGGACGGATCAAAGACTTGAGCACCAGTTCATGTTGCATTTGCTTGCTCCAGAATAGACTTCAAATGGTTTATCATTACTTTTATCTTTTAGATGCATACCTCTCAACCTGCAGACATCGAAAAACAGGAACAAAGGTCCTTGAAAAGTATGCACATCCACTCAAAAATCTGGGTATCTAATTAGTATAAAATGTGAAAAACAAATAGCACATACCTCTTCCCACTTCCAGTAGGAAAGTGGGATACTACTCAGAAACATGTTTAAAAAGGAGAGTGACAAAAATGATGGAAAAATACAAGCACAGTATCAAAGAGACTATGAAATCTAGGGACTTTAATAAACTGTAATGCAAATTTCTACCATACATGCTCATTTATGTTTGCTTCTGAAAAAGCGAGATGAAAGAACTTTCTATTGCGGAATCTCATGTAGCTCTGAAATTGTTTCTCTTTAACAATCCAGTTGATCACTAAGGGTGATCTCTGCAGTTAACTCAACCTTCTCTTCTTACACCTTTGATTGTGATGTGCTACATGGTGCACTCTGGGTCTTCTAGTATGAACTGTGTGTATGTAGCCCTTAGGAGAACTCATTCAACTGAGGTATTACCTAAACTGTTCACATGTCATTTGTTTGGAACTAATCTGGTCAACTACATTTTATGATTTATCTCAGTTAACTCTCTTTTTTTGTTTGTTTGTTTGTTTGAATAAGCTACTAAACAGAGGTATGTTATAGGAGTTGTGTCTGCTGTGGTGTTTCTGAAATTTAGGGACACAGAGTGATGTTAAACTATTCTCATTTCTTTGAGTTTGTGTAATCGCAGAGTTGGCATATATAAGATTTAGCTGAGTGGGGGCCAAAACTCCTCATGTGTAGTGGGGGCTTGCACTTCTGCAAAATAAATAACTAAATGCTAAGTGCATGTGTTTTCAGTGCAGTTGTTTTGTTTGTAGGTGTTTTTTTATTGCTTGCAGTGAAATGTGATGATATTTTGGGAGTGATATACTGAGCTGAGATGAACTCAGCTGAGATAAATAAATGAGAGGTTGTACTACCATTGCTACACTGACAAGACACAGATGTACCCTTCCTCAGGGTTGTACGCCAGTTGTGAATTCCTAAGTGGATGAACCAGACTGCATTTATCAATGGACAATTTGTGAGTAGCTTAAGGTCACTTCTTTCAGGATGATTGTAATGGCAATTCAGGACACATTCTGAGACTCATGTGGTCCAACTTTGGACCTCTGTGTAATGCACATAGATAACAAGCTGGGATTTGTGTCTGATGTGCATATCCCTGGAGTAATTGTTGAAGACACTGATGCTAAGGAACTAGCTGTTATCTTTTATGATACTGTATGACTAGTTCTTGTCTTTTTTTAAGTGAAGTGCCTCCATCTTAGGAATACTGCCCACTTCATACACATTACTCCACCCAAAGATCTCCCTGTTGAGATTCATGCCTGATTTCTTCTGACTTTGATTACTTCAAATTTTTGCACCTGTGGCTTCCAGACTCTGAACTTACCTACTTGGCAGCTGGAACAGAATTCCATAGCTCACTTACTAACTGGTCCCTCTCAAAGTGCCATAGTACAGCAGTTCTGCTCAAGTCTGAGCCAGTTATCAGCCTGATTTCATATTCTGGTCTCTTTAGCCTACATGGCATAGCCTGCCCCCTCCAATTATCCTAATTTCACTCTCCACTCTGCCATGCTAGGGCTGCCAATCATTCCAAGGGCATACTTTGGTGCTTCTGATGAGATTATTTCTTTCTAGGTCCTTCATCTTTAGATTCTACTTCCTCAGTGTCTTAGAGAGCCCCTTACATCAAGTAGATTCAAGAGGTCCCTTAAGACATACCTGAAAATCTATCTTTTATTTACTAGACGTTGCTACTGAACATTTGTATTTACTGAAAATATATTAATGTTTTGCTTTTTTGTGGCTTGGTTTACCAAATAGCATAGAGCTTATCTTTTGCGCATTTAAATATACTTAAACCTGAAATGGGACTATGATACTTCATAGGAATTTTCAGCGGTGTCTTTTTGTAGTGGTAGCAACATCCTCTCATTTTGTTTTGGTTGCATATTGTCCTGTATACCCACAACATCTACTGGAGCTCCTTGTGCTCTTTGCAGGTTACCTGACTGCCCTTAGATTATCAAATATAATTATACTTAAATCACATTCCACATTTGCAGCTCTCTGATTTTTTGTCTCACTGGACTCCTGTTCCAGGCTAGAAAAAATCTCACACTTAATTGGGCACTGAATTGTGACATAGTGAGCAAGCGTGCACGCACGTGTGTGTATATGCATTTTAATATACATGCTTTAACAAATATGTGTGCATATCTTGTTCTCTGCCTCTGATACACGCAAACATGTGTGCGTGTGTGTGTGTGTGTGTGTGTGTGTGTGTGTGTGTGTGTGTGTGTGTGTGTGCGCAAGTGTCTATACCTTATTCTCTCTGAAGATTTAGACTTCTTTCCCCACTTTTTATATTCTCATTTATATATATATATATATATATATATATATATATATATGTGTGTGTGTGTGTGTGTGTGTGTCTGTGTATACATATATATGTATATATGTGTGTATATATATATATATATATATATATATATATATATATATAATATAATATATAGAGAGAGAAAGAGAGAGAGATTGGGAATGGAAGAGAGGGAGTGATAAATAGAAACATGTATGTGTGTAGATGAATTAGAGAGAGAGACAAAGAGGTAAATAAAGATATATATGTATCTATGTATATACACATATACAGTATATACAATATATATATATATATATATATATATATATATATATATATATATATATATATATATATATATGGGTCTAGTATACATGATCGAAATTTCAGAAAGCCGAAACCCATATAGCCGAGACCTGCACTCCCCACCACCCCCTTAACTTTAGTATACCAACTCCGAGATCGCACTACAGTGCGGTAAATGGAAATTCTCCCATTCCGCACAATGAGGAGCTGTCCATTCAGAATGTTCGAAATTTCAAATGTCAATCATATGGTCTTGGCCATATGGGCTTCGGCTTTTTGGAATTTCAAACATCGGTAGGGGACCCATATATATATATATATATATATATATATATATATATATATATATATATATGTATATATACATATACATAAACACACACACACTCATACCTGCTTCCAATCAGAGTCAGATATAAACACCCACTGGTGGAATAAAACATAGTTTCTTCTTGGATAATATAAATCAGGAACATCTATTTATATTTTGTGAAAATTAATTTGTGTCATTCAGTTTAAGACTGTCCCCGGGATTCATAAAGTTTGCGCCAGGTGAAGGCGTAGCGTCAGTGCTCTAACACCAAATATGGCCACCGAGCGATCCAGGTACGAGCTGTTTCCATGTGCACTACCTGCATACGCTACGCCCGCACAACTCCCTGGCCGTCTATGCTAATTACTCCATGTGCAGCAGTGTAGCATGCAAATGAAGGTATGTAGCAATCCAGGAAGTGGTGCAGGCGTAATGTAAGCATGCAGAAATGTAAACCATAGAAAATGGTTTACAGTTTTGCAAACATAAAATCGGCGCCATGACAGCCAACCAAACACATGTATTATATTGTTAATATATGCCAATGGCTAAATATATGGCCATTGGCATAAAAAAAATGTATAAAGTATAAAATTAATATTTAATATATATAGTCGCACTATCATGACGTGGAAGCGCAGGGCAGTGGTGCGCAAAGGGATCTCAAGAAAAATATAAAAATATACAATAAAACTGCAATGTAACACATATCACGATTTCCCCATAATAGTCAATGGCAGGCATGCTACACCATACTATGGCGCAAGGGTTGCTAAAGGGCTGTGACAGTGTTATGCGCTGTAGCTAGGAATTAGTAGGCAATGCCATGCAAATGAGAGGAGTAATAGTGAATCACAGATTCCCCGCTGGTGTAAGGATGCACCTCACAGAGTAACATTATAACACCGAGGTGTGCCCTTGAGATAAAGATGACATCAAGAGAGGGGTGTGTCGTCATTGCTGTAAGCACATTGGAGCATTGCTAAACCAGTTTGCCCCTAGCTAGGCAAAGCTGCAGGATAGGGGTGTGTTGAACTGGCCATAGCTTTGCTTAGCTGACAGTACACAAGGTAACTGAGTATGCATGTGAACTGAGATGAAAACACCCGTAAACCCGGTAAACGGGTTTGCGCGGCGTGCACTGCAGCTGAAACAGGAAGGATATAGGAAAGAAATAAGGAAATGCTGCAGCAGGGAAATTGAAGTAGAAATGACTAATTAACACCTACTACCTATCTGCCCAAAGGCAATTAGAAGCATAGCTACACACTGTAGGCTTTCTCTGCACCATTCATGAAGTAACTGAGCCTCTGTCAAGCATAGCCAATGAGGCAATTCCAGGCAGAGTTGCTGGAAACTGTTGATGACTGGGGTGGTGGAGGGTGAAAGGGGCACTTAGTGATCTAAAGAGGGCATGTTAATGTGACAATTCAACACTATTCAATTTCCCCAACAGGTCTCACAGCTATCAAACTGGACAGGCTCCCCCACCCCCTGGCTGTATGGTTCTGGGACACATGATCCCAGGGGTGTATATTCTGTTACCCATTCACACAACAAGGTTTCCCTTGAAGTGTGGCAGTGAGGGGCTATGCCTAATGTAGTTAGGAATGTAATGTATTGTCTCACAGTACATTTATTATATGTTGTTATTTCAAGAGTAAGTGAAGCTCAGTGGGTTTGGGAGCCTTCACCCTTTGCTTAGCCTAACTTATGCATAGAAATCATCTAAATAGGAAATAGGTGGAAGCAACGTTAATGTCAACAGTGTAATGGTTACAGCATCTGCACAGTATCTGTGCATTCAAGGTCCCAATCCCAATAAAGGCAGGGATGTTTATTATGTTCAAAAGTATACCACAACCACAGCTTGCATATACAGGTAGTAATTGTCTGTATAATAAACATTCAAAACACCCATATAAACCCATGTGTGCTGGAGAGTAAAGTCAGCAGAGAACGTAATGTTATGTAAGCACACAGTGAGATGTTACTTCACTGAAATGCATATATCCTGAGTAGTTAGCGAATGTGGCCGTGTTTGCACGCACAGGTTATATGTTACAAAGTTTGTTTAACTGTGTTTAACTGCTGCTATAATGTTACACAACCACTTTTAAACATGCTTACAACTGCTTAAATGAGCCTTATTCTGGAGTAAAAAAACATTTTTAAAGCATCGCAGGTGTTGAACCCTGGACCATGCACACTATAGTCATGGGACTTACTACTAAGCCATCTGAGATGTATACATGTTTCATGGTCTTTAGACTACACCTTATACCATAGGCATTCCACTGTAATGATCACAAATGGGACAGTCACTTTGTGTACATATGTACAGTACATTGTAATGTACTGTAGTTTGTAAACCAGCACATTCAAGTCTACATATGTATTACTGTTACAAATTAATAAGAAATATATATATATATATATATATATATATATATATATATATATATATATATATACATGTCAGTGATATCTGCACATACATATATATATACAGTTATATCAGTAGCCATATACATAAACATTTATGAGCACACTTTGTGACACAGAAGAACTCCAAAGGAATTGAAGTGTACACAAAACTCATGCAGCTCTGGTATCATAACTATTAATATGAACCTAATTCACCATAGAAGGGATGGTTGTTGTGTATGTGAAGATTGGGGTGGGGAAGAAATGATGGGTAATGAAATCATGCTTCAAGGAGGAACTGGGTCGGATGTTCAATAAGTGGACTGGAGGGGTGTACATGGAGTATGGGGACAATATAAAAAGGACACAAAACAAGAACCTTTCTCATTCATAATACACCCTGTCATGTCACATTGCAACACCTAATTTCACAAACATATGAACATTAACATGTATCAGACATATATACACCAACTGTCACATTTTTTTTTTCAGTAGTGAGGAATGCCTGTAGTAAAATGTATATTCTAAATACCATAACATTTGTACATATCTCAGATGCCTCAGAGGTAAATTCAGTGACTGTGGTGTTCATGGTCCTGGGTTCAAGACCTGCAAGGGCTGTTAAGTTATTTTGAGGGTCAGAATAAGGGCTGTTGGATGCAGGTGGATTAAAGCACTCTTAAGCAGTTGTAAGTGTGTTTCCACGGGTTTGCACAATGGTAAGCAGCACTAAAACATGGTAAACAGAGAAGCGCTTCACAGGTTTAACCTTTGCTTAACTTCGTGCAGACCACAGGCAAACCTGCTTACAACCGCTTAAATGTGCCTTATTCACACTTTCCCTACCAGTGCCTACTCTGAGAGGTAAAATAATAACACCTTCCAGGATTAGAACCCGCAACCATGTACTCCATCCTCAGAGTAACCTAACACTAAGCTACCTGACAACTCCTACTTTCCTATACTACAGCAAAAAAATGGAACTCTCTTCCTTCCCTTCTAAGAGCCACTACAAACTATGAACACTTTAAATCTCTTCTTCATTCTCTCCTTTTCCAAAATTGGAAATGTAATTGTATACTTCCTACCTAGATCTCAATTTATCCTAGTTCCATCCCACCCCCCTGGTTCCCCTTCTTCTGACACTCTCCCTAGCTCCCCTCTCTTCTTCATTATCTCCTCCTTCCTCCCTGAATAAACCCTTTATTTTCCTTCAAGTGCTATACTTACTCTCACCTTAAATCTTTTGACTTTTTTCTCAAGGTGGTCTCCTGGACTCAACCACAATTTGAACATTAGTTATCTGTTCTTTTTCTATCCTCTTCTGACACCTCTCCTTTAATTTCTTTGCTTCTTCTTCGTTTCTCTTATGCATCCCTGCTCTTGCATTCAAACTCTATCTATAATTTCCTTTCCTACTTTACTAACTTTCACAGTTGCACTAATATATCTTTTTCTTATGTATAGTGCCCAATGCACCTCATTCTTGTTTGGAAATTGTTAAAGTATTATGCTATTAGAACAGAGTGTGTTTTTGTGTGTATTAGTTTAGATCTGTTCTGCTGTGTTTTTGTGTGTAATGTATTATCATGGAGCTTTTCTCCCCGGGCCTCCACTGAAAATGGGCTTTCGGGCCCAGTGGACTTCCCCGGTTATCAAACTGGAAATAAATAAATAAATAAATAAATGTACCCAGTTGTGTATGCAGACAGGTTAAAACACAAAAGGGAGGAATGTGTTGAAATAGGACAACCCGCCATGTACCCAATGAAAGGTGTATGCTTATATATATATATATATATATATATCTATAGAGAGAGAGAGAGACATAGAGACATGTCGATATATACAGATCTACATATATATATATGTAGATATATAGATAGGTTAAAAACATCTACACATCTATGGAGATGCAGATAAACATATACAATAATATATACATCTGTATACATATATATATATATATATATATATATATATATATATATATATATATATATATATATATATATATATATATATATATATATATATACACACACATACATACATGTGTGTAGACAGCATCCGAAGTGTTCATATCTGAGTATAACATGGACCATAGCAATCACACATTCTGCCCCCCCCCCAAACAATATGAACATAACATATGAAGAGTATATGCCAATACACTATTACAAATATGTTCTATGGACACAGTCACCAACACAACTGCAATGACTGCAAATATCCATGACAGAAATACACAGACAGCTTTCATTTTGCAAAACTTTATTACATTCCGATGTATTGCCAAAAGGATTCAAGGACTAACAGTATCTGCATGCTTTACAGGAAGCATTTAACAGTGCCTTAATGAATCAGCCTGCAATTACCATAGTATTAGTCCACGAAGGGATAGGTGTTCACATAGGTAAAGAACACCCACACACATATAGACGTTGTATAAAAGGGGTTCCTACACACCTGCAGGTGCTATGTAGACCCACCAACATCTACCCCACAACAAAAATAATTACATCAATACATACTGTCATACCCTAACCAATTATTCAACTACTGTACAACATCTGCTGAAACCTTAACATACCTGGACACAGACACACTAACATGGCCCTATGTGAAATAGTTGCTGTTATACATTTGAACAGCTGCTGATGTTACAGGGTTTGTATGAACTAATCCCGTTGCAGAGGGTTGAAAGGTTCATACACCAGGAAGTGTTACTGAGTACTGATTATCAGCACAGTATGATACACATTAACACCAAACTAAATATGTCTGGTAAGCACACTGTAAACCCCCTAACATTATATGCATAGCTATGCAGCCTTGAGCTGGTCAAACATCCTGGTCAGACTGAAACATATTCAGAAGTATTAGGTACAGACAAACACTGCACAAGTAGCAATGTTCAGAAATATTACAGCAGTACTCACATTTAGACCAAATCATCTAGGCATTACACACAATATATTACTGTTTGTCTCCATACAGCTGTTGCAATAGATTCCAAACAACACTTCCAGGCTACCTTCCTCACAAGTCAGGCAAAGGGACAACGCCCAAGTGGAGTACTCAGTTATACTCTACTGTTGCCATAGTATTAGCTAAGGCAGTAGCAGCGCAGCTGATGTGCAGGTAATTAGCTACTTAGGAACACCAATTGGTTATCGGGATAGCACGTTACTGATCTGTAACTATAAAAGGTTGCCTTGTCACACATTCAAACCATCTGTATCTACCTGTAGGACAGTACAAAACACTGAAAGACAAACCAAAAATGAGTATTATACTAGTCGATAACACCTCCAATTATTAAGAAGGTATGTATAACATGTAGTATGTCTGTGTATGGAGTACCTGTCCTGTAAGAATTACAGTGTAATCAATGCATATTGTGGAAATAGCTATCTTGTAGTGATGTATTGTTGAGCAGTAGTAATGCTTGTAGTATTCTATGTGTGTACTGCTGTAGGTCACAAGGCAAACTCCTCATACACCACAAGGGATGATATGGGCTTGGAACTCACCAATTTGCTTCCAGCCACTGTCAGTGTCAGGACTGGTCCAACAAGTATGTGCTATAACAGGGGATCGTATATGTCGATTTATAGTAACAGTCGACATATGTATGGGTGTATAAGTAAGATGAACATGTCAAAGGTGGGCTTACTGTGCAAATATGGTTTGCATTGTGGGATATTGTGCCAATAACTGTGTAATGTAGAGTATTTTAGGCAGATCTGTATTCCATTTTACATAGCATTTCTGTTATGTTATGCAAACAGTAGTTATGTTTATTGGCAATTACAATACTCAGTAACAGGATACATATCACTTGTATTCATCTGGCAGTTTAGCAGCATGATAGCAAAGATAATTGGAAGAGCTAGGTAACTATCCATGCACATAACACATGTAATATCCACCTCTCAAGTATTGTTTGCAAGCAATAACAGCTGTGCATGTGTACATGTTATGCAAATGTGTAGTGACACTTGTTACAGGGCTGGACCGCTCTCGTATCGTTTGCAAGCAATAACAGCTGTGCATGTGTACATGTTATGCAAATGTGTAGTGACCCTTGTTACAGGGCTGGGCCAAATGGCTATGTGCACACCTAAATAGAGTGGATATTGAGAGTAGAGACACACTGGTTGAACTACCAGGTTTGTGTAGCCTAACCTCTCATTGCCAACTAACAGCCGCTTGCACATACTGTATGTAAGGTAGTTCACAGTACAGGTTGCATCATCTTTAACTCCAGTGTAACATCTGCAGTAGGAGTGTAAGATGTAGGAGACTGCTGCCCATGTGTAATAGCCGCATCATAGGTGATGGCTTACACTATCTGATTATATCCTGATCATGTTGATAGTGACATAAGAGTCTATTGATACATGACTGTTTGGAGAGTGGGTGTCTTTGCCCAACAGAGCTCATGGTCCTGGTGGATATGTGAGTATATACCCAGAGAAGGAAACAGACCTGTAGACACTTGCATCATCTGTAATCAACTATCAAGATGTGATGTGCTCCTCAGAGGAGGATTGCTGCTAAAGGTAGCTACAATGTTTCTGTAATAGCCAGTGTTGTCACGTCCATAACACAAATATTTACATGTGAGCATCACTGTCTAAAACATCTTCATAAGCAATAAGTAAACTAAATACAGTACTTGGTACTTGTAGTACTGAATGCTCATACAGGCATGTCCACTAGAAAGCTACTGGTGTTTACTAATGTCAGCTTTGTGTGTGTGGCCATCCTGGGGGAATGTTATCTCTATGCCATGTACACTGATAAACCCACCTAATACCACTCCCCACACATTGTCTGGGATGCAGCTACAGGGGTAAGCTGGAAGGCAGTCCAGTCTACAGCCATGACTGGACTGGCCAGTCATGAGTTGTAGGTTAACACATGCATCTCATCATCACAACCAACACATACCCTTACCAGAACACAGTAAGGACACCCACACACACTACCAGAAATCACACACATTCACAGATGCTTCTATGTATCTGGCTCAACAAGTGACCTCCCAAGCTGGAAGAGACAGACAACGAAATACACAAACTGTATGACATAGTTTGCATAATTGTGCCACACCTCAGAACACATGGCTGGAAACATGCCCAACAGTATTCATTTGTGAATGCAAACTCTAGCACTATGTTACACACCAACCTATACGAGGGCATACATACTCTCAGCTGCCTGTCTGCCATGATTAGCCACATACCCATACACTCAGACCACCTTTTGAACTATACACATGGCTCTGGCATATTCCATGTTGTTGTGCAGGACCTGTGATGCAGTAGCCTGAACTGCATGGAAACACATGTAGGAACTGTCAGGTCTTGTAGCCCATGCAGGTATGTCCCAAGGCCTGGGTAGCATTCTGCCATTGGCCAGAATGATACTGCAGTACAGGGACAAAAATATTGTATTCCACAATTGTCTAATTTAGTGGTGCAAGTCAAAGGGTATCCAGTATCTGTCTGCCTGGGATAACATGGTTGACAGACCATGATAATTTGTCAGACAGGGCCTGCACTTGTCACCCCTGGGAATCTGGATACTGCTGAGGGCTCATGCTTCCCTTATAGTACCTTCATCATGCACAGTTCAAGTGAAGGTCCACTGCTGTTACAGGGACAGCCAAGCAATAAACTGCAGGTTTCACTACACAATGATACATATCAGAAACACTATATGGACACACATATGTCAATCCCTAAAATGGAGAACATATCTGTGCAGTGACTGAGACATGTTTCAATGTTCCGGAGAGCACACGTGCATGACCATGTTATAACACATACCTCACCTCTTGCCCATTATCCTTTATTGGAACACACAGGCCGCAGGTGTGTCCATATTCCTGAAGGATATGTACACTCCCACGCTAGTTGCACTTGCATAACTTCAGATGCATTATGCTGAGAAACTACCTTTCTGCCAAAGTGGAATTCAAAAAGGACCTTGTGACAGATCACCCACTATGCCGCGGATTTCTCAACTGTCATAATGTGCTGTAATGGGGAAGATTAGGATTAGGTCTGAGACAGAAAACCATAATAATGGCTACTCTCAACTATTCCATTATGAACTGGGAAGACTCCTCATGTACCAACACCTGCGCTCAATGCATGTTGGATTCCATCAACCCCAATGACCTGGATCACAGTAGTCACACAAACAGGGCTAACAGTATGCTACACGTAGTCAGTCTCCAATGCCAATGTTATGCTTCCTAAGAGCAAAGTGGTGACTGTCATGACACCCATGCAGATGGACAATGCATGTGCAAATGCTGAATCCTACACAAATGAACCTTAAGCAGTCACATACATGCAGTGATTGTGCCATTGAAACAGAACCAAGATTCAACAAAACAAAAACAAGAAGGTAAACTGGTAGTACCATGCTTTAAACTGTACCACATAAGGTAGTAACTGTTGCAAGAGTGAACACACATGAGTGTAGGTGATCCCTGGTCAGCAACAGTAAGATGCAGATACACCATATAAAACCACACAAAGCTACTGTGAAACTAATCAGCCACATATTATGAGGCCAACCACAGAGCATTCCATAGCTGTGTCATTAATCATAATGGCAATGACAAGACCTGCCGTGCTGCACAGCACTATGGCATGGGAAGTACTACACCTACAGAAATAGCACCTGTTCATCCAGATAGGGTCTTGGAGAACCTAAACCCACTCCCCCCCCAACAGGTACACATAGTTATATATCCATGTACACTACAGGGCCCCTGTAATAGCAACTATGCCAATACAAGCTGCACTCTCTAAAGCCATACATACAGCTTTCAAGGGACCTGTCAACATCCCAGGGTGTATCCTACACAAATGTAAGAACAATCAGCTATCCACATACACATCATGTTCAATCATAGCTCCATGTCAGGCTGTGTACACACCGAATGGTGCACAGCCACAGTTATCATACCCCATAAAGGGGGAGACACCTTTGATAATAGGAAATAGTGCACTACTACCCTGCTGAGTCTGGTCTGTAAGGCCATGCACCATGATCAATGTATTAGATGTACTCAGTACAGATGTAGATGACAGTAGGGTTGATTCACACTGCATATCATGACCTTGCCAGGTCGTAGGACACCATCACCCATACTGTGTTCCAGCTACACTCAGTAAACTAGGTGTATATTCCTATGTCACAGGAGTGGTTGGCAACTGGACTGCTGGCAGAACCAACACTACAGAAGGGGTCTGACTAATACACGCACATCAAACCAGTGCCAGCCACAGTAATACAGGGTTCATTCCTGGTACTCCCCCTCTTTGTTATCTATACCACACAGACTAACACAGAAGGCATCTGCCTATTGATGTTTGCAAATGGCTATGAACTAGGTGCAATAGTTGACTCAATGTGTGCTGCGTTCAACATACAGAAGGGCCTTTGTGTGTCAGATGTGTGGTGTGTGATGTATGGCCACAATCTGACAGCTAAGTATTGCATTGTCATCCCCTATGTTAAAAACCCTGTACCCATGAGCTACCACCTATGCAGCGGTCAATGTAATGGCAACTGTGTGCGTATGGGATGCAGTTGGACAGTAGTCTTTCCTTTGATAGTTACTTCACCACACCAGTCAAGTAGTTATATGTGGCACCCCTAATCATGACAGGGTGCCATCCATGAATATAGAGATAATTGTTCAGCCATACTCAACACTCATGTGACCCATAATAAATCACATATTTTCTTTAAGGGTTATTGCCCATGTGTAGATGGCCTACACTGCCCTTCCCAATCCCTAGCTCCACTATGTAGCATGCAGCCTACCCTTAATAAAGCCATGTCCAACCCAGAGATGTTGGACATGCTACACGTAACACATCCTGATCCCAAATAAACACATACTTCATGGACATCCACCTTTCTAGTACAAGGATCACAACATGCCTGACAGATCTCTGTCCCATACACTTAACATACTCTTGCCATACTATGCATCCCAGTCCAGTGAAGCTGCACATCGCCCCTCTCTGTAACATGGTGTGATGACTGCATGCCAAATATATCAGTAACCCTGTGGATAAGTTCTGTGGCACTGCTTGAACTGGCCACTGAAACTTACCTGTCTGTTGCCTACAGCTAGGTAACCTGTCTGCCTAGGCTCATAAATGGCCCAGGGCATATAGCCTACTAGTTCACTATGACCATATATGCTATAGTTGATATCCAACCCTACAAATACCATCAGGCTAGCTATTGTCCCATGTGTTACACATGTGCAACACATGCAATACATGGCAGGATGCTACACAGCTGTACAGTGCCATGTAGATGTATATGGCGAAACACATACATGTAAAACATTCTGTGAGTTAGTCTGCAGGGTCACAGGTCATGTCCCTAAAGGCTATGTATGATTATATATGTGCCATATACACAGCATTAAGGTTGATTGCATTAATGTTAACACATCCAGGCATGTGCTGATAGGTAAAGATACCAGTACAGGCAAACAGACATACCCACGTCAAGACAACATCCACATGGAGTATGAGCAATGCCATCACATGACACACACATATATGGTGATAACATCACATCACCAGTAAGTGTCAAATGTGTGTGACTTAAACATGTCAGTGGTATTAGTGAAATGTAGATTTGCAAAGATTTATTTGTAATCTTAATAAATGTGATGCACATGTATGTTCAGCTGTACTTCTGTACTTCTCTGTGAGTTACTGTGACCTGTCTCCATCATTATGTCTTCCAGGTATGCCGTGTAGCAGGCTGCCAGTGTTCACCAGCTTGGAGAATGAGGTCCTCATCCCATACCTCCTCGACAGCCATTCAACACTCTTCAGCCATGTGCCACAGGATGCACAGCAGCGGGATGCCCTGTGGGAGAAACTCCGCAGGAGGTTAAATGATGTTGGCAGTCACAATCGCAGCTATCAGCAGGTGTGCCGACACTGCACTGACCTCATAAGATGGGCGAAACAGCATGCTAATGCAATCGCCAGGGAACAAGGTGCAACAGGTGGGGGGGCCACTCACCCAGCCCCCACTTACACGTACCTAGGAGCTACTGGCCAACCTGGGGACACCTGCAGACCTCCATCCACAAGCTTTAGCTGGTATTGTGGAGGTGGATGTCTCTCAACCACTGAGCCTGGAGTTGCCTGGTAAGTCAGTACTGCACATATAACACAACTATATTTCACATAGTTACATGTGTTACTGTACATTATGTAATGTAACATCATATGCAAGGCATGTATGCACACATGCCACATACTATAGTCTGCTACTCTATGTATGCACAGATGTGCATACTCCATAGTATACTGTATTGTAATGGCTTATGTGCTAACATCGATATTGCACCCTGTAGCTATCACACAGGTGTGGATAATGATCTTACTGCTGTGACACTCCTGTTTAGGTACCTCTGGCATTTTGCAGTGACAGCAGCCTATGTCAGGTGAGATTGTTATTATTTACCAGGCTTGATAATGCACAGATCATATTAATTGCATGCTATCTGCCATAACACACGTACACATAATGTATGGTGGTCCTGTTAATAGACACTGGTCAGACCTGCAATGCATCACAGTGGTTACCCATGTGAAACAATTGAAGACTATATGAAACACCTACACTAAACCTTCCAAACTGTCATTGCCAGATGTGTGGACAACTGTGAATACAATGGTGGAGGTGTGTTTCACTGTAGGAACAGGTACTACATATCAGCATTACACATGTTGTGAATACAAACAGTATTGTACAGAGAGCATATGTGTGCACACACTCTAAATGTGTTGGAGCTGGAGTATGACCGGCCCACAGGATACACCCTTGTGGATTATACCCTTGCTATGAATGTCACACAATGTCATGTGCTATCTGACATGTCCATGACATGTAGTGGGCTGACTGCAACACTGCTCAAATATCCTGAAAAACATGATGTATCACATCCCATACATACCACCCTTTGTCTGCATAACCGTGTCCTCAGTGGAGCATATGACATCTATGGGTGTATGTCATATGGGATAACACTGACATGTGAATTGGACAGAACATGTGTACATATGGCCTTGGAGGATGGCCAGAGACATGAAGCAACACACACAGTAGAAGTGATGTACATGTGTGTACACCCTGTTGTACATTGGCTCGACACAATACAACTATGGCCTTTGTGTAATGGTGATATTGCAGATGTGAAACAGTAAACATCATACAGGCCTGTGCACAGCTTGTGTAGGCATAACATGAAACCACCACATAACATGTCTTGAACATCTTGAGTGTGTCACAACATGAAAGCATTCACCTATACAGTATCCAAATACATACATGTGTTGCACAACATACACATACAACCACATCAGGCCACAGATACAGTGCAGTCACCTTGCTGGTGTCAGACATCACTGTCATGCCTGCTCCTCATGTGTGTGAGGTACACAGATAGCATGTGGGACATAGAGTACTACTAAGTTAGCCATGTATGGGCATAGTTGCCAGGCATCAGTAATATGGTTGCAGATGTGCAGGGGTGTCATCCATATACCCTTCTGTGACCTGTGTCACACATTCCACATTAGGGTTTAGTGTGTATACACCTCAGTGACAAGGGTCACATTCCACATTAGATATGTATTGCGTGTGAACACAGTCATGGCTATGAACTGTGTCAGTAATTCACACTGTATAGCAATAGTGAAGCCACATGATGCCCTGCAATGGCTATGCACATCAGCTCAATGTGCAGTATGTCACTGCATATTTGTATGGCAGACAGACAACATTGCATCAGCTGAAGGCCCATGTTAGTATAACACGTCCCTGGATTGGGACATCATTACCGTACTGTAGACTGGAAAGGACACCATTGTGTTACACATGTATGCATGTCATTCAACACGTCAGCAGAAGACATGTCATACTACATGTGACTGGCAAGGTCATACACCACACATCAGGCCGGTGTACTGTAAACCTGTGCTGGTCTGTGGCACCACTGCAAAGTAGGGACAGCCATGTCAAACATGTGTATACAGCCACATGCACAATGTCTGTAGACTCAGCTCAGGGGTAGGCGAAATAATGTTGAACAGACATGCACTGCTTTGGGGGAGATATGCAAGCTAGGGCTCAGGCAAACATAGTATTCAGTCGACATACCCTTCTACTCATGTCCTCACACATAGGGGTGGTGGCCAACACAAAGCATCAGTGGCAGATGTACAAAGATCAGCGATGGTCTGTTAACATGTGGTGTATGTGGCACACACCATGGCAGTGTGGTGCAACAGTGCAAAGTGCATGCATTGTGTTGCAGTTATGGGGCATAAGCTATTAACACAAATGGTGCAGTACAGGTATGTATGCTAACCACCACTATAATTGTGTAAGTTGCATGCCGTCTGCTATAACACATGCATGCTGTTGTGTGCAACTCAGGGATGTATAACTATAACTGTCTAAGCTGAATACTATCTGCCATATCACCTGCATGTTGCATGCCATTGGGTGCCATAGCGTGTGTCTGTGTGTGTCTGTGTGGTATAACTTGTAATGTACAGTTCTTGTCTTCCCCTCACAGGTGTTGATGTAGGTGCATTGCCTTCCTGCGGTCCACCTGATGTTAGTGTCCCCACAGACTCTAGCAGTGATGATGATAGTATGATTGAGGTACAGGCAGGGTTATCAGGGGCTGAATCTGTGCCATTGGTTGCCATTCCATCTGTATCCCCCTCATCCTCGCACACAGTTCCCCTGCCTACACATACCCCATCACCACTGGCCATAGAGGAAGGACAGTTGGTGGGTGGTAGCATGGAACAGGGAAGTGTGGAGACTATGGAAGGTGTGCCTGCACACCATGATCCCAGTCAATGGACTGGTGATGTCCCACACAGGCATGTGCCCAGTGCTGCTCATAGAAGGACCACTGGCCAACATGCCCCTGCAAGACAAAGATCATCAGCTGGAGTCACCAGATGCATGTTTCAGGCTGTAATGGAGGCACAGGCACATGCTGAATGGCACAACAGAGAAAGTATGAAGCTTCAGAGGGCTGCTGTCCATTCATTAACTGACAACATCCAGGCAATTGCAAATGCTCACCATCATCTTGCAGATGTTTTGGATATACGATTGGGTGACATGGTGGGAGTCCTTGACCGTGGCATGTCAATCATCAAGTGTGGAATATCTGTGCTGGAACATCTGGTAAGAGTGAGGCAGTGGGCACGTGGACATAGGTCAGCTACATCACCTGTTGAAGGTCTACGTGAACATGCTACTGCATATGCCCGCTCCAATAGTGGCGGTAGCAGCAGCAGTGCAGCTGGTGCTGTGCAGTCCACACCAGTACACAGCAGGCCACATGCATGTGGACCTGGATGACCCCAACAGGGACATGATTCCAGTGGACATGTCATCAGACAGTACCCAATCTGGACCTCTGCCTGGTAGTGCCCGTGCAACCCTAGGCAGGTGCAGGTCATGTGGCTGTGGCCGGACACTGTGAAACCTGCCTTGTACAGTCCACAGCTGTCAATAATACCCCTGTGTAGGCCAGCCACATGCCAGACCTGTGTGCATGCATACATACATATACACACACACACACCAGAAACAAATGTAGGGCACCTCAACAAACACACGCATAACATCCACACACGCCCAATGATATCACAGGTGCGAACACACACACATGATGTCATCCAATGGTGCAGCCTAGGCCTCTGGCAAACATTATCACCCTGTGCATATGATGATGCCTGTGCCACAGCCCTGTCATCCACACCATCGGTGCAGGGACATGCTCATATGGTCTGATGCACAGGGTGAACATACTAGGTAGACAACTGTAGATTAATATTGTTGAGTAGTGTTGACAGGCAGCAGACATACCATGTATTACA
Source organism: Protopterus annectens (assembly GCF_019279795.1). Lineage (NCBI taxonomy): Eukaryota > Metazoa > Chordata > Ceratodontiformes > Protopteridae > Protopterus > Protopterus annectens. Next base: position 1,570,642,377 of record NC_056743.1, read on the forward strand.
GTTTTAGAATGCATTTTGTACGTTTGCAGTATGTATCATGTGTAACAACACTAACAACATGTTGATCTTGATGTTCTGCCTTCCTCTTTTAGGTGTAGTTGCATGTGCCAGGGGATGTCAGTGTTTGCGGTTAGTGTCCCATATGTACATGTTGACTACTCACAGGTCTGTATGACAATACCTGCATGCACTTTGTAGCTTCCACAACGCAGTTCTAATCTCCCATGTTTCAGTTATGTTTACTGTTCTAATGATCCAAGAGCATGATAGCTATGTAGTAAGCTACTGTGTTCAGAGCCGTCACATCCATAGTGGGTGACACCACATGTATAGTTACCTGGAGCGGGGTGGAGGTAAAAGAGTGGTATAGCGGATGACAAGGGTAAAGACCAGTGGAAATAGTGGCTTCTCTTTGGGAAGCAGTAATACCCGCTGCCATGACAGCATGCAAACACAGACACACCCACACACTCAGGGATTCACAGACACAGTAACACACACTCTGACACACACACACACACACACACACACACACACACACTTGCCAGTGTTCAGATGAGAACCCCTGCCTATATGCAACTCATCATGATAGTACTACGCAATTACAAGACGCGCCACAGAGATTACACATGTACAGGTAGTTGGAATGGCCCAGGATTGAGGACATCGACAGGGATACTACAGTGCAGTGAGTGTATGTGGGGAAGGGGGTTCATCAGTAGGCTATGTAACAACAAGTCTCACCCCAGGGTGTACATGTTAACAGGCAGTTAGAATGCCCCTCTAAGATTGATGATATCAACAGGGATACTAGATTGCATTGAGTGGATGGGAGAGAGGGCATTAACATTTTACTATGGTAAAATACAGCCTCACTCCAGGGACCAGACAGCCATACACACACACACACACACACACACACACACACACACACACACACACACACACACACACACACACACACACACACACTGTGGCATTCACAAAGATATACACCTATGTCACACATATACAGACACTTGACATGTGTGAGGTTTGATCACCTGCATATGCCTTTTTTTCTACACCTCACTCTGTACTGATGTCAACAACAGTGTTCAGGAGAGTGAAAACATGTGGGATGTATTCCCAACCATACGTGACATATATGGACACACACACACACACACACACACACACACACACACACACACACACACACACACACACACACACATGCCAGTACTGTGAATCAAACACCTGTCTATCTCATGATAGGTATTACAGAAGTACAGCACTATTGCATTCACTACAAAGCTTACTGACTCTTTCCTTTACCAACTGTGCTGATATATGCACAATATATGCACAGGGGAGGTATTACTGTGTTACAGGTGTCAAGAGGTTTGCCTTCAGTGTCACCCTTACTGCATTCTACATTGTCTGTCGTCCACTTCAAATAACAAAACCAGACCTTAGCGGTTCCACAGGTTATTGTAGAAATGGTTGTAACACACCAGTGAGCTGTCCTCAATAATCATTCATCTGCAAAGTAGCCCCACCACTTAGTAGTCATGTCCAAACATCTGTCAATACCTCATGTACAGCTTACTGTACTTTGAGCATATCACCATATACAGTTGGCAATGTTGAGGCTGTATTGCAACAGCATGATGTACTAAGACAACAGCCACCTTCAAACATCAGACACTGCACACACATGGAATCTAAACAAACATCAATACATGTACACATATGTGGTCTATATCAGTAAGTACTAGCAGGTCAAGAGGATACATTCCACACCTTCCCCATGCCATGTGTGAAACACAGCCGAGCATTACACCATAATGGATGTTGTATTCATGTACTGGTAGGACACAACCACCATCACCGAGTAGCCAAGTGTACATATATGACAACAACACATATCAGCAAGACACACACAGCATTATTCCATGTCATGCTCCTACAAACTGTTACTTGACAGTGCCATGGTGAAGCCAGGGCACTGTAATGGTCAACAGTGAGCACATCATATTTGCCACACACACATCATGTTTACTGGAAGAGTGCCAGCAATGTGCTCTGTTAGAACTAGGCAGTACACTCATTCAAGCATGTGCAAGGTCTGTGGCTTGTAAACATCTCACCCCAGCACGTACTGGCTATTGTGGTTGTTGTTGTTGTTGTCTTTTGGCTTTTCTCAGTTAGGGGTCACCACAGTGGAACTCCGGTCCACCAATGATTGGCATTAAATTTTCACGAACACCGAGGTGCCAGCTCGATGTTCAACCTTCAGCAAAGGCATGCCCATTTATGCATGTCTTTTGAATGCCCACCAAACCACAGGGGAGGACATGCAGACTCCACACAGAAGGCACTCCCCACACTCCAGCTGAGAATCGAAAGGGAGAACCTCTTGCTGTGAGGCAACAATGCTACCATTGCACCACCACTGCCAGTTAATATGTACTGGCTATTGTGGTACTAAGGCTAATGTCCAGACAGCACACAGCATGCATGGCTTGCAACTGTTGACATGGGGTATATGTAGGAGCTGTGGGCACACATGGCTGTACATGTCATGAACATATCACCTGTGACTACTCAAGAACATACAGAGCAGAGCTGGATTTCCCTGAGTCTGTCAATACAGGCCTTGTGTAGGTCCTATGATCCTGTTATTTGGGTATGTTTGTAGGCATTGCATTAGATTGACATGTCTAATGACATACATGCCACATGGGTTGTTGTATGATATGATAGGTGTCATGGGTGACAGTAGAGAGGGAATATTACCTCAGTTAACATAGATATCAAACCTTATGTACTGTTAGCATGCTTTCTGCCATGTGCATGTGTGTAATGACTGTAGCCACCTGTATGTAGAATGGATAACAAAAGCTATGGTAATGTCATTTATGTTGTATGAGTGTGGGATGTACATATCCAGGGCAGGTACAGTTAGGTCATATTCAACCATGAGGGTGTTGTTTACTGGTGTACAGCAACAGTCGACTGTGTTAATGCTGACAACATCTGAGGGACCCTGGTATGTGTACAACTGAGCTGGTTACAAACAGTGGTATTATTGCATTGCATAACACATTATGCAGCTGTGTCTGTACATGGGTACTTTGCACAGTTGATGTAGGCCTAGGTACAGACCACCAATCGAAGGTTTTCTGGTGGTCTACCATACTATGTCATACCACATATGGATGTGTGTTGGTAGTCTGGGGACAAGGTGCTGGATGTATGAGGATACAACGTAGAATGCAGCGTTTGCCACTGTCACCTGTACCTGACTCATCTGTGATGAGTTATGTCGGAGTAATGACTTTACATGTGAGTAGCCTTTTTGAATATGTGGACACCACCACCTGGAATGGTCCATACCAGTGTTATGGCCCACATGTCTGGATCTGAGTTATATGGTGGTAGTGCAATTGTGCATTACAGAGCCTTCAGCTAGGTGTTCTTCACAGCACAGATGTCAGTATTCCCCATTGTAGGTTCTACATTGAGCAAATGGATTACTAAAGCCACACATCTAGCACTGGTTAGCATAACTATCCAATGCAATTGTCTTGTAGGTGTCAGGGTGTTACTTCTGTGTGTAGAACATTTGCCTTGGAATGCGACTATATAGGTAAATACAACCTAGGTATTATCCACACTCACTTGAAACATGGATGCATGTGCTCTGTGTTGAAGGCTTGTCATTCAGTCATGACAGCCCAGAATGACAGACACTGGACAACCTCATAATAACAGCAGGACAGTGGCTCATTGTTTTGGTGTAGCAGTTGCCACTCGTACCATGACATCACTGTGAGTGGCAGTAATGTGCTTGGTAGCAAATGCCACTTGTAAGGTGACGGACAGCAGCAGACATTGTGTATACAACCAATGTGAGGTATACTTAGTGTAGCAGTCCTGCTAATAATGAGAACTACTAACACAGCCGGGAGAGGTTATCTTGACACCTGTACCTCAGTACCATTACATAATGTGGCTCACACATTATGCTTGCACATGCCACTGTTCCAAGTATAATGCCACTGTCCATAACCTGCTATCAATGTATGCCTTTCAGGGTTGCAAGGTGTGTGACACATGCTGTAGGTAGCAACAGCCTGTGTGTCCCAGTTAACCTATTGTCTGTCAAGTCCACACATGCATGATTGTGTATACTTAACATATATATGTCAGTACTTCATGTACATGTATGCATGTGTATCACACAGCACAGACACAGATATATAATTTACGGACCACATATAGGTATCTGGTAGTAAACCAGTATGATGTGCATATATACTGACAGGTAAGATGTACATTGTGTTTACAGTAGGAGTCCATTACAACATGTTCTGTACATGTAAGTGTATGAACATGCACACTGTGGCCTTCTGTGATTAGAATCGGAGTGCATCCCAAACAGCCCTGTGCTACTAAGTGTATGAGCGTACCCACTGCCACCTTGTGTAATTTGAGTCAGTGCATCCAACAAGCCCTTTGTTACTAAGTGTATGAGCATGCCCAGTATAACCCTGTGTAGTTGTAGTCATAGTGCATCCCAAATGGCCCTGTGCTACTAAGTATATGAGCATGCCCACTATCACCTTGTGTAATTGGAGTCAATGCATCTAAACAAGTTCTGTGATTCTATGTGTATGAGCATGACCACTGTAACCCTGTATAGTGATAGTAGTTGTCCATTCCACAGATGGGCATACTCCAGTTCAGGTTCCTGTTGTGCTAAAACTATACCTCTCAGGCCTACCTATGTACTAACTGCAGATGATGTGTTTTGTTTCTGCATATAGGTTGTAATGGACACCTACTTTAAACACACAGGTTTACAGCTATGTACTTTGTGACTGTCAGTATCCCTGTTGTTGTCCTCAATCTTAGAAGGGCATTCTGACTGCCTTGGAATATTTAATCTCTGTGGCGCGTCTCGTAACTGCGTAGTACTGTAGTAGTAATCTGTAGATAGGCAGGAGTTCTGATCCCACCACTGGCAACTGCGTGCATGTGTGTGTGTCAGCAAATGCCTGAGTGTGTGTCAGCAACTGCCTAAGTGTATTTGTGTGTGTCAGCAAATGGCTGAGTGTGGTTGTGTGTGTGTGTGTGTATTTGTGTCTGCATCCTGTCATGACAGTGGGTATTGCTGCATTCCAAAGAGATACCACCTTTTGCACTGGCCTTTATCCTTGTCAACTGCTAAACCTCTGTCTTTCCCCTCCCCCCTCCCCACTGCAAGTAATCAGTCCTGTGATGTCACCCAGCTCAGAAGTGGAATCAGAGTAAGTATAATTGTATATGTTCTGTGGCACATACCCCAACTGCATACCACTGTACTAGTTACCTTTAAATAGGAAAGACGTGTATGCACAGTACTGGCAAGTGTGTGCGTGTTTGTGTGTGTGACTACCCTGTAGCCAGACATACACATGTGTAATGTCTTTTAACATGCTGCACACCATGGTAGCCATCTGTGGTGACTGGTGTCTACAAAGTATTACATAGTTAGGAATGGTAAAGAATACACAGTCAAGAACGACTACAGTTGGGTATGTTATTTTCCTGTGCCACTGTCGAGCAGTGACACAGAAGTGTTCGCCGGGGTGCAAGTCCATACCCATCATTTCCCCACCCAAACTCCACAATCCCCGGGGTAGATTACATTAGCCATCATTCCCCACCTCAAACCCCACATACACTACAACCATCCCTTTTCTGGTGAACTAATTAAGATTTAAATGTTATAAAACAAGAGATGTTTCTGTTTTGTGCACACGTCAGTTCCTTTGGAACCCTTCTTTATTACAAAGGGTGTCCAGCCATGTGTGTGTGTGTGTGTGTGTGTGTGTGTGTGTGTATATATATATATATATATATATATATATATATATATATATATATATATATATAGCTATAGCTGTGTCTGTGTATGTATATATATATATATATATATATATATATATATATATATATATGTGTGTGTGTGTGTGTGTGTGTGTGTGCATGCTTGTGTACACATCCCGTAGGTGCATCTATATATATATATATATATATATATATATATATATATATATATATATATATATATATAGTTATGGTAGTTGCACAGATGTAGACTTGTCTTTGTTGTTTCACAGAGTACAGTACATTCAAGGGTACTGTACATATGTACATAAGTGACTTTCCCATTTGTTTTCAATACTGTGGAATACCTGTAGTAAGATGTGCATTATAAAATCCATGCAACATGTATACAACCCAGATGGCTTAGTGGTAAGTCCAGTAACCTCAGTGGGGATGGTCCAGGGTTCAAGACCTGCAAGCCTTGTTGATACTATCAATTAGGACTGAATAAGGCAGATATAAGCAGGTGTAAATGTGTTTTCGTGACAGTAAGCAGTGGGTACACGCAGATAACAGACATGTACAACTCGCAGTACACTTAAAATGCCCTTCTTTGGCAATCCTGCAGATGTCACCCACCTATGAATACACCTCTGGGACTGCTGTAACCCAGTAATCTCCGTGGCGCGTGCTGTAATTGAGTAATGCTGTAGTGTAATAAATTAGTTTGGAAGCTGTTCTAATCCCAGACAGGCCAAGTGTGTAAGAAAGAATGCTTTTTAGAGTATGTGTAAACCACCTTTGGCAATCCTGTTGTTGTCACCCACCTAGAAATACACCTCTGGGACTGTTGTAACCCAGTGATCTCCGTAGCGCATGCTGTAACTGCGTAATGCTGTAGTGTGATAAACTAGTTAGGTAGGGGTTCTATTCCAAGACATGGCAGGTGTGTGTTTGACAGTCAGAGCCTGTGTGGAGGTGGCTGTGAGTGTCTAACCACTGGACATGTTGGGGAGCGGATTTTATAGTTTTCCTGTATGGTGTCCGTATTATATGTCACAATGTCCACCTCACGAGGAGTACAGATCAGCCAAGGGACTGTGTTAGCAAGCCATACCCCTACATCTGGCAAAAGGCCTGGTGAGCAAAGTATGCAACCCTACTATTACCCGGAATAGTTCTGAACCCATGTGTCATACACAAACACACTTACTTAGAATATCCCCCTATGTTGCTAGTACCCTGCACATTGATGACAGATAGTAGGCATGGTGTGATTGCAGTGGGCTGCAGAGAGCATGGCACCCTGTCCAGCAGTACAATAGGCACATAATTGTGGACAATGTGCCTTCACTATGTTCCCCACTGGATGCCTGCAACATATGTGGTGCCGTCAAATGTGATCCACAAAGGCCATACAATGCCTTATACACATGCCCTGTATGGACAGATGACACTGACACCAGGGAATACCTGTATCATGCTATCAATGCAGGTGCAGGGTCAACCTGCTGTCTATAAGCAGGTCCTGCCACACCAGGCCTGTATTGGCATATCTGATGATAACAGTCTGTGTACACAACATGTGCCAGCCAAACCAGGTACACTTGTACATGTCACTGTACATTATTGTGGGACATGCACATCCCAGGCAATGTCCATGTCAAGGACTATCAAACACAGACATGGCATGCATTGCAAAGCAATGGCCATACACAATGGTAACCAGGATGACAGAACAGTTCATACAATACCCATCTGAGTGGGACATTGCAGACACTACACCCCTCAACAATACTGTACACCATTGTTGGGTGGCATGATGCCAAGGATTACCCCTCACCCAGCCTTGTACAGCCATCTTGCACAGCCAACCACTACACACCCATGAAGCAATGCACACATGCATGTCAGTACTGGCACCTTGTGTCTGTGTGTGAGGTATGATGCTCCCAGCCACAGTCACACCCAGTATAACTCCCATTGGCATACTGACTGATGTCGGATACGTTCACATGCCCTAGCCTATAGAACCTCCGGATATCCCCTGTGGTGCATGTAGTACTTGTGCATTACTGCAGTGCGGCAAACTAAGTAGTTAGGAAGTATATTTGTGAGCCTGGCAAAGTGAGTCCCTTAGAGTGTGGTTGTGTTGACAATGACATCCGTTTATGTGGACAGCCATATGTGCTACACCTAATGTATGTCTACTATATCTCTGTTGCAGATGTCGCTCACCAGCACACATATATGTTCTTACAGCGCACCATGTCAGCTTTGTGGCACATGGAGTAACTGAATGCACTTGTAATAGTAATGGCTAGTCAGTCAGGGGTTTGAACCCCTGTAGTAGTAGATGCGTGACAGATGATGATTAGGTTTTAGTCTCCAAGCCCTTCTCTGATGTACTTTGCCTCTGTCTGTCCCTCCCACACACTCTCTGGTGGATGTGGAGTTGTACACCTGCTCAGCAGCAGCTTGTGTTTTGTAAGTGATGGCCATGATCAGATGATTGCCTTTGCAGCTATTGCAGTCCTCCTCTAGCTGATTGCATGTGGAACAGCTGTGGTGATGTTCCCATAGCCAATCACATAGAAACACAGTACAATATCTAGGAACATCATGTTGGTGTTTGTCCATGACAGTTGCTGTGAGTAGAACCTGGATCTGGTGTTTGGTAAATGGCATCACAGATGATATCTGAATATTCCTCAAACAACATACACAGTGGAAAATAGCCTAAAGACAGGAGGATGATGTGCCAGACATGACTACAGCATGTAAGTGTAGCTCTGCTTCATTGAGACTACTGCCAGTTTAACAAGTTGTGTGTGGTAATGGCTATTCTGCATGTTTTAAAACTGACAAGACAGTGCTCTGTTTGTGAGGGAACCCCTATCTGTAGGGACATCTGTAGACTGGTCAGTGTGTAGAACCATTTGTTTCCTGTGTTACTCACTGAACACATATCTGTGAACTGCAGAAGCGTAGTGTGAGGATTGCAGTCAGTACATGGCGATAGTGATGAGAGTTACTGCCATTGCATCCCTGATTGGACATATGTCACATAAAACAGTGGTATGACAGTCACTGTCTGAGGTTCTCACAGTGACATGCCAATAATGGGCCATTCTTCATAGCTGCAGTCACAAGTCTTCTACACTTTGTACAGATGTCATGCAGTATATATGCATGTGTTGTGCTCCCCCTGCAAATGTAGACCATCTGTTGTGTTGGGTTGATGGTCATATCTATGCATGCTGTTATAAGTAATCCTGAATGCTGTTGACGATTACTAAGCTATATCTGTGTTAAAACTGCAACACCATAGGCTGTATGGGATTGGAGGTCCCGGCAGAACCTCCTGTCCCACTTCAGCTGGCCATGGCACCGAGCACCAGCACATCTGGGGGCCCAGCCTTGGACCTCCACTTCTGTTGGCTCTGCACCATCTTCTAGTGGAACCCCCACTGGGAATGGGGCTTGTCCCCCTTGGGAGCAGGTCCCAGACAGGAACTTGTCCGCTGTTATACAGTCCTGGACATGGTGCATAGGGGGCTTAATAAGGGGTTTTGAGGCCAGATACGACAGCTCGAGGGCAGAGTGTCACATTTAGAGGGTGAGCCTGCCCCTCCTAGACAGCCCCCAGCACAGCCACCTTTGCGGCTGTTTTGGTGCAGTAGTGGCTGCCCATGGCTGGGGACCTTCTTCCAACTGTTTCCATCTGGGGGCTCATAGGCTTGTGACTGGCGAACACCCCTCCCCCTCCAAGGTGTATCCCCCACATGTGTCATATACCGACCTTGTATGCTGTCTTGTCTACCATCCTACCCAACCTATCCTCCACGAGCATACCTACTGTCCTTCCCCTGCATCCCACTCTCACCCTATGGAACAAAAGGCCAATCTGTTCCTAGAACATTTTCCCCATACATAGCTGTCCATTTCACACGTGTCCACTGGACACATGTAACCTTTTTCATTTGCATCACAACATACTCCAGTTGTCCTCACCCCTGTCTCTCAGGCACACGATTCTGGTATGCACATGACTCCTTAAGGTTCCAGGTACATGTGATGCAGATGACCTCATTGTACACACGACACTACTGATCCCTCTATGGTTACCCCATTTACCTTTTTCATGATGATGATGTCGCACACAGCACCTTGCAAGAGTACTGTTCTCACATAATGATTGGGCAGGAACTGTTGCATTAATGTAAATAAAATGCAGAGAGTGATGTATTTGGCCAATGTACAAATGTGTGTGTGTGTTAATGACACATGTCTGTCTGAGGGAGTCTTGATATTACATAGGACAACACCACTACATAATACAGGCATTGCTGGTGTTTCCCTTTTCATTCCTTTGTAATGCTTTGTTGTCACATGGGATGTTCTTGATATATCTATATATATGTATGTATCTATATCTGGACATAAACACACACACATACATCTACATGATGGAATACATTTCCTATACTGTTGAATGACTGTGCTAGATGATATGTTTGTGATAACATCTGATGTCTGTATATCTGCCATGGCTTAGTGGCTGTGGTGTGCAGGGTCCTGGTTTTCAGCCTTGCAGAGGCCGTTTATTTTGTTGCTGGGCAGAACAAGGCTTTTGAATACGGAGTGATTAAGGCACATTAAAGCAGTTGTGAGCGGGTGTACATGGGTTTGCATGGAGCTAAGCAATGCTAACCTCCGGTTACAGTTTCTTACACTCAGTTAGCCTCTACATTGCTTCACCAGTGTGATACTCGCATACCGGCGGCCAAACAGGCTTACACCCGCTTGCTCCCGCACTTGCAAATACACTGCATTTGGTGTTTGCATCTGACACTCACACCTGTGAGTGGGAGTGAGGACTGCGGACTGCGATATTACCTTGTGATGCCTACTACATTGGATTACATGCCTACAGTATCAGGAATGGCTGCCCATTAGGTGTAAGCATGCCGTTCAACTTTACGGAATTCTCGGCCTGTCCAGAGTTTGATTCATACTATTGGTGTGTTCCTCTTACAATCTGCACCTGTCTGGCTAATACATGGGAATTGACACCATTCAATATAAACAAGTAATTGGGTTTTGGAACCCACATCCTTCAACCGAGTCATGCTACTGCCTACCTATTATTCTAGCATCTTTCTTATAAGTGGAGTATGTGCTTTCTGTCCCTGTCAGACCTTTCAAACGATTGGGGACAAAGATCAACTGAATCAGGGACAAGTCATGACAACATCAGGGACACATTTAAAATATTAGTGCTATTAACCTGACACATTCACAGACTCGGAGCATATGAATTAATACACATTTTCTGAGGTAAATGATGTTTCTAACTCTTAATTGTTGTCATTTTTCATTACGTGTAATTCACCACCTTTCCTCCAAAAGTCACTAGTTTTAGGAGGGATTAAGTGGGACAGAGTTAGAATTTTAGTCAAAATCAGGGATGTCCCTGGAAATCAGGGACAGTTGAGAGGTATATTTGTTCCCCCAATGGTTTATGTCCTGTCCAGTGGATTTGCTCTTAGGAGTTGAGAGGTATGGGTGTAAGCTATGCCCATTTCGGAATATTACTTACATCCCCAGGGCGGTCCTAATACAACTGCGCCAGCCAACACCTGCACGCCTAGGTCCATAATTGCATACCCATAGTTCCCCCACCTGCCCCTCCTCTATAGCACTCATCCTTACTGTGTGTGCAGGTGGGGTATAAACACACCACTACACACTGTCCACTCTTCACGTGTCAGGACACATGTCGTACGTTGTGTCAGGACACATGTCGTACATTGTGTCGACCCATGAGTTATCAGGCTTGCACAACCTACTGGTCCGTGTACGTCTACAGCCTGGTTTGATGAATCATTACAGGGACTGACTCAGATGATCATTAACTTTTTGGGTGTCCCACAAGTCTTTGTTTCAAGATTAGACCTGCCAGGTCTCTCCCACTGGTAATATCCTGCTGGTGGTCTGGGAAGCAGTGGTGTGTTTACTTTTATTGTGTGTCTGTATGTCTCACCAGCCTAGCTGGGGGGGGGGTGATGCTACGTGTTACACATTTGTTGATTGGACGCCCTCACCCCCATATGCATGGCCTGTGAACATATGTAATTCGTAACTGCTGTATCATATCCTAGCTATATACATGTGTATATTTACAGTCACACATTATATATATATATATATATATATATATATATATATATATATATATATATACACACACACACATTACTATATACAGATATATCTGTATATGTATGCATACATGTATATATTTATATATTGCTGTCTATATATATCTAACAACATATGGGTCTATGGATGTCTGCATATGTATATCTCTATATGTGGGTATGTATATGTATTCTGTCTCTGTATGTATACATTTGTACTATGGAGAGGGAGAGGTATATCTCTATGTCGCTATAGGTAGATATACACACACATACCTCTACATATATACATCTACATCTGGTTATTCCGTACCTTGCCATATAGATTACACTTTGCTGCAGTGGGACTTGTAGTGAGTGTGGCTGCTCATTGGGTAGTGCCTCTGCCCAATGAACACATTTGTTTACATCCCTGGGACTGTCCATATAGGTCCACATCAGCCATCACCTGTACACCTAGACCCATAACTAGCTACCCATAGTTCCCCCGCCCACACCTCCTCTACAGCACCCATCCTTACTCTGGGTTCTGGTCGGGTCTGAACACACCACTACACGCTACCCACTCTCCACTTCACGGGAGCCATGTCATACATTGTCTTGACCCATGGGTCATCAGGCTTTCCCAACCTTGTATTCCGGGTATGTACACACCCCAGCCAGAATGTTCGGCATATCACCTTCTTTTGGTCTTATGTCAATTTTTGGGGTGTCCCACAAGGGACGCTCTTCTCTGTGTTCCATACCCCCCCGGTTGTATCTTGCCTGTGGTCTGGGGAGCAGTTGATTATTTACATTGTTTGTGGGTTTGTGTGTATGTTTCCCATGTCCGGCTTGGGGGGGGGGGTCATGATACGTGTTTCATGTTTCTTGCTTGGGCCCCTCACTTCCATTGGCATCGCCTGTGAACATATGTCATTCTTGTGTGCTGTTTCCTATCATAGATGTATATCTGTGTATATCTATGCACACACACACATACACACACACACACACACATATATATATATATATAGTTTTATATATATATCTATATATATATATATATATATATATATATATATATATATATATATATATATTTGTATACATACATATATATATATATATATATATATATATATATATATATATATATATATATATATATGTATATATATATATATATATATATATATATATATATATATATATATATATATATATATATATATATATATATGTATATATATATATATAGATATATATATGTGTTTCTGTAAAGCAATGCATACCCCACGCAAACGCACTTACACATGCTTACTGGTGTTTATATATGCTTAAACCTGCTTACTAGTGCCTTATTCAGTATGACACTTGACACTTCGCTCCAGTTCACTTTTAATTGTTATTTTGCAGGTTATACAGCGGACAGATGTCGAAATATGTTCATGTACAGATTACCGATGGGAAATGGTATGTGATGCAGTGGGATTCGGAACGGGAATGTCTGTTCGTTAGGCGGTTGCTCTAACCAATACACTATTGCTGTGCTGCTTCATTTGCATATATACCCATATACCTCTGACTCCTGGTTCCCCAAACACCCACCCCAATTCCTCACTAACACTACAGTCATCCATTCTCCAGTTGGATTCGCAGTGTATCCACACCACTACACATTGGCCACTCCCTACTGTAGACCCATTCCATCAGTTGATTCATTCCACGTATCCTCAGAACTCCCAAACTTTTAATCCACAAACATAGGTGACATGAGCAAACAAAAGGACACTATTCGCAAATTTTGGGTTGTCCCACATGGGACATGCATGTCTTTATGTCAAGATTAGACTCTATACTTCATTACATCCTTACTCCTGTTAACATGACACTACAGTAAATTAATAAGTATGACTATGTGGCAACACACACATTACACATGAGAGCCTAATTATGTACGTGTTCGGCGTATTTCTTTTACAAATAGACCGGTTTAGTAATTGGCATTGCCGTAGCAGGCAGATCACAGGAATGATTCCATATGTGAGAAAGTCCTCACATTTGATTTTTTCAGCACAACACTGACTTCAGAAATTGTACACACTTCTGCGTTTTAGCAGTTTCGATCCTTCCCTTTTATGCACAACCTGTTGTTCTATCTACTGTCGAGGTTTGTAAGGACACATTCATTATATTTATGTCTGCAAATGGAATGAATGTGTTACAGAGAATGTACTTCTACATATAGATGTCTGCATGTGTGTATGCATATATACTTATAACAAACTCGCTGACCTCCACGAGGCGGTCCAATTAGAACCAGCCCATCCAACCCTGGCATGCCTGGATCCATAATTCCATACCCATAGTTCCTCCACCCCACCAGAGTTCAACATATATGCATACCATCCATTGTCCAGTTGTTATCGCAGCCATGACACACCTCCACACATTGCCCTCTCCCGACTGTTAGGGGCCCTACATGTATGTTGTCCCAACCCATGTATTCTCAGGCTCTCCCACCATTTAGTCCTTGAACATACCTGCCCTTGCTTGTGTAATGGTCAGATGGCCAAACATCCAATCAATTTTTCGGTAGTCCCACCAGGGACTACCTTCTGATTGTAAAGTAGACTTAGCAGATCAACAATGTTACTCCCCCTGGTAATATCCTGCCTTTGGTGTGAGTAGCAGTGTTTTGCTCACTCCTGCCCAGCTGGATATGACATACGCTGACAGCGCTATATAATACTGGGGTTGCTGTTGATTCCCTTCTTATTCCTTTTGTATGCTTTATTGTTACGTTGTTCATTACATACTTATATACATTTCCTATGCTGGGCACTGCTTACACCTGCGCAAGCGCACTCAGACTTGCTTACTGGTACTTATATATGTTTACTGCTGCTTATTTGTACTTATACCTGCTTACTAGTGCCTTATTCATTATGACAGTACCGCTTTGACTGAATGAGATTTAGTTAAACATCTCATGCGAGTCAGTTTTACAGCAAAATGACATTCATTCCACATGGAAAATGATATGTGCTATTGTTGGGCTCAAACCGTGAATGCCTGTTCATTAGGCGAATGCTCTAAACACTACAGTATTGACATTTATGTTGATTCCACATGTTTTTCTCTATTTGAATGATTTTGATGTGTAAGCTGCTCTCGGCAGAGGGCAGCAACGCACAAACACTCTGCGCTTTGCTTACACCTTCGATATTGTAACAATACAAATGTATAATAGGGACACGGGGAATCTAATTGTGAAAGTTCTAGGGACGGCGCTCAACATTCCACTACGTGCTTGTGTGTTTACTACTTCGATTTTATTTCACTGTTCGTGGACACTCTTGTATGCTTAGCATACATTTCGGTATCCACGGACACTGAATTACTGACTTACTATTAGAGGCGGGCTCTAATAGTAAGCATAGTAGGTTGTGCAACTGTCGGGGCATGTTTACGCCTCCGTAGAGCACTTGTACATGCCCCCTGCACTCGCACACGTTTCCTGTGCACGTCGAGGGTGCAGCGGCACGCCCTCATACATATTCATATGGCGCTACTGCACCATCTGTAATGAGGACGCTCAGCGCAAGGCTAAAACTGTCCTTGCGCCTAGCTTCTTGAATCCTGGGGTGTATGTAAGTAAAGGAGTGTAATATAGAAGTGCATATTAAAATAAATTACAACATAGCTCTTTGGATTAAGGGATAAAGGTTTAAAAATGCCTACTCCTCAATTAAAAATCATAACATTTTAATAGGAACCTGTAAAGAAACCAAGCACAGCGTGTTTCTTTAACATCTGTTCATGTTGTGGATTAAGGGATAAAGGTTTAAAAATGCCTACTCCTCAATTAAAAATCATAACATGTTAATAGGAACCTGTAAAGAAACCAAGCACAGCGTGTTTCTTTAACATCTGCTCATGTTGAAAGGATAAAGGTCTCATTTCAGGAACATAAAGATATTCTTTGGCAAGAGATCAAAATAAGCAAGAAATCTCCATATGTGATCTATTTTTTTTTTTTTTGGAATACTAAGTTAAAATCTTGTTGACTATATATAGCAACTGAAATAAGAGAGTATCTCATATAATGTGGTGTGGTTATATTTTGTCAGTGAGTGGGAAACTCTCCCAAAGATCTAATCTTAACCCATCTACTTCTGCAGGAGTACTGCTTCTAAGCGTCGCATATGACACACTTATTCCATTAAATGTTAAACAGAGGACTGTATGGAAAGAAAAGGTGGCCAACAGCTAGGGAGATGGTCAGGAGTAAGAAAACCTAAGTACTCCCAGAAACAATACCAACCAGAGTCATATATAATCATGTGTCCAACATCAGGTGATGGTGTAAACATGCAGCTTGTTCAGAATTGTGGGTAGCATTGCAGATGCATGCATTATATCAGTGAATGCAGTGCCACTTATTGGAAATTCTGTAGCAAAACATTCCTGCTCATGAATATGTAGGACCTCTAACTCTTCATCCATTAGACTTTAGTGCATAAACCTACTGCAATGGTGAGTTTAATGTTAATCATTTCCATTTCCTACACATGCCTCCAGCTTATAATGCAAACCAAGGGAGCTCAGACGACAGAAAATTAAAATATATGTTTACCGGTTTTGTCATCACTGTAAAAGCTGCCATTATTATTTAGTACTCCCTGCTAATGTAGAAGGGATTGACAAGTGAGCCATATTTGTGCAGCTAAGCACCAACAGGAAAGTGTGCTTGGATTAACCAGTGTGGCAGCTGTATCAGAAAATTTTACGTAGCAGCTGTGAGATCAGGTGCTTTCTGCAACTTTAATTGATGGTAATCATCTACACTGCACATGGGGTTGTACAGGAAACGAGAACTATACTTACAGATGACAGGGGCATTATTCACAAAAAGACACTGTCTGTGAATCTCTCTTCTGTCAGCCTGAAAACTCATTGTACAACAAGATCAATTGTGAATGGTGCACCGGAATGATGTGTGAAGCATTGTCCAAAGCAATAATGCACTCAAGTAATAACCAAGGCAACACTGTGGAACTTACAAAGACAGTGGTGCACAAAGGGGGTGGGGTCAGCAGAGCAAAGTGCAGACCACTGGTACTATGCTAGTATAGAGGAATATGAAGCCCAGTTCAGACAAATACAGAACTGCATTGTCCATATTAATTCTCCTGCAGACTAGCTGATCATTTATATCAATAAAAATCAGTCACCTGGGAGAGCTGAGATAGTCTGGATGTGAATATGAGAGAGGAAGGAGTTATGAACTGATTTGTTCAACAACCTAAACAAAAGTAATTATTTCCTTTCTTAAATAATGTCATAGTATAATAGCAATAACCCACGTCTGGGTGTGGGTAATGCGGGATTTACCCACGGTTGTCTTTGTTTGGTCCCTCGGGCTTCGCCCTCGGGACCAAACCACGCCAACCGTGGGTAAATCCCGCATTACCCACACCCAGGCGTGGGTTATTGCTATAGTAGTATTCCTAAAATATTTCTGCACAACTTTACTATGTGCAGCTGATAAAATAAAGTAATATTGCTCATTTGTCTGTTTTTTTTTAATTAAAATAAGTTTGTTGACTTGGATTAAGTAAATCTCTTATTTAACTAGATCTACAATTGCAGATTTTGCAAGTTTAATTTCTGATTTCTAGTTAGTCTACAATACTGGAATATACATTATAAGGGATATTATTTTGATATAATATTATTTTAATTTTTATAGTTTAAACTTCTGAATTAATTACTTATTAACAATTTCGTTTTCAGCTTATATGTGCTAGTTTGCAACTGTTGACTTGTAGTTCATATTCTGCTGTCTTATAGACTGATTCCTTAGTTATTTATATTTCTACATTTTGGCGCAAATGAAATTTCTGATTTATAGTCAGTTTTCAACATTTTAAACTTTAAGCTAGAAAATGTTGCCTTCAGAATTAGGAACAGGGCAACAAATAATTAGAGGAATTAGAGAATGAGGAGCCAAGCTAATGACTCTTTAGAAATACTGATGTTATTAACTTAAAACTGTTGAAAACAGGGTTCATTTAAAAAGGGGTAGAACAAAATTTTGAGTAAAGCTTAGATGTATCCCTAAAACAGAGACAGTTAAGAGGTATTATTTTAGATATTTTAAGCCTTTTATTTTAATTTTTCTTTGTTAATGTTTGAAATGATCTAGGCATACTACATTAATTGTGTGTGTGTGTGTGTGTGTGTGTGTGTGTGCTTGTGCGTATGTGTGTGTGCATGTGCGCCTTCCTTTCATGTTTACTTATTACAGTCTCATTTAAATTCCATTTCTTAAATTCTGAAGTGGGAGATAAAACAGCCTTATTTTGTATCAGGTATCTGATGAAATATGATTAAATGCTAATTGTTTGTCTGTTCAAGATCTGTGAATCGAGGATATGCATGTAGAACTACCTATTTATAATATAGAACTACTGTTCCATACTTTATTGCTTTATAGCAGCTAAAATAAGTTAAATGTTCATTATGTGTCCACTATACAAGTAATCTGCTTGCCTGTGAATGTAATTGGTAATTTGCTAAAGCAGGTCAGTGGAAATATTTCAGATGCCTAACTAGGTTAGTGATTCGTTTTTTGTCAAACAAACCCAGACTTCACTCCTGAGCATTGGTGACTGTCTGAGGAGTCTGCAAGTGCTTCCTGAGTCTGTACTATTTTTTCTGGGCACTTGAGTTTCCTTCCATCTCCAAAAACATGCTAGTTTTTTTGATTATCCTAAAATATTTCCAAATATATTGCATTTTCCATGCCCTTTTAGCCTTGGCTGAAAAGGGTCTAAGAACACTGAGTTTATTGTGTTTATTTTTAGTGTAATGGTTACTGCAAATTCAAGGCCTAAGAGGAGACCACCTAGGAGTTTGCCTCCATAATTTTTTACTGTCTCACCAACCCACTTATTTAAACCTTTCTTAAACAAAACAAGAGAGGAAGATGCTCTAATATATAATGGTAATGAATTCCACAACCTGCCTTCCTGGATATTATTTTTAACTTCAGAGGAATCAACAGGCAATCCGACCAGTAAATTTGTTTTTCTACTGTTGACACAGAGGTTGGTAAATGCAGCAAAACCCCTCAATGACATATTTTCATTACTGAGATTCATCTTATCAGTCTATATGTCTTGCATCTATTCTTATAAGGGTAACCATGAAGAGCTGCAATCTGCCTAGTAAACATTTTTGGATTCTTTTGAGCCTATAAACACAGGATTTGGTTTACCATAATTTATATGTGGCCTAGTAAGGATGATGTATAAGAGCAACTTCTTCTTTCTATCCCTAATTCTAATATTTCTTAGAATGTCTTTCATTAATCCATATCATTTACTAAGGCAACAAACATATAGGCTCATAGGTAAGTATAGGCAACTGGTCTGTATACTATTGTAAACCTAGCCAAAAAACTATTTAAAATGTCCCTCTTGTCTCAAGGAGGGCAAGATAAGATAGGCCAGGAGAGAGAGAATCTCAGGCTGTCCATCCAATTATCTAGGTTTACCTTGAAGGTGGCAAGGTTGCTACTCTGCTTGATATGTAGTGGAAGGTTGTTACAGAGGTGAGGGATACATTGGGATATGAATCTATCATATCAATGTGTCTTATTTATCTGTTGATGAAGGTTTAGTTCCTTTAACTGAGTATTTGATGAACCATTAGCTCTGTGAAGGAATAGAAAATAAAATAGGGCTGGATCTTTCATAGTATGAAAGACTAGACAAAGATCCATGGAGGAGTCTGTAAGAGACTCAGGACAGAGAAAGAGCTGCTAGGGTCTCCTGATAACTAAAATTTTTGAGGCCACTGATCTTTTTAGTTATGAATCTCTGAGGTCTTTCAAGTTTTGTGATATGTTTAGATAAATACATGCCAAAAGGTGAGTTATATTCAATAATGGGTCTGATGAGATATGAAAAATGGGAAATTCAGACTTCTTTGTATATAGTGGAGATGCCTTTTGAAATTGGAAGGGCCAGGTAGAAGGCTTTCTGAACAACTGTGAAGACATAATGATCAAATGATAAGGAATTATCAAGAACAGTACCTAAATCCCCTAACCAAAGTTTGATTGGAGGGTGCATCTTCTGTATGACAAGTGAATCTGTTTTGTTTACCAAAATGAACCATGCTACATTTTTTACATTTAATTTGAGACTATTATCCTTGCACCAGTTGTTAACATTGTCTAAGCTGTGTTGCAGCAATTGTGAGTCAATTTATTGTCATCTGCAAACTTAGTTAACCATAGGCCAGAAATGCTGGACTGAAGATCTGAGAAATGTATACCAAATAGGAGTGGATAAAAAACTGAGCCCTGTGGTACACCAAAGGCACTTTTTTTTTGCTTTCAGAAATGGCACCTGCTACTCTAACCACATAGGTTCAACTAGTTAGCTATCCATCATACAAAATGAAGTTTTATATTCAGATTTGCAAGTCTATCAATAATGCTTGCATGAGGAATAGTGTCAAATGCCCTTGACAGGTCTCGCTATACTACTTGTATGCATAAGCACCATCTACTGCTTCAGTTACATTTTCAAAGAAATTAATGAGGTTAAAGAGGCAAGACCTTCCTCTGACAAAGTTAATAGATGAGAGTCCAGTGTTGAGAGATTTCCAATGTCCAGAGTAATAATGCACTCCATAGCTATACATATGGGACTAGTGAGACTAATGGGTCTATAGTCACCAGCGTCCATGGCTGGGCCACCCTTGTGTAATAACATTGTAACAGCAACAGCTGTTTTCCAGGCTTCAGCAATGTAACCAGTGGAGTTAGATTAAATAGTTTCAGTATGGATTCTGAAAGGCCATATTTGGCACTGATAATCAGGCAACCTTGTATGTTGTCAGGGCCATAGGTTCTTTGTTTTTGAAAGGTCTGAGAGAACTTGCTCCTTAGTAATTGAAGGGAATGGCTGGGATTGTGGAACTTGTGGGATAGCTATTACTTAGGTGAAATAAAATTTGCAAAACATTTGTTAGCTAGGATATCAGCTATCTCCTTTGGGTCAGAGAGCGTAGTATTGTGGACTAGCTCTGATCACTGTTGAGTTTTAAGTTCTTAATTTCCAGACATAATTTAAGAAAGATTTGTAGTTATTTTGATATTAATGACTATTTTAAGTTCATACTCATCTCTGAGCTTCCTAATGGCTCCCTTAAGCTCTTTTGTTAGTCTGCTTGAATATGCTCTTAAGGTGGGTAGAATGACACCTTTTATAAGCATTAAGCAGTTTTTTCTCTTGTTATATAATTTATTTATATGGGTATTCCAGCACAGAGATTTGATTTTAAACTACTTATTATCTTTGTTGTGGATAGTTGTTGAATTTAAATTAGTAATCTATAGTTAGCCCTAGATAGTTAACACTATTAGTTGCTGGAATAAGTTTATGGTTCACTGCATAAGGATTACTTACTTACGTTCTATTATGCCAAATGGCATGTAAGGCCACAATGAAGGACCTCCACTTCTGTCTGTATTGGGCAAGTTTCTGTATGGTGTCCTGGATGTGGTTCAGGGTCTTCAGGTGTATTTCCACAGTTCATCACCAGGTGTTCTTTGGCCTGCCTCTCTTCTTATATATTCATAGGAGGTTACTAGGCTATTGGCCCTGGGGCCTTTATAAGTCTTGCCATGTTATACCCTTGTCCCTTATTGACCAAGTTGTATGGCCTATATTTGCAGCATGAGTCTATAATCAGCACTGACTGCCATTATCCAAGAGAGACATAGGTGACACCCTCTTATGGTCTCCCATTCAGTTGTCTAAGTTATACTTAGATAGGATCATTAACGACTTCTGTTTTACGTGAATTGGAAGTTTGTTTCAGATGAGTGGCAATCTCTGGGACACATATCTATCTCTCCATCATGTCCTGTTAAGGTCACAGGTTAGGTTAAGATTCCTAGAGTGAATGAATCTTGTCCCATTTGACTTGTGGGTGTGCAGCATTTCTATTAGGGAATGGTCTGAGACTGCTCTGGAGGCCAGGCACAAGTCGTCTCTCAGCAGCCTATAAGATACAGATTACAGTGACAAGGCCTTCAGTTTGTCCATGTAGGTCATGTGTTGAAGGCCGTGAATTTTCTTGGTGAGAAACCTCTGTGGTCTTTCCAGCTGCTGCAGGTGTCTGGTGAGGTACATACAGAAGGGAACATTGTACTTTATTAGTGGTCTTATGAGGGATGAGTACAGGGGAATTATAACACCCTTAGCTCTGGATGCGATGCCCATACTTATGAGATGTGCAACATAGAAGGCCTTTCGTACCAGTGTGGACACATGGTGATCAAATTAAGGTTGCTATCAACCTGTGTTCCCAAATCCCTCACCACAGGGTTTGAGCTAAGGGGTGTACTGTTAATATTGCAATTTGCAGAGACTTCCCCTTTGCTGAAAGGGATGATAATGCTTTTTTTTTGCATTTAGTTTAAGTATGTGGCTTTGGCACCAATCATTTGTCTGTGCAAGCCCTTTTTCTACTATGTCAACATCATTGGGGGACTCAATGATTGCACCCAATTTGCAGTCATCAGTGAACTTGGTAAGCCACAGGCCATCTATTTTCACCTGAACTTCTGAGAAATAGATTCCAAACAGTAGTAGGCCCAGCAGAGATCCTTGTGGTACACCACTGGTAACTGGTCTGCTGGTAGAGGTGGAATCCCCATCTTTGACTGTATGCATTCTGTCAGCGAGCCTATTGGCTACCTATCTAGTTATGTATAGGTTAATTCCCAGCTGGATGAGTTTCTCAGTGATGCCTGAGTGGGGGATTGTGTCATAAACCTTGACTAAGTAAAGATAGGCTGTATGCACTGTTTGGCCTTCATCCAGGGTTTTGAAGACATTCTTGGACGTCCACCAGGTTTAATAAACATGATCTACCCTTAACAAAGCCAAAATGGGTTGGGTCAAGAGTTTGAAGGTCATCTATGCCTTTGTAGATAAGGTCCATGATGATTATCTCCATGGCTTTGCAGATAAGGCTGATTAGGCTTATAGTTCTAGAGTTCCAAGGATTGGTTGATGGGCCCCATTTGTGCACGGGAATTACTGTTGTTGTTCTCCACTCTACTGGGACAAAGCCAGTACTTAGACTATGGTTGAAGAGATTGCCAAGTGGTTCTGCTAGGTCCTGTTTTAGACTATTCAGTAGGCAGCCTGGGATGTCATCCAGTCCCATAGAGGCTGTGCTTCTGGCCATGGAGAGAGCAGTTATGACCTGCCCTTTGATGATTGTATGTAGAGGACTGCTGACAGGTATGCTCTGGGGTATGTCTGGTGGGGACATAGGATGAAGTTTACACCAAACCTGTCTGCTAGCAGGTTGTCTTCAGGGGTGTTGTGGATGACTGTTCTTGTGATGGAGTGTTGTTGTCTTCTGATGATGTGACCGATCCATCTCCATCTTCTTCTCATAACAACAGTATCCATGCTCTTTTGCTTTCATCTGGTGAGCCATTCCTGTTTGGAGATGGTTTGCAGCCAGAAAATGCACAGCAGTCTTTTCAAGTTAATAGTGTAGAAGTTTGACAGTTTGGTGATGACACTTTTCATCAGCCACCAGCATACTGATCCATCCAAGATTGTGGACAGAAGGCAGCTGTGGTAAAACCTAAGCTTGGAGTTGGTGCTTTACTGAAATAACCTCTGCACATAGTTCAGTATCCTGAAGGCATTGCTGGCCTTATTCAGTCTGCCCCTAATGTCACTGCATGCAGCTACGCCATGTTTAATACTAGTAATGTCTAGGTAGGTGAACTTTTTAGCCATGGCTAGGTCCTGGCCATCCACCTTGACTGGTGAAGGGTTTGGAATGTTGAGTGGCATGACTTCTGATTCCTTCCATTTGATCTTAAGGACTACCTGCTGTGTATAGGCACTGTTCATTGGTTCATAGGTTGGTACTAGACTATCAGCCCTAGGACCTATGCAAGCCTAGACATAACAATTCTCTGGATAATTCTTCCCACAATATTTACTTCTCTGGACCCCTGTCTAGCAGGGTGACTGACATGATCCCAGGGGTGAATTTCCTATCTCCCATCCAATCATCAAGGTTCCCTTTGAAGAGGGCTAATGAGGTGCTCTGCTTGACATGTATGAGCAGTCTATTCCAGAGTATGGGGAGTCTCTGGGTCAGGAACCTATCCCTCCAGCATGTTTTGTTCATTGTGATGACAAGGTTTAGATCCCTGGAGTGTGTGGCTGTGAAGGATTGGGATTTCTTTAAGTGGAGCATGTCCAACAGCTCAGGGTTTGACATGGCCTTGTATGTTAAGCAGAGATCGCCTCTGAGTAGACGATATGCCACAGAGTATAGCTGGAGTTTTTTTAGATGGTCAGCATATGGCATCTGCTTTAGGCCTGTGATTCTTTTAGTGAGGTATTTCTGTGGCCTTTCCAGCTGTTGCAGATGTCTTGTGAGGTACATACTAAACGGGGCATTTTACTCTATAATGGGTCTAATGAGGGATGAGTACAGTGGAACAATGATCTCTTTTTTTCTGGATGAAAAGCCCTTAGTGATGAGGTGTGCCACATAGAAGGATTTCCTGACTGTTGTGGCGATGTGGTTATCGAAAGTGAGACCACTGTCCACCTGTGTCCCTAAGTCTCTCATCACACTTTCGATGTTTAGTGTCCTGCCACCTATGTGGTAATTCATGGGTACGTGTTTTTTTTTTTCCATAGGGGATAACTATACATTTTTTGGCATTAAGCTTGAGCCCATGGCTCTGGCACCAGGCATCTGTTTCTGTAAGGCCCTTTTGTAGAATATCCACATCATTTGAGGATTCAGTAATGGCTCCCAGTTTGCAGTCATCTGTGAAATTTGTTAGCCAGAGTCCCTTAGTGTTGGTCTGTACTTCAGAGAAGTAGATGTCAAACAAGAGTGGTCCCAGGAATGAACCCTGAGGTACTCCACTTGTCACTTGTCTGGAGCTGGATTTGGAGTCGGCTACTTTTACAGTCTGCGTTCAGTCAGTAAGCCAGTTGGCAACCCATTGAGTGACATAGGGATTTATGCCCAGCTTAGTAAGTTTATCTATGATTCCAGAGTGAGGGATGGTGTCGAAGGCCTTGGCGAGGTCCAGATAGGCTGTATGGACCGCCTTACCCTCGTCCACAGCTCTGGAGACTGATTTGAAGA
This sequence comes from Protopterus annectens, assembly GCF_019279795.1. Lineage (NCBI taxonomy): Eukaryota > Metazoa > Chordata > Ceratodontiformes > Protopteridae > Protopterus > Protopterus annectens. The sequence continues at coordinate 1,570,667,651 of NC_056743.1, forward strand.
GGTCAATCAGATTCAGGAGAAAAGATCGGCCCTTCACAAACCTAAACTGCGTGGTGTCCAGTGTTTGAAGGTTGCCAATGTCTTTGTTTATAAGTTCCATGATAATGCGTTCCATGCCCTTGCAGATCAGGCTTGTCAGACTGATGGGACGGTAGTTCTCGGGATCCAAGGCAGCTCCCCCCTTGTGGAGTGGGATAACTGTAGCTGTGCTCCACTCAGTGGGCACGAAGCCTGAGGTGAGGCTATGAATAAAAATGACACTTAGGTGAGGTGCCAGTTCATTTTGTAGTTCATGTAGTACCTGGGATGTCATCTGGTCCCATGGATGCTGTATTCTTAGCTTTGGAGAGTGCGATTTCTACCTGTGTGGCCATGATTACTGGAATTTGGCAATCCTTTGGTATTGAGATGGGCCCTTTAGGGGGTTAGAGGGGGGTGAAGTTGGCACTAAATCGATCTGCCAGGATATTAGAAATATCCTTGGGATCAGTATATTTAATGCCATTCTGTTGTAGCTCAGAGCAGATCTGAGCATTGCCATTTAGATTCTTGACATAACTATAGAATGCCTTGTGGTTGTCTTTGGAATCTTTGGCAATTTTATTTTCATAACTAGCTTTTGAGGATTTTATGAGAGATCTCAGCTCTCTGTTGTGGCAAGAAATATGTTCCTGCATATGCTGGTGTGTGAAGAATAGGGCATATCTGATTCCTCTGGCTTGGTCTTGTGTTGTGTGTTACATCATCCAGGTGATGACCATGTCAAAGATCAACACTGACATCTCGCATCCCTTTCTTATACCAGTCTTGACTTCAAAGCTATTCTCATTGTTGCCCACCATGTAGATAAAGTTGTCATGGAAGTTCTTTTGCAGAACTATCTGGTGCAGTAAGCAGTAGGCTCTCAGTATATGCTAGAGGTTGGCAAGGTGAATATCATCAAAGACTTTCTTAAAATCAGTTAAGTTGATGTATAGCTGTTTCCGCCACTCTGTGCAGTGTTTTATGATGTTGCATAGAGTAAAGATCTGATCAACTCATCATCTACCTTTGCGGAACCCCACCTGTTCTTTTGTTAACTGTTTATCCATGGCTACAGAGATGAGCTGGATAATAATTTTTGCCAGGAGTTTTTCCTCAGGATTGGCTGAAGTGTAATTCTGCATCAGTTGTCACAGTTGGTTAATGGTCCCCTGTTTGGAATCTTGACAATAATGCCTTTGTTCCAGTCGTCTGTTACTTTCTTTCTGTCTTAAATCAATATAAATAGTGTTTGAATGTTTGAGGGTCTACCCTAAGCATTTCTGCATTCAGGTTTCCTTGGCCAGGAGCTTTTCCATTCTTGCAAGTTCAGATGACAGTGACAATGTCTTCTTTCTATGGTGAGAAGGTATTCACATACAAGACTGACTCTGGTTTTGCATGTCCGCTTTGCTTGTTGGTGCTAATCTATTCAAGACATCTTTTAAATGCTTGGCCCAGCATGATTCCTGCTGTTTTTCTGTTGTGAGTAGTATGCCCTGCTTGCCCTTGATAGAGATGTCTTTTTTTTTTTGCACAAAATTTACCACAGACTATCCTTGTAATCTTGAAGACTTCTCATGTTCTTAACTACTGCCTGCCTTCTCTGATTGGCTGGCAAGGTTATCCAAATATGCCCCAGTGTGTCTGCTCCTGTCATTTTTTGACTGTTGAAGATTTTGAGGGAGTCTTAAATGCTAAAGTGGGAAATGACAATTTGAACCATGACAGAACCATGGGAAAGGAGGGCTGTGGAATAATGAATGACAATGGAGAAAGACTGTTAGAATTTTGCACTACATTTGATCTGGTCATAGGAGATAAGCATTCTTCCACTGTAATATTCACAAACTAATTGGTGCTCACCCAATTGCAGCTGGAGAAACCAAACTGACCACCTGATGGTAAGCATCACTTGAAGATGTTCACTGCAATATATTAGTGTGAGGAGAGGAGCAGACATTGGTTGAAACCACCATGTATTGACCACTCTTGAGAACATGAGAAACTATGAAACTAAACTATGAAACTATGAAGCTCAGAAAAAACAGAATACAAAACATCAGGATGACAGCACTTTGATGTGATAAAATTACAGGACTCCAAAGCCAGGAAGGCATTTGTCATGCAAATCAAAAACTGGTTCCAGATCCTGGTAGATGTGGAAGATCAGGCTGAGCCAGTTGCAGATCCAGACAACAAGAGATTGGAAGAGGCCTCTAATATATGTGAAGAATAGTAAGACATGCCTGGGGACCAAGTCAAGGATTAGGACAGAATGGCTAAGACAAGACATGTAGCATGCTGCTGAAGACAGTAGGGCAGCAAAAAAGAAACTCATGAAGCCCAGATCTGGAAGATTGGAGGAGAAGTGCAGCATAAGGATAGCCATGGTTTAATGCCCTGCAGTGAATGAAACTAAACTTCCAGGGATGAAGTAACACCCTGATAACCATGGACAAGCAATACAGATCATTCACATTCCTCTGCAGGACACTGATCAGCAATGTCTCTCACTGTCATCCTGGTCTTCATGTCATCAGCATATTTGCTGATCCACACATTGCTGGAGGAAGGGATAGTAGACAAACTGATTAAACAGAAATGTACCCAGTACAGATCCCTGTGGAACACCAACATTTACAATAACTTCTATTGAGTACTTATTCCTCACCCTGACTTTGTAATGTCTATCACACAACCAGTTTGTAACCTATACTGTAATGGAGCTGTCTGTTTACTGTCTTTCCTTAACTTCAAGAAAGCTTTTATGTGGCACAGAAAGAAATGTATTTATTTAAATCTAAATTGCTGGGTTTACATCACAGTAAGACGCTGTCCGGTTCGATTCTCAGCTAGAGCGTCTTCTGCATGGAGATATGCATGAATGGGTGTACCTTCGTTGAAGGTTGTGCATCAGGGCTGGTAACTCGGCACGTAAAAATCAACTACCAATCATTAGCGGACTGGAGTTCCGCTGTGGCTACCCCTAACCGGGAAAAGCCGAAAGACAGAAACAAATTAATAAATATACAGGAGTTCTAGCAGTGGGAGTGAAAGGGTAGCGGAGATCAGATGAGAGTGGAGGGAAAGAACTGGTAAGGTACTCAGAGTCTGAGGCAGAGCTTTGACTAAGGAGGTTTTATGTGACAGAGAATGAAGGGTCTGCAGGAGAATAAGTGGAGTTTCATGGAAGAATATTTAAATTACACACAGCACTGGGCTGGTCAGTCAGGTGAAAAAGGCAGCCAGAAACAGCATGAGAGAGAGAACCATAATTAAGTGACAAGGTGGGCAGGAGCTGGTAGGAAGAAGATAGGGGTAGTGAATAGAAAAACATGCAGAGTTAGTCATAGGGGAAAGATTAGTATGAATGAGAGATATGACAAGAAGGAGGACACCAAAGCAGAGTGACAGAGGAAGAGAAGAATTGATGAGTAAGGAAGGGGAAATGGAGTCAGATAGTCATGGAAGAGCAAACATCAAAGGGAGAGTAAGATGAATGTCTATAGAGTGGGGTACAGAACCAGAGAGAAGGGACAAATGCTAAGGGGAATTGGAAGGTGGTGCACACTATAGAGAGATGTTAGTGGAGAGATCAGCAGGAGAGGATGGAGAAAAACGGAGAGGAAAGAAACTCATCATATGGAGTAGGCTACTGAAGGAACTGAGTAAAAAGGGATGCAGAGTAAACAATAATTGCTATTGCTAGCAGGAAGTAGAGAAAACTGTACCCCTCAAGACTTACTCATTACAAACATCTCTAACATATGAAGATTAAGTTGCAGCCATGACAAACTCCCTATACCATCACCTCCCCCTCTATCTATATTCTGTTTTAATATTTTGACAAGACTCAACCCACAATAAGATCAACAAGAAATATATCAGAGACTAAGGAATATGACCTCACTCAGCTTGCAAACTATATCTTCTCAGAGACATAAGAGCTATTTAATAACATATTTACACCAAAAATAAACATTTCCCACTTAATGTAAAAAGAATCATGCATAGAAGCTGCCGTTGGATTCCTAACAAAATATGTGATGAAATGAAACATAGGGATTTAGCTTGGCGTAAATGTAAAAGGACAGCCAGTGCACTCTGTCAAAAACAACTTTCCCACTCTTGGCCAGTCCTGTTGTCTAAAAATGAACCAAGCAAAGTCACACTGTCTCAGAAGTGAAGAGTTTGTATGTGCTGCACAACTGATACTATTCCTAAGATTTATAAAGGGCATACATAATCTTTGCAGGCAAACTCCCTCCACCAACAATTAGTATATGGATCCCAATGAATGTAAAAGCTTTATCTCAAAACATTTCTACAAATGCTCTTGGTTTCTTATTACTTTTAAACCGTAGACACTCCTCCAAAACATTATACTACTTTCTACTTCAGAGAAATCGTAGCTGAAATTACTCAAAAATAATTTGAAAATGTCCTAAAAAAAAACAACCACAGCCCACAGTGTCTTCTTCCCTCCATCCTCACATAGCTTCTTCTAAAATGTCGACTATTTCAGCACATTTACAACCTATCTATAACCACAGTGATTCTCCCTGACCAAGTTAAACATGCTGCTATTATTCCATTACTAAAAATGTCAAACTAACGTCTTTCTCTGATTACAGACCTGGTTTAAAGAGGCAGAAAGCACCCCTGCACTCCCAGGCTACAACTCATTCCATACCTTTCGGCCCCAGAATACGTCCGGAAGCCCCATAGGTGGTAGTGTCTCCATATTCCTAAAGGATACAACACACCTCTAGACTGGTAGCCCAGCATAATGCATCTGAGATACTTCAGGTACAACTAACACTAAGTAAGATGGCAATACAAGTCATAGCCTGCTACAGAACCCCAAACATGCCCCTAGACTCTCAGTCCAACTTCCTGAGCACCCTGAAATCTATCAAGGTCCAACCCAATACTCTCATACTGGGTGATTTCAACTACCCTTTCATAAACTGGGAAAACTATTCAAGTACCAATGTACAGGCCCAACACTTTCTGGAATTTATCAGTTCCAATGCCCTGGACCAGCTTATTCTGAACCCCCACTAGAGAAAGCAACATGCTTGACCTGTTTATCACCAACATGGAAAACCGTTGCTCCACACCTATAGTCAATTCCTCCCTGGTTAAATCTGACCACAAACTGATCACCATGGACATCTCCATCTCACCTACATCATCTGCTAAGGTGACCACCCTGCAAAAGTCTGCTAAAGCTGGCTTTGGCTCCTAAAAACTTCTCGGCACCTATACCAATGGAAAATAGCTGCATGACTGCCAAATCATACATCAATGCACTGTACAAGCATGTACACAAATGCATGGACCTTTCCATACCAAATAGAACTAAGACACTCTCCTCCAAAAAAAGGAAGCCAATCTGGTGGTCGCCAGCCATCAATAATCTCTACAACAGAAGGAAGAAACTGTTGCAGAAAAAAATGAAGTCACAAGACTGGAAACCTCCCTTATCAGTCTCAACAAAAATATGAGATCCCTTATCAAATCCTCTAAAGTCAGCCATGAAGGCAGAATTGCAGTTGACACCAAAAACAGCCACAAAGCCTTCTATAGCTATATCAAAAACCTCAAAGGCAACACCCAGATTTGCTCTGAGGTATTGCACAATGGCACCTTCTATACTGAGTCAGCAGATATAGCAAACACACTGGCCGACAGATTCAGTGCCCACTTTACTCCTCTCACTCTCCAAGGGCCCTATCACAATACCAGAAGAAAGCCTGGTACCCACCATTTCTGAGGCACAGGTAAAAGCTACATTGTCCAAATCCAAGAATACAACATTCGTGGGACCTGATAATATCCCTGGCTGTGTCCTACATGAGCTACAAAACAAACTGGCACCACATCTGTGAGCCCTGTTCAATCACAGCCTTACCTCAGGCTATGTCCCTAACAAATGGCACACTGCTACAGTCATCCTGCTCCATAAAGAGGGAGCAACTACAGACCCTGGGAACTATCACCCCATTAGCCTGATGAGTCTGGTATGCAAAGCTATGGAGTGCATCATCATGGACCTGCTTAACAAAGATATAGGAAATCTCCCAACTCTTGACCCCATACAGTTTGGCTTTGTCAAGAGATGATCCTGCCTGCTGAACCTGGTTGAATTCTTCGAGGCAATCACCAAGGCTGTGGATGAGGGTAAGGCAGTGCATACAGCCTACCTCAACCTGGCCAAGGCCTTTGATACCATTCCCCACTCAGGTATCATTGATAAACTCACCAAACTAGGCATCAATTTTTACATCACTAGGTGGGTTGCAAATTGGCTCACAGACAGGACCCACAGAGTGAAAGTTGTGGATTCTGAGTCAGAATGTTGACCAGTCATGAGTGGATTCCCACAGGGCTGGGTCCTTGGCCCTATCCTGTTTGGCATCTACTTCTCAGAAGTCCAGGCCAACACAGAAGGACTCTGGGTGACCAAGTTCACTAATGACTGCAAGCTAGGAGTTATTATTAACTCCCCAAGTGATGCAGACATCCTACAAAAGGGCCTCTCTGAGACCAATGACTGGTGTCGGAACCATGGCCTGAAGCTTAACACCAAAAAATGCGTTATCATCCCCTTTGGAAAAAAACTCAGTTCCCATGAATTACCACATTGGTGGGAGCCCACACTGAACACTGAACAACATAAGAGATCTGGGCATCCAGGTTGACAGCCACCTCACCTTCGACCACCACATTGCCACTGTGGTCAGAAGTTCTTCTACGTGACACATCTTATAACCAAAGGTTTCACATCCAGGAAGAAAGAGGTCATCATCCCTTTCTACTCATCCCTCATTAGACCAGTCATTGAATATAATGCCCCATTTGGCATGTACCTGACCAGACACCTACAACAGCTGGAGAGGCCACAAAAGTACCTCACAAAAAGGATCCTAGGCCTTAAACACATGTCCTACATTGGCAGACTCATAAAACTTCAGCTGTTCTCAGTCTCTTATCACCTACTTAGAGGTGACCTCTGCTTGACTTAGAAAGCCATGTCTGACCCAGCCCTACTTGAAATGTTGCACCTAAATTTATTTATTTTATTTTATTTATTTTTTATTTTACATTTGTTGACTGGGCTAGTCCAACTGGATATATTTCCATTTTCAGCAGAAGCCCGGGGAGAAAAGCTCCACATATAGACAAAAGGAGATACATCATGAGGACAAATGACATAATACACATTATTACCTATATCTAAAATCAGGAAAAAACAAGTGAAAGAACATGGAAAAGGAAATGTAATAAGTTAACCGAAAGAACAGCACTTAACTTTCTAGCGAATCTAAGTAACACAATGTTGAACATTCTAACATGTTTTAATACCAAGGAGGAAGTATAAGATTAAAGAAAGAGAAGCAACAATGGAGAGAGAGCAGATATAAATAGACATAAGGTAGTTAGAGAGAGATTTAGGGCCATAAAGATGAACGATGAGGAGCAGTCTGTAAAGGTAGAAAAAGAAAGGTAAGGGAGGAAGCAGAAGGAACAGACAGATTAATAGATGGAAATTATTTTAGTCAGGATTAGAGCAGGGACACATCCAGTGGCTTTTAAGGTAACTTCTGAGTTTTTGTTTAAACAAAACAGTGGAAGCAATAGAAGTAAGTTCAGAAGGAAGATGATTCCAGTGTTTTCCAGTGGTATTTGAAAAAAGGGAATCGCCTGCTAGGTTTTTAGATTTGGTTAAGGTAACTAGCAGTTTGCTAGATGAACGGAGGAGTTTAGATTAGAGTAGGGGATGAAGAGGTTGGAGAGTATAGGTGTGTTGTGAGGTTGGTAAAATGCTCTATGAACAAATGTGAGTTGGAAAAGAAGTAACATGTTTGATAGTTCAAGCCAGTTAAGTTGCTGCAGATTCAGACAGAAAGGTTTACCAGTAACAAATCTAGCTATATTATTGTCGTGGTAGATAGTTTAGAGAGAATAGAGGTTAGTATAAATAGGTGAAGCATAGAGAAGAGTAGAAATTAGATGAGAGTGGGCAAGGGTAGCTTTGGCTGAAGAGGTTAAGAAAGTTTTAATTCTATAGAGAGTTTCTGTTTACAGATTTAATGGTATTATTGATATGACAATCAAAGGTGAGGTTGTTGTCAATTGTGACACCTAGTAGTTTGGTTGTAAGGTCAGGTGATATAGTAGTTCCATTGCTAGATAGGATAGTAAAGTCTAATGTAGGGGATCTGGTAGTGGGCTTAAAGAGTAAGAGTTTGGTTTTAGCATTTAGAAGTAGGCATCGTTTTGAGAACCAGGTTTCAACTTTGGAGAAAACAGCTTGAGTATTGATTTGTAGTTCAGAGATGGATTTAGCAGAGCAAATTAATGTGGAGTCAGCATATTGTATACAAGTGGCCTGGGGAATCGCTGCTTGTAAGTCATTTATAAAGAGGGAGAAAAGAAGTGGTCCAAGAATAGATCCTTGGGGGACCCCAAGTGAGATAGGGAGAAGGGATGAGAGTTTGTTATCCCAAAGAACGGCTTGTTCCTGTTTGTAAGATAGGAATTAAACCAGTGGACAGCCTTAGATTCTAAGGAGAGAGATTCAAGAATTTTCAAGAGAATGGAGTGGTTAACCATATCAAAGGCCTCAGACAGGTCAATAAAGAGAGCTGAAGACAGGATGCTGTTATTACGATTCTTATTAATATGGTCTGTAAAAGTGAGGAGAGCGGTGGTTGTGCTGTGAGAAGGCCTAAATCCATGTTGACAGTTAGTGAGAATGTTGTACTTTATTAAGTGGTCCATTAACTGATGATGAACACATTTTTCCATGATCTTTGCTAGTGGGGACAAGAGAGCTATGGGCCTATAATTAGAGAGTTCATAGGAGTTACCTCCTTTGTGCAAGGGTATGATGTGAGAGATTTTCCAAATGTCAGGTATGGTTTCTTCATTTATGGTTCTGTTAATGAGAATAGATATGGGATAGGCAATTTCAGGGGCTGCTTTTTGAAGGAATTCAGATGGGAGTTGGGGGTGCAGGGTTTAAGTTTGTGGATACATTTTTGTATAAAGGCAGTGGAGATGGGTTGTAGCCTAAAGATTGGTAGTCTGGAGGATGCAGGGTCGGGGATACTAGTATAGTCACTAGAGAGGTGAGAGGCCAAAGAATTAATAGTATCAATAAAGAAAGAGTTGAAAGTATTGGCAGTATCAAGGGAGGAATTCTTTTCAGATCCGGTAGGGGATGGAGTGGTAGTCTGTCCAGGGTGTAGAAGCCTGTTTAGGGTTGACCAGAATTTTTGAGGGTTATTGTGATTAGCTTGCTGGAGATTGCTATAATAACTTCTTTTATCAGAGAAGATAGCTTTTTTAGTACTGTTTCTTAGGTATCTAAAGGTCTGTTGGTCTGCAGAAGATTTGCTAGCTCGCCATTTTATCCAAGCTTTGTTTCTAAGTAGCATTTTTGTCTTGTATCTTTAGATAACCAGGGGGCAGGTTTAGATTTAATTCGGATAGTGCGTGATGGGGCATGATTATCTAGAATAGTTAGGAATGTAGTATTGAAGTATTGTACAGCTTCTTCAAGAGGAAGTATCTTTAGTTGGTTCCAATTGCAAGCACTTAGTTCAGTTCTAAATTGTATAGGGTTGAAACATTTGAGATTACGAGGATCCTGTAGGTAGGTGTGTTGTTAGAGGCATTTCTTTGTCTAGTAATATAGGTTAGATTGTGATCGCTAAAGTCATCAGGTAGTACTCCAGACTGATATTTAATAAGAGGTTTATTAACGAGAATCCAGTCTAGAATGCTTTCTTTGTTGTTAGATTTATTGGTCCTAGTGGATTTATTATTTGAGTAAAGTCATGGAGGTTAATATGTGAAGCTGGGTTATTAGTAGTTAAAGAGGACCAGTCCAGGTTAAAGTCTCCAGAATTATGGTTTCTTGGGGATAGGAGGAGGAGAGCCAACTAAGGTTATTTTCTATAGTAGTAGAATTATTTCCAGGGGGTAGATATATACAGATAATATAGATGGACTTTTAGGGTTTAGTTGTAGCTTTGAGATAAGAAGTTCAGTCTTGTTATTGTCCAGGTTATCGTAGGGTATTAATGTTACACTAAGTTCTGTTTTGAATAGGAGTGCAACTCCTCCACCTTTAGTTTTGCGGTCAAGTCTCAAGATGTTATAACCTGGAGGTAAGATTTCATTATCTTTGGTAAAGGGTTTTAACCAGGTTTCAGTTAAACAAAGAATATCAAAGGAGTGGTGTTGTAGAAGGGAGTGGAGATGGGTGATTTTATTATTGACACTTCGTATATTAAGGTGACCTATGAGTAGAGTGTTTGTATTAGAGGTTGGTAGTAGTAGGGAAGAGTTTAGTGAAGTGGTTGCCACACCAGGTGGAGTGGTTAAGGGCCCTGGGTTGGGGTGGATGTCCCCGTCAACCAAGGTAGAGTGGCTATGTTCAAGGTAAGCTATGATAGGGGAAAAGAAATTTGTCCACAAAAGTGGTTATGAAAAAAACTGGATACATTATTCCAGGTTTTTGGATGATATTTGCATTTTTTGGGTTGGCCCAGTGGAGACTATTAATGAATTTATTACTTATATTGGGGGTACAACGACTTTTTTAAAATTTACTTACAAGATATCTGAGGAATATGTTAACTATTTGGATGTTACGTTAACTAAAGATAAAACAGGGTTTACTTCCACAGTTTATAGGAAGCCTACCTTCTCCAATAGTTACTTGCATTTCTCCAGTTCACACCCAGGGTTCCAAAAGAGAGGTATTGTAAAGGGACAGTTTGTTAGGGCCTCCCGTATGACCTCACAGGACCCGTTATTTAACACATGTGCGATATTGTCACTAATTCCTCAGGTGGAGTTTGCCTTGGACTGTCTTCTTATTTTGTTGGTTTTGGTACTAGACTTTTGCGTTGTTGGTTGGTGCTATGGAACAGGGTCCGGGCATTCCCATGCATGAAGGTAGTGGTACCGGTGCGGGTGCAGCAGCCGGTGAATTATCTCAGCTTACGGGCCAGCTCACTCAGTTGGTTCAACTGCTTACTCCTATTGGTTTGGGTCTCCAAACCATTATTTTTCAACAAAAAGAAGTTTTGCAAGCAGTAACGTCCCATTCCGGGATATCCTCTGGGGTTTCCCCCGCAGTTGCTGATGGAAATGGTTCGGGCCAGCAGCAGTCGAAGGAAGTGCTTAATAACCAGGAAGCTGCAGTCTTTTTGGATACACCAGCCGTATTACGGGGAAGGCGTTCGGATTCCTCAATTCCCTGTCATCAACCCGGACCTTTGCAGGACTCAATGGCTGGTTCGGTATCTTTCTCCGAGTGGGTTAATGCCAAACCTGCTTTTATTTCCTTGGACTATCCACAGAGTACTTTTACCGAAAGTTACTCTTTCGAGGAGAACATGCGTTTTTTAGAGGACACTCTGTACAGGTACAAGACTCTTGTTTTGGACAATTTATATTTAACTGAATGTATCAAGAAAAGAATTGTGCCTAAGGGTTTAAGGGTGCATAAGTACCCTAACAATGTTGTACATGGCAGCGAATTTCATATGGAGTTGTTGCAGGCCTTCACAGGTGTGGATTTGATATTGTGAGGGCTATAATTAAGAAAAATGACAGTGAGATTAAAGTTTTAACAGAACAGATATTCAAATGCAATGAGGACATTACAAGTGATTTACTATTCCAAGTTGAAACGCATAAAGCCAAGTATTATGAAGTAAGCAAAAACATTGATAAACATTGTGATATAATTATTAAAAGAAAGCACAACAAGTTGAATCAAGACATTAGGGAATATAGGGGGGGTAGACAGTACCCTCACCCACCACATGTTAGAGGAATGTATTTTAAGGATTTTCAGTCCAACAATGATACAGTACCTAGGGAGGATACAATACCACCTACACCAATTTTAGGGGAAGACAATGGTCCTACCAACACGGAGGAACAAATTGATGAGAATTTTTTACCAAGAAGATCCGAACGCATTCGGAATCAGCAAGGGGGACCTACATACCCTGTATATCCGATTTTTTCTCAAAGGAGGGACAATCGGAATCAGGGGAGAGGGAGAGGCAGGAATCAGGCATGGCAATAGGCAAAGGCATTTCTGTTGTGAATATTGGAGCGTACCAGGTGTACAGCAAAATGGGATACCATATTTACAATTACAGTGAGGTACCAGTAACTGAGGCCTGTTTTGATTTATTTACTAAAGGCTTTAAATTTGTACCAGCTAGAGGTAGCCAGTTAGTAAATACTATACTTTATCTCAAAATGTTTATTCGGAAGCTCAACTTGCAACACCTGTTTGGTCATGGGCCAGTGGCTCCTAGTATGTTTTTAAAAAAATCTAGTATTTTTAATCCACCTTTGCATCCCCAGCTCAGCAATTTAGAGAACAGAATTGAAAAGGAGATACGTAAGGAATTATCCCATGCACATTTTGACTACAATTTAAGTGAGGATGAAATGAAAATATTGTATGATTTAGCACATAATCACACTATTAGAGTGATGCAACCTGACAAGGGAGGGGGCACAGTCTTTATGAGTCAGCTACTGTATGACAGTAAAATGGGGGAAATTTTGTATGATACTGACAAATATACTTTAACCTCCATTCATGAAATACACTTGTCTTACAAAAAAATTGACTTGACCATAAAAGACATGTTAGATCAGGAAATCATTGAATTTGACACCTTTTCATTTTTAGAAAATAACCATCCTAAAGTGCCCACAATATTTGGTGTGCCTAAAATCCACAAATGTGTGGAGGATCCACCTCTTCGGCCTATTGTGGCAGCACAAGGTTCCAAAACACATCCTCTCTCAAAGTTCCTGGATTGGAAACTTAAACAAGTTTGGGGGAGGGACTCGTACCTCCTCAAAGATTCCTGGGAATTTTTGCGTAGTATTACCAATGACCTGTGCAGGCCAAATCTTATGTTCTTAACCATAGATGTGGTTGATTTGTTTTCAGTAATTCCTACGGACATAGGATTGGAATGGTTAGAGGAGGCATTGTGGGAATGTGCTGGGATTAGTCACAATGATGTGAGTACAATTATTGGGCTGTTGGAGTTAGTGTTAAAAAATAATTACATTTTTTATGCGGGTGAATACTTCCAACAAATTAAGGGGGTATCCATGGGGGCCAATTGTGCACCAACTTATGCAGATATCATTATGGCCGTTTGGGAAAAGAAATTTGTCCACAAAAGTGGTTATGAAAAAAACTGGATACATTATTCCAGGTTTTTGGATGATATTTGCATTTTTTGGGTTGGCCCAGTGGAGACTATTAATGAATTTATTACTTATATTGGGGGTACAACGACTTTTTTAAAATTTGCTTACAAGATATCTGAGGAATATGTTAACTATTTGGATGTTACGTTAACTAAAGATAAAACAGGGTTTACTTCCACAGTTTATAGGAAGCCTACCTTCTCCAATAGTTACTTGCATTTCTCCAGTTCACACCCAGGGTTCCAAAAGAGAGGTATTGTAAAGGGACAGTTCGTTAGGGCCTCCCGTATGACCTCACAGGACCCGTTATTTAACACTGAGTGTGATAAGTTGTCCAAGATGTTTTTGGAGAGGGGATACCCCAGTCACATGATAGATTCTGTAAAGGAAGAAGTGTCAAAAGGGAGATCTACTAGATTTAAGCCCATTTTGGGGGAAGGCCTTTTTAACAATGGGCAGGGTAACAACCAAACAGACCTCTACAGTAATCAGTTATTGTACATCACTGATTATAGTGGCAATATTGGTAACATTAGTAGGATTATAGATAATGAATTCAAGTTCTTTCAGGAATTAACAGACCTTGGTGGATTTAAGAATATCACCTTTAAAACTGTATATAGGAAAGGTCTTAACATTAAGAGAATTTTGGAGCAGGATAGTAAACCATTTTATCAGGAAAGTTCACGTATAGGGACTTACAAGTGTGGACGGTGTTCACAGTGTAAATATATTACCAACCAAGAATTTGTGTATTTGGAAAGTAGAAGCAGGAGGATTGTTTCCAGAAAATTCTACAATTGTTTATCCTGCGGGGTTGTCTATTTGGCGGTGTGCCAGCATGCCAGGCATTTTATGTAGGGAAGACCAAAAGGCAACTTCGTAGAAGGATATATGAGCATTATTATGACATGCAAAAATGTGACACCAACAATGCACTTTACAAGCACCTTACTACATGTTCCGGAGGAACTTTTTCCTTTTTTGTATTGGATTCTGTTTCTAAAGAAGCCAGAGGTGGACCCTGGGAGGTATTATTGTCCCATAGGGAAACATACTGGCAAATCTTGTTAGAATCCAACAGATTTCCTGGGCTTAATGATTCTGTGTCCATTATTCCATACTTAAAACTTAAATCTGACAGAATTTGAAATGTATACTATTATACATTATATACAGATCTGGTATGCAATAATATTAGTGTTTTTAACATTTATAAATGCACAATCTTATGGATAAACTTTTATATATTGTGTTTTATGGTTGGTTTTAAAACAAGCTTTTGTACAAATGAAAATGAGCAGGATTTTATGATATTTATTCTGTGTCTTTAAATGTGTTGAAATTATTTAATTGGAGTTAAGTGTTTAATTAATTTAGTATTTAAACTGGTGTAATTCATTGTGTCTTTGTCTGATGAAGTCATATGTTTGACGAAAACGTTTGGAAACTGTGTGGCGTTAATAAACTACAAGTTGTGGATTTGAGCATTGGAGCCTTATTGTAAGCTGTTTGTGCGATATTGTCACTAATTCCTCAGGTGGAGTTTGCCTTGGACTGTCTTCTTATTTTGTTGGTTATGATAGGGGAGTACAGTAAATATTTTGGTTTCTTAATCAAGAGATTTAGAATTTTAATGTGGGACAGTCTGTGATATCTGGCAAGGAGGTAGCTAGGGATAGATGTAATGTTTAAATGAGTAAGTTTTAGGCTTATGAGATCAGTGGCTGTATGTTTGGGTGAGTAGATAAAGTGGTAATTGGGATTTGATTCATAACAGGTTAGGAAGTAGGGTAGTGTGAGGGCAAGCAAAATAATAGGTGGAAGTGTTAGGTTTTCCAAAGTAGTTCCTAATACAGGGGTCTTGGATATTGGTTTGTAAGTTTTGGTAGACATATTGAGGTGAGAGAGAAAGGAATAAACTGGATATAGGCTAAGAGTATAGAGTGAGTAAAAGAAACCAGGTGGATATCAAGGTAAGTGAGTAGTTATTGGGAGGGGAGGGGAGAAGGAGGAGGTAATAGAGGGAGGTTTAACAGGAGGGTGGTACAGGTGAGGTAGGAGCTTAGGGTAGGTGAAGATATAGAGGAGGAGTGGTATGTAGGAGGCGAGGATAGGTGGAGAGAAGGAGGAGGTGTGGTATGTCAGGTATAAAGCTAGGGGTACGTGGGGTGGGTGGGATAAGGGGGTAGGGAGGGGAGCGAAGCGGGGCAGAAACAGCCAGAGAGGAGAGCGAAGTCTATCAGCTAAGCAGAGTAGCTGAAACACTACTAACATCACGTTTTCAGAGATGGTCAGTGCATGCTGACTAGAATCTATAATGTAGTAAACGCAATCTATACAAACATAGAAAAATATTATCCTAAAGAAATACCAATCCCTCCATGCCACATGCTCCAGAGATTATAACCTCATTACCACAATTAACAGAACATGCTGGAGGGACAGGTTCATTTCCCAAAGACTGCCCATACTCTGGAATAAGCTTCCCATTCATGTCAAGCAGAGCCCCTCACTGGCCCTCTTCAAAAGAAATCTTGACGAGTGGATGGGTAACAGAAAGTTCACTCCAGGGATCATTCCAGTTGCACTACTGGATAGGGGCTCTGTGAACTACCATCAGGTGGCACTGTGCCTGGGCAAGGGGTAGGAGGGGGGGCAGAAACAGCCAGAGAGGAGAGCGAAGTCTATCAGCTAAGCAGAGTAGCTGAAACACTACTAACATCACGTTTTCAGAGATGGTCAGTGCATGCTGACTAGAATCTATAATGTAGTAAACGCAATCTATACAAACATAGAAAAATATTATCCTAAAGAAATACCAATCCCTCCATGCCACATGCTCCAGAGATTATAACCTCATTACCACAATTAACAGAACATGCTGGAGGGACAGGTTCATTTCCCAAAGACTGCCCATACTCTGGAATAAGCTTCCCATTCATGTCAAGCAGAGCCCCTCACTGGCCCTCTTCAAAAGAAATCTTGACGAGTGGATGGGTAACAGAAAGTTCACTCCAGGGATCATTCCAGTTGCACTACTGGATAGGGGCTCTGTGAACTACCATCAGGTGGCACTGTGCCTGGGCAAGGGGTAGGGAGGGGAGCGAAGCGGGGCAGAAACAGCCAGAGAGGAGAGCGAAGTCTATCAGCTAAGCAGAGTAGCTGAAACACTGCTAACATCACGTTTTCAGAGATGGTCAGTGCATGCTGACTAGAATCTATAATGTAGTAAACGCAATCTATACAAACATCGAAAAATATTATCCTAAAGAAATACCAATCCCTCCATGCCACATGCTCCAGAGATTATAACCTCATTACCACAATTAACAGAACATGCTGGAGGGACAGGTTAATTTCCCAAAGACTGCCCATACTCTGGAATAAGCTTCCCATTCATGTCAAGCAGAGCCCCTCACTGGCCCTCTTCAAAAGAAATCTTGACGAGTGGATGGGTAACAGAAAGTTCACTCCAGGGATCATTCCAGTTGCACTACTGGATAGGGGCTCTGTGAACTACCATCAGGTGGCACTGTGCCTGGGCAATTTTTTTGGACTAGGCTTGTAAAGACTCCAGGGCCATTAGCCTAGTACACACCTATGAATCTATGAACATAACTCTGATCACTAACTAGGGTAGTTGAAAAAATGCTGCACTCTGAGGTTAATAAATATGAACTATTAACTGACTAACATCACGTTTTCAGAGATGGTCAGTGCATGCTGACTAGAATCTATAATGTAGTAAACGCAATCTATACAAACATAGAAAAATATTACCTAACAGCAGTGCTATGTATAGACCCAAGACAGTCTTTGACATTGTTAACCATAAATTACTCTTCAAGAAACTCAACTTACTTGGCATTAGCTACAACATATTAAGATGGCAGCAGAGTGGTGCTGGAGAACCGTGGTGAGTCAATAACCTAGAGGTTGCCGGATTGAAACCATCCTCTAGTAAGAAAGTGAATGGAAGCTTTATGACCTTCATGTATATAAACTCATTATCCTAGAATACTTTAACTACCCATCAATAAACTGGGAGACCTAGGCCTCAAATGTAAGCTATAGTCAAAAAGGCCTTGATTTCATAAACAAGAATTCCCTGGATCCAATAGTCAATGAGACCACTTGAGGATAAAATGTTCTTGACCTGGTTCTTACAAATATGGCACCACTATCCCATTGGTATATCCTTCCCCAGTCAGATCTGACCTCGATTTGGTAACCTTCTCTTTCAAAATCCTTAACATAGTAGATGTAGATATCACAAAGACTTCAAAAATAAAACTTCCTAGAATCCTATGATGAAGTTTCTGATTTCAAATATAACTCTACCCCCAAATATTAATACAATGAGTATTTATGCAAATAGATCGAATACTTGCCCAGGAAACTGCATAAACCTGTCAGACCCTACCAAATCTAAACAAAATGGGAAATAAAAAAAACAGATTGGTGGTGCCCATCCATAAATAAACAGTACAATAAAAGGAAAAATCTCATTAGAATGCATAATATCAGCAACACACAAATTAAGGTCAACGTCAACATCAGGTTACTGGATAATGTAGGTGATTGTTAATATATGAGAGTTTGTGAAGAGTTTTGTCATTCTCTAGAGTTGCTTCTTTTTTTATTTTTATATATGTTATACACTAACTGGGAAAAGCCGAAAGACACAACAACATATATGTTACACACTCTAGCTCGCTGCCTTTTCTAAGTGCTTAAATATCAAATTTCCAGATTGTATGTTGTATAGCAAAAGTGGGAACTAATGGAGAGGCTTGCCTCCTGTCCCTCTAACATCTGTAAACCTACATCTCAGTAACCCACACTTGCATGCATACACATATCTCTTATTAGTTTAGTGCATTTTTCTTTCTGTCCTCCTTCTATACTGTGGAAGTCAGCATTTTTGACTTTAGTAATCCCAAACTTCAATACCTACAAATATCTCCTGTATGCTTATTGTCCTGTTTAAAGTTTAGAAAGTTGAATGCAAAACTTTGAAATAAAGTGCACTATTCTTATTTGCCAAACATTACTTAAGGTGGATGAGTGCAAACAAATAACGCTGTACCTAACTAGTTCAACCATCAAGAAATGTTTAACTTTTTTTCTCTCTCTCTCCCTCCCAGTAAAACAAGCACATATTCCTTCTGCAGCAGCAGTAGTCAGACTTA
Organism: Protopterus annectens; assembly: GCF_019279795.1. Taxonomy (NCBI): domain Eukaryota; kingdom Metazoa; phylum Chordata; order Ceratodontiformes; family Protopteridae; genus Protopterus; species Protopterus annectens. The sequence goes on from NC_056743.1 coordinate 1,570,686,148, forward strand.
CCATATCGCACTACCTAAAGAACTTGCACAGCTGAATTTCACCTGCAGTTGGCAAAAAGCACACAAGCAACAAATAAAGTTAAATCTATGTAAGGCAATCTGCAAATAACTTAATTTGTTAAGTCTAGTGTGCATTGTTTTGTAGTGTTGAATCTGCTGGAAGGATATCCCCACCCCCACTCAGTCACCCACACTCATAGGCCTTTTATTGCTAAAGGTGGAGCTACATTAACACTTAAGCATATTTCACTCTTATCAGTGTCATATATCCCTGGAAAAACATTGAAAAGCCCATAACTATAAAATTAGATGCTGTGACTCAAGACAAGTATTTAGAGTTCAGACAACCTGTCTTTTGTATCCATAGCCGGCCTTAGGCATAGGCCAACTAGGCGGCCACCTAGGGCGCCACTCTAGCAGGGGTGCTTTTCCAATATTTATTTGGTGTAGGTAGACCAGGATGGAGGCACCAAGTGGTGTGATGGGGGGCACCATGGAGCCCTTTTGCCTAGGGCACCAGTTGACCTAAGGCCGCTCCTGTTTATATCCATGAACATCCTACCTCACTAGGGTTGCCAGCTTTCTTTGTGGCTAAAACCGGACTAAGGTCACACCCCTCACATCACCCATAACCCCACCCATTCCCACCCCCTCTCCCATCCATGCTCCGCCCATTTTGTGACATCACCATGACATCAGCTGATAGCGTGAGTCAAACTACAGGACCAAAACAAGTGCAACAGAAAGGTTACTTTTCTGCAGAATATTTAGCAAAAGCAATAGAAAAGTGTGACAGACGTATCCAAGTGATCAAGGAACAGCTAAGAATGTGTATCAGAGACAGTTAAAAGTAACTACCTGCTTAAATTCTTACACTACAAGTACATATATCCAGTCTTCAAAACCGACTTGAAAACTTCTTACTGTCAAATTTCAGTAAAACACCTCATAAATAACCAATAAAATGAACTCTAACTTTTGCTGAAAGAACTTAAGCCGGAACACCTTTTCAAATGGCAAAAGTGCAGCCTTTTTAATGGAAATGCAAGATTTTGAAGGCCAAATCATAACCACAACCAGTGTAAAGATCTGGGCTTCATTTTTTTTTTTTTTTTACCAGAACAAAAGCTCATACTTGTAAAATTAGCATTTCTTCTGTTGTTCTGGAGAATACTAACAGTTCATATTTCATGCAATTATTAGTGGAAAATTACATTTCTGCACCAAAACAACAAGACATTTATAATTTTTCATATATTCCGCATGGTACAGCTGTCCGCGTATGGACTTTCCTGCATGTAGAGAAACAAGTGGCAACCCTAGAAGCTAGAACCAAAAAAAGTTTTCAATAATAGTAGTAAACCCCAATAAAAAATAAGTTATCATGTGGTGCAATTAGTCAACCCGACAGCACAGTTAACAGCAAGACTTCTGATACAAGCAAAACATAGGACACCATGCTAACAATGCCCAGATATAGAATTATTTATAGTAAATAAAAACATGATAGGAGGCTGCAATCTGCCTTCTCCTTTCTCTCTTAGCCTTAAGAAACACACAGCTATACCCACTTGAGTGCAGGGGAGAATAATCCCCGATTTCAATACTGCAGCATAGGAAAACACATAGTACAGTGAAGAACAGAAAATACATGACATGGGGAAAACAGGTATATTGCTAGCCCCACATTTAAATAAAGCAAGCACTTCCCCATACAGAAAAGAAAGTCCATTCCACTCAAGTAGACTTAGAAACGCATCCCAAACCAGGTATCACATTTCTGAATAAAAGAAATCACAGATGACAATCTTTGGAACCATTTTTTTTCAACCACACTTGAAAGTCTTTAAATTAAAGGCCTTATAAACTCACCAAAAAGGTTCTAAACAGTACCCAGAGGGTTGTTAAGCCAATCGTCCACACAAGGCATACTTGGAGATGAAAATTCCTTTGATGACAAACAGGCTTGACACTGCTTTCCTGCAACACAAACTAAGCGTTCAGCTTCTGGACAACTTTACCAGCTTGTTGACACAACTATGTCAGCATATTTTCAACAACACTGGTGGGAAAACTACATCATTTTACATTTACCCGTGACCTGTATAATTTACGTGACATCACTATAGTGGCACCCCCTTCCCGTCATTAAATTTTTTCAGCCATCTTTGTTAAGGGCAGTAAGAGTGTGTGGCCCACGTCATCCTGCCCTTTCATCCTCCGTTGGTGCATCTTGGATCTGGTTGTTTAGTGTGTCTACTAGTACAAATTTGGCAGTGGCACAAACCCGGACTTCATGTGCCCGATTTTTGAAAGAAATTGGTAACCGGACAATTTGTCAGAAAACCGGACAGTCTGGTCAAAAACCAGACAGCTGGCAACCCTGCTCACTGATTGTTTATGGTGGTAAGCCACCTGGGGGTGACCCTATCTTAAATAACTTACAAAATTCTACCCTAAGCAAGTTGGAACAGTGCTACAACAAAGTTGCAAAGTTTGCCACAAACTCTAAATATCACACACACCACTGTAAACCACTCAAAGAAACTGGCTAGAACCAACCAACTTGCCTTTATTCAGCAATCCACCTTGCACAATTTTATTTTCAAGCCTACTTACTGCCTGCCTTGCATTAGCCAACTAGTCACACCTTACACACCAAATCGATCCCTATGATGAGAAGACAAAAATCTCTTAGCCATCTTAAAACCCGCAAAAAAAACCTGGTCACTTTCTGTATTCATACTCTATCTCTATACATTGGAATTGACTACCTCTAGCTACCAGGTATATGCCTGACCTAACCCATTTAAAATACACTTTAAAAAATCATCTCAAAAATACATGGCTCTGCTCCTACATAAAGCCTGCCTAGTGCTCAGGTCTTCCTCTTCTGTCACATTTCAATTTTTCACAGACTGCAAGTATCCTAAAGCTCTTCTAACTCCTTGTCTGCTTCTATACTATATCCTTAAGCTACTACAATGGCTTTATTGCTTCTATTATTCTTAACTCTTGTTCGCTATATGTCTGCATCACTAACTTTCTGGCTGCTGTTTTCCTAACAGAAACTAATAATCTGATGTTGTTAATCTTCATTCATTCCTTACTGATGGGTTATTGGTTCCATCCTCTGAACCGAGCCAGCCATATATCAAGCTTGCATCAGCCAAAAACTCTCGAGCCAATATCCTACCCAGAATGCTCTGTCCCTGTTACTTCAGTTCTCATTTGCCTGTTGCTGTACAGCCGTGTCAAGCCACTCTCTTCAGCTAAGTGTATAATTTTTTGAAAGTTTATATATCATTTCTACTTTAACGTTTTTCAAACAGTTTCTTGTATTATTCTCCTACCCTATCGTATCCTTAAGACTCTCTCCCTTTAGTCTATTTCCCTTTATTACCCTTTTCGTAACTTTGAGATAATTCTTCATTACCATCATTGGTAATCCTTCCTCCTTCTGTCTTCTTACCCTTTTGGGTAGCCTTTCCTCTTCTTCTTAATACTGTTCTTCTCCACATCATTATGTCGGATAAGAAAAGTAGTGTTGGTTTTAAACAGTGTAAGGATTGTAGCCATAAGTTACCGCTTTCCGATGGCCATGACTTATGTGTCTATTGTTTGAATGGCTCCCACCTTACTGTGGATCCCCCATGTGGGATTTGTAAAAGTTTTTCAAGCAAAACTCTAAATAAGTGAAAGAACAAGTTAATCCTGAAAGGTCTTCTCAAATCTCCTTTCTGTGAGGCTGTCTCTGGATCGGACGGCTCACCCTTCCTGCTAAACCCCGTAAGAGGCATTCTTCCTCTTCTTCATCAAGCTCGCTCACTTCATCTCCCTCTGGAGATCACAGGGAGTCGACTAATAAGAAGGTGAGAATGACTACTACTTTGGTGCTGCCACCTGTGACCCTTTCGGCTCCAGGCACAGCACCGCCCGAGTTGATTCTTCCTCCAGCCATGTCCTCCTTATTGACACCAGCACTGGAATTCCCGGTGCTGACACTTATGGCTCTGACAGTTCTGTCGCAGCCCTTACTGGCACAGTCCATGCAGGTACAGTCTCCTTTGGCACCATTGGTGCAATCCCCTTTGGCCCTGAGTATGACGTTACTGTCATCCATGGTGCAGACACTTTTGGAACTGACATGCTCTTTGGTGCAGTCCTTTATGGCACTGTCATTGTTACCGGTGCAGACACCTTCCTTGATGGCACTGCACCCATCGGTGCAGACACTTGCTTTTATGGTGCAGACACCTTTGACTTATATGGCTCTGACATCGTCGGCGCAGACTACTTTGACACCATTCTCTTCGGTGCAGACATCCTCAGTTCCGGGCTCTGCACCTCTTGAATTAGCAAGGACCAAGTACTCTCCTTCCTTGGACCCATTCATTGGTAGCCAATATAGTCCCTTTCTAGAAAGGTCATAATCGCCCTCAGGTTTCTCTATGAGGTCAACCAGGAGCCTCTCTGAGCAAGATGTGTTGTGGCTTGACCAGTCGCTCGTGGCCAAAGGTCTCTCTCAACTGTCAAAACCCACGTTCCCTCCTTCAGGTGAACGTATATCTCCTCAAACTCCAATGTACACTCCTCCTTCGACTTCCACCTAAGTATTGAAGCCCATTACTCCAACAGCAGTTTCCCTCCCTCCAACCCCAATAGTGGATCTCACTTTGGAGCCGCAGTCGTCCTTGTGGCCCTCAGTGCACTGGACATCGAGGTCTTCTCAGGCCAGTGGCTGTGCTGTGGGGGAGGGCATTCTTGGTTCCATGCCAATTTTTTCTATGGCACCCACCAGGAATCCTCCCTCTCTCACGCTTCACAGTCCTCTTGAGACTCCTGGTCTGGGGGTCGGCTCATTGGGGCAGGGGTTGACCCAGTTTCCGAGGTTGTCATGCTTGGTTCCGGGCTCCCATCCCTCTTTGGGTGGGCCGGCTTTCCAGCCCATGGAGAGGGCACTTGCCTCCGCTGGCAAACCCCACATGTTGGAGTCCTCTCCCCCTCTGTGCCGCAATTCTCACAAGCCACAACCGGCGGACACAGGGCACAAGGGCCTCAGGTTTCTCCCCCTCAGGAAACCCCCTCTTTGCAGTCTTCCCCAGAACCTCCCATTGAGGAAGTATCCCACAAAGCTTCATGCAAGAGGAAGCACATGGACTCTACTGAGGAGTCTTTGACCAAAGATACAGACTTTGATGACGGGGAATGGGGAAGGGTCCCCACGGTCACCCTCTGATGAGGTGTCCTTTGGTGACATCCTCAATATCCTTAGACAGACAGGTGACTGGAAGTCATCTAATCCTTCCTCAGAGTAATCCGTATTCCTGCAGGCCTTTCGTACCCTGCCCCCTACCTCCTGGGTTACCCCGCCAGCTGATGAGCTTGTTCAGCTCATTGTCCAGCATGCATGGAAGGCTCCTGACACCATGGAAGTGATACTGTGGAGGCCTGATATAATCTTATCGCCCCCAGATGAGCATCCGCATTGGTCACGAGGTCTTCCAGTAGATGCCATGGTGGTGGCAGTTGCAACTAAGAAAGACTGTCCATCCAGCCAACAAGGAGTCCTGGGTGATAGACAGACTAGGGAAGCATGTGTTTGCTTCATCAACCTTCGCTATAAGGTCTTTGAACTATTTGGCACACTTTATGAGGCTCCAGAGGGATGTTATCAACCAACTCTCTGAAACCTTGGCAGGAGCTGTTTCTGATGAGGTCCATGACAACGTAGCTTCTTATATAGCCACCCTATAGTCCATTTCCAGTTCTTCCATGAGTCTTATTTCTTATGCAGTGGAAGGAGCGGCTAGAATGGCAGGTGCAGGTATAGTCACCAGACGACATGCCTGGATGCACCTTTGTGACTTTGTGGACTCCTTTAAAGCTTCCTTCATGAATGCCTCCATCGAGACCGCTTCATTGTTTGGCCCTAAAGTTAAAGATACGCTGGCAAGATGTGAACAAGATGACAAGACCCTATCTGCCATTGGTGTCAGATACTCCACTCCTCAATGATTCTACTCCAGAAATCAGAGGAGCAGGAAGATGTGGCACAGGAAATCACAGGGCTCTTTCTATGATGCACCTGCTGAGTTCTCCCCTAGAGGCAGAGGGGGAAACTCCAATGGAAGATGCCCCTTTGGGGGCAGAGGAGGTCTGTGAAACTGGGGTTCCAGGGATTCTTTCTCCGGCCAACCCTGTCAGTGCTCCTGAAGCATTACCCGACTGCTCACCTCTAGAAGTGGTTGGGGGGGTCATTTTTCCTTGTGCCCCACTGCCTGGTGAAACATAACCACTGACTCTTGGGTACAATGGATAATATCCAGAGGCTATCACATCCCCTTCCATCTTTGTCCAACCTCATCCAGAGTATTACCCGACATTACACCCAGTCAAAGGGAAGCAGCAGCACACAAAATCCAAAAGCTGCTACAAAAAAAAGAGTCATCCAAATGGTCCCCCCAGACCAAATAGGATCCGGTTGTTACTCAAGGTTCTTTTTAGTGCCAAAAAAGACAGGGAACTGGAGACCAATTCTGGATCTCAGCACACTGAACAAATTTGTAAAAACAGAGAAATTCTGAATGGTCATGGTTCAGTCTATCCTTCCTCTTCTGGAAGAAGACGATTGGATGTGCTCTGTAGATCTTCAAGATGTGTATTACCACATAAAAATAGACAAACCCTGAAGAAGATACCTCCACTTCTGCATAGGAGCCAATCACTACCAATTGCAAGCACTGCCCTTCGGTCTCTCTACAGCTCCCAGAGTATTCACCAAATGCATGGCAGTGGTTATCGCTCACTTGCGACTTCAAGGATTCCAGGCATTTCCATAACTAGATGACTGGCTCCTCACCGCCTCCACCAAGCGTCTACTAGAAGAAGCCCTGAACTACACTCTCCTCACAGCACAATGCCTGGGAATTACTATAAACTGGGAGAAGTCCAACATGACCCCAGCCCAGTCCTTGGAATTCATTGGGGTACTGTTGGACACGGGAAATTGCACAGCATCTCTTCCAGACCACAGGCTTCAAAGAATAAGGCAACAAGATCAACCACTGCTCGTCACCACAAATCTCCTGCTTGATCTATACTCCAACTCTTGGGGTCAATGGCAACCTCAATCACCATTGTTCCTCTAGCCAGATTCCACACGAGGCTCCTTCAGTGGTTCCTTCTACAACATCCATTGTCTTTTCAGATAAGTTTAACTCAGAGATGCAAGCAAGATTTACTCTGCTGGACATCTTGAAATCCCCAACAATGGTCTCACCCCTTCAGCTCCCATCAGCCGAATGCCATGGTGACCACGGACGCCTCTGTGATGGGGTGGGGGGACTTATTCAGGGAAATTCGGTCCAAGGCACCTGGTCAGAGACAGAGGCCCTTTTGCATATCAATGTCCTTGAACTGAGGGCGGTGCTACTAGCATTGCAAGCATTTCATTCCATTCTTCCATCAGGAACTATTGCTATCCAATCAGACATGTCAGTGGTCTGGTATATCAACAAGCAAGGGGGCACCAGATCTTGCCTGTTATGCCAAAAGGCCTTGAGAATATGGCAACGGGCAATAGCTTCCAACCGCTTTCTAATTGCAATGCACATTCCCTGGAGCTCCAGTGTGATAGCGGACAAATTGAACAGGTGCATTCTATAACCTCACGAGTGGTCCCTCAACCCTGTGATACTGGCAAAAGTCTTCAACCGCTGGGGCCAGCCTTGCTATGATCTATTCACCTCCCCAACCAACTTCAAGTGCAGCAGCTATTTTGCCCTGATTCCCCCTCGGGGACAGTCACCGAGAGATGCTGTAGTCCACGCTTGGCCCTCAGGTCTACTTTATGCTTATCCTCCTCTCCCCCTCATCTCCCAATTTCTGAAGAAAGCACAGCAGTTGAAAAGCAAAGTGATCCTCATTGCTCCATATTGGCCTCAACAAGTCTGGTTCCTCTTCCTCTGGCCTCACCTGCTAGATCAACCGTGAATTCTCAATCCATCCCCAACATTGATCTCCCATCTGCAGGGTCTGACTCACTCCAATCTAACAACCCTGAAGCTGACAGCTTGGTTTTTCCACTTCCAATGATTGCCAGGCAGGAAAACCTCTTGTCCCCAGTGTGCAATATTCTTATTGCATCTCATAATCATCCACCAGACTAATCTGTCTCAATAAATGGAAAAGGTTTTCTCTATGGACAGCTAATAAACAGTTAGACCCCTTGTCAGCCCCAGTTTCGGTGGTTTTGGATTACTTATCACACCTTTTCCACTCTGGGGTGTCTGCCTCTACTATTCATGTTTATTTGGCAGCCATTTCGAATTTCCACATTGGTTTTCAGGATTCTTTGCTCATGTCACATAGACTCTGTAAAACTTTCTTGAAGGGGGTTCTTCACCTAAAACTTCCCTTTAGAGAACCAGTACAGCCTTGGGATTTTTCCTTAGTCCTGCAAGCCGTAACAGCTCCCCCCTTTGAACTTGTGTCTTCATGTGATTTAAAATATCCCGCATGGAAAACTTTGTTTCTAATTGCAATCACATCAGCCAGACGCTTGTCAGAACTTTGAGCCTTATGCATCAAACCTCCCTATATTATCTTCCATAAGGATAGGGCATCACTGAGAACTAATTCTTCCTATTTACCAAAAGTGGTGTCAGAACAGTCTATCAACCATCTATTGACCTTCCAGTATTTTTCCTAACCACTCTAACAGGGGAGAGTATTGCCTGCGCTCCTTGAATGTTCATAGGCAAATACGATTTTATCTGGACAGAACAAAATCTATCCGTAAATCACCACCTTTTTCTGGCTTTTTCTGGACCAAGACTAGGTCATCCTGTCTCAAAAGTTACATTGGCTTCATGGTTGAGAAACTGCATTACCTTTATCTACAACAAGAACCCTGTCACCTTGCCTCACAGAGTGAATGCACGTTCTACAAGGTCTATGGCAACTTCAGCAGCTTTTCATGCTAAGTCTTCCCTCAGTGATATTTGCTCAGCTGTGACTTGGGCCAAACCTCATACCTTTATTCTTCATTACAAATTGAATTTGGCCTCCAGAGGTAGAGCTTCTTTTGTCTCCATGGTGTCAGGAATGTCCTTCCATGAGGGCCACCCAGGGATACAGGTAGCTGGAGACTCTCCCGTCCATAAGGAATGAATGAAGATTAACAACATCAGATAAAAAGTTATGTCTTACCATAACGTTCCATCTGTGTTGTTGATCTTCGTTCATTCATTACTCCACACCCTCTGCCCCCCTCCGGAGGTTGCTGGTTGATCTCATATACTCCTTTATTGTAGGTCTGTTATGACCAGAGGTAGCCTCTAATTTTGTCTATCAACTTGCAAACTCGGTCTGAAGTAACAAGGAGCAGAGCATTCTGGGTAGGACCTTGGCTCGAGAGTTTTTGGCTGATGCAAGCTTGATATATGGCCGGCTCAGTTCTGAGGAAGGAACCGATAACCCATCAGTAATGAATGAATGAAGATCAACAACACAGATGGAACGTTATGGTAAGACATAACTTCTTTTTCTATTTTGCATGTACTACAACAGTCAATGTCACGCATTGCACTACCTATGTACTTTTTTTTTACACTATCTGCATTATGTATGATGAGAGTGACTATTATTGTCTGTAATGTTTTAACTGTATAGAATTGTCTAGATGAGTAGTAATATATTACATCTTGTAGCAGTTTGTTCTTTCAGCTTATTTTGTGTATAGTATTATTATTACAATTATAAGATACTAAATACCTCCTTTGGGATCTGAGTGTTGAGCAAAGGTGCACTGAACTCTAGTTCGCTAAATATTCCGTTCTCCCGGTGCTATTATAATCTCCCCACAATAATTGGTACTGGGCATAAAATTATCTCCCCTGACCACATTGAGCCGAACTCATGCTAGTGAACAATCGGGGCATTGTCAAGATTAGGTTAGCGCTGCTACGAATACATTGCCCATGGTAGTACGGCATTTGAATAAAGCTTCAGAGCTTACAATGTCCTAGCGGTGATGTTAGTCTAGATCTGTGTTTGGAAGCAACAGCTGCAGCATCCCTGTTTGTTACTCTCAACACCAGCGAGGCAACTATAGAATTGGTGAAGTCCTTGCGGTACCTCAGAACTGCATGGGCGGTGATACATGTTGCTGTCGCTTGCTACTTGATATTAGAATTTGACTCCATTTGATATTATAAGAGTAATATTCTTCTATGCAATGTGGAAATGATTTACTTGACATGAAATGCTATTGCATATTCCTGCACTATTGTTGTCACTAGTGAGGAAGCAATTTAAGTGTAATACCTCAAGGGTTGCTACCACCTGAATATCATGTTACAAATAGCCTCAGAGCTCACTGTTTATACTATTTTATGACCTAGTAGAACATAGCTGTACTTTGTAAAAGGCATTCTTAGCTAGACTGTGTTAATCTACTTGAACTCTACCCTATCTTTTGTTAGATTAAAGTGTACTAATGCCTCTAGACTCAGATACAGTAGTATGCCTTGGTAATTGGCTGAACTCTTAGCAATGAATAACACAAAACAAGGAATGCAGCAACAGCAACCATGCAACGTCCGTTCGAATTCCAGAGCAATATAATCCAAAAACTCGTATTACAAAAAATAAAAAACTCCTTGATATGTAAACCAACTAGATAAGTTTATTGTGCACTCAGTCGGTAAGCGCTTTCACAAAGTTGCTTCATCAGACCATAACGGACTGAGTACAAAGGTAAATTTAAAAACATTGTTACCAATCACACACAGCCACACAAAAACATCATTTCCTTTGCTGACGTTGCATATGTAACTGAATTAAAGCAATCATAAATATTCAAACACCATGTTACAAAGCAGCCATTCATTAAATTTTCCTCTAATAAAATTTGTATATACAAACATCCAATCAATTTATTCATATATAAAACAAATATAAAAAATGTATTAAAGCATGAAAAATCGACAACTAAATACCGGCGCATTCATGCTTATACAACCTAAAATATCTCAATAGTGATTAGTCACTTTCAAAAAACATTATTTAACCTCAAACATGGTTAAACTACATAATAGCTTCACAAACCTACTTAAATAAATCTCCGCAAAACCATGCTACAACCCTTAAAAAATAATAAATAAAGCGTTCACGTATAAGCAAAGCTACCCTTCCTTAAACAAATAAACCATTCAATATGTTCATACTAAACCATGCATATATATATCTGATTCATAAATTTTGATATACATAGACATATTTAACCTACTATATAAAACAATTTAAGCTACAACGCTACTAGATAAAAAAGAACAACTCACATGTCTATTGGACAGTGTCTACGTATTGACTGTTAAACATCGAGGCAAAATACTAAGGAAGACAAAAATCAAATTATAATTCATGATATCATATCAATTTCATATTCATAAAATAATCCTTCCATTTCTAAGCCCACTTCATCAGCAGTAGCGACAGAATACAAAAATCCTATAAGCTTAACATAACGATTTCAAAACATCGTACTTTCGCATTTCTACTCATCTAAATAAAGACCATATACCTATATATAGTGAGTATACAAGCTATATATTAAACTGTTAACCAATGTCTAAACATCAACAACTAAAGATGAAAATGCAAAACCATAGAAGTCAGAAATCAAACTATGGTTTCTGACTTCAAGTCAACATACTATATTTAAAAGACAAAACTACCATCTCTAAAACCTTTTTGTCAGTCACGACAACAAACTTTTCTAAAATTTAAACACTACATATAGTGTTAACAGTATAAGCTTTGATTATATAGCCTGTTTATGGGAGGAATTCCACACGGTCTATATATATCTATTTGTTTTATGGTGTTTATAATTGGTTTAAACATAGTATAATATTATATAAATATGTCCTTGATTTGCTTGCATGCATCAGTCAGGGTTTCTATAAGCATCCTTATATGCACCATTATGATATTAGTTGCTTTTTGATGAATATAAATGTGTAGTAATGAAATCTGTTAACATTATATGTAGTTTTTAAATTTTAGAAAAGTTTGTTGTCGTGACTGACGAAAAGGTTTTAGAGATGGTAGTTTTGTCTTTTAAATATAGTATGTTGACTTGAAGTCAGAAACCATAGTTTGATTTCTGACTTCTATGGTTTTGCATTTTCATCTTTAGTTGTTGATGTTTAGACATTGGTTAACAGTTTAATATATAGCTTGTATACTCACTATATATAGGTATATGGTCTTTATTTAGATGAGTAGAAATGTGAAAGTACGATGTTTTGAAATCGTTTGGCTAACGGCTGTTTTCTTACCCCATCTTTGTGTCTTTTCTCCCCACCGTTCCTAGGTTTCAATTCATCTATCCTGAACTAGGGCTTTGAGAGTCTACCTACCTGGTGAAAGGACCCCTGCAAACTATTCTAAACAACTGATCCATATAGAAAGACACTTGCTGTCCTGCTTAGGAACCCTGTTACCAAAGAAGGCAAGAAAGTACGTGTTATCTAAACCTAGCGGTAAAAGCTGAACACTTGCCTTGTAACTTGTGTATGCTTTCAAGCATGTTACCTAGCCAGGATACCCAGCAGCCATACCCTCCCTCTACCCCTTTATATTTATACTTTTTCCTATCCTTATACTATCTCCAGCAACTGTTTATAGAGCCTTCTCAAACCTTTTACCATTCATCCCTGTTCCCTAGTTTTTGGCTGTAATATATTTTTGCCCACTAGATGGCATTCTACACTAGGCTAGTTCCTAGTACACATATTTGTTCTCCCCAGAATTGAACTGAAGTAGTGATCAAACCCTAAGCTAACAAGGAAGACTAAGGAACTTTCTCCTGCCCAGTCTTAGGACCTCTTTCCAGCCCTGTATTTCCCAGTCTAATACTTTACTCCATACTTGCACTCAGTTATCCCTTACTATCACTACCACTGTTTCCTACCCTCCTTACTTACTCATATCAACTGAAAGTACCTCAGTAGTCAGCTGCTCACAGATTGTTTTTGCTGACATTTCTTCACTTACTTGTCTCTACCCGCTCCGTTTGCCCTATGGGCTCACTCCACTCCCCTACCCTACCCCCAAATTCCTCCCACTCCCAGTAGTCCTACTCTTATACTATCGAACCACACCCCTTCCCACTCCCATCTATCACATAAACCTTCACCATTGGCCAACCACTCCAATTCCCTCCTTTCAATCACCACTCCCTATCTCACCCACCACCTCTCTCTCTCCACACCTATCATACCTCCTGCCTACAGCTGAAACCTAACAACTCATCCTTCAAAATGTATAAATTACCAACTCCAACCCTGTTACATATGTTACTCACACTCACACTTCTAACTCCTTTAACATTAGCCTACTTTCTAACCTCCTATGAACACCTATTATATCCACACCTTCACTGCCCCAATAAGCTAACTACCTCTCCTTCTCTACCTATCTTCACTAACCATTTTAACATAACATCCATACCCAGCTATCTACTAGCAAAATACCATAGAACAGCCCACATTAAATATACTTCTCCCAATTCCAGAAAATACCTACATCCATATACCAGATTCCCAAATCCTAGACTGCAAATACTACTCCTATCTTTAAAAGATGGAGACATTCACCCAAACAACTGACACAACTACTCAACCCCACCACTTCTACTATGCATTCACTTACCAAACCACCAAACTCACTCTTATTAGCACACCTCAATATACGTAGCATAAATAACAAAGTTACACAACTACATGCTCTCTTAGAAGTCTACTCATTTGACATTCTTTGTCTAACAGAAACTTGGTTAAAACCTGTAACAAAAGACATAGAAGTCATCTCACTCAGTTATAATATTTTACGACTTGACCGAGCAACCAAAAAGGGTGGGGGGATAGCTATCCTATTTAAATCTGGATTGCAGATTACTACCTATGACTTTAAACTACCCCAAGACTCTAACACTGAAATCCTTATTACCAAGCTTCAGCTCAACACATTCAAATCCATTTATCTTATCTGCATCTATCTTCCTCCTGGTAATAACACTGCCACCACAGAATACATCCTATGCTGGTTATCTCAGAATTTACCCCAAGAAACCATAATCCTAGGTGACTTTAACATTAATTGGAAGAGCTGTAGTAGTTGCCACCCTACCACCCATATAAACCTATTTGGATTTATTCAAATTATTACCTCCCCTACCAGGATAAACAAGCCTAATAAGAAGTAAAGTACCTTAGACTGGATTCTCATAAATGACCATGCCCAAACTTTTGAAGTTGGAACCCTTCCTGATGACATAAGTGATCACTTACTTACCTATATAATCAGACTTAAAACCAATCTACCCATTCCATCCATTTATATGACTATCAAACCAAGAAAAGCTTTAACCCCGATCTCTTCCAAAGTGAACTAAGAGCATGTAACTGGTCTCCCTTAAAATACCTCCCACTCGAGGAAGCTGTTAATTACTTTAATTCTAAATTCCTAACCATACTAGACCACCATGCACCAACCCGCTCTATCAGAATGAGAATTAAATCTGCCCCATGGCTCTCAAAAGAAACCAAGCAGAAAATCCATCTCAGAAATAAATCCTGGAATCAATATCGTTTAAGTAAAAACCCTGTTGACCAACAAAACTTCAGACAACTGAGAAATAGCACTAAAAGAGCTATCATGTCTGACAAAAGAAACTACTACCTACAATTCCAGCAGACTCACTATAACAAACCACAAAAGTTCTGGGCAAGTATTAACCAATTACTGCACCCAGGGAAATCCATCACACCAAAGCCACAAGGCACAGACCAGGAGAATTCCAAGCAGACTGCTAATGCCTTTGATACCTTTTTCAATGAGGCCATTCAAACTCTTGCCAGTCAGTTATCAACTCAAAACTTAACTCTAACTAACTAACTAACACTATCCCACCCCCTCCATTTCTCTTCCAACCTATCCCAACAACATATATTCTTACCCTTCTCCTAAAACTGAAACCATGCTCTCCTTCAGCCGACCAACTACCCACTGAATATCTACAGTTAGAAGCCAAGTCCATTGCCTATCCCATTTCCATTCTCATCAATAGAACCATCAGTGAAGGACACATCCCTAAAATCTGGAAAGTCTCCCATATTATCCCCCTACATAAGGGTAGGAACTCTACTGAATTCTCCAATTACCACACCATAGCCCTACTTTCTCCCTTGGCAAAGATCATGGAAAAATGTATCCACAAGCAATTGCTAGACCACCTAATCCAAAACAATTTACTGTCCAGCTGTCAACATGGTTTCAGACCTTCCCACAGCACTACTACTGCCCTACTTTCCTTTACTGACTGTATCAACAAAAACCGTAACCTCAATATGCTTTCCTCTGCACTGTTTATAGATCTGTCTAAGGCATTTGATATGGTAAATCACCAGATACTTATAAATATCCTCAAATCCCTGTCACTAGATGCACTAGCTATAACATGGTTCCATTCCTACTTAGATAACAGACAACAGGCTGTACTTTGGCATAATACTCTATCTACCCACCTGCCCGTTAACCTTGGTGTCCCCCAAGGGTCCATATTAGGACCTCTCCTGTTTTCTATATTTATTAATGACCTTCACCTAGAAATGCCCCAAGCTACTTGCATTCAGTAAGCAGATGACTCCACACGTACATGCTCAGCCACATCAGTATCTGCACTTCTCGCTTACCCAAAAGGTGTTTAACACAGTTGAACAATGGTTTACACAGCGCTGTCTCCTTCTGAACCCTAAAAAACAAGCTTCTCCTTTTTACCCCTACTTGTAAGTCCCCCCCCCCCCATAGATTTCACAGTCACATCCAGTAATGGTACTTTCATATCCCCAGATCCAACTACCAAACTACTAGGTATCACCATAGATAACAACCTCAACTTCGACAGCCATATCAACAATACGCTAAACACTATCAATAGAAAACTAGGCTCTCTCTACAGGATCAAACCGTTCCTCTCTCCTGCAGCTAGAATAACTGTCACTCAGACCCTTTTAATATCTACTCTCCTCTATGCCTCACTCATATACACTAATCTATCTAAAAACAGCCTTAATAAAATGGAAAACTCCTACAATAACATAGCCAGATTTGCTACATGCAACCCTTTCAGAACCCACCACTGTTACAATTTAAAACAACTAGGATGGCTTGAATTTCAAAATCAGCTTAAATTCCACCAACTGACCATTGTCCATAAAACTCTTTACCAACCTACAAATACCCCCATACTATCTACCCTCATCATCCCCTACAATAACCTCAAGAGCTTACGATCATCACATAAACTTCTTGTCAATATTTGTAAATCAAACAACAGGGCTGGGGACTCTCTCTTCTCTAATACTGTTGGAAAATTCTAGAACCTTCTCTCCAATGAACATTCCTCACTTCCCTCTATATCACTTTTCAAAACCAAACTGAAACCTTTCCTCAAAACACACTGGTTGTGCTCCTGTTCTGAACCTGATTGATCAACTAGCTCTTCTTACTACATTCAGCCTACTCTCTTCTTCTCAGTAATCAACTTCCTTATCTTAATAACAGCAAACCTTCTCCTTCTACATACTATTACTTACATCTTCTTAATGACATTAATGTGAATACTTTTGAACTAATTAATTGTATATAATCAGCTGCCTTACTCACTTGTATATCATGTGTTGAAACTGCATGTGCATTATACTACTTATACCTGATTATTTTCCACTATGTTATTTACTTCTGACCTCTCGATTATGTCTTACTAATGTACCTGCATTGTGCATTGTTTACCTTAATTTGTATATGGTTTTGTCATTGTTTTTCATCGGAGCTTATCTCCCCGGGCCTCTACTGAAAATGGACATATATCCAGATAGACTAGCCTGGTCAACAAATGTAAAATAAAATAAAATAAATAAATAAATAAATAGTATTTCTAATGTAATTTTTGTTGCATTGGATTATACTGTACTGTATGTGGAGCTTTTCTCCCCTGCCCTCTGCTGAAAATGCGTTCTGTAGACCCAGTCAGGCCACCCTGGTAAACAAATGCCAAATAAATAATAAATAAATAAATAAATACTAAAAACTAAGGCTTGCCACGAACTTAAGCTAGTGTTGGAAGCTAAGGATTATTAACTTGTATCTGGAAGTTGTGAAATAAGACCCTTCATTGCTTTGAACTTATTCAGAATGATTCTATCTATTCTGATCCAGTGGATATCATAAACGCACCGGCAAACAAATTCAGGGCAAATTTCACCCCAGAGACATGTATACAAAATTCACACATACTTATAGACCTCAAATCTGCAATCATCACAAAGGAATATTTGTTAAAAGTGTTTTTCAAAATAAAAAATGTATCTTCTATATGGGACCTGATAACATAACAGGCTGCCCACTGAACAGCATTAAACATACACTGGTGGACCCACACCTACTCAACCTGAGCTTATCCACTGGCTTTGTCCACAAGTTCTGACACACAGAAGCTGGAATGCCTCTTCACAAAGGGTGGTCCAGTCATGAACCTCAGGAATTACAGACCCATCAGCCTGAAGAGCCTCATCTGCAAGGCAGTAGAATGGGTCATAACAGAACTGATAAACTATTAAAAATATTATAAGGCTTGATGTTCCTGTCTAATGACTCTGTTAAATGGTTTGAGAGGGTAACACAAGCTGTGGATGGTGATCACACTATCCACATAGCATACTTTGAACTCACCAAAGTATTTGATACCGTACCACATCCAAATATTATCAGCAAGCTAAATGTGATCCTAACTGATCTCTGTGTAGTTAGAGGGATAGCTAATTGGCTGAAGAACAAAACCCATACTGAGCAGGTGGTAGGTGCATCGTCAGAGAGTGGAACACCACAACTTTTCATGCATAGACCTCTGCTATTTGGCATATACTTCCCTGATTTCCAAATCAAAAAATGGGAACTCTGGTTAACCAAGTTTGCTGATTATTGTAAACCAAGTCTTATATTTAAATCTCCTTTTTGTATACAAAAGCTACAAAGTGAGGTTAAATATTTTAATAGCTGATGAGCTGAAAAAGGGATAAAGCTAAATGCTACAAAATGCAGTATTGTTTCATTTGAAACCATTCACCCAGCTTGTAGTATGGAAAACACCCAACTCCAAAACAAAGATTCTGTAAGAAACCTTGGAACACGGGTAAATAACTCCCTGTCTTTGGGTCATCATGTTGCAGCAGTGATGAGGAAATGCTTCTGTCTGATACAGCTGATCACAAAAGGTATTTCATATAGATCCAAAAAAGTCCTTACCCTCTTTACCCTCTCTATATTCTGCACTGAGCAGGCCCCTCATTGAATACAATGCTACCCTTTTGGATGTATCCTTTAAACATATCAAGCAGTTGGAAAAGACCCCAAAGGTTCCTGACAAAAACGATCATGAGCCTAAAGGAAATTACTTATCAAGAGAGGCTGGAAGCATTATCTGTGTTCAGTGTCTTATAGACTCCTTGGGAGTGATATATTACTTACTTTCTGGGCCATTAGAGAATTGGCAGTCGAAGATCTCCTATTTCTCCACAAATTAAACAGTCCCCAGAACACTAGAACCACAGATCTGAACCTGCTTCAGCAAATTATGTTAGAGATACAGATTTGTTACATAATGACTACCCCTTCTCTGGAATAAAATTAATCTCTAGATCAAGCAATGAGATGGACTATCTTCCATTAAGATCAAGCAATGCCCCTCCATTAAGAAGGAATTAGACAATTTAATGGGTATTCATAAGTACACCCCCTGTATGCCTGACTTATAACTCCTTGAAAAGGAGGCAGGGTCTAAGGGTGAGTACTGGCTAGTTGTAAATGTCCATGGCTATTTACTGGACAGGTATAAATAGTCATGTGGCCCAATTCCCTTAATTGTATGGATAGAAAACTATTTGCAAAAATGTCTTTAAAAGCTCTATCCCGCAAGAAATTATCTATACTTGGTAATATTATTGCAGATGCTCCTCAGGGTTCTGTATTCAGCACAATTTGTTTTTTCCATTTTAATGACCTCACCAACACACTCGCGTCATTGTCTTTATCTCTGTAGGCAGATGATATCCTTATGCTATGACCAGCTATAAAACATCAGCCAGTACAAACTCAACTACAGGATGAGTCTAAACAACTGAGGAAATGGGTTACCAACAATAGCCTTTTAGGAAACACTAAGACAACCTACTTTATGCTATTCAGCACTATTTAAAAAAATAAAACCAATAGACATCAGCTTCTGGGACTCAAAGGGATGAAGGCTGGAGTGTGCAACCAGAGGGGGAGAGGCTACAAGTAGGAAGGGCAGTGATATGGGGTAAATACTGAAACTGGACAGGGAGGCCATTGTGGGAGATGAGAACTCAGGCATGCAAACTAGGTATGGAAATTGGTCAGGGACAGATTACTTAGGGAAAAAACAAGGATATGAGGAACAGTCAAAAAGGTGGAAAGAGCAGCATGCCATGTGGTTCAAAAGGAATGGTAGGGTAGAGAGTAGAGCAAAAAGTGGTTATACAACAGGCAGAAGGGAGGCAATGTGAAGTATATATCTCTGATCTTACTGATTTTGCACAACATCCCTGATTATGTCCCTCATAAATGTTTTGATTTTTTTTTGATAAACCACTGAGGATTGCAGTCAATTAAGCATGCTGGACATTAGAGTTCCATACTTCATACTGTTAAAAATGCATGTTGCTGTGATATTTGCTGTTCTATTAACTTTTTGAATTAATCAGTGCTTTGGGCCTTTGTCTCAGCATTATTTTTGGTTTTGCCCATAAATGTTGTGCAAAGAAGTTAAGAGGTGTGGTGAGAAGGTGAAGGCAGGAGAACAGGACAGTGAGGCAAAAAGATGTGTGACAAATGTGCTGATGGCAGCAAATATATGGGCCAAAAGGGGTTTGACAGACGGTTTCAAACAGGGTACAAATATTATTTAGGTCTATAGTAGAAAGGAGGAAACAAAGAACATGTGAGAATAGTAAGAGCATCACATAAGACAGAGAAAAGAAGTGGTTCTGAATGAATATTGCACTTATGTCATGAAGGAAAGGTAGGGAGGCTGTCATGTTGAGATGGAGGCAGGGGGGAGTGGGGAAAGCAGTAAATTGACATTAGGATAAACAGTCAGGAAGTAGACTTTGCACTGGCTTCTCTAAGGAACAGACACCAGCAGGGCTACCTCCCAGGGACTTCAGAAATCTATTCAGCATACTGACACGTCCTTGTACAAAGATATTCAACAGATCACTGACCAGCGTAGACTTGCCTGTAGACTAGAAGACAGCAGGAGTGGAAACCTTGTACATGGTTTGAGGGGTGCAAGAACATTCTAGAAACTATGAGCCTATTTGTCTAATAGTAGTGGCATGAAAATTCATGGAAAGAATCCTGTGGGAAAGGCTATCTACTTTCCTAGATGACAACAGTCTTCAAAACAAACCCAGCAATGTTTCATTATTGAAGGAATTTGTCAGGCAAACTTGATATAATTTTATGATCCGGATACAAGAGAACATGAACAAGGGAATAGCAGTTTATATGGTCTGCCTGGATTTTTTTCAAAGGCCTTTTACTCAGTCCCACACAGGAGGCTACTAAGCAATCTGCAGTACTTGGGATTAGGACTGAGATGGAGTAAGTGATCTGGTAAGAGAGGAGTCAGAAGAAAGGAAAGTCAGGTCATGGGTTTAATACTTTTCAATGTGTTCATCTGAGTCATCCCTAAGGGATCACAGAATCGAGACAATCTCCTCACTGATGACCCAAAGTTAGGGGCAGCAGTGGAGGAAGGAGAGCAACATAAATAAAGACTATTTAAGGCTGACCAAGTAAGCATAAAGATGAGAACTGTGAATTAGTGGAGATAATACACAGGACTGCAGCTAAGCTAAAATAACCCCAGTGGGAATTATCAGCTGGGGGCATGAAAATTACGGTGACAGGGCAGGGAAAAGATATGATGGTGCTGATCGATTGGACTGGACCACAAGGAGCAGAATGGTATCAGCAAACAGAATGCCTGGGTGAACCCTGATAAGGATAGAGTCCAGAAGCAAAGAGACAACAGTTCTGCTATACAGGGCCCTAGTCAGGTCACACTTTGAGTAATGCATTGATGGCATGATGTATATCGTTTGTGTGGTACGTGTGTGTGTGTGTGTGTGTGTATCTAAGCAGTGGTATACAGTACTGTTACAGAAGAAACATGGTCTTTAACTTTGCTTTTTTAGAAACTGATTAGGCTTAGTCCTTCTATGCAGTGCATTTTTAGCTGTGTTGTATTGCACATTGAGTAGACACCTTTGATATTTGGTGTGGCTGTCTCTGCACTACAGTGACTCCAATTTTTATACCATATTAGTCAATTACATATGCAATTCACACCTTACACCTCTTCAAAACCAATAACATTGCTTGTAACTTTGAAATATCTTTTGGCCCTTTTCATTCATTCTATAACATGCTTGGCCTTATAAAGTATAGACAGCATTTCTGAATTTGACCCGCATTCATGGAACTGTGTGATCACAAGCTTTACAATCTTTGGTTGCACTTAAACTTAGGTCAGATGTGGACAATGGTATCTATCCAAAACAGTGCAACACAAACTTACTCCCATATATAACTCTCAGCTGAAATAATTTTATTATGTTTTTGAAATATACACTAAAGCATAGACACGTTGGAGGAATATACATATATATATATATATATCTGCTGACAGACAATTAAACTCAGTATGTACATTAATATCAGTATATTTGCACACTTAAAAAGAGTTAACTCAGCATATCACTCCCTTTAAGGTAGCAGAGTTTATTTTTTTCCTGTTCGGTATGCACATACAATAGATTTTAATATATGTTTCTTAATTATATCCTCTAAGTTTTTTAAGCCTGCTCCATCAAAAGAAGAAAAAAATAAATAAAAAAATAGGCACATGAATGTTTTTTTTCCTGAAGGTGTGTTGTCCTGCATGCCACCTATGCAGGTGTAGTTTCTCCTTTCTTTTTTCTGACTAAAACATTACATGTGAGTGATGCCTCCAGGTGCCTCTTTAGTTCCAAAAACATACTATGTGCAAGGTTTTAAAAGATTTAATTTTGAAGGTTACACAATGGCAAATTCAACTGCATTAATATTTGACCTCTGCCTAGTGCAAGTAAATAGATATTAACCTGTTGTTTTTATTATATTAATGTATATAGATATAAATTTTACATTTTTCTAAATATCTCAACAACCGAGTAACACAGACAGAACTCCTTAGCCTCATATGGAAGCTCTCAGCTAGATGAATAAAATGTTGCTGACAGTATTATGTAACTTGAGTGGTTGCTGAGATATTAAGTTGTTTACAAAATATTACAAATGTAATAGTTACTGTGTTTACTGTGACTTATAAAATTCAGTTTAAGACCTAAAACCTAAAGTGTATTATTACTAGAAAAATAGTTTGTGTTGAAGAGTTTGCCATTTATACTTCTTTAGTAATCTTTGTGGTTTCAGAGATATGAACATTTGTTTGAAATGTAAGGACATGACTTGATTCTGTCTACAGGCTTAGGCTCCACCCACTGAAAGTTACAGTGCAAACTTCCTGATCTCCATTAATGTGAATCGCCAAAGTCACCAAACTTCAGATCAAGCTACATTGTATTCTGTTTGTTTAATTGCAGAATGAGATGATAAGCCTAATTTGCTGCTTTAACTGCACTTAACATTCTATCTCACCTTCAACCCTATCTTTCCCATTACATCCTTTCGACCTTTCCTCTTGCTCATGATCTCTTAAATGTCTTTCTGTATTTCCCATCACCAAATATTCTGGTAGTCCATTTTGCAGCTCTATAACCCTCCTTATAAAAAAATACTTTCAAAGATCTGGTCAGTAGTTAATCTCTACAATTTGATTCCTGCACCCCACCTTTGCCCTTTGTCCGGCCTTTTCAAAATGACCCCTTAATATCTGCATGACATGATCTTTTGCACCAATATCATGCTCCCATCTTTTATGACCTTAAGTAGAGCTATTGCTCCTCTAGCCTCTAGTAATAATTCACTCCTCTTCATCCCTTAGATGTTTCTTGAAACTTTTCTCTGGATTCTTTCCTGAATCATAATACGTTTTTCTTGTATATCATCCAGATCTGCAGTCACTATTCTCTCATTATCTCACGGAGCTCTTTTGAGTTTGTACCCTAATTCCCAGTGGGTGTAGCCTGAACATTTTAATAAATGAAGTTATCTCCACATAGTTAAAAGAAAATGTTCATGTCCCCAGAACCATATGTGTTCCTGGAAAATGGTAAATTGTTAACTATTAAACACAAAGTCATGTCTACAGTGGTTGCATTTATTCAGTTATATGCATTAAACTGGATTTTGTAAGCCGTAATAACCACAGTAAGTATGAATTATGTGATGCTGCATAAACAGCTTATGATATCCCAGTAATCATACAAGCAACACACTTACTATTGGCAGTGTGACAAAGGGGGGAAACTGCCAGCCCAGCTATCAGGAATTTTGTAAATAACTATATGTCATTCATGAATATCAACATGATTTATGTAGGTGTCAGAAAGGGAGATACTGCCAGCCCAGCTATCTGGAATTTTGTAAATAATTATATGTCATTTGTGAATATTAACATGATTTATGTAGAAGTGTGACAAAGGGAGATACTGCCAGGACAGCTATTGGGAATTTTGTAAATAATTATATGTCATTGGTGAATATCAAAATGATTTTTGTAAGATGCTTGTGTTACAACTGTATTAGAACTGTGTTTTATGTGTATATCAAACTGCTGGTACAGAAGTGTGTGTTGAAAAGGGTTTGTGAAGTATGAGCTTAAACATGTAACCATAGTATACCCTACGGGAAAAGAACAAAAATTTACACACACTATTGTAACTGTTTAAATGTATATATTTTAACAGGGGAAACTGGAATACAAGAGGTTGGCTTCAGAAAAATAACAGAAAAAAAATGAATTTAAATTGCTTTAAGGCCATGCAATAAAAAGATGTTATCTTTCAGTTTCAATGCAGCAACAGACACAATCCCTAGGATTCAATAAACTCCATGCAGGAATAGATTCTTGCATGGACTGGTTCGTGTCCATGCAGCCACAGCAACGCTCCTTGCATATTCATGAAGGCATGTTGCTGTTTAAGCTACACACACACATGAACCATGAACGAGTGCAGGGATTGTGTCTAAGTATTGTATGGACCATGAACATTCCCCCTGCACTCAGAAAGTGCTGTATGGCACTTTCTAAACCTGATCCAGCATAATATTAGAGAATTTCTCTAATGTTATGCCAGTATTTCAGTGTCCGCAGACACTGAAATGAAATAAATGGATTTCAGTGTCTGATGACACTGAAATGGATATGGGAGCAGGAAACTAATGCATGGGGTATGTGACAGGTTCTGTGACACACCCCCTGCATTCTAAAAGTGCCGTACGACACCTCACAACCTGCTAAAGCAGAAATGTGGCCCTCACAAACTTAGAAAGTTGATAGAAAACAGGATATGTATTACCATGAATCTCTGAAGGATAGAAGCCTGAAAGCCAAATGTATGTCATTATTTCCTGACTGCAGTCCTCAATGACTTGTCAGAACACCACAATACTCACTATATAACATAATATTATAATAATAATATAATATATTTTTTCTACGCTAAGGAATTTTTAAGCATAGCTAAGTGGGTCTGCATGTTATGGCCCTCTGCTTATCATAGCTTAAACATTCCATAGGAGGTAAATACAAATATACAGCAAAAATTCCCATGCTGCAATAATGTAGTGGTTAGAGTTTGAGTACCAAGACAGACAAGTTATTTTTATATGGGAAAGCAGTGTTAAAATAATTTTTTTAAACTTAAATTATGTAGTAACTGTTTTTTGTCAACCATGGTAGTGTAGCTGGTGTAAAATGTAAGTGTGAGTGCATATAACATGTGAAACCATGCATGTATACACAAGTGTCCCATACTAGTCACACCCCTTACCAATGTAAGGAAAGCACATAGAGGGATGTCATGTAAAGTAAATCATATGCACTTAATAAATGAAGTCAGTATTCTGATATATTTAAAAAAATAAAAGGGAGCAATGGTTAGCAATGCTAAGCTATGCTTAGTGGGTGTAACCATTGCTAAGACGTGAATGCTAAGCAGCAGGTAGCTCAGCTAAGTGGATTTGCGCACTGCTAAACAGTGCTCAATAACTTCTCCTTTAAGCAGTGTTGAAACCAGCTTAGAGGGTTTGCGCACTGCTTAGTGGAGCTTAACCTTTTCAAAATGTTCCAATGGCAACAAAGGGTGGGAATATCGCACTATTTAAATGGCGCAGGTGGGAATATAGCCATAATCTGTTATAGTTCATCTGTGCAGATACAATGGCTGGTGCAGGAGAGGGAGTGAGCATTCAGGTGTCCAGGGCATGGCTGGACTCCTAGTAAAAAAAACCTGAGGAGAGACTGCTGCAGGGCCAGTACCAGGGCTCCCAAAACAAAGCGGAGCCCTGGGACCATCTTGCACATGACCTCACCAGTGCTACTGGCATCCCTCAGACTGGTGAGCAGGTACAGCACCACTATACCAACCTAAAGCATAAGAAGGGGGCACTCTTGGACGAGTGGATCCAAGATGGATGGGACTGGAATGCTCCAGTAGTGTGTAAGTATCACTATGAATTAGTTAGTAGCAATTACTAGCCTGAGAATGTGATAGATATGCATAATGTGTGTTTTTCTCCCCTACAGTTGCAGCAGGAGGGCTATGAATGTCAAAGCCTATGGTGACAGACTGCTGAGGCTGTGCTGTCAGGCTGGTGAGTACAGATCTATTTTGCAGTAAATAGCTAAGAAGGAGTGCATTGCTTACTGCTAGTAGGTATACTGTTTCTGTGTGAACTGAATAAATAAAAAAAGTTTGACTGACTAATATTGATGTACAGTAAAGACCCTTACAAAAAAAACTGTTGTGTTTATTCTGGTATGTTGTTGTCAATATATATATATATATATATATATATATATATATATATATATAGACTGTATACAGGCTCTTCACAGCAAATATGGTTGTGACAGCATACATTAACTGAAGTTCATCTCTGAACAAGCTGTTAAGAGAAACTGTAGGTGGTATAACTGTAAAACAAGATATAAATTAAATGTGAAATATATACTGCACTAAGCCCTGAACTCTGAATAGTAATATGTAAAGTATCAAAGTATGTTCCGTGCAGCATTGCCTTGTGTTAACCTTTGCTTTCCAGATTGTAGTAATCCAAAGGAGTAATGCACAGTACAGTAACTATCTGTCATGCATGCATCACAGGATTACAAGTTCAGACTGTCTAACCAAGAGACTATTAGGCAAAAAACAGCGAAACAAGAAACAGCAGTTCCCAAGTAGCTCATTGTGATAGGATATAGCTTAGTTGTTAATTTTGCACACCCAGACATGGTTTAAATCCAGTGAGTGGTACTAAGATTTGTGCAAATCTATACACAAGGAATCAGGAACAAATGTAAAAACAGTCAGATAGTGTTAACAGATATTTTCCCCACAGGTTTTACAGGTAAGGAAATGTTGCCAGTAGGTGTATGAATGGTATACTAATAAACTGTGTACAACTGTTTAATTGCCCCACCACATGCCTGCAAATGACAGCGGGGTAGTTACATACAATATGCTCTCTTCCCAAATCATACCTCTGAACTGTACAGGTATTCACTGAATGTCCAGATATTTGTTTCAGAATTTTGATCCATTTTACATAAAGTAGTAGTGTCAGGGCAAATCAGTGGCAAATCATTATAGACTGAAGTTAGAAAATAATGATAGACATTTAAGTGTCAGAAGTCATTTCTTTCAGAAAAGCCATGCAAATGCAAAACCTGTTATTTTATCAACGTTCTAAGTTTGTAAGATCAGTATCTAAAACTTGTCCATATTTATGGGCCATTGTCCCACTCTTATGTATGTCTTTGTCCAGATGTCATGCTCTAAGATGTTGAGAGGTATGTTCCCGATACATGTCTTTCAAGTGTCATTCTGTCATGGCTAGTAGTCACTGCTGCAAATAATCCTGGACAGATACAAAAGCAGTTGATGTATGGCAGTAGCACACTCACATAACAGTAGTTCATGGTACCCCCTCCTGTGCCAGATATGTAACCCTGACATGTATGTTCCCTCTAGTCATGTACTCTGAGTTGTCACAGATTGCCTCATACCATTCCAGGCTAACAGTTTAATAGGTATCTTTGTACTACAGAAGCTATGGGCCATAGGTAGATGTAAAGAGAGGACAGAACCATAGAGTACTAAGCAGTACTGTTGTGGAAATTAGAAACATAAACAGTTGTTAAATGACTTTTTGTCTCACCCCCCACCCCTCATCTGCATCAGTAATTATTACTCATATACTACGGGTATGTTGTGCTCCAACCCTAATATTGGGACTTGTGTTATATTATTGTTAATATGTTTGATTGCTTGCATGTTAACATACCTTGTTCAAATGCCATTGTTGGTAGCCTGTTGCTGTCAGTGTTACTGGCATGCTGTAAAGATGCATACGGTTGTTCCATTTATGCATGTGTTCTGTTTGCTATGCAACAGGTTCAAATCTGTTTTATGGGGTTAATTAGAACACCCACACATGCTGTTATAACTAATCTTGAAATGTGTTGCTCATGACTAACCAAAATATTTTGTGAAGCCTCAACACCATAGCGTGTTTGGGAAGGCAGTTCTCAGTGGATCCATCTGTTTCACCTCATCTGTCCATGGTACCGGGTGCTAGCACACCTGGGACCCAACCCAAATATCCCTCATCTGCTGGTCCTGCACCACCTTCTGGTGGAACCACCTCAGGGGATGGGACCCTTCCCCAGGAGCGGGGGTGGACAGGAGCCTGTCAGTTGCAGTCAGGTGCAGGGTTTGGTGTGCAGCACCCTTCGATCTGAGTTGGCAGCTGCACCAGATTGAGGGCCACCAGATGCACCTCAAGGGGTAGGTTGCCTCTCTCGTCCAGCCTTGAGCAAAGCCACCTTTGGGGTTGTGAAGGTGCAGTGGTGACTGGCCATGGCTGGAGATCTTAGTCCCACTGTAAACATATGGGGGCCCATGGGCTTCGGATTCTCAACCACTCTCTCGTTAAATGTGTTTACCCCCCTCAAGTGTCATATAACGCCCCTGTCTGCTGTCATGTCTGTCTTGCTACCCAACCTACCTCCCCAGATGTACCTACAATTCTTCCCCAACATCCCACTCTCACCTTAACAAAGAAGAAAAGGGCAACTGTCCCAAAAAAAAATATTGCCCCATACATAGCTGTCCATTTCACACACATGTCCACTGGACACACGTAATCCAGTCCAATTGGCTTGACAATACATTTCTGTTGTCCTCACCCCCTCTCTAGGGTTTGCGTGTCCAAATTCCCCTCCAAATTCTGTACAAATGCACAGCTGTTGCTGTATAAGAAATGGACAGCTATGGACCTTCCCTACACCCGTCCTGCACATCCCTAGCTATCTTACATATTGTTTTTCCCTCTGTGTGCCCCTTTCTCACCACTTTCCTATCACCCCTTTTTTTTTTGTTTTAAAGAAATTAGCATGAGTGTAAGTGGGAGTAAGCGAGTTTGCATGATGCTAAGTGAAGCCAACACAGATCAAGCATCTGTATGGTTAACCATGGGTTGGCATTGCTTAACATCATGCAGACCCTTGCAAACCCACTTAAATATACCAAACGTGAAAAAGGAAGCCTGCAGGACAATAAACCTCAGCAGATGCACCAGTTCCAGACACAGTGATGCTGATAAACTACAAGTTAAAATTTTATTTTAAGCTCAACAAAAATAGGCTTTTCGTCAGTGTCCCACACCAACTTCATCAGAAAAACAAACAACACATTCAGCTTACACCTTAATAAAAAGCTCATAAATCACATGACTACTTAGCAATTAAGCCAATACATTCACAACACCTGCTCAAACCCTTCCCTGAGGACTCAACCTTACTGAACAAGTAGTAAAAGGAATATCCATACTTTTGTAAGCCATGCTGAAATAGATAAAAAATAAATGAAGAAATTAAAATAGATACAATCTACAAAAATAAATACAATAAAATTACCTAACTAAACTTCTTAATTTTAAAATACAAGAAATGGATAACATTCCATTTAAGCCTGGATAATGATAAGCTTCTAGTTTTAGCTGCCAAATTAATTCCTTTTGTTCTAAAAGTAACGTATCTGGACCCCCCCTATTCAAAGGAACTACCTGATCAATGACTGAAAAAGTAAATTCATGACCTGGGTATTCCTTAACATGCCTGGCAAGCACATTCTCCATCTTCTCTTTTTTGATGGAATAAAGGTGTTCATAAAGGCGTTCCTGTAGTTTCCTGTCAGTTTTTCCTATATAAAACACCGGGCATGAAGGGCACCTAGCCAAATATACCACATGTGAAGTGGCACAGTTAAATCTACCCCCTGATGGTGTATTTGGTCTCCCCAATACTAAAAAAGGTCCCTGCTTTAATAAACCTACAGTATTTACACATATTACATTTGAACATCCCCTTAACCAGGGCATGGTTCGATTTCATCTGTAGAATACTCTTCAGATTCAACCCCCTCCTAAACACCACGTTGGGTGTAATCTCAAACCATGAGTTACCTTGCATGTCTAATTGTAAAATACTCCAATTTTTCTTTATGATGGACGAAATGTCCCCTGCATCAACATTGAAAGTTGTAATAAAACTGCAAAGGTAATTCTCATGGGCTTGCATATGGGATGGTTCGGGGTTCTGGGGTTGCTACATTATTGCCCAAAATTGGTACATAGAACCCATTCTTCCTCTTACCGCAAACTTCCTTGACCAATTCTGATATGAGATGGTCCGGGTATCCCCTGTTCAAAAAAAGGCCACGAATAAACTCACATTCTTCAAGGAAGTTGCTGAACTTAGACACCATCCTCGCCACCCTCACCAACTGCCCCTTTACTATCGACCTCTTCTGATGGAAGGGGTGACTGCTCTCAAAATGTAAATAACTGTTAGAAAAAGTTACTTTATGATGAATTTTGGCAGTAAAACAGCCTAGAGGGATATCCTTAAATAACTCCACATCTAAGTAAGAGATCCTCTCCTTGGAAAAATTGAATGTAAATTTAAAAAAACTGGTGGAGTTATTAAAACTATCTAACAGTGTCTCAGCCACTTCCCTCTCCCCCTGTAGGATGATAAAAATATCATCGAAGAATCTAGTGTAAAGCAGGGTTTTCTCCTGAATGATAGAATTAGGGAAAACAAACTCTCTCTCCCAGTACGTCATCACCAAATTGGCAACACTGGGCCCACAAGGAGAACCCATAGGGACCCCTATTAATTGGTGGAACCAACGGTTGTTAAAGGAGAAAAAAATTGCAGGTCAGAATGATGTCCAATAACTCCCTCACCATCAAAATGTCTCCAACAGGTGCCTGTTTAATGGTCATGATAGCTTCAATCCATTCTAACGCTATGGAATGAGGGATGGAGGAGTACAAATCAATAACATTGATTGTCAAGAAATTACTCTCCCCTGTGCAAGGAGTACAATTAACCCTCTCAAGAAATGACCAGGAGTCTTTAGAAATGTGGGACTCACTGGACACATACTTTTTCAAAATCGTGTCCACCACCTTCGCCCCAGCGTAAATCACACTGCCCCTTGCACTCACCAATTGGCACATGGGGGGGGGTCATGCACATTCTTATGAATCTTCGGATTGCCAAACAGGACAAGTATCCTGGGGTTAGGGGTACAGATATAGTTAAAAACTTCCACATTAATGACTCCATTAATGAACATGTCATTGAAATAAGTATAGACCCTGGTCACACTCTGATTCAACTCATTTTGCGAAACTTCCCTATAGGTTTCAGATGCCAGAATATTTTCCATTCTCTGAATGTAATCTACTTCTTCCATCACTACCAGTCCTTCCCCCTTGTCTGGCTGCATAACCCTCACAGAAGAATTGGTTAACAATTCTAAAAGACACTTCTCATCTTTGTTGATAGTATAAGGGACAATTCATTTATATTTCAATAAATGACGAATGTCTAAGTCACACAGTCGTTCAAAAAGACAAAGAGAATGGTGTAAAGGGGGATTAAATGTACTTGAAATGTGAAAATCCTTTGGCATCATGACCTGATCACCAAAAATAAGCTGTAAATTAAGCTTTCTGATAAAAAGCATGAGGTCAATCAAGGTATTGGCCACATCTGCCCTCCTACTGGGTACAAATGTCAAACCCTTAGCTAGGAGATCCACCAATGTTGGGGTAAAAACAAACCCTGAATAGTTGTAAATCTTAAAGTCCTTTCCAGTGTTGGTAACAATCTGACATGGGCTCGTTACTGGGAATACTGTAGAAAAGACAGGCGAACCTAATTACTCCTCCTGGTTCTGTATCTCTGCCTCCTCCCCGGAGAGGGTTGATGGGTTGAGGCATTGTCCTGAAAATTTTGATCCTCGGCTTCTGGTGCTGAATCAGATGGTTGGTTCCGAGAAGACAACCGGTCACTGTGCCGAGTCTGGTTCTGTTGGACTGAACCACCAGGATCATCCACCTCATTCCCAAATGATGACCCTTTGGTCCTAGAAGTATCTGTAGCTTGTGTAGGACCGAAGGAAAAGGCAGCTGGAGATAAAAAAATTCCCTTGGAATCTGGGTGGTTTGGGATAAGCCACCCCATCCCTATAAGCATTCAAGTCCCTCTAAAGTTTCCTAATTTTATTAGAATTGATTTTATGCAATTGCTGATCAATGCTGGTGAAAATACGGTCGTAATCGTATCTATATCTGGTAAAGTTAGAATCATGTCTTACAGCCTCATTCAGCACAGCAAGTTCCCCAGACAATACACTGATGGCCTCTTTATAATGTTTACAAATCAAATTAAGTAATTCAAAGCCGTGTCTATCGTACAGAAAAAGTAAATCCTTGTGGAAGGCAGAGCCTTCCTCTAATCCTGTAGGATACTGCCAGGATCGGAGCCCCTTGGGAACAACTTTGGACCGATGGCACTCCTCGAAGTAAGCTACTTCCAGCTGTAACTTCCTCATCTTAATTCATTTGTGGTCAAACATATTTAATTTCTGTGCCAAGTCCACTTCCCCTAAAGAGCCTGGATGACTAAGGCTCCCTTCTGATACTTTGTTGAACAAAAACGGCCGATTTAACCAAATTTAACCAACTTTGGACTGCTGGCACTCCTCGAAGTAAGCTACTTCCAGCTGTAACTTCCTCATCTTAATTCATTTGTGGTCAAACATATTTAATTTCTGTGCCAAGTCCACTTCCCCTAAAGAGCCTGGATGACTAAGGCTCCCTTCTGATACTTTGTTGAACAAAAATGGCCGATTTAACCAAATGTTTAAATTAGACCGTACCTGGCTTTGCAACGAATCACTCATCCCCATTGCTTCTTAAATATAACCCACTTAAATATGCTTAAAACTGCTTTAATCACTCTGTCTCCATCAGCCACTATTCTGCCTAGTAACAAAATAATTAACACTGCCAAGTCTCAAACCCAGGGCCCTGTAGACCATAGTCAGAGCAATATACCACTACACCATTTGAACTGCAGGGATTTCTAATGCTTTTTCAAACATATCATGCAGTAAAGTCATTCAACAGTAGGGAAAAAATTCTGTAGAATCAGTCAGGTTTTGCTTATATACATATACACATGTATATATGTATTGAGATGCATATATATATATATATATATATATATATATATATAAAAATATATATATATATATATATATATATATATATATATATATATAATATATCCATATACACACACACACACACACACACACACACATATATATATATATATATATATATATATATATATATATATACATATATATATATATATATATATATATATATATATATATATATATATACTCATAACATGTAGTGGAGTCATACCTCAGAACCATACCTCTTAGTACAAGAAATCTGGCCAAAGGCTGTCGAAATGGGGAACAATGGGCCAAAACTAGGGATCTATTTTAAATATTTGTCTTATAAATGTAGAAAGTTCAGAGAGTAATAGGGTTTGTTTCAGCATGCATGTTCTGAAGGATGTGAGGTCTGAAACTGAAATGTATGTCATCATTTACTGGCAGAAATCCTCAGATCATCACAGTGATTTACCAGAGAAATAAAAATAATGAATGTGTGGAACAGTCCAGAAATATGAGCAATAAACCTGGACATTCTGAAACAATCTGGCCACTCGAGAGGTATTCTCAGAACCCCTTAGTGCAACAAATCTGGAAACAAGCCTGACAAAGTGGGGAGAGAAAGCCATGAAAATTGGGACATATCTGAAATACTGTAGTAGATAAGCTCACACAGTTGCTGCAGTAACACCCTCCTGTCTGTCCTAACATATATTGACTGAAATAGCACAAGTCCAACACTCAATTACTTCTCACTATTTAGTGACTTAAATCCTCACATCATTCCACTGATGTGTCAGAAATACACAACACTTATGGGGGCCAGACAACAGTATATCCTACAAATATCTGGACGTAAAATCACATTAGGGAAAGTACACTGACCTGCTAAGCATGTCATCAAGCACTGTCCAACCTACAGTCATACTGACACAACACTAACCCAAAGCCACTATGGAGAATTACACATGTATTTGCAAATATATCAGGGACTACAGGGATGTAACAGCAGTGAAAAACAGTCACCAGTGTGAAAGTGCATACCCACAACCAATTTCACCACAGTCACAGTGATATACTGGTAAGCCAAATGAACAGTAGAGTATAATGACTGTGTGAACAAAAACATCATGTTTGTCACTCACACACTATCCCTACACATACTGGCCCAATTCACAGTGTAGTATGAATCCTGACCATGGTACGGGACATGTCTCACTCTGCCCCTGCAAACATATACAGCTGATAGACCACCAGAAACTGGAGAAGCATGCACACTCGGATAGAAAAGGAGCCATAACACTTACATCTACCCACCTCCCTACACAGGCCAAATAACATTTACACACTATACAGCTACACATTCCTGACAGTCTGTCAACAATTGCCAGAAATACACAGACCTCTCAACTGTACAGAGTCCCACAGAATGCCCAGGCTTTGTCCTCATGTATAAGGCCTCTTCAGCATAACATGGCATTCTGATACATCACTGGGATGATATCAGGAATGAAGGCACTAAATGATATACCATACCTATCAACCTCTTACTGTATGACATCGGGACAAAGCCTGACATACTTGGTGTTCAGAGGCAGAAAAACAGGGCATATTTGTAATATTGCTGTTATAAAGAGAGAAAGTTGCTGGTGTAACAGGGTTTGTTGTAACATATCTTTCCTGAGGGATATGAAGTCAGAAACACAAATGGATGTTACTATTTACTGACTGCAATCCCCAGAGTATGCTACTGATTTTCCAAAGACAAAAAAAAAATGTCTGAGGAACACACCAAACATAAGAGTCCAAACTCTGGCCATTCTGCGGATAGCCCTACAGTTGAGAGTTATGTCAACCACATAACACTGTCAGACTTAAAATCATACAGAAACTCCATGTCCACACAAACCATATTAAACTAGCATTGATCCAG
Organism: Protopterus annectens; assembly: GCF_019279795.1. Lineage (NCBI taxonomy): Eukaryota > Metazoa > Chordata > Ceratodontiformes > Protopteridae > Protopterus > Protopterus annectens. Next base: position 1,570,721,014 of record NC_056743.1, read on the forward strand.
ATGTATAACAGCAAGACTTACATTCTGTCCCTATGTCTGGAACATTCTCCCCATGTTGTTGGGCTGTCTCCACAGTTTTCATTGTAAGAGGTACTTCCAACTACCCTCTGTGGTGCTGTTGTTCACAAACCTCCATGAAGTCCTCCTCACATGCAAGGAAAAGGGGCAACATCCACATGAAGTATTCAATTATAGGAGTGTGTTGCCATGCCATTGGCTATAGGAATAACAACACAGCTATTCTGCATGCAGTTAACAAGTGGGTGACACAAATTGGTGCACAGACCATCAGCTGCTCATGAGCATTACCTACAAAAGGCAACCTGCTGCTTATGCAAAACAGATGTATACCCTACATCTTGCAGCTAGAGAGAGACAGACAGACAGACAGACAAACAAACAAATAAACAAACAAACCAACAGAAATCAGAATCAAACCAACTATACTTGGAAAAAAGGGTATGTTAAACAAGTAAGCATGTAATGGAATGCAGTAGGGGTATGTAATAATGGGAAATAGGAAGTTCAACAACTAAGTCTCAACAAGACTTGCTGTACTGATATATTGCTGATCAGAACCTATGGCCATAGCATCTGGGTGTGTCTGCTGTGAAACAGATCGCAGCTCAGGCCCCTGAGTCAACTCAGGAAAGGATGGCTCACATATGACTACTACTGGAGTGTGTCTTGAACAATACTGAATGTGACACTGCTAGGCCAGCTACTGGGATGTCATAGATATCCATATGTTAATTGTGAATACATCTATGATATACACTGGCTATGTCAATAACTGGCTATGTCAATGTATAAAGCCTGGCTAACTCTCTCTAGAATGTGTAAAAATCTGCTAACCAGTTTACTGTGTAATTTAATTTAATCCTGACTTGCGCTCAGGATTAACTGTAACCTGTGGAACTTGTTTAACTTGCTTACTTATGTAATCTCTGTAAATAGTCTGTAATATGTAATGCTGGTATTATGTAATGCTGTATCTGCTTACCCTTGGAGCTTTTCTCCCCGGGCCTCCGCTGAAAATGGACATGCATCCAGCCGGACTATCCCGGTCAACAAATGTAAAATAAATAAATAAATACAAATAAAATGTTTGTCTCAGAAATTTGAGAGACCTATGCAGGGTATTTGCATAGTAAACTACTGTTGCAGATGTATGTGTTGAACTGCATGTGCTATACTGAGCTCATACCATTCAATTGTCAAGTGCTATGCACACTAACCATATGTGTGCCTCATATTTTTAGTCATTTACTCATAGAGTTGTGTTATGTCTGGCAAATCATTGGCAAATCTGTAACGACTGACATTACAACATCTTCTTCTTTTTCTTTTGGCTGTTCCCATTAGGTGTTGCCACAGCGGATCATCTGTTTCCATTTCTTCCTGTCCTTTGCATCTTGCTCTGTCACACCAACCACCTGCATGTCCTCTCTCACCACATCCAGAAACCTTATCTCAGGCCTTCATCTTTTCCTCTTACCTGGAAGCTTCATTCTTACCATCCTTTTCCCAATATACTCAGCATCTCTCCTCAGCATATGTTCAAACCAATGTAATCTCGCCTCTCTGGCTTTGTCTCCAAACTGTCCAACCTGGGATGACCCTCTAATATACATATTCCTAATCCTGTCCACCTTCATCACACCCAGTGCAAATCTTAGCATCTTTAACTCTGCCACATCTAGCTCTGACTCCTGCCTTTTTGTCAGTGCCACTGTCTCCAACCCATATAACATAGCTGGTCTCACTACCATCTTGTAGACCTTCCCTTTCACTCTTAATGGTACTCGTCTGTCACAAATAACTCTTGACAGTCTTCTCTATCCTCTCCATCCTGCCTGTACCCTCTTCTTCACCTCTCCTCCACACTCGTCATTACTCTGAACTGTTGATCCCAAGTAATTAAACTCATCCACCTTTGCAAACTACTCCCTGCATCCTCACCATTCCTCTATCCTCCCTCTCATTCACACACATATATTCTGTCTTAGTCCTGCTGACCTTCATTCTTCTCCTCTCTAGAGCATATCTCCACCTCTCCAGGGTCTCCTCAACCTGTTCCCTACTCTCACTACAGATCACAATGTCATCCGCAAACATCATAGTCAATGGGGACTCCCGTCTGATCTTGTCTGTCAACCTGTCCATCACCATTGCAAATAAGAAAGGGCTCAGAGCTGATCCCTGATGTAATCCCACCCCCACCTTAAATGCATCCATCGCTCCCACCACAGACCTCACCGCTGTCACACTACCCCTGTACATATCCTGTACCACTCTTACATATTTCTCTGCCACTCCTCTCTAGGCACACTGTCATATGCTTTCTCTAAGTCCACAAAGACACAATGCAACTTCTTCTGAACTTCTCTGTACTTCTTCATCAACACTCTCAGAGCAAACATTGCATTTGTAGAGCTCTTTCCTGGCATGAAACCATACTGCTGATCACTAATCATCACCTCCCTTCTTAACCTAGCTTCCACTACTCTTTCCCATAACTTCATGCTTTGGCTGATCAGTGTTATCCCTCTGTAGTTACTACAGCTCTGCACATCACCCTTATTCTTAAAATCGGTGCCCAGACACTTTTTTCTCCACTCTTCACACATCCTCCCACTTTCCAAGATTTATTTGGAATTTTGAAATAGCACAAGTCCAACACTCAATTACTTCTCACTATTTAGTGACTTAAATCCTCACATCATTCCACTGATGTGTCAGAAATACACAACACTTATGGGGGCCAGACAACAGTATATCCTACAAATATCTGGACGTAAAATCACATTAGGGAAAGTACACTGACCTGCTAAGCATGTCATCAAGCACTGTCCAACCTACAGTCATACTGACACAACACTAACCCAAAGCCACTATGGAGAATTACACATGTATTTGCAAATATATCAGGGACTACAGGGATGTAACAGCAGTGAAAAACAGTCACCAGTGTGAAAGTGCATACCCACAACCAATTTCACCACAGTCACAGTGATATACTGGTAAGCCAAATGAACACTTGAGTATAACGACTGTGTGAACAAAAACATCATGTTTGTCACTCACACACTATCCCTACACATACTGGCCCAATTCACAGTGTAGTATGAATCCTGACCATGGTACGAGACATGTCTCACTCTGCCCCTGCAAACATATACAGCTGATAGACCACCAGAAACTGGAGAAGCATGCACACTCGGATAGAAAAGGAGCCATAACACTTACATCTACCCACCTCCCTACACAGGCCAAATAACATTTACACACTATACAGCTACACATTCCTGACAGTCTGTCAACAATTGCCAGAAATACACAGACCTCTCAACTGTACAGAGTCCCACAGAATGCCCAGGCTTTGTCCTCATGTATAAGGCCTCTTCAGCATAACATGGCATTCTGATACATCACTGGGATGATATCAGGAATGAAGGCACTAAATGATATACCATACCTATCAACCTCTTACTGTATGACATCTGGACAAAGCCTGACATACTTGGTGTTCAGAGGCAGAAAAACAGGGCATATTTGTAATATTGCTGTTATAAAGAGAGAAAGTTGCTGGTGTAACAGGGTTTGTTGTAACATATCTTTCCTGAGGGATATGAAGTCAGAAACACAAATGGATGTTACTATTTACTGACTGCAATCCCCAGAGTATGCTACTGATTTTCCAAAGACAAAAAAAAATGTCTGAGGAACACACCAAACATAAGAGTCCAAACTCTGGCCATTCTGCGGATAGCCCTATAGTTGAGAGTTATGTCAACCACATAACACTGTCAGACTTAAAATCATACAGAAACTCCATGTCCACACAAACCATATTAAACTAGCATTGATCCAGATGTATAACAGCAATACTTACATTCTGTCCCTATGTCTGGAACATTCTCCCCATGTTGTTGGGCTGTCTCCACAGTTTTCATTGTAAGAGGTATTTCCAACTACCCTCTGTGGTGCTGTTGTTCACAAACCTCCATGAAGTCCTCCTCACATGCAAGGAAAAGGGGCAACATCCACATGAAGTACTCAGTTATAGGAGTGTGTTGCCATGCCATTGGCTATAGGAATAACAACACAGCTATTCTGTATGCAGTTAACAAGTGGGTGACACAAATTGGTGCACAGACCATCAGCTGCTCATGAGCATTACCTACAAAAGGCAACCTGCTGCTTATGCAAAACAGATGTATACCCTACATCTTGCAGCTAGAGAGAGACAGACAGACAGACAAACAAACAAATAAACAGAAATCAGAATCAAACCAACTATACTTGGAAAAAAGGGTATGTTAAACAAGTAAGCATGTAATGGAATGCAGTAGGGGTATGTAATAATGGGAAATAGGAAGTTCAACAAATAAGTCTCAACAAGACTTGCTGTACTGATATATTGCTGATCAGAACCTATGGCCATAGCATCTGGGTGTGTCTGCTGTGAAACAGATCGCAGCTCAGGCCCCTGAGTCAACTCAGAAAAGGATGGCTCACATATGACTACTACTGGAGTGTGTCTTGAACAATACTGAATGTGACACTGCTAGGCCAGCTACTGGGATGTCATAGATATCCATATGTTAATTGTGAATACATCTATGATATACACTGGCTATGTCAATAACTGGCTATGTCAATGTATAAAGCCTGGCTAACTCTCTCTAGAATGTGTAAAAATCTGCTAACCAGTTTACTGTGTAATTTAATTTAATCCTGACTTGCGCTCAGGATTAACTGTAACCTGTGGAACTTGTTTAACTTGCTTACTTATGTAATCTCTGTAAATAGTCTGTAATATGCAATGCTGGTATTATGTAATGCTGTATCTGCTTAACCTTGGAGCTTTTCTCCCCGGGCCTCCGCTGAAAATGGACATGCATCCAGCCGGACTATCCCGGTCAACAAATGTAAAATAAATAAATAAATACAAATAAAATGTTTGTCTCAGAAATTTGAGAGACCTATGCAGGGTATTTGCATAGTAAACTACTGTTGCAAATGTATGTGTTGAACTGCATGTGCTATACTGAGCTCATACCATTCAATTGTCAAGTGCTATGCACACTAACCATATGTGTGCCTCATATTTTTAGTCATTTACTCATAGAGTTGTGTTATGTCTGGCAAATCATTGGCAAATCTGTAATGACTGACATTACAACATCTTCTTTTTCTTTTGGCTGATCCCATTAGGCGTTGCCACAGCGGATCATCTGTTTCCATTTCTTCCTGTCCTTTGCATCTTGCTCTGTCACACCAACCACCTGCATGTCCTCTCTCACCACATCCAGAAACCTTATCTCAGGCCTTCATCTTTTCCTCTTACCTGGAAGCTTCATTCTTACCATCCTTTTCCCAATATACTCAGCATCTCTCCTCAGCACATGTTCAAACCAATGTAATCTCACCTCTCTGGCTTTGTCTCCAAACTGTCCAACCTGGGCTGACACTCTAATATACATATTCCTAATCCTGTCCACCTTCATTACACCCAGTGCAAATCTTAGCATCTTTAACTCTGCCACATCTAGCTCTGACTCCTGCCTTTTTGTCAGTGCCATTGTCTCCAACCCATATAACATAGCTGGTCTCACTACCATCTTGTAGACCTTCCCTTTCACTCTTAATGGTACTCGTCTGTCACAAATAACTCTTGACAGTCATCTCCACCCTCTCCATCCTGCCTGTACCCTCTTCTTCACCTCTCCTCCACACTTGTCATTACTCTGAACTGTTGATCCCAAGTAATTAAACTCATCCACCTTTGCAAACTCTACTCCCTGCATCCTCACCATTCCTCTATCCTCCCTCTCATTCACACACATATATTCTGTCTTAGTCCTGCTGACCTTCATTCTTCTCCTCTCTAGAGCATATCTCCACCTCTCCAGGGTCTCCTCAACCTGTTCCCTACTCTCACTACAGATCACAATGTCATCTGCAAACATCATAGTCAATGGGGACTCCCGTCTGATCTTGTCTGTCAACCTGTCCATCACCACTGCAAATAAGAAAGGGCTCAGAGCTGATCCCTGATGTAATCCCACCCCCACCTTAAATGCATCCATCACTCCCACCACAGACCTCACTGCTGTCACACTACCCCTGTACATATCCTGTACCACTCTTACATATTTCTCTGCCACTCCTCTCTAGGCACACTGTCATATGCTTTCTCTAAGTCCACAAAGACACAATGCAACTTCTTCTGAACTTCTCTGTACTTCTTCATCAACACTCTCAGAGCAAACATTGCATTTGTAGAGCTCTTTCCTGGCATGAAACCATACTGCTGATCACTAATCATCACCTCCCTTCTTAACCTAGCTTCCACTACTCTTTCCCATAACTTCATGCTTTGGCTGATCAGTGTTATCCCTCTGTAGTTACTACAGCTCTGCACATCACCCTTATTCTTAAAATCGGTGCCCAGACACTTTTTTCTCCACTCTTCACACATCCTCCCACTTTCCAAGATTTCATTAAACAATCTGGTTAAAGACTTCACTGTCATTTCTCCTAAACACCATCATGCTTCCACAGGTATTTCATCTGGACCAGCATCCTTTCGATTCTTTATCCTCTTCATAGCTATCCTTACTTTCTCCTTGCTAATCCATTGCACTTCCTGATTCACCATACCCACATCATCCAACCTTCTATCTCTCTCTCATTCTCTTCATTCATCAGCCCCTCAAAGTACTCTTTCCATCTGCTCAACGCACTGTCCTCACTTGTGAGTATGTTTCCCTCATTATCCTTTATCACCCTTATCTGCTGCACATCTTTCCTAGCATGGTCCCTCTGTCTAGTAAATCAGTACAGGTCCTTTTCTCCATCCTTAGTGTCCAATATTTCATACAACTCTTCATATGCCTCATCCTTAGCCTTTGCCATCTCTCTCTCTTTGCCTTGTGCTTCATCTCCTTATACTCCTGTCTATTTTTTCATCTCTCTGACAATCTCACTTCATCACCAACCTCTTTCTCTGTATACTCTCCTGTAATTCCTCATTCCACTACCAGGTCTCCTTGTCCTCCTTCCTCTGTCCAGATGTCACACCAAGCACCTTTCTAGCTGTCTCCCTTACTAGCTGTGCTGTAGTTACCGAGATATTTGGTAACTCTTCACTGCCGTCCAGTGCCTGTCTTAACTCTTCCCAGAACTCAACCTCACAATCACCCTTTTTCATTTTCCACCATTTGATCCTTGGTGCAGCCCTCACACTCCTCCTACTCTTCTTGATCACCGATGTCATCCCACAGACAAACATTCTATGCTGCCTAACTACAATTTCCCCTGTCACCACTTTACAGTCTCCAATCTCCTTCAGACTGGCCCTTCTACATAACATATAATCCACCTGTGTACATCTTCCTCCACTCTTGTATGTCACCCTATGTTCCTCCCTCTTGTTAAAATATGTATTCACCACAGCCATGTCCATCCTTTTTGCAAAATCCACTACCATCTCACCTTCTGCATTCCTTTGCTTAACACCATACCTACCCATCACTTCTTCATCCCCTCTGTTCCCTTTACCAACATGCCCATTGAAATCTGCTCCAATCACCACTCTTTCACCCTTGAGTACAGTCATCAACACTTCATCCAACTCACTCCAAAATTTTTCTTTCTCATCCATCGCACACCCAACTTGTGGAGCATATGCACTAACAACTTTCACCATTACACCATCAATTTCCAGCTTCATTAACATCACTCTATCCAACACTCTTTTCACCTCCAAAAACACTCTTGGCATACTGTTCCTTCAGGATAACCCCTACACCATTTTTCCTCCCACCCATACCATGATAGAACAATTTGGACCCACCTCCAGTACACCTAGCCTTACCCCCCTTCCATATGGTCTCTTGCACTCACAATATATCAACCTTCCTTCTGTCCATCATATCAGCTAGCTCTGTCCCCATAACAGTCATACTGCCAATATTAAAAGTTCCCACCCTCACTACCACACTCCTAGCCTTTCTCCTCTCTTCCTGCCATATGAGTGTCAGACATCCTCCAGGGTATGTCTGTGAGTGCAAGGGCTACTGTGCTATCAAATGACTTGTGTGTTACAGCAATATTAAGAAAGTGTTACTAATTTTGGCCCATCACCCCCCCCCCCGCCCATGTATGAGGTTGAGAGGAATCACTGAGCAGCAAGAGTGTAAATACAATGTGCCATACTGACATAGAACAGACATGTATATCAGGTATTACCTGTGCACATGTATGTATGAGTAGATGTACCTGACTGCTTCATAACAACAGACATGGGATGCAAAACATCAGGTAAATAAGCTGTACATGTTGCACAAGTGTGTTATCTTAGTTTCTGTTTATCCAGCAGAGTTAGAGTTCTACAGCTGCTGGTTGTTGCATTGCCCTGACACAGACATGGGTACTATAATAAACATGACTATCATGTTGAAATTGGAGAGGTGTCCAACTGTGTTATGAACTTCTATCCATGCATACTACAAACAGCTATATGACCACCTGCATAGCTGTATGGACTCAACAATACCTTACTTGTAAAACCTGCCTCCACCTAGGTAGAGTAATCCCCTTTGCTGGACAGCAGCAGTACACAAACCACATAATTGGTCACTATATTGGCTGTACAGGGCAAAGTAGGAGCAGGCACCAACTTGGCAGCAAGTCTACCTTTGTCTGAATGAGCATATAAGGTCACAGGTGGATTACTGAAAGGCTAAGTATGAGTACAAATTGGACACATCCACCAAGGGCAATCACAAGGCCATCTTCACATATGTCTGCAATCTCAGAGGCAACAACCCAACCCACCCTGTAATGGTGGTCAATCACACCACATACACACACACTATAGCTATAGCCAACCTGCTGCAGACAGGTTAGGGCAAACATCACCCCCCCTGGCTCACCATCAGTATAGGTGGATATGCACAGCACCCGCACTCCTCCCCTCATCATGAGGGAGCAGGTGCATACTGCCTAATCAATGTCAACAAAAGCAAATCTCCATGGGACCTGATAACATTCCTGTCTGCATCCTACATGAACTCAGGCATATGTTTCCAGCTCCATTACACACTGTATGCAAGCAAATCCTGAGGACCATTGACATCCCATCTGCAAGAAAGATGACCACTGTCATCCCTCTGCACAAACATGAATGATGAATGGTGCTTTATGCAATGTACTGGCCCTCATTGGGGGGAACATGACACAACAGGACCAGGAGTGCAATGCAGGTTCATACTGTGCTGATAGATGACAAGGGTATGATGTGGTTGTAAGTGGTGGCTAATGATAGGCAATGTTGATGTGCTGGCTCTGTAAATAACTGGGCAATGTCTGAGGTCCTGTGATGTATTTCCCTGTTTATGTCTTCCAGGTGACATGCAGCGGCAGCCAGTATATAATGCAGCTGCAAATGCAGTCATCGCAGATGCCATAATCCAGCACCATGGGGTGATGTTTGGCCATAGCCGACAAAATCTGTGGGTTGCAGACTGCCCTGTGGGATGACTTTGTCCACAGACTTAACACCTTGGGCCACCATGGCCGCACATATGATCAGGTCAGGCATTGGGCAACTGACCTGATACATTATGCCTGGCAAAGGGCTGCTGCCCTGGCTAGGGACCGTACTGCTACAGGTGGGGGTCCAGTCACACAGGCCCCACTTACAGCAACAGAGGAGCACCCCCCCACACAACAGCCAGCACAAGAAACACAAGTTGTGGAGGTGGGTGGAACCCACGCAACAGGCGAGGAGCGTCCAGGTAAGGCCACAGTGCACATCAATTTAATCATGTAGCAGTCATAATTTCTTCTATAGAGTATCTAGATGCATATGTCAGTACAAACTGCATTTGTGGGTGGGATTTAGTAATGCACACAAGTGCACATCTATGGTGAAGGACAGCAAATTGTGTACTATCAGAACTTGTACGTACACGTGCAGAAAAGTAGCATTCATCTTGTACCAATGCCAAATGTGAGTCTGCTGACAATACCTCTCCCCCACAACTACATAGGTCCCTCTGGTCTGGATGTGGGACAGCAGCCTGAAGCTGGTGAGTATGGGATTTTCCTGTTGTGGCTCACCAGTATCCCAGGCATGTTAAGATCATGCATTTGACTATGCATACAAATGTTACTCTCAGCCATATTGCAATATCTGCATGTTCAGTTGTGGTGGGGTTAACTGGATTGCATCACAGTGATCATCACAGGGGCCTGTTTGCAGGAGATGTCACATATCTGTAGCATAACTCACAACCTATCATTGCAAGAAATCTGAACAAAGACTGACAAAATGGGGGGACAAAGGCCCAAAACTACGGACATATTTAATAAATTAGTGTTATACAGTGCATATAAATGGTGTACACACACCTGTTAGAATGCCAGGTATTTGTGATATACAAAAATGAGAGCACAATAAAACATTTCCAAACCCTTCCAATATTTCATGTGACCTACAACCTGTACAATTCAATTGTAAAGCAAGCAAATCTGTTAGGGGAACAATTATGACACACAAAAAAGTACAAGAAGCTAGATGCATATGTGTGCACAGGCTGAAGCTAATACTGTGTTGAAGCAACTTTTGATATAATTACAGCATTACATCTTCTTGGGTACACACCTGCCATCAATTACAAAGACTCTTTGATTAACAGCAAATACCGTTCAGCTGTCCTACCAGGATTATCCTAACATTTACTCAGTTGCCTGCTACAGCAAGAGCCATAGTTCACATACAGCTTACGAAGCAGAAAAGGGATCTCATTTGTGAATGGTATCAGCCCAGAGAAGGGTGCACACACATTTCCACAGCATTGTATATATCACGGAGCACAGTGAAGACAGTCATCAAATGGTGGTGAAAATATGGGGCAACAGTGACATTGCAAAGAACTGGACATCCCTCCAAATGTGTGGAAAAGACAAAACTAAAACTGGTCAGGGTGACTTCCAGGAGACCCACAGCAACACTAAAGTAGTTGCAGGAATCTCTGGCAAGTACTGGTTGTGTAGTACATGTGACAACAATCTCCCATATTCGCCACGTCTGGCCTATGGAGTAGGGTTGTAAGATGGAAGCCTTTTCTCACACAGAACAACATCCAGGTCTGGCGAATTTCTCAAGAAAAATACATCAGGTCTCCCAAAAGCATGTGGGGAAAAGTGTTATGGTGTAATGAGACCAAGGTTGCACTTTTTGGCCAGAATAACAAAAGATTTGTTTGGTACAATAACAACACTGCGCATCACCAAAAGAACACCATCCCCATGGTGAAGCATGGTGATGGCAGTGTACTACTTTGGGTTGCTGTTCATAAGCTGGAAGTGGGCCTTTAGCCAAGGTGGAGGGGATTAGGAACAGTTCCAAATACCAGTCCCTTTTGGCCTAAAATCTTCATGTGTCTGCTAGAAAGCTGTGGATGGAGAGGAATTACACCTTTCCACATGACAATGACCCAAACCATACATCCAAATCCAAAAAAAGAATGTCTTCACCAGAAGACAATCAATGTTTTGGAATGGCCCAGCCCCAGTCCATACCTACATCCAATAGAAAATCTGTGGGGTGCCTTGAAGAGGGCTGTGCAGAAGACATGTCCTTGCAATCTGACAGAGTTGGAAGGCTTCTGCAAGGGAGAGTGTACAAATATTGCTAAGTCGAGATGTGCCATGCTGATACACACCTTCCCAAGAGGATTGACTGCTGTTATGAAATCAAAAGGTGCTTTAACAAAGTATTAGTTTAAGGGCATGCACAGTCATGCAACCAGCCTATTATACATATTTCAACTTCTATATGTTACCCCTAACTGATGTGCTTGTTGTTCAATTGGATTGCACAGGTTATAGGTCACATTTAAAGATGGAAAATGTTATCACATGATTTCTGTGGTCTCATGTTATATATCAGACAAACCTGGCATGTTAATAGGGGTGTCTACACTTATAATATCTACCCTAGGCTTAGACAATTTTTAATGTAACTGGTTCTGTTGTAGCATAAATGCACTGCAGGTTTTGAAGTGTAAAACTCAAAATATGTCATTAATTAGTGACACCAGTCCTCAGATCATCCCAGTAATGTCAGACAAACATAGGATTTATGATGAACAGACCAGAAATATTAGCCACACATGTAGATGTTCAGCGACACAGTTGAGAGGTATGTTCTGTAGGAGTTGCCACTGTGCTATACAGGTGAGCAGCAATTATGTGTACATGGGTACAGTGTGTGCTACTTGAAGGCCTATCACCTACTAACACTACTCATGTATCACAGAGGTGTATATAAGTAGCAATATTAAGTGTAAAGGGCTTCACTGCATGATGTTGATGGCCTGTCCAGAGTGTGTATGTAGTGGTCTGACTGCGTTGTGAATGTCACCAGTTGGCTATCTTGAGGTCTGTGTAATGCCTGTCTGCCACCTCACCTGTATGTGTGTGTGTGTGTGTGCATGTGTGTCTGTGCATGTGTGTGCATGTGTGTGTGTGTGTGTAGCAGCAAACGTTATAATGCAGGTATTAATTTACATATGTTGTCTTCCCCCACAGGTGGACATGGTGGTTGTGGTCCCTCCCGCTCAGAATCTGATGTCAGTGTCTCTGCAGACTCTGACAATGATGATGGTCATAGTCGGGCACAGGTGGGGTTGTCAGGGGCTGAATCTGTGCCAATGGTTGGCATCCCACAGTCATCCACAATGTCCCTGCCCATAGTCACAATGCCTACACATACCCCGTCCCTAGCAGCCACAGATGATGGACAGTTGGCAGGTGATAGCATGGAACAAGCTAGTGTGGTGACTATGGCAGGTGTGAGTGTAGACACTGGCCATAGCCAGAGTGCAGGCGAGGTCCCACACAGGCTGATGGACAGGGATGCTCGCAGGAGGACTACTGCTCATCAAGCTGCTGTCACAAGTGCCACAGCAGGTTTCACCAGATGCATGTTTCAGGCTGTCATGGATGCATAGGCATGTAGTGAATGCAACACCAGACAAATACTCAGGGTGTTGGATGCAACTCTTCCTGATTTACATGACAACATACATGACCATGTTGAGGCCACACATCAAAATACTCACGTCATGACTAGACGGTGGGGTGAGACCTTGGCAATCCTCAACTGTGGCATGTCTGTACTAGAGCATGTGGTGGGAGATGGGCATTGGCCACGTGGACGTAGGTCAGCACCAACATCAACTGAGAGTCTATGGGACCATGCACCTTCACACTCCTGTAGTGGCAATGACACCAGCACTAACAAAGGTGGGTTGCTGTCCACATCACAACAGAGCAGGCCATGGGAACATGATCCTGGCTGGTCCTGTCAGGGACACAGATTCAGCAGACAGCAGTCATCATCAGAAAGCAGTGCAGCATCTGGCCTTAGGCCTGGTGGTGCCAGTGTGACCCCTGGCAGGACCAGTTCCCATGTCTTTGGCCAGAGACGGTGAACTGGAAACCCTGCCATGTATGGTCCACAGCTGTCCAACATAGCCCTGTGTAGGGCAGCCACATAGAGTGACTGTGTGCATACATACCCACACACATCTGTAGCACAGGCAGGTCATATCCAGATGTATACAGCACCTCTGCACAGCCCATCTATAGGATACCCCTCCAAACACACACATATGATGTCAACCATATGGCCCAGCCTAGGCCTCTGGCAAACCCACACCACACCCTGTGCATATGATGATACCTGTGCCACATCCCTGTCATCCATACCATCAATGCAGGGACATGCTAATATGGGTCTGATGCACAGGGTGAATATAGTGCAGTGTAGCTATGTAATACTGTGTAAGGTGCTGTCTGCTTGCATTGGTTATGGGTACGCATAAAGTTGTATGTACCTTCTTAACCATGATGGATTATTGCTATTAGTACCACTGATTGAATGTAGTCTGACATACTGTATTCTGTTTGTGTTCCAGGTGTCTGTGTGTCTGCAGGCTGTGGCCCTGCCGACATTATCAACATGGAGTATGGCAGAGTGGAAATACACCAACTGTTTCATAGCCAAGGTACAGCTTTATATGTACATTTACCAGGTGTGTATGCATACAACAGTGTGTGAGGGACACTGTTGTCAGACAGTGTGAGCTTGCATACATACCCCTTGTCACAGACAGGTAACCTTCAGACATGTCACCTCAGTGTTGTGTAGTACCACAGGCTCATACATACAGAACAGGTTACTGGAGTACTGTCAGTAGGTCCCTCACAAGCTTAGCCATTAGATTTACTGCAACAGATTCACCTATCAGCACCTGTTGCCCCTGCCATTTCTTTCTCATACACTCAACCCTGATGCAGTTGGTGAGGGCATGCATGGTAATGTATATGACAGATTTGTGGTATGTATTCTTGAGTTCACAGGGTGGAACAGGGAGACAAAATAGTATACCCTTCGCATACACACAATAAAGACTGACACAGGGGATGTGCATACAGTAACACAAACACAACTGGCAATAGATAGATTAGCAAACCTACATATCCCCTTCAATGTACTATAGTGCTACATACACATGACATATCCCACATAAATTTTATGCGTGGGACATAACCCACTATCTCTTACAACATGTAATGTTGTGAATGCCTTCATGGATAGTGAGATAACCCACCAGAAATAGCAACTGGATTAATTTATTGCTCCTACAAGCTTGGACAAGTGATATGGTAACAGACATTTTATCAGCATGATGTTTCAGTCAGGTATGATATCTGATGCTGGCATGTGTGTCACTGCACTAACTGTGACCTGTTTGCCAACATTAACACATACATGACCATTGTTAGGGGACACAGACCACATATAGATTGCAAACATCTGGCTATTCCATAGACATCTGTATAGATGACTGGTATGGCCTGTACAACAATTTAACATGCTGCATGTGAGGCAGATGCTATTAACACACTATATAAAGTAATGCCATCAGGAGATGGTAAACAGGCGTGGATGGTATATACACACACACTCACACAGACACACGCACACTTACTTGCCAATATTGAGGTTAGAACCCCTGCCTATTTAGTTATTTTTATTATAGTGTTACACAGTTATTGCATGAGCTACAGAACTTACTGGGCTAACAACTGGCCAAAGATGCTGATAAGGGGAATGACATTAGCAGGACTGATAAAGTAGGGTACTGAGTGGGAAACTAATCACAATACTTCTTCCTACAAACATACACACACAATTATACACCCACACACACATTTGCCAGTTCTGAGAGTAGAACCCCTGCCTATCTAGTTATTTGTACCATAGTATTATTCAGTTATTGCACGTGCTACAGAGCATACTTGTCTGAAAACAGGCCTAAGGTGCTAATAAGAGGAATGACATCAGCAGGACTGATAAAGTAGAGCACTGGGAAGTGTTGTGGGTGGGAATGGCCTTAAACTGCTTTGCCTACAAACAAACAAACACACACACACTCCCTCATTCTTGCACACACAACTGTCACACACACTTGCCAGTATTGAGATTAGAACTCCTACCTATCTAGTTATTTGTGCTACAGTGTTATGCAGTTATCACACGAGCTACAAAGCTTATAGGGGGTATAGGTGTCCAGTGGTACTTCTAATGTGAATGACAGCAGTAGATCTTGTGAATTAGGGCAATGTGAAGTGTACTGAGTGGGAACAGACTCCTAATACTTAGACCTATGGACACACACACACACACACACACACACACACACACACACACACACACACACACACACACACACACACACACACACACACACAGGCAGGTGCTGTGATATTATAACCCCAACCTCAGTACTATTACACAATGGGGCTCACCTTTTATGCTGGCACATGCAACTGTTTACAATTGTTATGCCACTGTCCACAGCAGGACATCACTGTATGCCATTCAGGGTATCCATGTGTGTGACTCACTCTGTCTGTGTCCCCTGTCTTTCTCTCTCTCTCACTGTCTGTCTCTCACTTCCCCACATCTATGTGTGTGCATGCTTGACATATGTTGCTATCTGTTGCCCATATATATGCCTGTGTATCACATGCAACAGATGCAGATATATCACATATGGGCCACCTAGAGCTAGCTGAGGGAAATCCTGTCTGATGTGTGTGTGTGTGTGTGTGTGTGTGTGTGTGTGTGTGTGTGTGTGTGTGTGCGTAAGGACAGTTAAGGTGTACATAGCTGTCTGTATGCAGACATATATATATATATATATATATATACACAATACAGTCATATAGTCAGATGTGGGTTCCAACATGTCCTGTGATTCTCTAGTGTAGGCACATTCCCAGTGTGACCTTCTATAGTTAGAGTGGGACTCCATTCCAGAGATAAGTGTACTCCAGTCCGGGGTTTTGTGTGCTACAGCCATACCTCTCAGGAGTACACAGGACTTTCCTCAGGGTACTGGGTTTGTTTAGCTGACATTTACTGACATATCTGTAGTCTGACACTGCAATGTATTGTCATTACCTAGTGCCTGACATCCTCAGATCATTACAGTGCTTTACCAGAGGAATGCTAGTTGTATGATGTGCAGACCAATATTATGAGGCCAGCTATATACATTCTTGCCCAACAAGGCCAGTTGTGAGCTGTGGCTACAGTCAGTTGAGTGATGATGTGCTGTGTAAACAGTCCAGCAACTTGGTGATATACTGGCTGGGGATCTCCTGCTTGTGTGGTATCTTTCTAACCTGAGATGTCATATCCTGGTGTGGCCATGCCTCTCACCTGTACATTTATTGGCAGATTGTCCAGGTGTTTGGCTAGAGGTTTCATCCAGTCTACATATACTTGTGTTTTTTATGGCAAGTTAGTTACATATAATTGAAGAGTGATGTTACAAAATAATGACAGAAATAACATCCCGAATATTCTGGAGAAAAATGAACTCATGCGGCAATTAAAACTGAACTATTTTAGGAAGCCTGGACTAAACTACTACTGTTCAATTAAAAGTGTGCTGGAACTTAGAAAATTGCCATATCATTTACATGACTAATTTTATTTTATTTTATTTTATTATACCAGTTGGCTTTAAATACCATGTTAAATCAGTTTTAATTTAAGTGCATATTTTGTTTCCATCATCATACATTTTTTCTTATTTTTTTTCTTTTTCTTGTTCTCTTTTTTCCACTTTATTCAAAATCATGTGTAATAGTAATACAAACTAATTATACAATAATATTTTTATAGATAGTTTTTAGGGTTCTTGTACACAGACCTGAAGAAGTCTAGAACGATGAAAGCAATCTTTGTTAACAATAGGTTATGAAAATAGAATATGATTTTTACAAGTGATTTTTTTTACATGCAAAGTGTATATGTATATATTTATCTATATTTTTTGATTGCTAAATGGACTAAGGTTGATATATTTCCAGCCATGTAGTATATTGTCTTGGATAAAATCACAGACTTAATAATCTTAATAATCTGGTTAAATAAAAGGTACCACATCATTATAAATTTTATTTAAAATACATAAGGGTTATATTATTATGACAGCTACTAAGCAGGGCAGGACCAGCTTGAATGTCACACTGATGGGGGAAGGGATGTGAATTTAACATGTGTACCAATAACACTTTGTTTTACAGCACAATAAACCAGTCCCTAGCCTGATAAAAAGTATGTGAGGAAACTATTACTCTATTTTATTTTACTTGGATTGCTTGTCTATGTCCTTAATAAAGGATTTTCGACTGGAAACAGACTGCCTGCCTTACTTGGATTACTTTCGAATACTTAGTAATTCTGTACAATATCTCAAATTATATATTTTTATTATTTTTTTGACTTGAGTTTAAGTTCACTACTTCTACTACTATTGTCTGATCTGATTAATATACAGTGATTAACTAAAGATATATGGACTGAAAATCTTCCACACAGAGAAGTTTCTTACACTGTATTGTTTTTAGACCCACTATACTTGTTTAGTGGGCTGTTTGAGACTTTGGGGATACCACAGAGATTACTTGTTTTTTTTTTTAGACTACATAACTTTTCAGACAATTCCCACTACTACAAACCCCTCACCCTACCAACTTTCTCAGTATGTAAGGGTGATATTTACAACACATGTCTATCACTGCACCTGTGTTCCACATTTATTTCTGCCCTTGTCCAGACTTCTTGCTGTCAGAGGTTGGGAGTTATGGGTATGGGTACAGAGTGCAGCAGGCATGTCCATTATATGTAAAAGACAACATAAGAAAAAAAGAATTATTGAAAATAACCACTGGAAACAGTACCAAAAAGCACTATATTCACAAAAGCCTTAGCACCTCGGCTACACAACCTTCAAAAAGTCCATTATATGTGTAGTATATTCCACATAACACTGTGACTTCAGGGTATGTCAGTGGCAGAGCAGTAGGTGTCATTGACATGCATAACAGTTGGCACTGCAGTTATCTGCACATGTCCCTGTCAAAGACAGTACTGCACCTAGGGCATTACAAGACAACAGCCAAGAGAATGTGCTGGCCAGATCCTTACAGTATTAACCACACATACACATAGCTTATTGACCCCTGAATATTTATGGACATGCAACATGTTTTCATGTGTATTAGGACAGCCCTGCCAATGTGTGCTATGCTGCTATTTCCCTGCAAACATACATGTTACTGCATTCCTGTGGGTATATGGGGGGAGGCACACCTGTCAACTGTACACATTTGCACAGACTGTGCTGATATTTGCTTTATATTTTGGCTGCATTTACCATACTATTGTGCCATGTCTTGGGGACTAACGATGTATCATAAATACCACAGGTCAAATTGTAATGGCATACATTTGAGTTTCAGACTTCTTACCCTTCATAGCCTTACAGCAACTGTGAGGTGCATTGACTCTCAATCAGTGTCTAAGTTCTGCAGTGTGTTGCACTGACTTAGAATGTGTGTAAGCTCTGCAGTGTGGTGCACTGACTCAGTATGTGTGTAAACACTGCAGTGTAGTGCACTGACTCAGTATGTCTGTAAGCTCTGCTGAGTGATGCTCTGACTCTCTGTATATGTTTAAGCTCTGCAGTGTGGTGCAGTGACTCTCAGTATGGGTGTAAGCTCTGCAGTGTGGTGCACTGATTCTCAGTATGTCTGTAAGCTTTGCAGTGTGATGCACTGATTGAGTATGTATGTAAGCTCTGAAATGTGGTGCACTGACTCAGTATATTGTTAAGCTCTGCAGTGATGAGCATTGACTAAGTATGTTTGCAAACTCTGCCATATGGTGCACTAACTCAGTGAATGTGTTTAAGCTCTGTAGTGTGGTGCACTGACTCTAAGTATGAGTGTAAGCTCTGTAGTGTGCTGCACTGACTCTTGCTATGTGTCTAAAGCTCTGCAATGTGGTGCAGTGACTCTCAATATGTATGTAAGCTCTGCAGTGTGTTGTACTTACTCTCGGTATATATGTTAGCTTTGCAGTGTGATGCACTGACTGAATATGTGTGTTTAAGCTTTGCACTGTGGTGCACTGACTCTCCTCTGCATTGTGGTGCACTGACATTCAGTATGTGTGTAAGCTCTGCTGTGTGGTGCAGTGATTTTCAGTATGTGTGTTAGCTTTGTAGTGTGGTGTTCTAATTCTCAATATGTATGTAATCACTGTAGAGTGTAGAGTGGTGCACTGATTCTTTGTGTAAACTCTGCAGTGTGGTGCATTGACTTTCAATTTGTGTGTTAGCTTTGCAGTGTGGTGCACTGATTATCAATATGTATGTAATATCTGCAGTGTGGTGCACTGCCATGCAGTGTAATGCAATATGCAGCACCTACTAACTCTGAAGTGCACTTCATTGCCATGTCGTGTGTTTGTAAACTATGCAGTACAATGTGGTGGCACACACACTATTTGTGGTGTAGTGCAGTGAGACACAGTTCATTTTGCAGTATGATGAAGTAATATTCAATATACATATACATTTTGCAATATGAAGCACTGTGATGCTGTATGGTTATAATTTTCATTGTTGTACAATGCCATGTAATGCAGTAATAAGTTCTGCAGTGTGTTGTAATGTGAAATGCTTGTAAGCACTATAAACCTGTATATTTGTAAAGTTTTCATTTAACTCATTCACTCCACTCGAGTTCAGGAAGTTTGCACTGTATCTTCCAATAGGTGGAGCCTAAGCCCTTTGACAGAATCAAATTATGTCCTCACATTTCAACAAATGCTCATATCTCTAGAACCATAGTAGTTATGAAAGAAGTATAAACAGCAAACTCTACAGCACAACCTATTTTTATAGTGGTAATACTCTTTAGGTTCTAGGCCTTAAACAGAATTGTATAAGTCACAGTAAACACAATAACTATTACATTTGTAATATTTTGTAAACAACTTGCAATATGTCAGCAACCACTCAAGTTACACACATACTGTCAGCAGCATTTCACTCATCTAGCTGAGATCTTTCATATGTGGCTAAGGTGTTCTGTCTGTGTTACTTGGTTGTTGAAATATTTAGAAAAACTGTAAAAATTATATATGTATAAATTAATATAATAAAACAACAGTTAACATAGTTTTACCTGCACTAGACAGAGGTCAAATATTAATGCAGTTGAGTATGCCATTATATAAGCCTTAAGATGACAATCATTGTTTTGGAATTTTTGATGCAAATATGAACAAACAATAGGGGCATCAGTAGAGTTAAACTGCAGATGCTCCTGGAGGCATCACTCAAATGTAATGAGTTAAAAGCTATGACATAGCACACTGCAATATGATATAATGCATCATTTATTTTAGAAGTGGCAGTACCTTAGTTTGGTTAAAAATTGGTTATTAAAATGTTCATTAACAATCACAGTTAGAAGTTCTGGCTCTAGTGAAATATGTTTCTACTGAAATATAACATTCTCTTGTGTTCAAGAACCCTGATGGCATTATATTTAAACACTTGTGCAGAATCGCCCTTAAAATGTATGTGACTGTACACAAGACCAGTCTACCTCCAACACACATAGGATTCATGTCAAAATTACAAGTGCACAAATACTGAGTTCCAGAACAATGGAGAGATAATGCTAGCAATAACTTTAGCAAACCTCATAAAGAAGTATTTTTGATGTGTGGCAAGTCCCCTGTACCATACAACCTCCTCTTTCCTGTGGTTTTAAATATACTGACTCTCAGGTTACTAATCCTCAAGGATAAGAGACTACTACCTTTACTCAAAGTTCAGGAACCTTGAACTTAATTGTAGCATCATTGTATTGTTCAGTTTAAGTGCACTTGATCAGTTTTCCACAATGAAATGTAAAGCAATCATAATGCCATCAATAAAACCTCATGCCCCCAAACACACGTATATCAATTATAATGCATTATTGCATTTGTAATTTTTGCACCATGTGGTATTTGTTATGTATGCAATATGCTTCTGAAACATGCTCTGTATCAGTACCATGTGGACTGTGTTATGTATGCACTAAGCATCTGAATCATGCTCTGTATCACAGTACTATGTAGTATGTGTTATGTATGGACTATGCTTCTGAACCATGCTCTGTATCACAGTACCATGTGGTATGTGTTGTGTATGCACTAAGCTTCTGAATTTTGCTCTATATAAAAGTACCATGTGTATACTTTATCTACACAGTATGGTGAAGTGCTGTGTGGAATGTATATAAATGTTGTGACATACTCTGGTGTCTTACAGTGTACTGATAATTATGAAATATAAGAATATACAGTACAGTGCCTGTGGGCTGTGCTGCATGCTGCATGTACATGCCATACTTTTTAGGGCTGCAGTGTGGTACAGAGCTAAGCAGTGTGTGCATGTCTGTGCATATGTTAGGCTCATAAACTGCTGCATGATGTAGCATCACATGCATAAACAGTGTCAAGAATTATGGATATAAACTCTGCAGGAAACTGCATTGCCACATGTGGCACTTTTCGCCAAGGAGTATGGTGTAGTATGACTGGGTACTGTTGTATAACCTGATACATGGTGTAGTACAGTGTTGTATGATTGGATACTGTTGTAAAACCTGATACATGGTGCAGTACTGTGTTGTATGATTGGGTACTGTTGTAAAAACTGATACATGGTGCAGTACTGTGTTGTATGATTGGGTACTGTTCTATAATCTGATACATGGTGCAGAACAGTGTAGTATATGACTGGGTATTGTTGTATAACCTAATACATGGTACAGTACTGTGTTGTATGATTGGGCACTGTTGACTAACCTGATACATGGTGCAGTACAGTGTAGTATGGCTGGGTACTGTTGTAAAACCTGAAACATGGTGCAGTACAGTGTAGTATGGCTGAGTACTGTTGTATGGCCTGATACATGGTAAAGTACTGTGTTGTATGTTTGGGTGCTGATGTAAAACCTGATACATGGTGCAGTACAGTGTAGTATATGACTGAATACTGTTTTAACACCTGATACATGGTGCAGTACTGTGTTATATGACTGGATACTGTTGTAAATTCTGAGGCATGGTGCAGTACAATGTTGTATGATTGGGTACTGGTGTAAAACCTAATACATTGTGTAGTACAGTGTAGTATAAGACTGGGTACTGTTATAACACCTGACACATGGTGCAGTACAGTGTAGCATGACTGGGTACTGTTGTAAATCCTGATGCATGGTGCAGTACAGTGTAGTATGACTGGGTACTGCTGTATAACCTGATACATGGTGAAGTACAGTGTTGTATGATTGGATACTGTTGTAAAACCTGATACATGGTATCGTATACGAGTGGATACTGTTATAACACCTGATACACGATGCAGTACTGTGTTGTATGACTGAGTAGTGTTGTAAAACCTGATATATTGTGCAGTACTGTGTTGTATGATTGGGTACTGTTGTAAAACCTGATACATGGTGTAGTACTGTGTTGTATGATGGGGTACTGCTGTAAAGCCTGATACATGGTGCAGTGCAGTGTAATATGACTCAGTACTGTTGTGAAACCTGAAACATGGTGCAGTACAGTATAGTATGATTGGGTACTGTTGTATAACCTGATGTATGGTGCAGTACAGTGTAGTATATGACTGGGTACTGTTGTAAAACCTGATATGTCGTGCACTGCAGTGTAGTATGTTTGGTTAATGTTGTAAAACCTGATACATGATGCAGTACTGTGTTGTATGTCTGGTTACTGTTGTAAAACTTGATACATTGTGCAATACTGTGTTGTATGTCTGGGTACTGCTGTATAACCTGATACATGTTGCAATACAGTGCAGTATATGCCTGGGTACGGTTGTATAACCTGATACATGGTGCAGCACTGTGTTATAAGACTGGGTACTGTTGCAAAATTTGATGCATGGTGCAGTACAGTGTTGCATGACTGGGTACTATTTTATAACCTGATACATGATGCAGTACTGCGTTGTATGATTGGGTACTGTTGTAAAACCTGATACATGGTACAGTACTGTGTAGTATGACTGGGTAATGTTGTAAAACCTGATACATGGTGAAGTACTGTGTTGTATGATTGTAATATCCTGTTAGCTAAACTTGGTTTTCAGAGATTTTTTCAGTGTTTTGTCCATCATGAATCATTATCTGAATAATCATAAATACCATTTATTGGTGTGGGGGTAAAAGGGACGGTGCCCTTACATTAAAGTAGGTGAAGGGGGCTGTACTGAATAAAATCAGAAATGAGGAGATATGACGTAGTGGGTGAATTTTGCATTACCTCCTGATAAACCTATCCTGTCCTGCAGTGCCTCAGTGAAATCAAGAAAGTAGTCATTAAAAAGTATATTTCCTAGTACAGACCCTCTGGAACTTATGTTGGCTTCAGTGCAGACCCCAGGTAAATCTTAGTCAGGTTCAGTGCAGACCCTGAGATCTCCATATTGTGGAACTCTATTACTGCTTTTGTGCAGACCCTGTATACCAGATGCTTTCTCCAATCCAATCAGCCTACACAAGGTTTTTTGATTGTCATTCCCATCACCGCAAGCTGGATTCAATCAGAGAGTTGTGCCTTAGTCACTGAATGAGCAGCATTTCAACCCCCAGTCTCATCTTCTTCCTACATAACAACATTTGGAGAAACAGATTTACCTTATTCCCTCCAGTACAGCTCTTTTGACTGAGCCTTTAAAAAATGAAGTTATCACCTTACAGTTCAAACAAATATTCATATCTCTAGAACTGTAAGTGTTAAAAGAAAACTGTAAATGGCAAACTATTCAGGATAAATTAATCTTTATGTTAGTGGCATTCATTCATGCTATAAACTGGATTTTATAAGCCAAAATAAAGGTAGTGAATATTACTTTTGTAATGTTTTATAAACAGATTATGATATCTCAGTAACCATTCAAGCAAGACACATACTGCCAGGAGGGCTTTCTTCATACAGCTCTGAGCTTTCATATGAGGCCGTGCAGTTCTGTCAGTGATGTCTGAATGTTGAGATGGAGGTTGTTATAGTAGTCAAGGTGTTTACCTTACAGATACAAGGTGCAGGGTATGATTCTTTCATGGGATAATTGGCTAGGCTTAAAGTGGCACAAAAGGGCAGCTAGCCTAGTACTAATCTATGAACCTGAGATATTTATTTAGAGAAATGTTGAAATCTTTACAAGACAAATAAACAGTATACAAGTAGTATTCAATATCTCTTTAGTTGCATTAGACAGAGGTCAAATATCAATACATTTGTGTTTGCCATCATGTATGCTTCAAGATAAAATATTCTGATACCTTGTATGTAGCACTGTTTTTGACTTATTAATGCAAATATGAGCAGGGAATATTTGACGCCTTGAGGAGCAGTAGCAGCTAACTGCAGAAAAGTCTGGAGCGCTCTCGTCTGTAATGATTTGGGCAAAGGAATAACTAAATAACTATGCAAACTAAGTTTCTGCCCTATTGCCACTCTAGGACTTTTGAGACCCAGTCACAAAATCTGGCAAGGTCTATTTTTAACATAGTTTTTTGACCATAATGCTTTCAGAATAACATTACTTTATGTATAACTGTGTTATAACCTCAGTAAATAAGAACTTCAGACATGTTGAATGACAGCCACATTTAATTCCTAAATTAATTCCAAAAGTACTGAAGATGAATTTCGTAATGTTATGTAGATATGAGTGTTTATGGTTGCTAGGACTGTTTTTTTCCTTGGATGACAATTTCTCCATTTCAGCACAGGGCGGGGATTCTCAATCCTGTCAAAATGACTCACGCCCATTGTTGCTCTCTACATTCCAAAGTGAAGGTTCCAGAGGAAAATGCATGATGATCCAGAAAATGCCACACCATCATTGTTTATGTAATTAAAGGTTGGGGTATGGTTTCCAACATTCCTGCTTTTCTTTTTAAGCAAATTCAGTTAGACTACATATAACAGATGGCTTTATTACTTGGATCCCCACTTTAAACAACGTATATGAATGACCCCACTGGATTGTGGGAAAAGTATTGAAACAATTCAGCTTATTTTTTTCTTAAGTTGTACCAAGAGCAAACAAGCTAAACATCACATGAAAAGTGATTTCCCACTAATATTGAAGTCTGAGGACAAACCCACCAGATGGCTTGTGTTGATTTCAAAGCTCTTTGTTGGCAGCAGACCGAAAGAAACTGGAAAATGCAGAAAGAAATACTGATGCACTTAAAAGAAAAAGAACAGCATTAAAGTAATACATTTCTAAGCCCATACCACCCTCTGGTGGCCAACTATGGTCATTTCCTCTTTTGCACGTCTGTTTCATATAGTTACCTATCTAGATAAATAAATATCAGTGCACATATAGACATACACATGCATGCACACACACACACACCATACCTCTCAAGTGTCCCTGATTTTGACTCAAATTTTAACTGTGTCCCTCTTAATCCCTCCTAAAACTAGTGACATTTGGTGGAAAGGTGGTTAATTACACTTAATGAATAATGACAATAATTAAGAGTTATAAAACTTCTTTTACTTCAGAAAATGTGTATTAATTCATATGCTCTGATTCTGTCAATGTTTCAAGTTAATAGCACTAATATTTTAAAAGTGTTCCTGATTGTCCCTGATTTTTTCTTGACTTGTCCCGGATTCTGTTGAAATTTGTTCCCAATTGGTTGAGAGGTCTGACACACACACACACACACACACACACACACACACACACACACACACACACACACACACACACACACACACACACACACACACAGACTTTGCCAGCATATGTTTTTAACCAGCATACAGTTACTTATAAAGTTGCATTTTTTTCATTGTTGTCATCCCATCCACCCTGTGACCACAAAGCCTCCATTTCTATTTGAATCTATAGACAAATTTATTACCAAACTGACAAGAACCGTATGGACCATTTGTTTCCCCTATTTGTAAGGAGAATTTTTTATATAGTTTTTATATAGTTTAAATCTCAAGCCACACTACACTTGCCCAGTAAGAAGCATCTACGAGGGCATGTAGCTCACTTTTATAAGTAGTGTAATCCCTCATGACTGCCTTATACCCCACCTTGCAGCCAGTACTTCCATGTGGTCTTCTACCTCTGCGGGGACTCTACCACAGGACTGAGTGCTCCAGGAATGTACCCCACTACCTACCAGTGAGAGATTAGAAGGCCATGCAGCTTTAATATTCCATTCCCATTACTGGCTCCTGCAGGGTCCCAGGCTGCTAATCCAGTTGGAGTCAGGGCTTTATTCCTCTTTACCACTGAAGCTGGCCTCCTAAAGAAGTTGTTTAACAGATTTTGCTCTAGTAAAATCTCATAGTAAATAAAGGTTGTAAATCATCTCTTGCAGAGGCAATGAAGCTGAAGTATCAGGCAATGAAAGTCATTGTTGCAACTAGAATGAAAAACTATGTGAAAGGCAGATGAAACTTATAATGTTTATTTTTCCTAGTAAGGGACTCTGGACTTCCTTTATAGAAAACTGGTGATGGCTCCATTGAGCCCCATGATTTACAATATTTCTCACTGCAATAATAGTGATGCTATAACAAGAAGTTATGTACTCACCATAACGTTCGATGTATGTAGTCCATCTCGCCTCACATTCTTACTCGTGAGTTCGGAGCCGAATATTGGCTCTGACCCGGCCAAACTTTTATAACTTGAAGTCTTCTATTGGCTGGGCTAAGAAGGTATCCCATGTTGCACTGCTCCATATCCCCAGATCTAGTTTGCTGCGAACACCACACTCATACCCCATGCATAACAACATCCAAGAAAGAGGAATAAACTAAAGATGAAGGGAGCTCTAAGAACCAGACCTAACCTCCAGATCCTCCAGGAAGAGGGAAGGTGGGAGGGTAAGTAAGAATGTGAGGCGAGATGGACTACATACATCGAACGTTATGGTGAGTACATAACTTCTTGATGTTATGTAGTCCAATCTTGCCTACATTCTTACCCTTGGGACAGCATCCCCAGCACCTACATCCTGGGTGGCTCAGAAGAAGATACTCCTGAGTACTGTGGAACCAAAGGAAGACCTGCCCCTAGATACCACGTCCAGCTTGTAATGAGTAACAAAGGTGTGAGGAGAAGCCCAGGTAGCTGCAGCACAAATATCGTCCATAGATAATCTGGCCTGATAAGCTGTAGAAGTGGAGACAGCCCGAGTAGAGTGAGCCTTGACTGGAAACGGAAGGTCTTTACCTCCTGAGGAATAAGTGAAAGAGATGCAATTTGATATCCATCTGGATAGGGTGATCTTGGAGACAGGGGACCCAATTCTGTTTTCCGAAAAAGAGACAAACAGTTGATCAGATTTTCGGATATCTTTGGTTCTGTGCAGATAGAAACGTAACTGCCTGTGTACATCCAATTGATGAAATCTAAATTCTGCTTTGTTTGAAAAATGGGGAAAGAATACTGGCAACTCAATAGATTGATTAAGATTAGATATGGATGCCACTTTAGGAAGAAAAGAAGGGTTTGGTCTAAGAGAAACCCTGTCTTTATGAAAGATCAAGTATGGAGGTTTAATGGAAAGAGCCTGAATTTCTGAAACACGTCTAGCTGATGTGATGGCTATTAAAAAGGCAGTTTTTCAAATCAAGAATTTTAAGTCACAGGTAGCTGCAGGCTCAAAGGGTGGAGAAGTAAGGGCTTACAGAACAAAATTTAGATCCCAGGGCATGATAGGTTCTGAAACAGAAGGACGGAGTAACTGGGTGCCTTTCAGGAAAGCCTTACAGAGTCTGTGAGCCATTAGACTAGGCTCATTAGCAACATGAAAGTTAGAAATTGCTGCCAATTGAACTTTAATGGTAGCGGACACTGACCCCTGTTGGAAAAGCGTAGATAAAAACTCCAAGACAGAGGCAATTGGAGCTGTGTATGGGTCAATTCCTTGGGTATGAGCCCAAACAGAAAATCTCTTCCATTTGCTGGAATAAATCTTCCTAGTAGAGGGCTTATGAGATGAAGATAAAATATGAACTACCTCTGGTGAAAAATGACAAAGCCTAACTAATGACGGAAGTGGAGTAGCCAGGCTGTCAACCAGAGGGTCCGCAGAGAGGGGTGGAACTGTCCCGACATGTGTGTCAGTAAGTCTGGTTGAGGGTCCAGAGTCCAAGGTGTGTCCACAATGTAGGGAAGGAGAAAAGGGAACCAGACTTGATGAGGCCAGTGTGGAGCAATCAGAATCATTCTGCTTCCCAAGGCTATAGCTTTCTGAATCACTTTTGATAGCAAGGGAAACAGAGGGAATGCATAAAGCAGACTGGAAGGCCAACCGTGGACTAGAGCGTCCCTGGGCAACTCCCCCTGTGGGGGGATCAGCGTGAAGTAGCTGCTGCATTTGGCATTGAGGGGGCTGGCAAAAAGGTCACAGCAAGGGTGACCCCATTTGCTGAAGATTCGTTCTGCCACTAGACGATTCAGGGACCACTCGTAAGGCATCAGAATAGCTCTGCTTAGCCTGTCTGCTATCACGTTGGACTTCCCTGGAATGTGCGTTGCCACCAGAAACCGTTGGGAAGATACTGCCCACTGCCACACTCGCATGGCCTCTCTGCACAGGGGATATGATCTGGTTCCTCCCTGTTTGTTCAGATACCACACCACTGACATATTGTCCGAATGTATTGCAATAGTCCCGAGAGGCAGAAAGCTCTGAAGTGCCTGCAACGCAAGTAGCACCACTCTCATCTCTAGAATGTTGATATGCAGATGTATCTCATGATCTTGCCATATGCCTTGGACTGTCCTGCCAAGATAATGCCCCCCACCCCATCTGGGAGGCGTCCATGGTCACTGTGGCAACTGGGGGAAGTGGAATGAATGGTTTCCCCCTGTCCAGATTGCTGGTGCAAAGCCACCAACCGAAATCCTGTTTGCATCTGTCCATGAGCAAAATAGGGTGAGAAAGTGGAAGTTTCTGGAGAGACCATTGAGCAAAGAGGAGCCATTGAAGGAGCCTCATGTGCAGTCTCGCTAGAGGGACTGACATGATTGCTGCTGCCATAGTCCCCAGCAGTTGGAGAACCCATCTTGCCTTTGCTTTCCTCAGGGGTAGCAGGGCATGCACTTGTTGCTGTAGGTAGAAAGGCTCGCATTTAAATGGTGTCTAGCTCTGCACCTATAAAAATGACACGCTGTGAGGGCAACAAGGCATATTTTTCCCAGTTCAATGTGATGCCTAACTGTTGACAGAGAGTGATGGTAGCATCCCTGGTTTGGATTAGTAGATGCCTGGTGGGGGCGGTGAGGAGCCAGTCATCCAGATATGGAAACACTTGGAATCCTTGATGTCTCAAGTGAGCTGTCACCACCACCATACACTTGGTGAACACCCTGGGGGCTGTGGTGAGACCAAAGGGCAGGGCTCGAAACTGAAAATGACTGTCTCCCAGCCGGAAGCATAGGTAACTCCTGGATGCCCTGTCCATTTTGATATGGTAGTAAGCATCCTTGAGGTCTGTGGAGCACATCCATACTTCTTTTCCCAACAATGGGAGAATTGACTGTAGAGTGACCATACGGAACTTGGACTTTTATACATAGTTGTTCAGTTTACTGAGATCTAATATGGGTCTCAGGTCCCTGTTCTTTTCTGCACCAAAAAGAATCGTGAGTAAGTCCCTAATCCGATCTGGTTTGAGGGGACATGCTGGATGGCTCCTTTCTCTAGCAGCTTTGAAACCTCTGAAGCTGCGTGATCCCTTTGACTGGGTGGAACATCCGGGATTTTTCTGATTGGATAGGGATCTGACGAAAAGGGGATGACACAACCTCTGGAAATTATTCGTAATACCCATCAGTCCTGGGTGATGCTTTGCCAGGCTTCCGGGTATAATGATATTCGACCCCCGACTGACTCTGGAAAAGCACAGTCTGGTATCCCATCAAGAACGATGGTAGGGAGAGCTGTGAAAGGAATTGCGGTCTCCCGAATTGCGGGGGCCCCCTCTGCCTCTAGGTTGGCGTCTCCCTGAATAACCTTCCCCTCATCTGCCTCTGGAGGAGGGCTCACCCTGTGCACCGGGAAAGAATCTCTGTGATTTTTTGAACCACATCTCCTCCCCCCCCTCTGGGTCTTGCGGTAAGGCCTAGTGGGAAGGGAAAAACAGACCCCTACAGCAGACAGTCTTTCCCTCTTGCTTGCACCTGGTGAGGGTGTCTTTCACCTTGGTTCCGAACAAAGAAGGACCATCAAAGGGGGCATCAGTGAAAGAAGACTTGAAGGCCACCGCGAAATGACAAAGGCGCATCCAGACTTGTCTCGTAAGGGCGAATCCTGCCCTGCTCGCTCCCTCGGCTGCATATGAAATGAGCCGCATGGAGGAGTTAACGATGGAGTTGAGGGTAGAGACCTGGGCGTTAACTGTCTTGGCCATCGCCTCAGGAAAGTTACCCATGAGAGTATCTCCTAACTCCTTGATGAGATCTCTCTGGAGCCAAGTAAAATGAGACAGGTAGTTCAGCGACCGTAAGGTAAAGGTTGCTGATGAGAGGGTACGCTTCTCGTACCAGTCCATGGTCCTAGACCCCTTGTTAGGAGGATGGACGGAGGAAGAAGTCTCAGCTACTTCCTTTTAAGTGGCCACCGCCACCACCATGGCATCCACAGGGACTCCTTTGGACAAAAACTCCTTACCCGGGGGAGCAGACAGAAATTTATTGGGACTCCTGGGTATGGGTTCCACAGAATCAGGGTTCTCCCACACCCTCCAACAAATTAAATCCAGGAGCTCGTCGAAGGGTGGGGACACCCAGGAGGCAGAGGGCTGAGCACCAAAGGCCTTAAGGAAGACCAACTCCTTCTCGGAGGGGGCTTTGGATGGCCAGTCACCTCTTTGTTTCAATATCTCCAGGATGTCGGAGAAAGAAACATCATCAGAAGATGACTTGGGGGACCCCTCCGATTCCTTGAGGTCGGTATCTGAGCTGAGAGACTCATCCTGGGAGTCTATGTGCTTCCTCTTGCACGTTTTCTTTCTGGGGGGCTCCTCAGGCAAAAACTCTGAGGGGCCTTCAGAAACTTGGGGACCACTCATGGGGGTATCCCTAGGCCTTGGGGGTCTGCTGCCTACTGATAGGTGGTGATCAGAGGCTCTCACCAGAGTGGTAGGGGACAGAATGACCAACTCGCATGATGTGGCTGAAGATCTGGTCAGCGCACTCCACATGGCCTCAAAGGCTGGCCCCCCCAAATCCGAGGACTGGCCAGCCTCCATGATCATGACAGGAGCCAAGGTTCCACGAGTCGAGGCACCGAGAGGGAGACTCAGAACCGAAAGGTGTCCCGAGGTGTCCCCCTTGGGCCTGACCGAGGAATCCCGAGTCCCAAACCCCGTGGACGGAGCCAACAGGGTCGGAGCTGACGTCGGCACCGATGAGCCCAGAGGGGCCATCGGCACCAACCTAGGAACATCACATGGACCGGAGCATTCTGGCTCCGATGACAAAGATGCGCTCGGAGGAGGAATCGAAGAAGGTAACGGGACAGGCTCCAGAGCCAACTGGGACAGAGCGGAGAACAATTTAGCCAAAACCAGTGACTGCAGGAGCCTCTGCACCACCTTATCAACATCCACATCTGAAAGTGTCCTGGAGGATTTGGAGGACAGGGAGGGAGATCTGGATCTCCTCTCAGGAGACACTGGTCTAGTACTGGGCGATCAGCTCCGAAGAGGTTCCAATATAACTGGAGCTGACTCCGGTTCCATCTACACCGACACTTCCTGCAGCCCCGAGGACAGTGGAGCCGAGGAGGTCGAAGCTAGTATCATCACTTTCTCCGGTGGCTCCGAGGAGACTGACGGAGCTGGAGATCTCTTTTTTGACTTAGTGGATTTTGACTTTGAGCTGGAAGCAGAATCCATGGCCTTTTCGAATGAGGGTTTTAAGAGTCCCTTCAGAATTAACTTATTCTTTCTTTCTTGGAGCACCCTGGGACTAAAAGCATGGCAGAAGCTACAGGACTCCTGCAGGTGGATTGCTCCCAGACAATAAAAACATACTGAATGTCCATCGGTGATGGACATCTTGTAACCACACTTAGAGCACTTTTTAAAACCCGAAGGTTTGTGCTCCTTGGAATCCTTAGTCATCTCGAAATAATTACAAAGCCCAACCAATGAGAAGTCACTGCCTGACTGGAAAACACCACTACAGGCACACAAAAAACACCTCACTAAGTGCGGGAACTTAGCTGAACAAAAATCTCCACAAACTGCTGTACACACAAAGTCAAAAGGGACACACACTAGGACGACTAGGACTATCAAACCTCTAACTAAAATGTTTTTTTTTTTTTTAGACAACAGAAGACAGACACTAAAACCTTTAATTTAAATGGTTTTAGAAGCAAGAAATAAACAGAGACATGTAAGGGGATGGACTAGGTCCTCTAACTGAAACGGGCCTAGCCCATTGGAACAGCTAGTGGGATACCACAACAACCAATCACACAACAGTTAAGCCCAAAAAACACTAAATGAAATAGCTATTAAAATAGCTTTTGTTTTCAGCGAATTCTCTCAAGAAGAATTAGAAAAAAGGGTACTTAGCCACAGCCAACAGCGAGACCACGTCCGAGCTACACGAGCGGCAAACGAGATCTGGGGATATGGAGCAGTGCAACATGGGATACCTTCTTAGCCCAGCCAATAGAAGACTTCGAGCTAGAAAAGTTTGGCCGAGTCGGAGCCGTTATTCGGCTCCGAACCCACGGGTAAGAATGTAGGTGAGATTGGACTACATAACATCAGTATTTTCATTTAGAAAGCACTAGTGCTACTGTTTGCAGCCTGGAGAATGTGGGTACATATTACTTCTTATTCAGCAATACTGGTACTGCCTTAACCAGCATAAAACCACCTGGTATAAACCATTCTTGTTTAGCAATACCAGTGCTACATTACCTCTCCTGAAGACTTTGTGAGTACGTAATATCAGTGGTACCTCTCCAGCCTGGAGCCAGAGAGTAAAATAAAAATGACTAGTGCAGCTAGTGACTAGCACAGTGTTCACACTTTCCAAGCAGAGATTGTATTTCACAAAACAATAGAGTCTGTGTGGATAAAGCAAACCTTTATTTATTTGCACTGAAACTGGGGCTTTAGCATTGTAGCCTTCTTAAGCTGAAACAGATAACATCGGTAGGTACAGTATACAAAAAGAGATGACTCTATCAATAAAGATAAAACCAGAAATTAGGCAGGAATATAGGACACAAAGTCACATGACCTGTGATCACTGCAGACCTATATTCACTTAGGTTATTAAACGATGACCCATCATGTGGAGTTTTGTGCTCCACGTCCACACTTTGATTATTTTAATTCTGATGATACACAACTTCAGAGAGAAATAGACAAAGTTAGATCATAGGTTGGTACTAGGCTATCGGCGCTAGGGCCTATTAAAGCCTAGCCATAATAATTCTGGCTATTTCTTCCCACAATATTTACTTCCCTGGACCCCTGTCTAGTAGGACGACATTCTGTACTGGTTGGGGGGGGGGCAACATTAGTGGCTATATAAAATTCTGAATGCCTTCCCCAAAGGTTCCTTGATTACAAAGTCCCTAAATACACCAGTCAAAGCTTCAAGTTGAAAAAAAGCATTTTTTGTGTAGGAGAAGCCCACCCATGGAGCTTCACCACCTCACACACCACCCTTTCCCCACATCCACACACATGCATAAATATACAATATGTGCACACACACATTACACGTGTGTACATGCACACCTCTCATTCATACATACACACACTCCCAAACTCCAATCACTGTAGGCACGCAAACCTAAACTGCACTTTCCTATGGGGAACAGCAATTATGGAGTTCAAAAACTGAAATTAATTTTGGAATTCCTCGAATTTATATATCGCGAAGGTAGGGTAAAGTAATAAGTCATTTATGAGGACAACTTTCCTGTTGTAAGATTGTGGACATCAATGTTCCTAAAGGATTAAAATGCTGAAAGAAATAGGCACACACAGAGGATGGAATGCAAATAGTGGGCCCATCCTACCAAATACATACCACTGCCACCTGCAAGATAAGATGTTGTTAGAAATTACAGTATGTAAATGATGCTGCTCCTTTAATGAGCACGAAACTGTCCCCATTTTATATGCATTTCCATTCAATACATAAATACCTTCCTCTTTTTATACACATCTCCAAGTAGGAACTACAACAGATGATGAAGGGCTTCTCATGACTCAAATCAATACACCAAAACAAACACAGAAAAAGCATGGACTATGACTAGTTTGATTGGCAGCTTGGATGTTGGAAATGCCGGGTAGGGAGGGTAGGAGTGGGAAACAAGGGAGGGACTAGTCAGGCCAGTAGCTGTTCTTATCAAAGGCAATTTGAAGCTTGCAAGCAATGCATCCACAGTCAGAGAAATAGGCTTGGCTGACCAAACTGGTGATAGCAGCTCTATTAGCAATTGGTTGGGAGCACTGACAAGCAACATAGTACACAATGGACCCTCATGGTAATGACTTCAGCCACCAGTTATATGGATTAGGGCTTAAGAAAGAGACCCTCAAGGAAGCCTGCATGATGGCCTCAATGATAGTCTTACACCTTTACAGGGATCAAATGACCAAGGGGACTGACTGGCAGCAGGCAAGTGGGAGGGGGGGGGGGTTAAAGTTATCATGTAAACATTCAGTCTGTTGCAGAACAATAGGTGAAGGGGTAAAGAATGTCACATCACCATAGTGCAGTGAATTTCTTTGCTTAATGAGGCAATTTCTCTGAAGTATAAAGTGTCATTCTTAGTTTTCAGACTGCTTTTAAAAATTACTGTGACATTTCTGCAACTTCTGCAGTTCCCATGAAACCAGTAAAGCCACAATGTTTAACAGACGCTCCCTTTAAGGAATCAACAAGAAAAAACTACTGAAATAAATTTACAATCCATAAGATAAGTTCTTTACTACAGTGGTTATATAAATAGGAGCAGTACTGCACAATACTTATTGCAGAGAAAGTTCTGTAAACTAAAACCATCTTTCCTCAAAATACTGTTACCACAGGATGTCAACAGATGCAAACTTACGTATATGGATTCAATGGAAAAACATTGGAAAGAAAAAAAAAACAAGAATTTTTGTTTCATTGACATTGTGTAACCACAGAGCTAGAATAATTTAATAAGGATAGTGGATGTCTGAGAGTGCGAAAGGTTTGTATTCTGTAAAAAATAAAAAAATGTTCATTAAACTATGTTACATTTTAGCTGCCCATTAGTATGTTCATTTCAGTGTGTGTGTTTGTTATATGTATTGGATATTTTCTTTTCAGTGTAAGATTTGTTCTTATTGAGAAAATGCACATTAACATATCTAACAGCAGAATACCAAACTAAATTATTGTAACATTTGCATATTATTGAATATTTCTAATTTAAAAGTTTCTGTTTTAGGATTTCAAGTATTTGCACAATATTCTGTGCATTCTGTCCAGAATTTCATTATTTGGAATGTTTAATTTGATTTTTCAAACTAGACCTATATACAATGCAATATTAAGTACCCCACAGATAACTGCAGAGAAATACTGAAATTTATTTACACAGGATTTATGAAAGAATGAGACTTTCTGATGAAGAACCAAAGCATGGCATACTTTACACTGAAAATGAGAATTTAGGTATGCCAAGACTCAGGAATCAGGACCATTCTCACTACACCATTAAAAAGCACTAAATATTTTGTGAAATTAAGCTGAAAAGAAGTAATTCTCTCAAAAAATACATGGCCATTACTTTGCTCTAAACTTTCAATTCAGAGTGGAAATATTACATGTACAGCAATGGCCTGTACCACACATAATGCCTCAGCCATTACATAAAACAGGAATATGGCCTGCACCACACAGACTGCCTCAGACAGAGCATTAAACAAGAATGTGACCTGTACCACAACAGATTGCCTCAGACACATCATAAAACAAGATCATGGCCTATACCACACAGACTGCTCAGACACATCATTAAACAAGAATATAGCCTGTACTACACATACTGCCTCAGACAAAGCATTAAACATGAACATGGCCTGCGCTAGACAGACTGCCTCAGGCACATAATTAAAGAAGAATATGGCCTACACCACAAAAGACTGCCTTAAATGCACAATTAAACAAGAAAATGTCCTGCAGCACATAGCCTCAGACAGAACACTAAGCAAGTATATGGGCTGCACCACAGACTGCCACCGACACTCATTAAACAAGAATATGACCTGTACCACACATACTGCCTCAGACAGAAAATTAAACAAGAATGTGGCTTGTACCAAGCATACTACCTTACACAGAACATTAAACAAGAAATGGGCTGTACCACTCATACTACCTCAGACAGAACATTAAACAGGAATATGGGCTGTACCACACATACTGCCTCAGAGAGAACATTAAACAAGAATATGGGGTGTACGACACACACTGCCTCAAATGCACAGTTAAACAAGAAAATGTCCTGCAGCCCACAGACAGAACATTAAACAAGAATATGGCCTGAACCATACAGATTGCCTCAGACAGAACATTAAACAAGAATATATTCTTGAACACAATCAATGCTGCAGTCGGAACATTAAACAAAAATATGGACTGCACCACAATTAATGCATCATTGAAATCAATAAACGATGAAAACAAAAATGTGAATAGTACCCACCTCTGAGACAGAGCTGGATCCAGCACTAGGAGACCGAGGAAATTGCCTTGGGCCCACTGGCTTGGAGAGGGCTGGGGGGGCTGCCACAACATTTAATTTAAACAAATTAAAAAAGATTTATAGTTCTTCTTTAAATATTAAGGTTGCATTCTGCATGTGTCTTTAGTTAAGTCTGTGTGTGCATGGTACTAAAGATGCATGGACACTTAAATGTTGGAACTTAACATTTCTTCTTTAAATATTAAGGACACACTTGATGTACATCTTTCTACTAAAGATGCATGCTTAAACATTGGAACTTCTTGTTTTTACCGACTAAAAGGTGCTATGTGTAAACCAGAGCCGAAAAATACAAGCAAATAGTAAACGCGCTCCACGGATAGTATACAAGGTTAAAACCCACTTTAATACAATAAAACACCACAGTATTAAATGCTTTCATCCCTGATACAATGGGGACTTCATCAGAATATTCTAACGTATTTCTTTATTTTCTTCAATAATCCTGGTCTGTTTAACCTTGTGGTGTTGGTGAATGGTCCTCCCCACTTTTTTCACACAGTGGCAAGAGGGTTAGCTCATAAAAAAATCATTGATTTTTCTCTCAGTGAATCTAGATCCTACTTCAAGGTCAAGATCAAGGTCATTGTCAAACTTTATTGTCATTCAAACCATACCGCAATGTGCACAGTTGAAAGAAATTACATTTTTCCATACTCGATGTGCACACATAAACGCAACACTAATAACTTATACAGCCAAAAACATATAAATACAAATAAAATATCAATTTTCAAAAATAACAAATATATATATATATATATATATATATATATATATATATATATATATATATATATATATAGGCATGAGTCCGCGCATGTGTGTATGTGTGTCTTCTGTGGAAGGTTGGGTACCGTAAAACTCCTCTGCCAATCATGAGTGGACAGGTGATCCGCTGTGGTGACCCCTAAGTCAGCAATCACAATAATAGCCCGTGGTAAAAACCTATTTCTAAATCTAGTAGTCTTACAACGCAAAGTATGATAACATTTTCCTTAAGGCAAAAGATTGAACTGTAAGGAGGATGAATGGAATCTCCAACTATTTTTGTTGCTCTACTAAGACAAAGAGACAAGAATAAATCTTGTACAAATGGATGAGAAGCTCTAACAATTTCCTTTGCCATCTTCACCAGTCTCTGAAAAGATTTCTGTTCCAAAACAGTACAACTACTATACCATGCTAAGAAGCCACTGGTCAAAATACTGTCTCTAGTACCTCTATAGAAGTTTTCTAGGATAGGAGAGGAAGAGTTACACTCCTCATCCTATGCAAAAAATTAAGATACTGGTTTGCTCTATTAACAAGAGAAGACATATTTGTAGACCATGTCAAATCATCCATAATATGCACCCCCAGAAACTCGGTACTACTCACTACCTCCACAGGATTACCCTGAATTTTAAGTGGAGAATGCACCATGCGATTCCTCCTGAAGTCGACAATGATTTCCTTTGTCTTCTCACTATTCAGTGACTCACCCCAGACAACAAGTTGTTCTTCTTCCTATCTATAGGTCAGTTCATCATCGTCACTAATGAGGCCCACTACATTTATCCCATCTGCAAACTTTATGATGTGGTTCGACTTATATTTACACAACAATCATAGGTCGCCAAAGTAAACAACAAGGGGCTGAAGACACAATCTTGAGGGAACCTATTATTCATAGAAATTACCTCAGAGATGTTTTTCCCCACACGTACTGTTATTCATAGAAATGACCTCAGAGATGTTCTTCCCCACATGTACTGTCGGGGTCTATCTTTAAGAAAATCCAGAATCCAATTACACAGTGGAGTACTAATACCAAGTAGGCCAAGTTTTTTAACCAAGTGCTGGGGAACAACTGTATTAAAGGCAGAACTTAAGTCGTTGAAAAGAATCCTGACATAACTGTTCTTATTTTCCAAATGGGACAAAGACAAATGAAGTGCTACCATTATGAAATCACTGGTAGACCAATTTGGGCAATATGCAGACTGAGATGGATCAAAGGTTGCAGGAAGTTTAGATGTTATATAGTTTTCAACCAGCCTCTCTAAGCACTTTATTGCAATAGAAGTGAGTGCTATAGGGCGATAGTCATTTAGTGTAGATAATGGTGACTTTTTTAGCACTGGTACGATAGAAATAGCCTTAAACCACAGGGCTTGACTCAGGGAAGTGTCAAAAAGTTGAGTGATAACATACGTCAGTTGAACAGCAGATTTCCTGAGTACATGCCCTAATATACTATCAGGACCAGCTGTTTCCCTAGAATCAACTTTCCGTGAAGTCCTCTGAACATCTGTTGGACTAATATCACGTGAAGCCTTAAAAACAAACTGTCATTTGTTTTATTATCCACTGGACTAAGACAAATCACTTCATCATCCAGGCTAAAATAGGCTTTCATTGATGGTACATTATTCTTCTCAAGTCGACTGAAATAAATATTGAGTGGATTAAGAAAATCAATGTTTCCATCACAAGTTAATGAAGGAGGCCTATAGTCTGTGATGAACTGAATGCCTTGCCATAAACATCTGGGACCTTTTGAATCTAAGAAGTGAGACTGAGAGTTTTGACAATAAGCCCATTTTGCTGCTTTCACACCTCAATCCAAATTAAATCTAGCAGATCTAAGAGAATCTTAAACTTATAAAGGCAGCATTACATGCTTTCAAATGCATATGCACCTCGCTAGTGAACCAAGGTTTCTGATTTGCACAGATGGTAATATTCTGAACAACAGTCGCATACTTTATACATTTAGATATAAATCCCATCACAGACTCAGCATACTCCCCCAAATTAATGCATTGATTAAGTGTAGCAGCCTCTCTAAACACATTTCCAGTCCCTACACTCAAAACAGTCCTGGAGTGCTGAGAGTGCACCCTCTGGCCAAATCCTTATCTGCTTCACTGTTGGTTTACCTCTAATTAATAATGGCCTGTATGCTGGAATTAACACAACAGATAGATGATCTGAATTCCCAAAATGAGGATGAGGAACTGCTTTAAATGCATGTTTGATGTTTGTGTAAACTTGGCCCAACATATTTTCTCTAGTAGCAAAATCCAAGTATTGATAATAATGTGGTAATACCTGTTTCAAATCAGCTTGGTTAAAGTCACAAGCAATAATGAAAATGCAATCCAGTTAGTATTTTGCATCTCACTGACTGACTTACATAATATGGACAATGCATTTTTAATATTTGCACTAGGAGGAATAGATACTGCTGTGATGTTTATAGCTGTAAATTCCCTTGGTAAATAAAACAGTCTGCATTTTAATATCATAAACTCAATGTCTTCCAAATAAGACAGAGAGCCAAACACATAAAAACACAAAAACATACTCGGAGGCTCTAAATAAAAATCTACCTAAGCAACAAAGACCTCCAAAGCAGACATCCAAGCAAACGCTACCCCAAAACAAAACACGTACAACACATAGCACACAAAGTCAGTGTGCCAAGCAGTCACAGCCCTTAAGGCTGAATAACACACCTGATACTCTTGTAATAGGTGACTCTATTGTCAGACACACTGACGTCCCACTCACCAGGCTGAATAAAGAGAAGGTCACAGTGAGCTGCCTGTCGGGCGCTAGGATCCGCCACATAACGCAAGCACTCAGGTCACTCCAAAGCAAATACAAATATGACTCAGTCATTGTACATGCTGGTGTGAATGACCTGAGACGTACCTCCCTCAACTACATGAAAAGAGACATAGAGGAGCTCTCTGATCATGTAGCCCAGGCCGGTATGACCCTGACCTTGAGCAGCATCTTACCCTCACCTAGAATGATGCCACAGTATAAAGACAAAATTATCGATTTTAACAATTGGCTAA
This sequence comes from Protopterus annectens, assembly GCF_019279795.1. Lineage (NCBI taxonomy): Eukaryota > Metazoa > Chordata > Ceratodontiformes > Protopteridae > Protopterus > Protopterus annectens. The sequence goes on from NC_056743.1 coordinate 1,570,762,185, forward strand.
AATTTTGGTGTCATTCAAAGGGGATCGAGTGTCTGTCAGCCTGGGATGACATGCTCGACAAGCCACGTTGCTTCGCTAGGGACGGCTTGCACCTGTCACCCCTGGGCTTTCGGATATTGGCAAAGGCTCTTGCCACACCATAGTGCCTTTTTTAGACAAGGCTCAAAAGTCAAACCCACCTCCATAGACAGCACAAGGAACAAGAAACTAAGGGTAATGCTGCTAAATGCCAGAAGTCTTAACCTCAAGATGCATGCACTCGAAGCTCTCCTCAGTATGGAGAACATCGATATCTGTGCAGTGACAGAAACCTGGTTCAAGGCTCCAGAGAGCACCCCAGCACTACCAGGTTATACCTCATATCATGCTTTTCGGCCCCAAAACCTAGACCGAACCACAAAAGGAGGGGGAGTTTCCATATTTATCAAGGATATCCACACCTCCAGGTTAGTGGAATTGCACAAAGTATCGGAGACCATCCATGTGCAACTGACAGTGGGCAAGACTGCTTTTCAGTTTATAGCATCCTACAGACCACCCTCTCAAAGTCAGGAATCCCACTCGGCTTTCCTGAAAACATTGGAGAACATGAAGATCTCTCCGAACACCATTATATTGGGCAACTTCAACTACCCAAACATAGACTGGGAGCATTACTCAAGCCCCAGCACCTTAGCCCAAAGGTTCCTGGAATTTATAAACTCAAATGCTATGGAACAACTAGTCACCACTTCCACAAGAGGGGAAAACATACTAGACCTGATCATTACCAACATGGGGACTCTATGCTCCATTCCAGAAGTATATCCCTCATTGGTAAGATCAGACCATAAATTAATTTCACTGGATATCCACATCCCGACCCCACCCCCAGCCCAGAAAACCACAGTGAAAAACTTCTCAAAAGTGAACTTCACACTTCTCAAAACCGAAGTGGAATCATTCAAGGCCCCAGGGCCAGTGGAAACTATGGCCCAAACTGCAGAATCCTATATAAACACATTCTAAGGACATCTCCAGGAATGCATGAATCATGCTATCCCAAACAAAATCAAGACCCAATCATCCAAAGGCAGGCGTCCAGTCTGGTGGACCCCAGCCATAAATAAACTGTACAACAGAAGGAGGAAGCTACTACATGATAGAGCAAAATCCCTAAAAGGGAAGGCATCTCTGATCAGTATTAGCAAAAAATTACGATCCCTCATAAAATCCTACAAGGCCAGCTTCAAGAGAAAAATTGCACAGGACACTAAAGACAATCATAAGGCTTTTTTCAGTTATGTTAGGAACCTGGGATGCAACACCCAGACTTGTTCTGAGTTGATTCTAAGCGACAAAAAATACACTGAACCCACAGACATTGCCAATATCCTGGCAGACAGGTTCAGTGCAAACTTCTCCACCCCCTCCCCCCCAAAAGAGCAAGTATCTATCCCAGCAGAGTGCAGCCTCCCAAACATCTCTGATGCTCAGGTGAAGGCCACCCTCTCCAAAGCAAGAAACACTGCTTCCATGGGACCAGATGGCGTCCTGGGTTGCGTCCTACATGATCTCCAAGAAGAACTAATCCCTTAAGGAAAACTGCTGTACAATCTCAGCCTCCCTACAGGATATGTGCCCAAAGAATGGCGTACAGCAACAGTGGTCCCACTCCACAAAGGTGGCGCCTCTGTGGACCCTGGAAACTATCGCCCCATAAGCCTGACTAGCCTAGTCTGTAAGGCTATGGAGAGAATCATCAAGGAACTCATAAAAAAAGACATTGGGGACCTACAGACACTAGATTCTACCCAATTTGGCTTCGTCAAGGGCAGATCCTGCCTTTTGAACCTGGTCAACTTCTTCGAAACAGTCACCAAGGCCATAGATGAAGGGAAGGTAGTCCACACAGCCTATCTGGACCTCGCAAAGGCATTTGACACAATACCCCACTAGGGCATCATAGATAAGCTATCCAGCCTAAATATAAACCCCTATGTCACAAGATGGGTCACAAACTGGCTCAAAGACAGAACCCACAGAGTCAGAGTTGCTGGAGCCATGTCAGACTCGAAACCGGTCATAAGTGGCATCCCACAAGGTTCTGTCCTGGGACTTCTCTTGTTTGGTATTTACTTTTCTGAGGTACAGGCCAACGTGGGAGGACTATGGCTCGCCAAGTTCGCAGATGACTGCAAACTGGGCGCCATAATCGACTCTCCAGCTGACACAAACATCCTTCAAAAAGGTCTCGCAGAGACGGATAACTGGTGCCAGAGCCATGGTCTAAAGCTAAATGCCAAAAAGTGTATAGTCATACCCTTTGGCAAAAACAATGTGCCCACAAATTACCACATAGGTGGTAACCCATTAAGTACAGAGAAAGTAATTAGGGATCTGGGGACCCAAGTTGATAGCAATTTCTCCTTTGACAACCACATTGCCAAAGTGGTTAGAAAGACCTTCTACATAGCCCACCTCATCATGAAAGGATTTACATCTAGATCAAGAGAGGTAATCGTGCCCCTTTATTCATCCCTCATCAGGCCCATCATAGAATACAATGCCCCCTTTGGGATGTACCTTACCCGACACCTGCAGCAATTAGATAGACCCCAAAAGTACCTCACCAGGAGGATCAAAGGACTCAAACAGATGCCATATGCTGCTCGGTTAAAAAAACTCCAGCTCTACTCAGTTGCATACCGCCTACTTCGAGGCGATCTATGCCTGACATATAGGGCTATGTCCAGCCTAGAGTTAATGGACATGCTCCACCTCAGTAAATCTAAATCCCTTAGAGCCACGCGCTCGAGGGACTTGAACCTCAGCACAGAAATAAATAGAACATGCTGGAGGGACAGATTCATAACCCAGAGGCTCCCTTCACTCTGGAATAGAATTCCAATTCATGTTAGGCAGAGCACCTCACTGACTCTCTTCAAGAAGAATCTTGATGAGTGGATGGGGGATTGTAGGTTTGTCCCGGGGATTACTTCTGTGTCACTATTAGACAGAGGCACAGTAAACTAAACTTTAAAAAGGGCACAGTATACTCAAATCAAGGGGTGGTGTAAGCCAAACACAATCGGGCTAGGCTTATAAATGCCCCAGGGCAGATAGCCTAGTATGAACCTATGAACCTATAATGGCATAAAACCATGTCACTGTTTTTATACCATTCATAGTTGATATGCATACATACATACACCACCTCCTCTACATTTACCACTGGGAATATGACTTCTGTCCATACAAAAAGCTGTTAACCCATCTACACAGACAGCATTATGTGGGACAGTAGAATTCAAACAAGTCTCAGTAAAAGTAAAAGCACATGGGTTCCTCACCTTACATGGAGTGGTCAAATTCATTCTTAAAAAATCCATTTTATTTTCCAGTGAACAAACATTAGCCAGTAAAATAGATGGAAGTGCAGTCTATAAGGATTAACATTTAACTTAACTCTGATACCTGCTCATAAGAAACCCCCAGATCATCTTGCTTTAAATTTTTAGGAGGATTTTTTTTATATACTTTGAGCACAATCTAGTTTAAGTACAGATGTTTTTGTGGAATTTATGACATAGGCTAATGTGATCATGATAGCAAAATTTGCTCACACTTTTTTGTTAATTGTTGCCTATTTAGGTCAGGGTACTACTGACTTTCAGTTAACTTAAGTTATCTCACCTTATGATAATTAGATGGTAATGAACTTGGGTCTATATCACTTCCATGAAAGCACAAGTACTCGATCACTTATCCACTGACCCCAATACAACAAACAGCTGTTTATCGAACATTTACACCATGAAATGTTTTTTCCAAGGGCAAAGAGTTAGCTGTCCAACATCTGGAAATTGCCCTTTTCCCCACTGTAGTGCGATCTCAGAGTTGGTATATTTTAGTAGGGGTGTGTGGGGGGCATAACCCCCCACTTTAGTCGGTCGATATACTGCTGTGTGTGTATTGATTGGCATGTTGGACAGTTAACTCTTTGCCCTGGGAACACACACACACAGCCTTGCTAAGATCTGCTGCAGCTCCTGGAAGTCATAAAACCACAAAACACTTCCACTCTTCCTACAGGAACTAGTAAACCATACTTCTTACAGACATTGCATCTCTGGCTTCATTTAAAACTGTGAGATAACATCTTTATGGCCTAAGCCCAGTAATTTAATTTCTTACCATTTTTAAAGTTTGAGATTAACCTCTTCTCTTCCAGTATCTCCTGTTAAAAGGGTCTATATTAGAACATCAAAGTTTCAAAACTTTGAATGCTCTAATATCGAACCCTATTCAGCGAAAGCTGAAAACATCGAACATACAGAACAGCAAAATTTTTCCTAGGGAAAAAATGTTGCTGTTCCAAAACACATACACACAACACAAGCACACCAAACAAACAGCAATCCACACACATACACCTAAAATCTTACACCTAACCCTACACTAAACTATTCGCACATCACTAGCTATCCACTTACCTTAACCCAAACCCTAACCCTAAGGTCCGTCACTATCTGACATTCACCTCACCCGCGCCCTAACCCTAACTCACCTACCCCTTCTATATTAGAACATCGAAGTTGCAAAACTTTGAATGTTCTAATATCGAACCCTATTCAGTGAAAGCTGAAAACATTGAACATACAGAACGGAAAATTTTTTCCTAGGGAAAAAAATTTGCTGTTCCAAAACACATACACACAACACAAGCACACCAAACAAACAGCAATCCACACACATACACCTAAAACCATACACCAAACTATACACACACCTCTAACTATCCACTTACCTTAACCCAAACCCTAACCCTAAGTTCCGTCACTATCACACATTCACCTCACCCGGGCACTAACCCTAACTCAACTAACCCGCCCTAACCCTCATGTCCACACAATCGCACACATACCTAACCCGTGCTCTAACCCTAACTCACCTACCCCGCCCTAACCCTCACGTCCACACAATCACACACATACCTAACCCACACCCTGACCCTAACTTACCTAACCCACACTCACACACTTACCTGAACCCGACCTGTAACTTTCCACCACAGCGCTGAAAATACCGAAGCAACAGAAACGGACAACAAATTCTTTCCCTAGGAAAAAAAATTGTTTTTCTGTTGCTTCGATATTTTCGGCTTTCGCTGAATAGGGTTTGATATTAGAACATTCAAAGTTTTGAAACTTCAATGTTCTAATATAGACCCTGTTAAAACATATACATTTAAATAGTTACAATAATGCATGTATATTTTTTTCTGTCCATCAGGGCACACTACATTTTTAACACAAACAACTTTACATTTACATTTTTAAACACAAGCATCTGTACAAATCATTTCGATATACAAATGACATATAATTCTTTACAAAATTCCAGCTAGCTGTGCTAGCATATGTTACACATCCACTGCCCCACTTCTCTTGGCATAGCTGGCAATACCTCACATTGTCACAAAGGGCGCCAGAGATTGCTTAGCCTGAGCATTGATGTTTCTAATATCTAATGGCTTCCTAGCCTAAGGAGGTTTATGGATTGTTTTCAGGAGAAGTTTGCTCAGCAATCTTTCAGAGAAAATGAAAGCTCAGTGGTTCATGGTTACTCATAAAAGTTACTCATACAGGCCTGAAACTCTTTTCTTGGAATATGGGAGGTAGCTCTCATTCTATGAGGAGGAAACGGATACAGCAGAGAATCAAATGGGACGGTTCCTAGTCAGTTTGTCTTCAGTTAACTAAACTCACACTGAAAGACTCCCATAAATTTAAGTATAGAGATTTCTCCCTCTTATGTGCTGATCATAATCTGTGGTGGTGGGTGGAGGAGTACTCCTCATGTTCCATAAATCCATGTGGTGGAGACTACTGGAGTTACTTGCAGTGGCAAAAGTAGGTGGCTGATTTGGGAGGGTAGAGTTAACAATGAAGATTGGTTTATCAATAATATACATGCCACCAATGAGGATGGCAAGGTTTTTTTTTTCTTTTTATGGATTTCTTCTTAAACTGGGGAAAAATCATTAATTCACTTCACCTGAATAAACTGATAGGGGGTTTTATCCTGGTTCTTGATGAGACCAGGGCTGGGCTGTATGGCAAACACAGAACAGAACAAGAAAAGTAAAGAGTTCCTGCATAGTTGGATAGTCAAAAATGACTGGGTAGGCATATGGAGGGAATTACTCACAGAACACATTGTACCCTCTTATTGTCGTGACATATCCAAACAAGGGCTTACATTAGCGTAATAGATATTGGAAATGGGCAAACAACTATTGGGAACAATACCCTTGATAAGCAGCTACTAAGCTTAGTAATAGCAGAAACACTAGCAAGAAACATGACATCAGATACTATTTTTAATAAAATGGAATGGGAGGGATGCAAAGCTGCTTTCTATTCATGCCTTACTTGAGTTGAAGGGTATACATGGAAAGGAAAGGGAGAGACAGCAGAACTAAAGCAATGGGAGCTCAAGGGGATTCAGGGGGCTATTGTTCAGTGGGGAGTACAGCAACATCTAATAAGCAGGGATGTAGTTCTCTTAATGGAACTGAGACTGACAGAGCTGTCCAAAGTTGAAGTCAAGCTCCTATCGGAAGGACCGCACTGGTGGCTTAAAAGGGAGGCTGACCCTACAGTTATTGCATGGTTTTTAAGCAACAAATGTGACCAGCCAGTGTATCTCAGCTTTCCCCATCCCCAGGAATATTGTTGGCTGATGAAGATACCATTTCCTCAACTCTTATAGGTTCATAGGTGTGTACTTGGCTAATGGCCCTGGTGCCTTGGCTATCCTAGCCCATAGAAGTGCCCTGGCATCGTGCCACCCAATGTTAGTTCCCAGTGCCTCTATCAAGCAGAACCACTGGAGTGATCTCCGTGTGAAGTTTGTATTACCCATCCACTCATCAAGATTTCTCTTGAAGAGGGACACCGAGGTGCTCTGCTTGACATGTATGGGAAGTCTATTCCAGAGCATGGGCAGTCTCTGGGTGAGGAACTTGCCCCTCCAGCATATTCTTTTGATTATGATAATGAGATTGAGGTCTTTGGAGCATGTGGTGTGGAGGGATTGGGATTTCTTTAGATGCAGCATTTCTAACAGAGCTGGGTCAGACATGGCTTTGTAAGTCAAGCAGAGATCACCTCTAAGTAGGTGGTATGAGACAGAGAGTAGCTGGAGTCTTTTGAGTCTGTCCGTGTAGGACATGTGTTTAATGTCTAGGATCCTCTTTGTGAGGTACTTCTGTGGCCTCTCCACCCATGTTAGCAATAACCAGGTCAAGGATGTTGCTTCCTCTAGTGGGGGTCAGAATAAGCTGGTCCAGGGCATTAGAACTGATGAATTCCAGGAAGCGTTGGCCGAGTGTATTGGTGCTTGAGTAGTTTTCCGAGTTGATGGAGGGGTAGTTAAAGTCTCCTAGTATGAGAGTGTTGAGTTGGACCTTGATAGATTCCAGGGTGCTTAGGAATGTGGAGTGATAGTCTAGAGACATGGTTGGGGACCTATAGCAGGCTATGACCTGGATTGCCATCTTACTCCATGTTAGTTGTACCCAAAGTATCTCAGATGCGTTATGCTGGGCTACTAGACTGGAGGTGTGTATATCCTTTATGAATATGGAGACACCACTGCCTTTGGAGCTTCAGTCCATGTTTTGGGGCTGAAAGGTGTGGAATGAGTTATAGCTTGGTAGTGCAGGGGTGCTTTCTGCTGCTTTAAACCAGGTCTCCATTACAGCAGAAATGCTGATGTTCTCCATTTTGAGGAGTGCTTCGAGTGAGTGCATCTTGAGATTTAGACTTCTAGCTTCTTTCCTTTTACATCTCAACATGTTTCTGCTCACTAGAATCTTGGGATTTCATGGTGGCATACCTGATTAGAACAACAAAAGCCACCAAGCTGAATGAGCAGATAACCCAAGCCAGAGTTGGCAAGGCAAACCGTTAGCTCAGGAATAATAAAGCCCCTGGAATTATTGGATTTCCAGTGGAATTTTATAAGTGGGGGTCCCTCTATTCTGGGCAGCCCTCACTAGGATATTTAATGCTCATGAAATGCAGCAAAATCTATCCTCAGACTACAACCAAGCAGATATTTCACTCATTCCCGAACTTAATAATGTCCGTCCAGCTCCAGGAGACTTTTGCTATTTTCATTAATTGACTTTGATCTAAAGAGTCTAGCCAAAATATTAGCTGCCATGTTAGAGCTCCTTCTACCACTTCTAGTCAGAGTAGGCCAATATGGATTTATTCCTGGAATAAATGTAACAGATTCTTGGTGGGACATCGCAATCTTTTTGGCATCTTCCAGTAAGAAGTAGCCCAATGAAGGAATAGTGCCCTTTGACATTAAAAAGGCATTCAATACTATGCAATGCAGTTTTCTTCCCCCCTTACTTGACATATGTAACTGTGAAAAAGTATTTATTGACTGGTTTAGATGCCTTTATAAAGAAGCCTCTTTCAGGGTTTTGGTTAACAGAGGACTCTCTGACTCAGGAAAAATTGGCAGGGAATTAATAGGAGTTAATGTTTGATCAGCACCTAAGCAGACAATGAGGCAGGATCATTACTATAAACTATTTTGATTGTTTTACAAAAATGTTGAGTTTTCTTAATGATGGAACCTTTTATCTTCCTGTGTCTTAGAATGAAATTAATGTTTGCCATTTGTAGAACGGATCTGCGTGGAGTCTGCATGCCTTCCCTGTGTTCATGTGGGTTTCCTGTGAATGGCCTTGTTTCCTCCTGCTTTCCAAAGCAATGCAGTAGGTGGATTGGACTCTAAACTGGCCACAGTTGTGAGAGTATGTGTGATTGTGTGGTACAGAAGAACAGCTATGGCAGGGCTTACCACCCAGCGGTGTGATCCTTGGCACTAGTTGATTGTCACTGTTAAAGTAACACCCTGACTCCATGTGTAAAAATTGGAAAAAAGGGTGGTGGATGGATGAAAGGATGGATGGATCTGTTGTTAAATGATTTAAAACTGCAACATAACATTTCCCCAAGACTTATAGATTTTTTGACTGCTAAACACTTTGTAATGCCAATTATTTTTGGAATTTCACAAACCCACAAAAACATGATGAGCTCCTTTTAAAGTTGATAGTGGCATCTGGGGTTCAAAAACTGAATCTTTGTCAGTATATGTCATCAAGAAGTTAAAATCATTTTTAGGACACGGTACATGTATTGAAGGACTTTTGTTACTTTTTAAAGTTACTGGTGTCTAGGAATTCATGGAGAATTTGTTATAGTAGGTTCATAGATTATAGTAGGTTCATAGATTAGAATTTGTTATCATCGATTTTAAAGATTTATTTTCAGTTATTATTCATTTTTTGGGTCTTGAATGGTTCCAAAAGGCTTTACTAAGTGACACCACCTTGTTACAGCCGACATTTTATTGATCATGAATTTCATAGAGATAAAACAATTTTGTATTTTTGAAAATTAATTTTTCAAGCAAATGAAGGATGTGGCAATGGGGACAGCTTTTGCCCTCATCTTTGCCAACACCATTTTATGGTGCTGGGAAACTCATTTTGTTTTCACTTGTAACTTTTGGTCTATGATTAAGATCTATTTAGATGGCATTTTTATTTTGTGTGTTGAGGTTGGAGAAATGTTGCATGAATTGTGTCTATATATTTAGAATTCAGTGGATTTTTTTTAATTTTACTTATCAAGTTCACAGGAATTTATTAGGTTCATAGGTAATACTAGGCTAGCTGCCCTTGTGGGTCATTTTAAGCCTAGCCAGTTTCCCTTTTTGTGATTGAATTAGCCTATCCCATTTGGTTAGAAAATGGTCTTACTCATCCCATGGTTGATAATTATATGTTACCCCTAAGGAGAATAGCTGGGATCATACCATAGATACTTTGAGACCCATTCACGGGATAGAGCATTTAGGAATTGCCTCTGTCTATTATTAATACAAGGGCTTCCCATCCATAGATCCAGGTTGCACTTGAACATGGACAGGGATTAGCTGTGTTTTATGCAGATAGGAAGTCTGTTTCAGAGCAGCGATATCCTCTGCAAGATATACCTGTCCCTCCAATCTGTTCTGTTGATGTTTCAGAAAAGTTTTAGATTCCTAGACCAAGTATTTCTGATGCCATTTGATGTGCTGATTTATGCTAAATCCATCAGTAATGAGTCAGATGATGCCTTGTGTGCCAGACACAGATCACCTCTTAGTAGTCTGCAAAATACTGAGCATAGTGGCATGGCTTTGAGTTGGTTCATGTAGGACATGTTGTTTAGGCCTTGTATCCTTTTAGTAAGGTATCTCTGTGGGAATTCCATTGTTGCATGTATCTGGACATGCCAAAGGAGGCATTATATTCAATAATTGGCTCTATGAAGGTAGAGTAAAGGGAAACAATAACATCCCTAGATCTAGACACAATCCCTATGTTTATAAGATGTACAACGTAGAAGAACTTTCTTACAACAATGAACAGATGCTGGTAAAAGTTAGGTCACTGTCCACATAAGTTTCCAAATACTGAACAACTGGGTCAGCCCTTAGGGGCATATTGCCAATGTGGTAGTTGCTTGGAGTACATGACTTCCTAAATGATACAATAATGTGTTTTTTGGCATTTAGTTTCAGTCCATGATTTTGACACCAGCTATTTATTTGGGATAAACCTTCCTGCAGGATGGCTAAGTCATTTAGGGATTCAGTGACTGCCCCTAGCCTGCAGACATCTGCAAGCCTAGTTGGCCAAAGGCCTTTGGTATTAGTTTTTACTTCAGGAAAAGTAGGTGCTGAACAGGAGAGGTCTCAGCACAGAACCCTAGGGGATTCCACAGGTAACTGGTCTCTTTGTGGAGGTAACTTTCCTTATCTTGATTTCCTGCATCCTATCTGTAAGCCAGTTGGCAATCCAGTGGCTTTATCCCTCGTTTATTTGGCTTTCCTACTATGCCTGATTCGGGCATTGCATTAAAAGCGTTGGCCAGTTTGAAGTATGCGGTGTGTACTGTTTTTCCTTCATCCATTGCTTTGGTGACATTTCAAAACAAATCTTCCAGGTTGAGTAAGCATGACCTGCCCTTGACAAATCCAGACTGAGATGGTTCCATTGTTTGATTAGTTCCATGATAAGCCTTTCCATGACTTTGTAACTGAGGCTAGTCAAACTTATGGGTCTGTAATTGCTTGGGTCTGTGGAAAGGCCTACATATTATTCTTCTGATTATTCAGAGCTTAGGGAAGTGATTGGTAAATATTGGGACATTCTACATGTAGATAATGATCTCAAGCAGATTGTTGGGGATGAACCTAAATTTCTATATAGAAATAAGAATAATTTAAAAAGAAGGCTTTGCTATCCTACGTCTAGCTGTAAAGATAAACATGAAGGCTACACTAAGCCATGTGGCAACTGTAATTTTTGTTCACTTATTGACAGTACAATGCATTTCTTTCATCCCGATTTGCAAACAACATTTAATCTATATAAAGTTCTCCAATTCAGGATGGTGCTGGTAAGTTGACGCACACTGGTGAAAAATGGTAAATCCCGCTATGCAGCTCTGGAATAAATCAATCCTTTCTTATTCAAAAGTTATCCAAACAGTTGCCATGTTCAAGCATCCAAATGTAAATAGTGGACAAAAGGTAGAACTAAAACCAAACTGGACCAAACAGGGCCAGAAGTTTATTAAAACATTAAGCAACACGGTACAAAAATACTGCTTTTCGTCCTTTCACCATACAAAGACTTCTTCAGACAAATGGTTCTACACAAGAAACCAGCCTGTGTTATAAAGGCAATTTCAAATTCAAATTGTGCCCCTCCCCTGGTACAATCCGAATGACCTCATTTCCTGATCACAAAGCATTTGTCATTTCCTCTTCCTAGTTATACACCTATTCAGTAGTATACACAATTCACTTGCAAGAACAAAAATAAGGTTAAAACATTAAAATATTAAAATGAGTGAAAGTGCAATGGGTAAAAATACACAAAAGTAAATCCCCATTTCAAGTATAAACTCACTAAACAAGTATGGATAATATGGACTATGAGAATAACAAGTCCAAACATACACATTAAAACATTTGAACATTGTGTCATTATGTAATAAGGGGGGGGGGAAGGGGAAGGGGGAAGAAAGGGAGGGGAGGGAAAACATATTTGCAACATAATGATGACATAATGATGAGTAACTCTGCTTTCTGTTGACTTCTAGCAGAATTTAGTACTGTGATGTATGAGAACCAGTCAATCATAAGACAAAAAAAAATGAGACTTAAAGTAAACATTTTATAACAAAATATGCTGAAAAATGGTGAAATAGTAATATAAATGTCACAAATATATATTATATGTTATGTGTGTATGTTGAAAATTAAAAATGAAGTGCATGTTCAAACATTATATGCTCTACCAAGTCTGCATATATCACAATGTGTCAGAAGTGAAATAGCCTATATATTCAATGCTTTCAGTTTCAAAATACTGGAAATAGAATATTGCTCATTAAGCCCTGGTACTGAGCAGGCTCTTGTGCGAAGTTGCCACAACAATTCTAGTCTCTCTAGAAGCAGGGGGGTCGGTCCCCCTCTATCATTGTGGACACATTCACCTATTACTCTAAAGCCAAAGGTATGATTTGAAAATGTCGCTGTGTGTCTAGCTAAAGCATTGGTCATGTTTCCAGTTTGAATGCTGTATAGGTGTTCAAACACCCTTTCCCTCAGTCTCCTCTCAGTTTTTCCAATATAGAATGAGGGGCATGCTTTGCAAATAGCCACATATACCACATTCTTTGAATTACAATTGAATTTACCTTGGCTGTTGTATTGCCTATTTCTCAGTGTAAAATGTTTACCTATGTCCATGTGAGTACAATACCTACACATATTGCATTTATTCATGCCTAACATAGATGGCCTACAATTATTCATTTTGCTTGTTTGCAAGATGCTCTTTATATTTGCTCCCTTCCTGTATACTATTTTAACTCTATTTGATAGTGCACTTGGGAGTCTCTCTTCGTCTAATAAGAATTTCCAATTCTTGTTAATAATGTCCGAAATTTGGTAATCGTCCAGACTAAATGTTGTAATAAAACAAATTATTAATATCAGTATGTTCCTCCCTATTAAGTGGTTCGCTTAACGTGTCACCTCCATTAGTTATGCTACTTAAATTTTCTCCCAAAAGTGGTATGTATATGTTTTTCATGCGTTTCAATGATACTTCCCTTATAATTGCATCCATCAAAGAAGGAGGATATTTCCTCCTCAGGAACATACCTCGCAACAATTCACACTCGAGGTCAAAATCAGTTTCCCTGGACACCATTCTAGCTGCCCTCACCAGTTGGCCTTTGACAACAGCTCTCTTTTGAGTCACGGGATGGCAGCTAGAATAGTGTAAAAAGGAGTTTGAGTATGTTGGTTTCCTGTAGATCCTTGATACAAAGGTACTGGTTTCCAAGTCCTTTTCCAAGTATACATCAAGGTATGCGATTCTACTTGTATGGAAACTGTGTGTGAAGGATAAAAAGGTGGTGCTGTCATTAAAATGCATGAGTAATTCATCTGCAACTTCAGAGTTGCCCTTAAGTAATATAAAAATGTCATCCAAAAATCGAATGTAATACCTGATGCTGCTAGCCACCTCTAAGTGGTGAAGTACATAAGTTCTCTCCCAGTGTGCCATCATCAAATTGGCGAAACTGGCCCCACAGGGAGAGCCCATCGCTACACCTATTTTCTGCACAAAGTATTCCCCACCAAATGTGAAGTAGTTGTTATCCAAAACAACCTCAAGTAGTTCACATAATAATGAAACCAACGCAGTTGTGCCCCCCATTTCGAGTAATAACTCCCTCACCCATTCGACCCCTGTACTTTGTGGAATAGATGAATATAAATCCTTAACATCTATGGTTAAGAAATTTAACTCTTGGTCGAATGGAATAGAGCTAATAGATCTCAAAAATGCCCAGGAGTCCTTACATATCTGTGGGAGCTGACATACAAATTTCTTTAAATGATAGTCTATAAATTTAGCTATTGGGTAAGTTATACTACCTCTAGCATCTATCAAGGCTCTCAATGGTGGGTCCGAAATAGATTTGTGAATCTTAGGGATCCTGAAAACAGTTGGGATCTTCAGAAATGCCATAAACAGAAAAATATAAGTGTCTTTGTCTATACTAGCCTCTATAAAAAGCTCCTCAATCAGTGCTTTTATCCTGTTGTATGCCACATTCAGTTCATTTTTAGATACACTTTGATATGTATTTGTGTTAAGGATCCGCTTAATCCTAGTATTGTAGTCTGGTACATCAAATATAACAAGACCACCTCCCTTGTCTGGTTGGACAACCCTAACATTGGTGGTCTGGATCAACTCTATACATTGTTTCTCTTCATTTGTAATGTTATTAGTAATTGAATTGTTACTAGGTTGTACGTTATTCAAACAGTTAAAAATATCCCATTCGCATATTTTTTCAAACAAAGTTAATGATGTGTGCATAGGTGGACAAAAGCAACTAGAAACATGAAGTGGGTCAGGTGCTCCTTGTGAGGCTTTACTAGGGCCAAATATGAAATGCAAGTTGAGTCTTCTCATGAATAACTTTAAGTCCACCATAGTGTGTGCAATACTAGCTCTTGTAGCAGGTATAAATGTTTGACCCTTCGCAAGAAAGTCAGCCATTATTTTGTCAACCTGAATAGTGGAAAAGTTATAAATACAAAAGTCACCTTCTGAGTTCTTGACGATTTCAGGTACTGGAACCAGTCCTGGATCAGGGTCAGCGTCATGGATGTCTGTTGAAGGTGGAAAAATTATTTCTTCCATGAGTTCGCATACTTCACCTGTTGACCCCGCCTCAAATTGTAGTTCGAGGCAGGTGTTGGAAAATTTTGCCCTTTCTCTTTACTCCCTCTACTCCGGTTCCTGGTATCCGATGAAGAAATTGCCTGGTTGCCCTGAGTATGCTCACCCGTTGCCTCATTGTTCTCATTGAGGTTCCCATCGTCCCCTTCAATGTTATCATGTCGGTTCTCCATAGAATTATCATTCCCCGATTGAGATTTGGGGGGGGGGATAGGCTGCATTCAAACGGTAAGCTTCTTTGTCTCTGTTTAGTTTCTTAATTTTGGTAGATTTAAGTTTGACAAGGTGCTGGTCAATGCTAGTAAAACAGCGCTCATAATCAAATTTATATCTAGAAAAATCCAGACTTGACTTTAGCTTTGAGTCTAGTGCATTGAGTTCTTGCACTAATGAATCAGCCCATGACTGATAATGTTTAGATATTAAAGTCATTAGCTCAAAGCCATGTTTATCAAACAAAGAGATAAGGTCCTTGTGGAAGTCAGTCCCCCCCACAAGGCCAGTGGGGTACTGCCAACTCAGTCCACACTCAGTCCTTTTGGGACAATTCTCTCACTGAGACATTCCTTAAAGTAAGCAAGTTCAACTTGTAGTTTCTTATATTTGTAAAGTTTAGCATCAAATTCTTTCAATAAGCTAGTTACTAGTTGCCCCTCAGATTCATTAGTTTGAAGGTGTTGGTTATTGGCATTGTTAGTAAAAGACACTGCAGTTCCTAGCCACTCATCTAGGTTTAATGCAATAGGTTGCCTCACATGGTGCTGTTCATCACCAGTTCTTTGGATATTGTTTCCGTCTAAATGTTGCATCCCAGACCCCTCAAATGGGGTCGAGTGAATAGACATGGCCAGGTTAGGGTCATTCATTGACAGGTCTGTATTCTGGGTAAGGGGGTTTGGGGGGTTCATAGGTTGGTAGTAGGCTATCAGCCCTAGGACCTAGACAAGCCTAGCCATAACAATTCCCTGGCTATTTCTTCCCACAGTATTTACTTCCCTGGATCCCTGTCTAGCAGTGCGACTGACGTGATCCCCAGGGTGAATTTCCTATCTCCCATCCAATCATCAAGGTTCCTTTTGAAGAGGGCCAAAGAGGCACTCTGCTTGACATGTATGGGCAGTCTATTCCAAAGTCTGGGGAGTCTCTGGGTCAGGAACCTATCCCTCCAGCATGTTTTATTCATTGTAATGACAAGGTTTAGATCCCTGGAGCATGTGTCTCTGAGGGATTGGGATTTCTTTAAGTGTAGCATGTCCAACAGCTCTGGGTTTGACATGGCCTTGTATGCTAAGCAGAGATCGCCTCTGAGTAGACGATATGCGACAGAGTATAGATGGAGTTGTTTTAAATGGTCAGCATAGGGCATCTGCTTTAGGCCTGTGATTCTTTTAGTGAGGTATTTCTGCAGCCTTTCCAGTTGTTGCAGATGTCTTGAGAGGTACATACCAAACAGGGGGGTTGTATTCTATAATGGGTCTAATGAGGGATGAGTACAGTGGGACAATGACCTACTTTTTTCTGGATGAAAAGCCCTTAGTGATGAGGTGTGCCACATAGAAGGATTCCCTGACTATTGTGGCGATGTGGTTATTGAAGGTGAGACCATTGTCCACCTGTGTCCCTAAGTCTCTTATCACACTTTCAGTGTTTAGTGTACTGCCACCTATGTGGTAATTCACAGGTACATGTTTTTTCCCAAAGGGGATAACTATACATTTCTTGGCATTGAGCTTGAGCTCATGGCTCTGGCACCAAGCATCTGTTTCTGTAAGGCGATTTTGTAGAATATCTACATCATTTGGGGATTCAATAATGGCTTACAGTTTGCAGTCATCTGCGAACTTTGTTGGCCAGAGTCCCTTAGTGTTGGCCTATACTTCAGAGAAGTAGATGCCAAACAAAAGTGGTCCCAGGACTGAACCCTGAGGCACTCCACTTGTCACTTGTTTGGCGCTGGATTTGGAGTCGGCTACTTTTACAATGTGGGTTCTGTCAGTAAGCCAGTTGGCAACCCATTGAGTGACGGAGGGATTAATGCTCAGCTTAGTAAGTTTGTCTATGATTCCAGAGTGGGTGATGGTGTCAAAGGCCTTGGCGAGGTCCAGATAGGCTTTGTGGACCACCTTACCCTTGTCCATGGCTCTGGAGACTGATTCAAAGAAGTCAATCAGGTTCAGGAGACAAGATTGGCCGTTCACGAACCCAAACTGGGTGGGATCCAGTGTTTGACAGTTGCCAATGTCTTGGTTTATATGTTCCATGATAATACGTTCCATGGCCTTGCAGATCAGGTTCATCCGACTGATGGAAAGGTAGTTCCCAGGATCCAAGGTGGATCCCCCCTTGTGGAGTGGGATAACTGTAGCTGTGCACCACTCAGTGGGCATGAAGCCTGAGGTGAGGCTATAATTAAACATGACACTTAAGTCAGGTGCCAGTTCATTTTGTAGTTCATTTAGTACACAGATGTCATCTGGTCCCATGGATGCTGTATTCTTAGCTTAGGAGAGTGCAGTTTTTGCCTGTAAGGCTGTTATTACCAGAATTCGGCAATCTTTCGGTATTGAGATGGGCCCTTTAGGGGGTGAAGTTTGCACTGAATCGATCTGCCAGGATATTGGCAATATCCTTGGGATCAGTATACTTAATGCCATTCTGTTGTAGCTCAGAGCAGATCTGAGTATTGCCATTTAGATTCTTGACATAGCTATAGAATGCCTTGTGGTTGTCTTTGGAATCTTTGGCAATTTTATTTTCATAACTAGCTTTGGAGGATTTTATGAGGGATCTCAGCTTCTTAATGAGGCTGGTAAGGGAGTTTTTTGCATCCTGGGATTTTCCTCTTTTCTGCAACAGTTTCTTCCTTTTGTTGTAAAGTTTATTTATGGCAAGGGACCACCAGATTGGCTTCCTTTTTTTGGAGGAGAGTGTCTTGGTTCTATTGGGGATGGCACAAATCATGCACGAGTGGATGTGCTCTTACAGTGCCTTAGTGTAGCATTCAGCAGTCAAATTTTCAGTTCCCGTCTGCATGGGTGTCATGAAGTTTGTCACTTCTGACTTGAGTAGCATGAAGTTGGCTTTGCAGAAGTTTTTTTACGGAGGTTATGCCACCATCTCACGCTAAGGGTTTTTCTCTTTAAATGATAAATGTCTTGTGTTTCAGTCAGCTAGATAGCCAATTTATGACATTTGAGCTGAAAAACAGATTTTATATGATTAAGAAGGAGAATAGTATGATCTGTATTCTTAACATTTAATTTCAGATCAGTGAAGAAGCCTTCAAAAAGATGCACCACCTCCATTTATAAGTAGGTAATTTCTGTTCCAGTGTAAACTACCATGAATATAAGCAGACAGTCAGTAAATAGACCATATTTATTGATATGCTTCGTACTTTTTATAGGTTCTTACTGGGTAACTAGTCAAGTAGATTGTTGGGAGCCTAGCCACAGAAGTCCCATTATTTGTTCCCTCTGTTGATAAAGGCAGTAAACCAGAGCTCTTGGGTGACATTATTGCTCCCCATCCACTATCTGATGTTTGTTTTGAAGATAGTTATTATGTCATTCTGCATAACATGGAGAGAGAACCTATTCCTTAAGAATTAGGTCCTTTGGATGGGATATTTATATTATGATATAGAGTTAGATCAATTGAATGAGTGTTGCTAATGTGACAAAGGGGGATACTGCCAGCACAGCTATCTGGAATTTTGTAAATAATTATATGTTATTTGTGAATATCAACATGATTTATATAAGATGCTTGTGTTACAAATGAATTAGAACTGTATGTCATGTGTATATCAAACTGCTGGTACAAAAGTATGTGTTGAAATGGTTTTCGCAAAGTGCTGTTTGAAATGCAACCACTGTGTGCCCTATTGGAATAGAACAGAAATGTACATGCATTATTGTAACTGTGCCTGATACTGATTGCTTAAATTATAATACAGTTAAAAATTGTTTATTAGAGTATTTTAAGTTAACACCTGAAGCTTATAGAAAAAAGTTTTGTGAGCAAAGATGCAAGGTAGGTGGACATGTGTGTGAATTTATTGCTGAACTAACCACTTATTTTCATAGATGGGTGAGTGGGTGTCGGTCACCACTTTTGAAGGCCTGGCAGACATTTTGGTGAGGGAACAAGCCCTTAGCACTTTGCCTGAGGACATGAGAATCTGGTTGGAAGATAGGGAATGCAGGACCACAGCTGGGGAAAAAGGGACACCTATACCTAGCAAGCAGGGCATCACTGCACAGGAAAGGGATACCCAGTGCTACTTACTGTCTAAGAGAGCCCATGGTGGGCAGCCTAAACCACCCCAACAGAGTGTGCTTGTAACAGGGGTAGCCATTAGTTCAGGTACACAGCCTGGGTTGAATGTTTTAAATGTAACCAGTGGGGCTATGTAGCATATAAATGTAGATGGAGGCAAGGTGGGGAACAAAAGGTGAGGGAGCCAGTAAGTGGGATTGACAGAATGCCAGTGGTAAGTTGTCTGCAAACAACAAGGGTATCAAACTACCACAAGAGGTTATATACTATCTTAGTAGATAGGAAACAGTCCACTGCTAAGAGAGACACAGCCTCTGACATAACCACTGTGAAGCCTGCAATGGTTAAAGAGGAGTACTAGTTGCTTGGGCAGGCTACTCCAGTCAGAGCTTTAGGAGGGACCCCATTTCCAAATATCTTTGGCTAGGGTTCACCTTCACTGGAAGGGTGGAAAAGGACACACGCAAAAAGGTGTGTTTGAGTGTATCCCTGCAGATGTCCTAATATGGAATGATTTTGATAATACAGTACCTTGTGTGCATGCAGTTATATGCAGTCAGGCTTGGGGACAAGCATCTGGGTCTGGTAGCCTGGGGGACCCAGACAGACTACAGACTTGCAGCCAGGACTGGTGTGGTGGTACTTTAAAGAGGGAGCTACCCTGTAGCAGTGAGACTGAAAGTGAGCCACAGCTGCTGTGGGTACTGATGTTCCCTTGGACAGAGTGACTGCAAGGGCAGAGCTGAGTAGTAGTACCCAGGCTGACAGTGAGGCACCACTGTCAGAGGATACCAGACTTCCTGTGGAAGGGGAGCTGGGAAGGGTTACAAAGAGAGAACTGAAGCAGGCTCAGCTCTCAGACCCTACATTACAAAGTTTGTGGGAGGTAGCCAGGGAGGTGCCTGATTCTCAAGGAAAAGGGGAATTTGTATAATGGGACAAAGGATTTTTATATAGAGAGTAGACCCCTGAGAGAGGGCTAGAGAGTGAGAGAATACAGAAGTTGGTAGTCCCAGAGCCTATCATCTTGCACTTCTAGCCATAGGTTTAAAGGTTCATAGGTTGGTAATAGGCTATTGGCCCTAGGGCCTATACAAGCCTAGCTATAACAATTCTCTGGCTATTTCTTCCCACAATATTTACTTCCCTTGACCCCTGTCTAGCAGGGTGACTGACATGATCCTCGGGGTGAATTTCCTATCTCTCATCCAATCATCAAGGTTCCTTTTGAAGAGTGCCAAAGATGAGGTCTGCTTGACTTGTATGGGCAGTCTATTCCAGAGTCTGAGGAGTCTCTGGGTCAGGAACCTATCCCTCCAGCATGTTTTGTTCATTGTGATGACAAGGTTTAGATCCCTGGAGCATGTGGCTCTGACGGATTGGGATTTCTTTAAGTGTAGCATGTCCAAAAGCTCTGGGTTTGACATGGCCTTGTAAGTTAAGCAGAGATCGCCTCTGAGTAGACGATATGCGGCAGAGTATAGCTGGAGTTTTTTAGATGGTCAGCATAGGGCATCTGTTTTAGGCCTGTAATTCTTTTAGTGAGGTATTTCTGTGGCCTTTCCAGTTGTTGCAGATGTCTTGAGAGGTACATACCAAATGGGGCATTGTATTCTATAATTGGTCTAATGAGGGATGAGTACAGTGGGGCAATGATCTCCTTTTTTCTGGATGAAAAGCCCTTAGTGATGAGGTGTGCCACATAGAAGGATTTCCTGACTGTTGTGGCAATGTGGTTATCAAAGGTAAGACCACTGTCCACCTGTGTCCCTAAGTCTCTTATCACACTTTCGGTATTTAGTGTACTGCCACCTATGTGGTAATTCACGGGTACATGTTTTTTCCCAAAGGGGATAACTATACATTTCTTGCCATTGAATGGCATTGCCATAGCCCATGACATTTACTTTGCAGGTCATATGGGCATAAAGTGTACAAAGTGATCTATTATGCAGAACTTTTATCGGTCTGGGATTTCCAGGGATATAACAGGGTACTGCAGGACCTGTGAGCAGTGCCAAAAGGTAGGCAAGGCAGGAGACAAGGTGAAATCTCCTTTGATGCCTATGCCTGTGATTGAGGACCCATTTCAGAGGTCAGTTATAGATATTGAGGGGTCTCTGGGTGCCCCAAGTTCAACAGGGAAGAAGTATATCCTAATGGTAGTAGATTATGCTACCAGATAACTTGAAGTAGTGGCCCTATCCTCCATTGAGGCCGAGAAGGTGGCAAATGCTTTGTTAGAGATTTTCAGAAGTGTAGGTTTCCCAAAAGAAATACTGACTGACAGCGGTGCCAATTTCTTGTCAGACCTGCTGGCTTGTCCATGGAAGCATTGTGGGGTGAAGCACCTAAAGACCAACCCTTACCAGACTAATGGTCTGGTGGCGAGGTTAAACTCTACACTAAAGTCCATGCTACAGGCATTTGCAGACCAGTTTAAGAGGCAATGGGACAAATATTTGCCCCATCTGTTGTTTGCTTTCAGAGAGGTGCCCCAGGAATCCATAGGGTTTTCACCCTCTGACTTGCTGTATAGGTATAGGGTGAAGGGACCTCTAGATGTGAATCATGATGAGTGGGAGGGTGAGTGTGAATCCCACAAGAAGTCTGTTGTGGCATATCTCCTAAACCTCAGGACAAGGCTCAGGGAACCCATAGGCTTGGTCTAGGAAAACCTAACAGAAGCCCAACAGCAGAAACATGTATGATATGACAGGAATGCACTGTCTAGAGAGTATGTTGTGGGGTAGCAGGTTATGGTTCTCATTTCTGTCAAACACAACAAGCTGCAGCCAGCTGGGAGGGACCCTTCAAAGTGGTAAGAAAGGTCAGTGATGTTAACTACATGGAAGAACGCTAGGCAGGATCCAGGGGCACAAACTGTACCATGTTAACATGAAGAAACCTTACCATGATTGGGAGGCCCTGGTGCTAAGTATTTGCAGTAAAAGGTAGGAGGAGTCTGAGGGGAATCTATGGCTACAGGGAGCCATCCAGCAAAATCCAAAATTACTATGGTGGAGCCTAGGATTTCAGGTATATGATATGACAGTGCAGCACTGTACTAGGTCAGCAATGCAAAGGCAGCTGGAATCTCAAGACAGGGAATGGGGTAATGTATTCCCATATAGGCTCATCCCTCTCAAGCAATGTTTCTCAAAGGTCACTTGGAAAACTAGCTTGAGTCGTCTAGGGGGGGAAGAAGTGTGACAAGGGGGGGATACTGCCAGTGCAGCTATCTGGAATTTTGTAAATAATTATATGTCATTTGTGAATATCAGCATGATTTATATAAGATGCTTGTGTTACAAATGTATTAGAACTGTATGTCATGTGTATATGAAACTGCTGGTACAGAAGTGTGTGTTGAAAAGGTTTTTGCAAAGTGCAATTTTACAAAGTTAACGTCAAAAAAATAGATGAAATTAAATTATTTTATGGTTATACAATAAAAGATGGTATCTTTCAATTTTCAATGAGCTAGAGCCACAGTCTATGCTGATAAGTTTTCTGTATTGGCTTTGGTGTGAACTAATTGCTAGTTTTGAAATGTAAAGGAATTAAATTGTTTTATGACTTCCAGCATCTGCTAAAGATCTGAGGTCTATGTATTTTCACAGGTAGATACAAAGTACTGCCAGATTCCAGCAGTTGGGGTTTCACCTGAGACAAGAAATGATGTAATTCTGCAAGCTATCCCAGCAGTAATATTTGTGATATTAATCTGAAAGTCTCTTAGAGAGATAGGGCATTCTGTATTCTGTCTTGGACCTGACAAGAACCATTCACCCCAACATCTGCTTTGCTCTATAAATAAGTTTCTAGGGTATAGTAACTCTCTTACATATAGTCAGGAATAAAGTAAATCTTAGTTTAGACATTTTTCTTTATTTATTTGAGACTGCCCTGCAATGTTATTTTAAATATTCCCTGTGATTTTGAACTCTGATGTCATTGTGAATATATACTGAGTATTTTCTTGTTCTTTTATTATTTATTACTAAATATATTTAAACCTTTCATTGTGGCTGATTCTAGAGATATTTAAGTTTTAAGAGTACTTGCATATTTATTTGGTGACAATGTGTGCGGCACTCCTAATAGCCTTGCTCTTGGTCAAACTACCATTTTTATTAATATTAATATTACACAGTAAGATTGGATACTCTTTGTTAAGGACCTTAAAGTAGCTGATAAGGAGTTGGCTGGTGGCAGTGATAATTACCTTATTGCCTCAGCAAAAGGGGGCATAGCTAGTAAACCTCTGCCAGCCTTTCCCAGGTGTGTGCATGTATGTGTAAATCAAACCTCAAAGAGTGTGTGTGTCAGTTACTTGGGCAGGGACACAAAGCACTGGTTGGACAGAGAAGGTGCTGGAGGTCTTAGCTTGGCCACTCAGCTGAGATCTCAGCTCTATAGCTGTGCGAGTGGGGAGTCTTATTGGTGATCTGGAGGAAGAGGGAGAAACCAGCCCCAGACTGACTGTGGTGTCTGTGTGCTCTTAAAGGAAATTACACTTGATGCAGAGAGCTGCATCTGGAAATACTGTGTGTGTACCTGCTGCCCTCCCAGTGTACATCCTCCACTGGTGCCAGTGGTAAGGATTGAGGCTCTATGATTACTGGTCCAGTGGTGGGTCTTCACTGTTAATATTATCAGTTTTTAGATATGTATTAGATTAGACAAGATTGGATTGTTCATACCCCTATAAGCCAAGCAAAAGGCACCACACATGAGTCTGACAGAGAATAGTGATAGGGCTTCTAGTTGCATAGGATAACTTAAGGAAGACATACCCAACATAGTCTTTGTTAGAAGCCACTATTGCCTCTCAACTTGGGCTATGTACTTGAATACGTATGTGACAATGGAGGTATTATATGCTGTTATGGACATGCCTGGGAGGAGTAGAGAAGAACAATGACATTCTTTGCTCTGGTGGTATCCCTTTAGTGACTGTGGCAGATAGAAGGCTTTCCTAATGAGAGTTGACACCTGCTGATCAAAGGATAGCTCATTATCTATGAACTTGTCAACTTTGGGAAGGTGTTATCAGTGTAATAGGTGCAGAAGTGTTCCTATGTCAGCAAATAAACAAATTACGGTGGAAAGACAGATCTGCCATGCAGAAACCACCCCTTCTCCAAATGAACTTCATCTGCAGACCAAGCAGTGTGGGATACTATTTTCATTATTGATAAATCTCACCCCAGGCATGACTGACCTATCGCTCCTTGAAAACTGAGGTATGGTCTAAGGGTGTGTGACGTCAAGGAGTAAACTGCAGCACAGCCCTGTTGCCATGTACAGTCTGTGATGAGTACTATACTCCATAGTTTTGCATTAAGCTTTAGGGAGTGGTCTTTATATCAGGAATTAGTGTGGCTAAGTCCATGCTTTTGGAATGGATTATCAGTTGGGGAAATAATAATTTCAGCAAGTTTGCAGTTGCCTCCAAATGTTGTCAGTTGTGGCCCATTGACATCAGTCTGGAGATCAGAAAAGTATAATCTGAATAAGAATGGATACATCACTGACCACTGGGCTGTGCATCCCATGATAAGCCTTTTTGAGGGAAGAGTGCCTACAACCCATGCTGGTTCTTTCCATGAGCAGATTACATAATGGCTGGCATTTGATAATGATACCAGAATGTGGGATATAGTTGAAAATCTTTGTTAAAATAAAGCTAGGTGGTGTACACTGATTTACCATTATACACTGCTTCACTTGTCCTCCTAAGAAATTCCCTCAAGTTCATTAAACAGGATCTACCCTTCACAAAGTCAAATTGGGTGAGAACAAAAGATGGCAATGTTGGCTACCTATATAATTATTTATGCAATCCATTATAATTATTCCATTAGTTACAGGTGTAATGCTGAAAACAAATAGATCTATACATCTCAGGGTTGACTGTGGGAACCAGTCCTTGCATATGGACATCACTGTAGCCATTATGTAAGCTTCAGGCATGCATCTAGTGGAAAAGCTAAATGACTTGGAAAGTGACAGGTATATTGTTGGGTGTCACGGAGCTGGTATTTTTGGTCTTGAAGAGGGTCTAGCACCAGTTTTAGGGTAATTATGAGAGGTTCAGAGCACATTTGTAGGTAAGCAGGGAGGGGAGAACATGGTGAAACTGGAACTACATTTATCTGCAGATATGCTGACAATATCTTCTGGATCAGAAAAAAAAGTATCTTTAGAGATCAGTTCGGAACATCATTTGGTATTATTATGGAGATTCCAAACATCTTTAAAGAAGGCTTTATGATTACCTTTGGAGGTCATTGAAATATTAAGTTCATATGCTGGTTTACAGGATTTGATCTTTCATCTGAACTCCATAATACTTAGGATAGAGTTCATTTTTGTTCATTAGGACTGGAAGTTTCTTCCTTTTGATGAGCAGTCTGTTTATAGTAGGATTCCTCAATAATGACCTATTCTTACATCTTCATTATACTTGTGATGGATGGGGATAGATGTTTGTATACAGGTATTTAGGAGGGGATAGAAGTGTGTGCTTTGAAAATCAGGTCCCCAAGGGAAGGAACACTTTTAAATTCCCTAATGATTTTTGGTGTTGAGTAGTTAAGTGTAATACTGGTAAGGAGGGTGAGTAGATTTGTGCCTCAGGTGGGTTAAAGCACTGAGCAAGGGAATTGGAGTTAATAAAGCTTTGGGGAATTGTGTACATATTTGTTGTTGTTGTTGGTGTATGTTCACCAACTAACAGACAGATAATTGAAGCAATCCAAAATAATTGTGCTTGGTTTAATAGTTAAGGACTCAAGTTGGTCTAGGTAGATATCATAGGTAGTGGGAGACATATTTCAATAATATGGTGATTTGATTCACAATTTGATTTATCTACTGACACTAAGATATCTTGTGAGCTCAGGGTCATGATTATGATGGATTCTTCATGAAATAGTGAATTTGGGATGAATATAGATGCATCCTTGCTGTCACCAAAAGACCTGAATGAATGATAGGTGCTAAACCAAGGTAAAGAGAGAAAGACTGTTTTCACAACACTGGGAGCAAGTTTTGATGACTGCATAAATATGTATGTTTTCAAAGTTTTTGACAATTTCCTTGTTTAGACTCCCAGCATTAAGGAGCACCATATGTAACTGGGCCTGATCAGAATTTGTTAATTGGAAGGGAGAGAAGACTGACTTTGCCTAAAAAGTGCTCCATGGGGTGGCGGTAGAAATTGTTTTAGCCAATATATAATAGCATTGTGGAGAGAGGTGCAGGCCATCTCTAGTGAAACAGGTAGGACTGTCTTCAATTTCCACACATGTTGACACATATGGGATATCCCTGGAATGACATCATTTTTTTTTTTTATTTTACCTAATTAATGACCTAGTAAATCTACTAGAGAAATTGTACTTTTTACTCTGCCAATTCAGGAGCGCTATCTCATTAAGTGACTTGCTCAGAGTCACACAAGTAGGCAAATAAAGGTGGAAGGAATCAACCCATGTACCTTGGGCACAGGAAGCAGATCATTAACATCTTTGGACTTTAGTCCTCTGTGCTAACTGCCAGTGGAGCTGTTATTTCTGGTCTTGGAGACGGCATTTAGGATCAATCCTGGGGTAATTTTGTGAGGTGTCAGATAAGAGTTTGTGGGCAAGTAGGGAGAGGAGTTATTAGTCAATTACTGCAGTTAATTATTTTCTGCTTATATTGTGGCATCATTTACAGTGATGGCAGAATGCTGTTCAATACTAGCCTCTTCCCAGACTCATTTGCAAACATAGAGAGTTCATCCATGTCTCTCTTCATCTCCTTCGGGAAGGTGGGGGGCACACCTAAGATCATTTTCATCTATGTGGGAAATGACCAGAACATATGCATATTTAAGGGAGGGGAACCTAAGAGCCTTTGTGACTTCATGAATCCTAGATTCTAAAAGGCAGTTAACTGCCACTCTGTCCTTGCTCAGCCTGGAGATTGGGATGTCTGTGTTTCTGAAACTGAGTTACCCATGGTGAGGCCACTGTCTAGGATGGCAGCTTGCTTGGATGGCTGTATTGGCATTGGTTTGATGCTCAGGCGAACCTTGTTTGGGGAGGGATTGGTGGATGCTGGTGTATGTAGTGAGTTTAGAGGTACTGGAAGCAGTTGTAGAGGTATGAATACATGGATGGAATCTCTGTATATCTGTGTGATCCTCAGATAGCTTTGGAAGGACTTCTTCAGGAGCTCTGCATATGTAGGTTTACTTTAGTGTTAGACATTAGTGGACTGAGTATATGCTGCACCCTCGCATTCTTCATAGAAAGGTCAAACTCCAGTTTAAGAAGTATATATACCTAGTACATGTTGGGGTGAATGGCTTGAGACGTACCTCCCTGGACTATAGGAAGAAAGACATGACTGAACTCAGATTATGTGCCCCAGGCAGGTATGTCCCTAGCCCTAAGCAGCATTCTACCTTCACCCAGGATGATGCCACAATATAAACAAAAATGATTGACTTCAATTTGCTTAGCTTCTGGTGTCAATCTAGAGGATCCAGTATCTGTCAGCCTGGGAAAACATGGTCGACAGACCATACTGCTTTGCCAGAGATGGTCCTCACTTTCCTCCTCTAGGCTTTTGAATCCTAGTAAAGACTCTTACCTCCCCCACAGAACCTTTTTTTAGGCAATACCAAAACAACAAAACTTCTGAAGTAAAAAAATACACTACAAACAAACTCAAAGTTATGCTACTTAATGCTAGGAGTCTAAACAGGAAACTGCACTCCTTGGAAGCTCTCCTCACCTTGGAAGATGCTGCCATCTGTGCATTCACCAAGACTTGGTTCAAGGCCACATAGAGTACCCCAGGTGTTCAAGGCTACAATACCTTCCACATGTTCAGACCTCAAAATGAGAGTGAAAGAACCAATGGTGGAGGTGTATCCATCTCCATTAAATCCAAATACACTTCAAGACTGGTTAAACAGTACAACTCTCTTGAGCCACTCCAGGTCCAAATCACTACAGGTAAAACACCTACCACATCATTGCCAGCTCAGGGGCCCCATAATGAACCATGAGAAGCACACCACCTACCTGGACTTGCTTGAGTCACTCACTATACAGGTAAACACCCTGAGCATGGGAGATTTCAGCTATCCTTCTATTGCATGAGCACAAGCTTGATCTCCCTGAGCTTCCTGGACTTTGTTAATACAAATGCTGTGGAACAGTTAGTCTGCACCCCCATAAGGGTCTCAAATGTTCTGGACTTAGTATTTACCAATATGGGTGGGGGGTCACTGCACTGTGTTTTGCCCTCCCTAGTAAGGTCAGCCCATAAATCTGTCTCATTCAAAGTAATGATCAGACCTGACACCTCCACAGGAGCAATAAAAATGAGAAACTTCTCCAAAGCAAACTATAGCCTACTAAACAATGCTTTAAAAAGTTTCAAACCCCCCTGCTAACACAGCCGACAATGACTCCTATGCAGGGGAGTACACAAATGCCCTCTATAACCACTTAAACAACTGTATTGACTCTGCTGTACCTGACAGGATCAAAATGAAGTCCTCCCATAAAAACAAACCACCCTGGTGGACCTCAAGTATAAATAGACTATATAACAAAAAGAAGAAACACATATCTAAGAACAAGAGAGAACTTATTCAGCAGAGAAAGAATACCCTCCACAGCCTGAACAAGCAAATCATATATCTGGTAAAATCCTCCAAAGCTAGTTATGAGGCTAAATTAACTTCCCTAGCTAAAGACAGTCATAGGGCATTCTTTAGCCATGTCCAAAATCTAAAAGGGAATACCAAGCTGTGTGCCAAAATCATAGTAGATGGTACCACTCACATTGACCATGACATACAAACTTCATCACCCCTGTCCCCACCACCCATACACCAAAGCATACCTGACACCAGTCCTCTCCCCAGTATCTCCAATGAGCAGGTCATATCCAGGCTCTCACAGGCCAAAAACACAGCCACTGTGGGACCAGATAACATCCCAGGCTGCTTACTAAATGACCTAAAACACGACTTAGCAGATCCACTTGGCAATCTCTTTAACCATAGCCTGAGCACTGGCTTTTTTTTAGCAGAGTGGAGAACAGCAACTGTAATCCTCTTGCACAAAGGGGGTCCATCAACTGACCCTGGGAACTATAGTCACTTAAACCTCTTCACCCTTATCTGCAAGGCTATGGAAAGAATCATTGTAGACCTTATCAACAAAGACAACCTTCAAACTCTTGAGTCAACCCAAAATAAATGGGTTCCTATCATACGTTCGAAGGTTTAAAACTTTGAATCACTAAAGGTTGACCTTTAATGATCGAAGTTTTAAACCTTGAATCATATAACGGAGATCGCCATAGAGTGCGGGAAGGGAAGATTTCCCTTTACTGCACTGTAGTGCGATCTCTGAGTTGGTATATTTAAGTAGTGGGGGGTGTGGGGGTGCAGAGGGGATTGCCCCCCTACATAGAGCATTTTTTTTTTGTTTTGGGCTTAAAATGTTTTTTTTTTGACATTCGAAGTATTAAAAGTTCGATCATTAAAGTTTGAACTTTAGTGATTCGAACTTTTAATACTTCAGTATTATGATATAGACCCAAATAAACCACTACTAGATACAAAATAATAAAAACTAAACCACTACTAGATGCAAAATAATAAAAATGACAAGAAGTCCAGTGAATCTGAGCTCTATTTTAAATTTCACTTGATCCAGTTTGGCTTCATTATGGGTAGATGATCATTACTAAATCTGATGGACATCTTTGAGAATGTCACCAAAACCCTGGACAAAGGTAAAGCAGTACATACTACTTATTTTGACTTAGCCAAGGCTTTTGATGAAATCCCCCACTCAGGTATCATTGAGAAACTCTCCCAGCTGGGGACCCATACATCACTAGATGGGTAGCCAATTGGCTCACCAACAGAACCCATACTGTCAAAGTTGGAGATTCTGCCTCCATCAGTAGAACAGTTACCAGTGCCACAAGGTTCTGTGCTGGATCCTGTACTGTTTACAATCTACTTCTTGGAAGTCCAGGTGAAAGTAGATGGCCTGTGGCTTACCAAGTTTGCAGATGACTGCAAACTGTGAGCAATTACTAAGCCTCCTAAAGATATTACTCATATTACAGGAGGTGTTAACACAGACAACTGATTGGTGTCAAAGCCATGGTCTAAAACTAAATGCAAAAAAGTCCATCATTCTCCCCTTTGGCAAAGAGGTATCCCCTGCAAATTATAAATATAGACAGCACCCTTAAGCTCGAACCCAGTAGTGCATGACTTGGGAACACAAGTTGATATCAGTCTAAACTTCAATCACCATGTGTTCTCAGTGGTAAGAAAAGCCTTTTACTTTGCACACCTCATAAGTAAGGGCATTGCATTCAAGACCAGCGATGTTATAACTTATATGGTTGTGATGTTACAGCTTGGGCTGAGTACTGAAAGATCAGGACTGGTGATGGTTGGACCACAGGGGACACCATGCAGTTTCAACAATAGAGACTCTGACTCACTTTTTCTGTTTCAGTGAGAGTGGGTGTTTAACAATGCTTGTACTCCTATGCCCTCTAAACAGTGCTTTCACAGCAGAACTCATTGCACTGCTGTACTCCACCCTCATCAGACCACTAATAGAGTACAACGCTCCCTTTTGCATGTACCTCACCAGACACCTGCAGCAACTGGAGAGACCACAAATGTTCTGACCAAGAGAATTCAAGGACTCCAAAACATGACCCACATGAAAAGACTGAAAGTGATGTCACTGTACTTTGTGTCCTACAGACTGCTAAGAGGTGATTTGTACCTGGCCTACAGAGCAGTGGAAATGTTGCACGCCCACAAATCAAATGGGGGCAAGAATCACTCTTTCCAGAGATTTCAGCCTAGCCTGCGACTTAAACAAGATATGCTGGACAGACAGATATGTCTCTCATAGACTGCCACTAGCCCAATTCACGTTAAGCAGAGATCTTCAATGACCCTATTTTAGCGCAAACTGGACAATTGGATGTGAGACCATAAATTCACCCCTAGGGTGACATCTATGTCCCTCATGGACAGGGACAGCCAGTGCTGATTATAGAGTCACTCTGCAAACAATCAAACCATCTAACAATGGCCAATTAGGGAACGTGTATTACATGGCTAGGCTTGTAAAGGCCCTATGGCCATTAGCCTAGTAACCTCCTATGAGCCTATGACTCTCAGAAGAGTGTTATTTCCAATGTTTTTTAAAGTAGAGTCAGTTCTCAAAACAATGCAAGAACTTGGTGTGATAGAAGGTGTAACTGAACTAAATGAATGGTGTGTACCTGCCACCCATAGTCCCAAATGTGGAAAAGCATGGCAGTGTTTGAATATGTGTTGATTTAAAAAAGCTTAATTATACAGTCAGATGAGAAAGGTTAATACTACCTACACTTGAAGACATAGCACCTGAACTGGTCAATACTAAAATGTTTTACATGTTAGATGCTTTCTGTGAGATACTTATAGAGAAAAACAACCAAAAGCTGACAATCTTCATTGCTCCATTGGAAGGGTTGAATTTTAAGCGACTGCTGCTTTGCAGAACTCACCACCACAAACTCTCACTGATTTTAAATGCTCTACTATACATTTTTTTGCATTGAGAACTGACTTTCTAAGCAATCTTCTGATGAGAGCGGGAGGGGTGCTGCACATTTCTGGGCAGAATTTCTATTGGTTGTAATGGCTGTGCATTTTATTAATTTGACTGTGTGCTCTGGTTTGTCTGTTAAAACTCAAGAATACCCGAGGATGTCATTTCTCTACTCTGCTAAGCTGCTTCTGCACAAGAATACCTGAGGATACTTAATAAACTAAACCACACTGCATTGGGGAAGTACTGTGTAGTCCACAGCAGGATTGCACACTATT
Organism: Protopterus annectens; assembly: GCF_019279795.1. Classification (NCBI taxonomy): domain Eukaryota; kingdom Metazoa; phylum Chordata; order Ceratodontiformes; family Protopteridae; genus Protopterus; species Protopterus annectens. Next base: position 1,570,794,299 of record NC_056743.1, read on the forward strand.
AAGAACTATTTATGACAGTTCCAAGTGTTTCACAACATCTGGTTCTGTAAAAAACCCTATGAGGTGGTGTTACTGCTGACACTTACTTATTAGGTACTGTACTAAGAAAATAACAATACCCAACTGGGCATGCCTACACACTTTTATGTTCATAGATTTTATAGGTGTGTACTAGGCTAACTACCACTGTGTCCTTTTTAAGCCTAGCCATTTTTTCCAAATCTCTGACAAGTTCTAATACCCTTGGTAGTGTAAGCAGACCCTGGGGGATGATGCATTTACAAGCAGGGTCATGGGAGAGGACCCATTTATAAGCTGCCTGTCTCCATTAGAGACATATGTAGGTACCAAACCAGGGGTGATTTTCCACTTCTCCATCCAATTATCCAAGTTACACTTGAATTGGATTAGGGAGGAACTATTTTTCACATGGATGAGGAGCCTGTTCCAGAGATGGGGCAGTGCCTGGGATACATACCTGTCTCTCCAGCAGGTCCCATTTATATGGCATGCAAGGTTTAAGTATTTAGAATGGGTAATTATATTGTTGTTTGTTTTGTGGATATGCGAAGGATAAGGTTACTTGCTTATGATGAATGAAAAAAAAAACAGATTATATATTTATTGTTTATGCTGTCATTTTTGGAGTATCACATCATCTTGAACCTGCTTGTCTGCTTCAGATTTGACATTCACAAAACCCACTACTATTCCTGTCATCATACCACTGTTTCTGGGATGCCTCCCCACACCATGTGAGTATTCATTGGAATACTCCAAGAAATGGTGTGTCTCCGCTTGCGGAATCAGTCCTCTGTATATTTTGGGGAGATTGTTAAATATGGTTGTGGTGCTACAGCTTGGGCTGAGTACTGAGAGATCAGGACTAGTGATGGTTGGACCACGGGGGGCACCATGCAGTTTCAACAATAGAGACTCTCACTCACTTTCTCTGTTTCAGTGAGAGTGGGTGTTTAACAATGCTTGTACTCCTATGCCCTCTGAACTGTGCTTTCACAGCAGAACACATTGCACTGCTGTCTGTGAGGGATCCATAGGTGTCTCTGTCTTGTTGATGTTGTGTTCATCTTTTTCTAGAAGAAAAAACACACTGTTACTGGGCACACAGTTACTTCTTGTCCTTGTGCAGTCCCAAACCATCCCAAAGTGGTGGTTACAAGAAGTGCAGGTATAAACCTAATACTATTGCAATGTGCTGTATCACTATAAAAGTTATTAACACTGCAGTGTATTTTTCAGCCATGTACTCTGATATAGAGCAATATGTAATATTTACTAACTCTGTGACATAGTTATATATGTTAAACTATAACATACTGTAAAATGTTTGCCACCTCTGCAGTATAGTTCTGTTCATGCAGTGTATCAGAGTGCAGAGTACAACCCTTACTAAATTTATGTATTTATTTGCCTTTGCCTGACTGGGGCATGAGTCTTATCTGTGGAGACCTAGGGAGGGAAGCTGTGCTTTGCATACATTTTCAGAGGTAGTTAGCATGAGTTAACAGTAACAATATACAATTTAACACTTAGGTAGTTTAACAGGTAATTAGCATAGTATGTGTACAATTTTGTACACTATATAGGTCTTACAGCATGTAAGAGAAAGAGCAGAGGGGCATTGATTTATTTTGGCCTCTGATTGAACAGTGTATATGGGACATCACTGAGTGATCCGTTTGACATTTTGATGAAAATGCCTTCAGGGCCTTTGTGTAGCTTGACTTTTTGTTGCATCCAGTCGGTGTAGGTTCTATCCAGGGTATCTAGCAAGAGAAGACTTTAACGAGTTTAATGAGCCCAGTGACACCTGGATTAATACTACTTCTCAGGAAGCAGCTTGGGATTAGTGCTACTCTTTTACTCCTGGTGAGAAAAGGAGCAAAGGATCACTGCTTCTGGCTGTGTGCAACTGTGTGAGACCAGCACTATCGCCACTACCAGACAGACAGCACCTCCAGTAATCAACTCCTAACCTCACAGATGCTACTCCCCTTCAGCCCACATTAGTAAGCACCTGCAGCCATGGATTTGTACTTTCCAACCATCTCTATAGCCAGCTTGGTTGTAATGGACATCCTGAGACAATGTAGCAATTGTCTCATGTTTACTGACAACCACTCACTTCTCAAACAAACTGACATAGTGTGTGAGAGATACAGTTATATAATATTATTTGAAGTAAAACTCTCACATAACGCTACAACAAATAACATGCCAAATGTCAGCATTACACAACACCACGATATACCAATCACACAGAATGTATAGCTACTGAACCATGGTCACAGAACAGTGACAGCACTCCCACAGTACAGAATGTATAGCTACTGAACCATGATCTCAGAACAGTGAAAGCACTCCCATAGTACAGGATTTCAGTGCTTACCACTCTTTAAGACCCAACACAGAAGATGACTGTGCTATTGGAATAGTCATGTCTGTATTGCTAAGAAGCTATCTCTCCTCCAGACTCTTAAGCCAGAAAAATGGCTCCTCTAAATCCTTTTTATGGAAAATAAATCTCTGTACCATATCAAAGCCGATTACCATACTGCCTCCATGTCACCTGCAGCCGATGCAGCATATCTGATATCCCTCCATACTGAGCCTAATACTGTTTTCTTAAGGAGACATCAACTATCCCTGTTTTAACTGGGAGGTCAACACCACCTAAATTAAATATGTACAAAGATTCATGGACTTGATTAGTGACACCTCCCTTGGCCAACTGGCTCAAGTACCAACTAGGGGTTCATAAATATTGGACCTGGTTCTCACCAATATAGCCTCTCTGTGCTCAACACCTACAGTTACAATGTCACTGGTCAGATCTAACTACTATTTGGTAACATTCACTATGAGAGTATAGCTTTACTTGCCACAAAACTCATCCAGCTGACTAATGATCTGATTAAGTTTAAGCACCTTTCTCACCTCAGTGACCCCCATTTCACATGCTGCTACATTTATGGATAATTTCTATGCCCATTTCAAAGCATGAATTAAGACATTTTTTTCATAAGATGAAAGTAGGTTCATAGGAGGTTACTAGGCTAATGGCCCTAGGGCCTTTACAAGCCTAGTTGTGTAATAACCTGAGTACCCTTATTGGCCATAGTTAGATGGTCGTTGTTAGCAAAGTGATTCTGTGAACAGCACCGACTGCCCCTGTTTATGAGGGACATAGGTGCCACCCCTGGGGTAAATTTATGGTCACCCATTCAGTTGTCAAGGTTCTACTTGAATAGGGGCATTGAGAAGCTCTGCTTCACATGGAGTAGGAGTTTTTTCCAGAGGAGTGGCAATCGCTGGGAGATATGTCTGTCACTCCAGCATGTTCTGTTAATGTCACAGGCTAGGTTGAGATCCCTGGAGTGAGTTATTCTTGTCCCATTTAATTTGGAGATATAATGCCAAATTCAGGAATAAATCACTATGGTGGAACCCTAGTACAAGCAAACGATAAGATAAGAGGAAGAAACTCTTAGCTAATAAAAGCAAACTTAATACCCATCATCTAGAGATCATCTAGAGATGAACTCAAAAAAAATCAAGAAATAATTCAGAAGCAAAATTAAATTCTCAGAAAAAATATGAATTTACAACTGTCACCTCTGCTAAGGACAAACACAAAGCCTTCTTAGTCTATGTCAGAAACCTTACAGGTTGTGGCCATCAATGCTCAGGGATAATACATAGCATTTACTTGTCCACTGAGGACATATCTAACATGTTAATGGACAAATTTACCACCCATTTGCTCTTAAATAACCCAAACGTATTAGCACATCCACAGCACCACCTCTGATCACATCTGAGCAAGTCCTGAATGTTCTCTCCAAGACCAAAAATACTAGCTCCATAGGTCCTGATAATATGTCTGGCTACCTTCTTGTCAGCACCAGGCACTGTCTGAAAGACATGCTACTGAGCCTATTCAACATCAGGCTGTCCAGGTGATTGCTAACAGAGGAATGGAGAACTGTAATAGACATCCCACTCCACAAGGTACGATCAACTACTGATCCAGGGAACTGCAGACCTATAAGCCTCTACCTCATAAGCCTTATATGCAAAGTAATGGAACATATCATTATGGAACTTATTAACAAAGATATATGTAGTCAACAAGCCATGGACCCAAGTCACTCTGGGGTTTTTAAAGGCAGATCCTGTCTCTTGAATCTAGTGAGCGTCTTCGAACATGCCACTAATGCATTAGACCTGAGTCACATTGCCTACCTGGATTTGACCAAGGTCTTTGACACTATTCCACTTTCAGGCATTATCTACAAACTAATCAAACTAAGTGTAAAACTGTATGTTACCCATTAGATAAAATGTGTCTATGACTGAGAGGGCTACACGTTTTTGAGGAGCATGGCGTGAAATGTCATAGCAGGAGGCAGAACAATACATCGTCACTGTCCATGTATAGTATAGTGTACTGGCAATACTGTTAATTGTTTGCCAGTAATTATGACAATAAGCAGCATTTCCATATGTACATTAATATTTCAAAAGCCAAGTGACTTACAGACTATTAAGTGGCATTACGTAAACTTTAGATTTCTTTTATTTTTTGGCTACCACAGTTGAACATTGGCTTGCCCTCAGGTCTCCCAGTTTCTCTTCTCATCACTGGGTCTACCAGCCCTGCCTTAGCCTCCTGTGGTCTAACCCCAACTCATGTTCAAGGCTGATGAGGTTGAGCGTTGTCATACTGCTGCTGCTGAGGTTTTTTTCTGCTATGCTGTCACTTTTCTCATGCTTTCCATTCTTCTGTCATGTCCTTGTGGATATACATACTAGGTGATGTGATAGCATATTGTCCCACCAATACTGCAACACACCCTGTATATCTGCATCCTCCGATGGAGATCGGAGTTGAAGGGTGCCTGACTGTGCCCCATCTCCTCAGAATGGGGATGCCAATCCTCCTGTGCCAGCTACTCAGATGCCCGAACTGCTAACTGAACCCAGGTCACATGGGACCTAATTAGGGCTTTATCCCTCTACACCATGGCACTGGCTGGAGAAATGTTACATGATGTTGAAGAAAAGTGTCATTGATATTTAATTTACTGGTTTATTTTGCATTTGTTTACCAGGTAGGCATACTAGTCTGTGGACCCGTTTGGGGTATAACCCAGGTCATGTAGGAAAAAGAGCACATTATGAATATATGAAAAGTTGTATAAAATCAATAGGGCAGTTGGTCGAATGACCAAATTCATCAACATCTTGTTGACGCAAACAGATGGTTGACAACTGTGCATGACTGATAGGTGGGGGATTATTCCCTTTCCCTGGGGATTATGTGTGACCTTTGAGATAGTATGTATAATTTGCAGGAATGTGGAATGCACAGCCCCCCTCCCCCAAGAAAAAAAAACAAACACTTGTATTACGTTTTCTTTGCTTTGGGGTAAACCCTGGCCCATATGTAGATTGTGTCGACATATGTTGTTTTGATGTAATAATGTCAATGTTGTGGACAGTGACATAGCTATTAGCATAACAATTGTACAGGCCAGTGCATGGAAAGAGCTGAATCAGTTTTTTAAAGCAAGTTAGAAAGTATTATTAAAAGAGAGAAAGAGTTTGCAAGTAGCTGGTACTCAAAACAATTGTAATTAACAACAATGTACTTTTCAAAAATGTGTACAGTTTTTGGGTAGAACATGGTTAAAAATATTCACAAGAGGAATGGGTTAAGTGGCAGCTCCATGAAAAGAAAGGCATATATATGTAAGAACAATTGTTCCAGCACCATCATTTTTCTTAAGTTAGTTTGGCTCGATGGCATACTATTTATTTTTAGTCCTATGTATCAATGGTCATGTGTAGACATATTTTATTATTTTAATATGAATTTGTATTTATGGGTTTAGTATCAAAATCCCGAATGCAGGTGGTTTGTAAATGGGATATCAGACTGAAGATGGTCGATTGCCATGTTGCCGACCATTGGTAGTTCATATCAGCAAATGCCACTGTGCATTCATTGATATGAAGTCAATCTAAGGGCTAGAGATTGCTGTACAGTGCGGATTGGGACATTCATCCCTTTCCTCATTGTAGTACAATTTCAGAGTTGGAATATATACTTAGCAGGGGGTGTGGGGGGCACAGCCCCCCACGGGCTGTCTGAGTGCTGTATCTTTAAATTTACTTCTTGCATTAGTGTGACTGACTTTTTGATTTATTTTGATATGGGGACTGCTAGTCCTTTCTGCATATATATACTTTATTCACTTCTGGTTCTTTCTTGTACTGATTTATTTATTGCTTGTGGAATTTAAGCTTTCACTTTCATCAGGAGGTTAGTTTTACATTTTTGACACCTTTTACTGCTCCTCATCAGGTAATGTAGTTATTGTTATGGTTTTGGCACTTCTATTGTAGTAAAATGTTTAATTTGTGTGACAATCTTGATTTCTGTTTTACTTTCTAATACAAATTCAGTAACGCATGTTGAGTTTAGGGTTTCTACTGTTTAGTATTTTTTATTCACTGGTTTGCTTTATGTGTTGGTATTGTTCCTGTTACTGTAGTTGTTAGTTTCTGTCTGCAAAATGACATTTCAAGATGGTGGCAGATTTACCGCAAGAAATTTTGTGGATAGCTCAGTGTTATCTTACGGTAGCATGTCTTTCTGGGATAGATTTTGTTTCTTTGATAATTTTATGTGGAATCCAATTACTGGTTTAGTCAGGTTCAGAGTTCTTGTATGGCTATTTTCAAAAATTCCTTTTGTAACATAAACTGCACCAATTTCATCAACCAAATCACTTTCTAGCTTATTTTAGGGTGCAGTTATCCTATGTATGTTACCAACCCAGTATCTGCCTGATCATCCAACAATACATTTTCTGAAAACTGTATTTTATGTCTGAGATTTCTTATACTCAGGGGCGGCTCGTGCTATAGGACTGCAGGACTGAAGCCCTCCCACCTGTAAAAATGAATAAAATTCCCCACATTAAAAAAAAAAAAAAAATTAAAATCTTTTCTTTCATGAGTAGTCCCAGACTCTGCGCATGCGTGCTTAGTTCTGACTGCTGTCAGAGGCAGACCAGGACTCCATGCACGCGTGCGTACTCATTCCTGAACTCCAGACTGCTCTCTTAGGCAGTCCGGATAGGGAAGGCAGAAAACTCCACCCTAAGAGGTCTGTGTGGTGACAACCGCACACCTATTCAAGTCTTGTGGGAGAACAGCATGCGCGGGTGATGACCACACACCTATTCAAGTCTCACAGGAGTACAGCATGCATGGGCCGTAGCTGGGCTGCTGCAGAGGATCACTACAGAGGACAGAATTAGCAGGTGTGTGTGTGTGTGTGTGTGTGTGTGTGTGTGTGTGTGTGTGTGTGTGTGTGTGTGTGAAATGCCCCAGGTGCTACATGGTGGTGGGTAGAGAATAAGGCTTGAACCCTGTACCTTGGGCCCAAGTGGCAAGAGCCTGAATTCCCTACCCACTACTATTTGTTAAAAATTTGCAGATTTTTGCCTCATATTTGTTCTGTTCCTCATAAAATTTATGGTTTCTGTATTTTTGTTTCTTGACACAGTCAGTGGTGCAGTGGTGCACTGGTAGCATTGTTGTCTGACAGCTACAGGTTCTCTGGTTTGATTCTTGGCTGGGGAGTCATCTGTGTGGAGTCTTGCATGTCCTCCCTGAGTTTGTGTGAGTTTGCTCTGGTGTCCTCCCATCTTACAAAGACATGTGTTTGGAGTGTTTCTCCCTGGGCCTCTGCTGAAAATTGGCTTTTGTTCCAAGTCAGACTTTCCTGGTTAACAAATGTTAAATAAAAATGACAAGCATTTGAATTTCAGACTTCACATTCTTCAGAAAGTACATGGTAACACAAAACCTTTTATTCTAGCAATTTTTGAAGTTTATAAGATGGATATCTGAACTTTGTCCCTATTTTTGGGACTGTATTCCCCCATTATTGGCTTCATCCAGGTTTTTTGTGCTAAGGTTGAGAGCTATGGTGAGAACTGAATTCACTGAATATGTTTGGGGACTGTATTCCCCCATTAATGGCTTTGTCTTGTCTACGTGTTTTTTGCTAACAGGTTGAGAGCTATGGTGAGAACTGAATTCACTAAATGGTAGCCATTTAAGTTTCAGTCTTCCTCTCTTTCATAAAACAGATGATTTGGTATAGTGGTATGTTGCTCTGACTGTTTTGCACAGTGTCCTGGGTTCAATACTTGGCAATGAAATGTATGGTGGTAGCACAGCATTTTATTCTAGCAACTTTTCAACATTATACAAGCAATGTTTAAAATGTATCCCTGGTTTTTGGGTTTTTGTCCCCCCCCAATAAATTTTGGCTTTTTCCAGATTTCTTGTGCTGCAAAGTTTAGAGATACATCTGAGTGTCAAGTAGATTTTACAAGAATCTGATAGCTGCAGAGGAACAAAAGTTTAGTGCTGCTTATCTGTGTGCATTGTTAATAGAACAACAGGTAGTGTACTTACTTTTGATGCAGAAGGCTCTGGCTTCTACTCCCACAGTAGGCAGATGCATTGCTGATATTGTACTGTGTTGTAAAGGGGGTGGATGCTGCAGTCCTTTTTGGCAAAGATACCTAGTAACTATGAACCTGTTATCAGTTTGCCATCCATTCCCTGTTGCAATATTACTAGCTTATCATTTTTTAATGCAACATAGGCAATTTATTCCTCAAGGGCAACAGCAACTCTTTTTGTAGATGAAACAATAAAATATAAAGTTGTTTGCTAGCAGCAACCTCTTCATTAGTTACATATTTCTTTAATGTGGAATTATTTAGATGACTTTTACTTCTTCAGAGATTGTGCATATGTACTGATAATGGTGGACTGTAGAAGTTTGAGTAGACTTTTGTGATGGAAATGTTCTGAACTGGGCAGTTTTGTCATTATTGGTGCATGCATTTTGTTTCATTGTTTACTGGAAAAATATTCAAAACAATACATTTAAAATGCCCTCTAACAACTGTACTGTATTGTACAAGGAATATAATTTAGTACAATCAGGAAGGTGTATCAAAGAGCACATGTATGTTTCATGTGCAAGGGGCCTTTGATTTGAAAACAGCCCAAAGTTAATCTTTATCTGCCACTGGCAAAATGTATTTTCTTTGAATGTGGGTTTCAATGCTGTTTCATTGAATGTGAGTTTCAAGGGCAAAGAAGTTTTAATGCTAAGTCTGTTTTCATTGTGAGACTGAATTGCTTTGTTTAGTAGATGTCTTAGTGTTTGTGCTGTAAAATGCAAAATAAAACTTTCAAATGAAATCCAAATCATCATAGAAATAAGGCAGTATGCACATTCGTGTTTATGGTAAACGGAGTGAAATAGCCAAGTAATGGATCATTGGAATGGCTGCAGGGGGCAGGGCTCCATTCGACTATGATTTTGTGAGGGGGAAGGGCGGCAAACTCAAAGACAGCCCCAACTAAACTATACCTCCCAACTGTCCAGCTTTCCACAGAATGAATAGATTTTTGCTTCTTATTTGTGGTTTGTTCCTCATAAAATTTGTGGTTTTCTGGAAAATCATTTAGGAATTAAGTCACTAAATAATGACACACTGAGTTTCAGACTTCATAACCTTCAGTAAAATACATGCTAAAGTAAGACCTATTATTCTATCAACTGTCTCAGTTTATACAAGAGCAATTTTTAGTACTGTTTATATGTTCCCCCAATATATTTGGCCTTGTCCAGATTTATTGCATTAACAGGTTGAGAGGCACATGCAAGTAAATTGCTTTATAGAATTAGGCATAGCCAAACCTCTCAACTGTCCCTGATTTTGGCTCAAAATGTTGCTCTTTCCCTAATAATCCCTCCGCAAAATAGCAATTTTGGAAGAAAACATGGAGGGTTTACAATTAAGAAATAACTGTAATAATCAGAGTTATAAATTACTTTTATTTCAGAAATGCATGTAGATTCTTTGATTTTGTCAGCTGCTCAAGTTAGCAGTACTAATATTAAAAAAGTGCCCCTTCTTTGACAGGTTCCCAGCTGTATTGTGTGGCTATTTTATATTTTTGCATCACATTTTTGGTCCATTTTTCATAAAATTGTGTATTTTTTAGCAAATTAGTGGCAAATCATTAAAGACTGAAGTTAGAAAATAATGACAGACATTTCAGTTTCAGATTTCATACCCTTCAGAATATTCATACTTATGCAAGACCTACTATTCTATTATCTTTCTAAGTTTATAAGGGCAATATTTAAAAATTGTCCTTATTTTTGGGCCTTTGTCCCACTTCTATGTATGGCTTTGTCCAGATTTCTTGCTCTGAGGTTGAGAGGTATGACAAATGTGTCAGGGCCATCACAGTCAGCCAGAGACATTTCAAATTGTGACATACTTGTTGCACCTCACTCCCCCATGTAGTGACTCTGGATGTGTCCAAGCAAGGCAAGGAGCAGTTATGCAGTGTAAATGTGCAGACTATCCCCCCATCCAAGGTAGACACAAGTACTACAGTGGCTTTTCATCTGTTCTTGATTTTGCAGAATGGTTTGGTTTCTGTCACATTTTTGTACTGTTGATTTATGCTTATTAATAAGGAATCCAAACACAAAAAACAAAATAGAAAAAGAACTGAGACAAATGAACACACCCTCACTGTACCACTTATATTAAAACAATCCAAATGGTATCAATATCCACCTTCAATGGACCAAGCAAAACATAAAAGTTTTAAAAAGTAAAGCCTTCAGTTTTAATTTCCGCTTTTCATCCTGCTCCTAGCAGGACTTCTTCAGACAAACAACAAGAATCAACAAATCTCCACTTTTTATTTTGAAGGTGGATATCAATACCATTTGGAATGTTTTAATAGAAGTGGTGCAGTGAGGGCGTGTTCATTTGTCTCAGTTCTTTTTCTGATTTATGCTTATTACTCAAAAAGTGCCTGTTAACTCAGAAAGTGCCTGTTACTGCGGTGGTGGTGCTGCGGTAGCATTTTTGCCTCACAGTTAGACGTTATCCGTTCGATTCTCAGTTAGATCGTCTTCTGTGTGGCAACATGCATGAATGGGCATTCCTTCATTGAAGGTTGTGCATTAGGGCCGGCAAGCCAGCACATCAAAATCTACTGCCAATAATTAGCGGACCGGAGTTCCGCTATGGCGACCCCTAACAGGGAAAACCTGAAAGAAACAAACAAACTTAGAAAGTGCCTGTTGCTCTGTGTTTAAGTAGCAATGCTTTAATGAGATTGTCTGAGATCATAACATGCAATTAAGCTTTAATAAGCATACTGTTAAAGAATTGCCAACATTGAAAGCCCTTCTGTTGTTGCCATGCAGAGAATACTTAACTAGATAATGTATAAGCCTTGGGTATTGAAATGCATATGACAGTATTTGTAATAAAGGACAGGATTACATTATTTTAAGAAGCTCATTACACTTCTTGGAGACTTCCAGTGATCTCTGAGGGCTTTACCCATAAACTAAACAGAATGCCATTCATGTGTGGTCCATTACCTGTACAGTAATCCTTTAAGCAATGTATCTTGAGCTTGTTTCTTGTTTGCTTTTCATTTTTTACTTTAATCATGTTTTCCCCATGAAACAAGTAGATAGTTGTCAGGCAGCAGGTCTTTTTTGGATAAGAAACATTTTTACAAGTGGGGGTATCAAAGAGATTGCTACTTTCAGCATGTTACTTGGTACATTAATAAAGCTGAATATAAATTATAATTAGAACTGCAGTGCAAGGAGAAGTGGTTTGAGTTGAGTGCTGCTTGTTTTTCTTATACTTGATTTTGACTGGCATTCCAGTAATGTATTTAAAAAGTAATTTATTTTTTCATACCTCACAACCTTTTTGTTTCCATCTAGATATTAAGTAAGCTGTCATGCAGCCAATGCACTGAAATATTTTTATTCTTTTACACTTCATTTTGTCTTGATTGGGCTCTCATAATGACGGTTTGGCACCCAGGGCAGCATATTTAATTATTGAATAATAGCTCCTCCCCTTTCTAGTTGGCCGCACCCCTTCCCATTGACCCCACCCATTCAGCTGTCTCCTGCAGCCTCCCCCCTTTGATTTGAAGTCATCAGCCGCCACTGCTTATACTAATCTACATTATTCTCACCACTTTCTTTTTTAGCCCCATATACTCTGACTGCTGATCTGTGACTGAAAATGCTTGTGAGAGAATTGCTGTATTTTATTTTTTCATCTTCTTGTGCCAAAATCTTCTGGTTGTGGTTCATGTCTTCCATCTTTATCATAAAACCCGGGATTCTGTTCCACTCATAAATCAATAAAATAAAATGTTTTTGATGTTTGACGATCTCCCAAGGCACATACTGAAATTCCAGAGCTTTCTATTATATTCTCCAGAACCGGTTAACTCTAGTAACAGGCCTATTAAAGTAATTAATGCCTCTGCTTATACTCCATTATGATTTTGCTCTTCATATCAAGTTATGTTTACAGTCCTTAATGATGACAGGCAGAAGTGGCCAAGCATACAGAGGTTTGTCTTTGCACATCTCTGCCCCGCAGCATTCTCTTAGTTTTAAGTATGCACTTACATGAGTGTTCATTCACTTTAGCTCATTAAAGCCAAGCGACATCTACGGGCGTTTCTGCAGTTACCTCCTACTGCTCCTCTAGGCGTCAAATATTGCCTGTTCATATTTGCGTTAATAATTCCAAAACCATGCTACACACAAAGTATCAGAATATTTTATCTTGAAGCATATATGATGGCAAACACAATTGTATATATATGTATATATATATATACATATATATATATATATATATATATATATATATATATATATATATATGTATATATATATATATATATATCCCCTGTTAATAAGTATTTGTTAGAACTGTAAGGTGATAACGTCATTTTTTAAAGGCTGAAGTCACACCCACTGGGAGTTAAAGGTACACACTCAAAAGAGCTCTACTAGAGGGAATGAGTTAAACAAGACCCTAGCTTCCCCTACTGCACAAACAAAGGTTATCTAAAAAGTGTTGGCAAACATTATTGCACTTTTATTTGCTGGGATGAGGGGGTACCTCCACTTGTGGGGCCATTTCTGGGTGGTACATATAAAGATTATGAACAAAATAGTCTTTATAAGAATTAGCTGTTTGTACCTCAGAGTAAGGGGTCTGACTGCATCACTAGAAACATTCTGTGGTTAACAAGGGGTATTAGCAATATTAGTGAGGCTCACACATCCTTGTGTGGTGATATATTACTGGGTCTAATAATAATGAAAAGGGATCCTGAAAAAATGAACATCTATTACTTCTTTTAAGAAATGCTGAATTATTCAAACAAATACTTTGACATTTGGAGACCCCATTAGGTATCCAGTTTCTCCCATGGGAAGAGCCCCTTCCTTTCTCCTTGGTGAAATATTTTGCCAGCTTGTTTTATATCTTGCTGTGTCAGTTGTCACCAGGTCTTGTGTACTGTAGATACCTTCCTGTATAAACATTGGAATTATTCATCTAATCATGAATCCATGCTTCCAACAGTGCAGCTGTTCAGAAGCAGGGTACAGAAATGCAGAAATATATGGTTGTTGAACACAGGGAAATGCACAACTCCCTGACAGTAACACACACACACAAAGCAGGTGCTTGTTTCAGGTCACATAAATTAGTTGTACACCTAGGACAGACACAAGTAGCAAACCTTTATATAGAAAGCTGTACCTGCAAAAGTGAGAAGCTGTCAGAAGAGATTGTGAAAGTGAAGGAGAAGAATAGAAACTCCTACAATATCACCAAAGACCTAAACATAATGCAGGCATCAAACCATCTTTTGCACACAAAAAACTAAATCCAAGCTAATCATGGAGGATTATCAATATTACACTGAAAATGTGATTATGAGCACCATTATAGGTGTTTGTTTTTAAAGAGAAATAGATGTTCAGTGGGGCAGGTGATCACCTTTCCTTACATGAAGAGTAGGATGGAGTGGAAGTTAAGTATCCACCAACATGCCCCAAATATCACAGAGGTAGAAGCAGCAAACCTTTATATAACTCCTAAAGTATCCAACTAAACACAACTAGCACTATTTTGCTGATGTGCAAGTACCTGTATGAATGTTCTCTACTGCATACCCTCCAATTGATCTTTCCACCAGGTAAGCCAGAGAAAGTGATGTAAGAAGTAGAACTGAGATTCTTGGCAATTAGCAATGTCAGTTTGGATGACGTACCACTGAAGAGTGGCTCTTTCATTCTGTAGGATAGAAGGAGAGATGATGAGGCCAACAGCTGAGTCAAAATGGAAGAACTTGGAGTGAAGCACCTGTTGGATGAAGCACAGGACATTTGCAATCCATTCATACATTTACCATCAGGTCTATATGATTCACACTCTCCCTATGAATAATGAAAACACTCCCTTTGTTCATCTCATTATATCCTGATGCCATGGAAAAGCCACTGCCATATAAAATGTTCTGTGAGGAGATGGACATTGTGCTGCAAATGACATATTAGCAATACATTTCATTAAATACCACTTTATAGATTCCATGATATGTGTCTGTATGCTCCATTTGCCTCAGATAAAGCAGAGGAAACTGCAGCAGTTTTGACTGCAACTCATCTATGCTAAGAACCCCAAATATCATATAAGAAAAATGGTCTGATCACTCTTGCATTCCTCTCCATATGGTATTTTGGGTTATACAGTGACCTGACAGGTAAAATGTTAGGTGTCTTTGTGCCATTGCTTGGTCTGCAGATTCTAATATACTTCTGTGGTACAGAAAATATGGAGTGAGCATGTCTAAAACAAAATGTCTGCCATTCATGTGCCCATGGGACATCCAATCACTTTACATTGTTACAACCTTTAACCTGCCAAACACATAAAATGGTGACAAAGTACAATATATTCAGCAAGGGCAACTTGATGGATCTGCCTGAGCTCATCAAGGAAATAATGAGGGAGCAAGATTTTATGGACTTCCTTCAGGTGTCATTACTGTGGGGCAAACCACCCTTACCATATCAGAAATGCTAGTAGATGCATTTTAATACCATCAAATGAATTTTGGGCTTGAGAGACAGCTATTATACATTTGAATACACCCATGCCTCAGCTCACAGTTTAAAAGTGTCATCACTTCCATGATAGCTGTGTACATGCTGGAGGGGGAGATCTCAGTTTGGCTTTCTGATATGATTGCCCAGTATTTGCAGCCATATCAGCTATTTGGCTTCAGTGTGTGTGTGTGTGTGTGTGTGTGTGTGTGTGTGTGTGTGTGTGTGTGTGTGTGTGTGTGTGTGTGTGTGTGTGTGTGTTTGTCTGGGTGTATATACATGGTGATGAAATGTGTTGAAGTCTAGATAGAGGGCCAGTATCCTCACTAATGATGTCAAGACTGGAATTACAGGGTTTCCTGCACAAATTTGAATAAGAATTAAAATATGTAATATGTCCACCAGTGATAGATGCTTATGTACACATTTTTTTTCTTTCAGTCTTAGTGCAGTGTGGGGGAAAGCACTTTTATTTCACCCTACTTTAGGAATACACAAGTTTTATAATATGAGAAGAAAACTGCGTAGTTCATATAAAATAATCCACTATTAATCAGAAGGAAGAGTTTGAGCAAGTTTGCAGAAATCTTAAATGCGTTCTTAAGAAGAGTAAGGCTGAATATGAAATTAAGGTAAACTCTTTAGAAGGAGAATCACGTCTCTTGACAACTATATTACTAGTATTGGAAGGAATGCTCAGTACTGTAGCAAACTTAAAGAGAATGGCACTACCTGTCCTCATATCAAAGCCATAACAAATGCCCAGGCTGTCAAATGTATCTCAAAGTGCACTCTTCCTTACACCCCAGTGTCACCTCCCTTAAATCTTTTTAACATTCTTCCTGCCATTACAGCTATGTATCAGATCCTAGAAGGTGTTGCCAGAATTAACAAAACAGTTCCATGAGCCTGGACAACATAGCAGGCTGCCTTGTTCTTAGCACAAAGTATGTTAATACTGAACCCATAGACTATGTGCCTGAAGCCTGGACAACAGCAGATATGGTGCCTTTCCATGAGGGTAATATTCTAACTGACTTAGGAAATTATTATTGTGTAGCATTAGCTGTGAAATTATGGAGTGGGTATTAGTTACCATTAAGAAACAAGGGAACAAAACTAGGCAAGCAATCACATGGAACATAAGAAGGCTAGCTATACATCCATTTAAGCAGATGCACTTAAAAGTTCTTGTCACTGTTTGTGGGACTTAATTGTGCCTGAGTTCCAAATCAAGCAGGACTGTACATGATAACTCAAGTATAATTTTTATGTCTACCCATCCAATCATCAAGACTAGCCTTTAAGGCAGACAAGGCTTTGATTTGCCTTTGCTTTGACCCTCAGTGCTCTGAATACATTGAGTTTGGAACCTATTACTCCTTTGAGTTTTGTTTATTCTTTGGTGTAAAATTAGGTCCCTGTTATATGTATTGTACAGACCCTAATTTTGCAAAGAAATAGGATCTCAAATAGGAATGAGTCCTTCATGGCTCGAAAAGCAAAACACTGGTCTCTGAGGAGCAGCTGGTGGGCTACTGAATATAAGGAGGATTTTGCTTATCTATCAAGATTGTTGAAAGATTTAAAGCCTTTAATAATGTTTCTTGGATAAAAATCATTGGGGCTTTTCCATTTGAGCACTATACTAGGATCTGTACAAACTAAAGGTGACATTACATTCAGTGATGGGTCTGATGAAGGAAGAGTACAGGACTATGATTATTTATTTGCATTTAGAAGATATTTCCTTGAAAACAAACTGGCCCAGACAGGAGGATTTTTTTTTAAAGTCCACATAAATACCAAGGACTCTTACAACCATATCTGTTTGAAGAGGAGTACCACTTATAACCTATGAGGTGCGAACAGTTTTTTTTGCTAAAATGCTACTTATACTGTAGTTTTTTTGTATTTAATTTGGGACTGTTTTCAGTACACCAGGTATATAGATATTCCAGACATTTTTGGAATGATAGTGAGCTGATGCGAGAGGTTTGCCTCCATGTTTCTTAAATATTTACATCTCTTGTAGGTTGTGCTATCAATTGGCATAAGACAGTTGCTACACTGCCTTAGAACACCAGTGCAGTCAGACTGGTACATATAGGATATGTTCAGCCATGCTGACTGGGAGTGAAGGACAACGACTGGTTGTAGTACTCAAGGTTGGAAAGAGACTACTATTGAAGACTCTGAAGATTTATAGATGAAGTATTTATGGAGATGCTCTGATGTTATGTTAGATAGTGGCTATTCTAGGAGTACTTAAAGAAGAGACATAATTAGCTTTGCCAGAAATAAATATTGATGATTTATCTATTGTCTTCTACCTGGGAACTACTAGAGCTGGTTGCACTATAGCTGCATTCAACTAAGAATCGATGTCCCTTTCTTTCTTCTCTTACCGGAACAAAAAAAACCCAGCAGTGGATAGGCTTTTTGGTGATGAGCAGTCTTACTCCAAATGTTGTATGGGTCTGTGGGCTTATTGCAACCTTCTCCTTGTAAATATTCTAGATGGCACATACAAGTGCAAAAGACCTAGGATTTACAATGGTCCAAAACAAGACCAGTTAGAGAAGTTCTATATACTGCTCAATAAAAAATGGTGAATAGTCAATGTTCTTGGGGGCGGAGCCTGAATGGCCAACTGTTAGCAACATTTTTTGAGCTCCTTAAACTACACCAAATTACAGGAAATTAAACTATCTAATTTTCTTGAAATCAAGACAAAACTGTTACTAATCCATTAATCTAAAGTTATACCAACTTTCAGGATTTTATCTAAAAATTTTCCTGTCAAATTACTTTGGAGAAAAAACATCATAGTGGAAATGAGCAAGATAAAGAATTCTGACTCACTACTGAAGAAGGATATACAACATATGTCTTCCATTCTTCAGGATCTCTCATTAAAGATGGACAAATTTACAGATAAACTTGAAATTCTTAGAGCGAACTGTCAAAATCAAATGGACATCTTAAAAGAGATTCTTCAACAACAACAATCCAAATTAATAGACATTGATAGCGATGGAAGGATCAACAAAGAAGAGAACCAGGTTGAATTTGTCACTCAACAAAATAATTGGTTAACCAACAAACTAGACGACCTAGAAAACAAAGAAAGAAGAACTAATATTAGGATTTTTTGTCTTTCTGAAAAGGCTGAGGGTGAGAAGATTATTTTATTCTTAAATACTTGGCTTTCAGAATTACTTGATTTAAAGGAAGACTTATCTAATGGTATTGAAAGAGCCCACAGAGCAATAGGAAATTCAGCGCCTTCATCAGCTTCTGTTGCTCCCAGGTCCATAATTGTTAAATTCCTATCATATCTGGACAAAGATCTTATTCTCAAGTCAGCTTGGAGGAAGAGCCCACAAACCTATAAGCAGCACCAGATAAGATTTGACAATGACTATTCATCAAGACTTCTAGAGCAAAGGAAGAAAGCCTGGCCATTAGTAAGGTTGTTAAAACAAAATAAAATAAAAACTCATCTCATATATCCTGCAAAAATCAGAATTTTTTTCTCAAACGACTTAAAAACTTTCAGCACTATAGATGAAACCATCTCCTTCATCAAAAACAACAATATAATTCCCATTCCTGCATATATGGACTGGTCAAGTTCTTCCACATTAAAAAGATCTCCTGAGAAAAATTACTGGTCAGAAGTAGGGAAAACAAAACAGAAGACAGAACTTAAAAGCCATACTACCTCTAAATCTCTCAAAGTATCAACTAAATCTTAAGTTTTAATTTTCTGGAATAAGTATGTATTTTTATATGTCTATTTTACCTTTTATTTACTACATGATTTTTTTTGACAACTTGATTTATATATATAGTATTTCATAATTTCTAGGTATCTGATTCTCTAAATATACATAAATGGAAGGCTATGTTGTTATGGTTGAGCTTTGACACATACTCAGATACCTATTTCATTCCATTAATCATTAGCCTTTTAAGCTAATGGCATTGATCTGGTACTGCTGTGGTGATTTATCTCTTTATTTACATTATATGGAAACTACAGTTTTTTTTCATATAGTGATGCTTTAAAGTAGATTAATATTTTTAACTGGTTGTAGGTATTCTCTGGGATTTTTTGGGTTTCGTACCTCTGTTGATATGGGACACAGATTCTTCAAAGCTAAAATGTCTTCATTTTCTTTTACAATGGTTTTTTCATGTTTAAAATATACTCACACTCTTTTTTTACATCTCGAGTGCTTGCCCGCATTTGAGCTTCCTTTACACAGCCTTTTATAAACAACGTTCATTCTATGTGTTTATCTGCTTATGTAAAGCAAAGACAATTATGACTTCATGTTATTCTTATAGGTGTATTCTCTTGCTGTTAATGTTACGCTTTTCCCTGTATTATTTCTGTGGATCAGTTGAATAACAGGATCCTAGTTCACCGAAGTGAGCCATTAGGCTGATTTGACATTATGAGATTGGTGGCGTCTAGTGTCATGAACTTTAATTTGTGTTGAGCACGCAAATGCACTGGTCCATTATAATATATTTTCTCCCGTTAACCAAGCCACAGTCTTTGCTGTATAATTTTTTAACTTTTGGTGCTGTCTGAGGTCAGGGGAATGAGTTACCAGCAGACTTTGAAATCTATCCCTTTTAGAAATGTAGTGGTTATGTATAACAGTTTAAGCTACTAAAAATAAACATGCACAAATCCATTTTGAGAGAGTTTAAGAAGTGCCTTTCATAGACATGTCTGTTCATAGCTATGGTGGGTATATATTGTTTTCTCCTTGAGGATTTGAGTATGCTGTGACATTAGCATTCACAGTGGTGGGTGGGAGGATTCCCCTTATACAGGAAGAAATTTTGTTGGATGATATCGTTCCCAAGACTTGGCAAATGACTTGGTTTTAATATAAAACAGTTTAAATGAGAAAGTTGACGTTTTGGTCACCATTTGAGCATTTCCTATTAGATGAGGTGACATCACGAAATAACAAAAATCTGTCCCACAGTTGCATAGCTACACATATACGTGATTTCTTGAAGATTTTCTTAAAGGGGAAAGACAACTTTAACTTCTTAGTTTTCAGGGCTACTTTTAGTATTAACACAGGATTCCCTAGGATCATCCTGCTTTATTTACACATCTTGATTAGCAGTAGAAGGGGCGGCCATGGTGGTGCAGTGGTTAGCATTGTTGCCTCACAGCAAGAGGTTCCCTAGTTCGATCCTTGGCAGGGGTGCCTTCTTTGCAGAGTCTGCATGTCCTCCCTGTGGTCGTGTGGGTTTCCTCCGGGTGCTTCGGTTTCTTCCCACATCCCAAAGACATGCTGTAGGTGGATTGGACACTCTAAATTGGTCCTAGGTGTGAGCGCGTATGTGTGTGTGTGTGTGTGTGTGTGTGTGTGTGTGTGTGTGTGTGTGTGTGTGTGTGTGTGTGTGTGTGTGTGTGTGTGTGTATGCGTGTGCGTGTGTGCCTTCTGTGGAAGGTTGGGTTCCGGGGCTGGTAACTCGACACCGTAAAACTACACTGCCTATCATGAGTGGACAGGTGATACACTGTGGTGACCCCTAACTGGGAAAAGCAGAAAGAAGAAGAGGAAGATTAGCAGTAGAAGGTTTGAAAGTGAAATGGTTGAATTAATTCTAGAGAGGCAAGATAATGTGGTGAGTAAGCAACACATGGAACAATATTCAGATTTATCCAAATTTTTACTGGGTCACAATTATGTAGGCACTGACTTTGTCTATTCTGTTAATAAAGCCTATTTCACTAGTCACAGCTCTGTTCAGCAGATTATTTATGTATGAGACATTAGGCATATAACCTTGTACCCCTTTCACTCAGACATAGTAATTCAACAATGAACTTGAGATTACCTACAGTGCCACTAATCTTAGTCTCTGATTCATGCAACTGTAGATGTTTTGGGAAATGTACAAAGGTAGCATGTGATATCCAAGCAACATCAGCTTTTATATCAATTTTGAAACTCACTAACCTCTATGAAAGGAAGTTTCACATGTCAAATTGCTTGAATATCAGACACAGTAATAGTGAAATTAACGTAAAAAATGCTATTTGAATATTATTTTTGTCTTATTATTAGGACCAACCCCTTTATCAGCTTTAGTTCTGTTTTACAAATTGTAGCACAATGACCAGCCTTTTACATTTCTTACATCTTCTGTCACATGTAGGATACTGTCCCAACTCAGGCTGGTAATGGCCATTATCACAGTTAAAAAGGCACATCTTATTCTGTACAAAAATAACATAGCATCGGAAACAATGTTACATTTCAGTTATGTCAAACTAATTGACCACAGGCTCTAAATTCAATCCATAATAAATATATACACCCTTAAAATGGTAATGTGATATGAAAGTTTTGAAGTGACTATAGCTATTAAAGTTATTCACAGTATTTAAATACACTCTAGCACATTTACTTTTCTTATTTTAATAAAGAGCAATATTTTATTTTGAACATTTTCATTTTCACATGCAGTACAATCCCCATTTAAGGTGTACTTGTTATTGTGACATTGATTGCTGATACAACCATTTTATAATTAAATGTTTATACAATACTGATACACTAACTTTATGTGGGACAAAACTTGCTACAGTTAAGCATGTAAATCTAAACATCACAAAAAATACTTTATTTAGTCTTGATTTCCAGATTGATGTTTCCTTACTCCTTAAAATTAATTATGCACACAAGTTAATATAGCATTGTCTGGGTTTAGAAATAAACTAATAACCATATTCCTCTATTACTTCTATATTAAAAATGTAACAGCGGGATCAGTGGCTTTACAACTTGTGCTTTACTTATCATCACAAACTGTAATAGTGCTTTTTGTTTATTCTACTGCCTCACCAGTTTACTAAGCTAATATGTTTTTAAATTGTCAGCCTTGAATAAGACTCATAAGCCTAACCTATTTATGATTCTTAATTCCAGTCCTGCTTTATTTATTTGTTTTGATTAGTCAAAGGACGCATTTTATTTATTTTTAGTCTGCTTACATGTCCATTCTTTAGATTTAAAGGCATTCACTGGATTTACTCCTAATACATGTTTATTTAAATGAGACAGCAGTTCTCAAGTTTTAGATATAATTTCAGTGCTACCCACTCAATGTTTCAGTGCTTCCAGTACAGTTCCTGTTTTATGTTTCAGCTTGTGTACATTGACTGTTTTAGTATGGATCATAAAACAAAAGTATATATTTAACATGAGTTATGTATTACAAGCATATTTTTATAGTATTATATACAGAATTACAGTACAGACCATAAGTATAAGAATACATATTTCATGATAGTTTACATGGTCTTGTAAAGATGAATATGTTATTACTTGCTTGTTATAGCATTTATCCTAGTAGAACATGGAGCACACAAGAACATATATACTCGTATTAGAAATAAATTGCAGTACGCAAAGGATATAGACATGCTAGCTAGTTTAGTGGTAGATAAAAATGTTAGATGTAAATAGTAATCAGATTAGACACTTTTGTCAGACTTTAATAGAGGAAATAGATGGAGTCTAATAACATATACATAGGCTCTGTAAGGTGTGCTGTTGAAGTATATGGTGATTTATGATAGTACTACATCTTACATTCTAGTGCACACTTCAATTTTTTGACTTTTGAGGTCAAACTCAGTGGGCATTTTAATGTTAAATAACACTTTTGTGCTACTGTCATTTCACAAGTGGAAAATATCTGGAAATTTTGTGAAAATATATTTGTCAAACTATTTTATGTAGATTCTGACAATCTGCTTTCTAAGTAACTGTGTAAATATGTTGTGTGTTAAGAAATAAGCAGATATTAGTTCCTTTAGTTAGAATAAAAAGTCTAACTGATGTCATCCTTTTGAAATAACTTTTACCTTTAAATAGTGAAGTTATAAGATATGTTTCATCAACATAATGCAATTGTCTAATTAATGTATTTGAACTGTTTTTGTGCATACACTAAAATGACACTAAGGGAAATTTAAGTGTGTTAAAATGTTACTAATAATTATTTATTTTAGATATTATTATATTAGCTCTCCACTCATCCAGACAGTATAATATCTTTACCTATGTCATAGAAATGTTTATCATTTTATTTCATTTTCCAAGCTAAGAATAGTTAACTGAATATCATGTTGTTTTAATTTTCTACATGATTCTGATTCTCTCATATGTCTCTTTACTGATTATGTGATTGGTCTAATGAAAAAAAGTAACCTAGAGGATATAGAAGGTTTTTAATGGTTATTATACACTCTCATGTTCTCAGGGAAGTATCTTAAAAAAAGATGGGCCTACTTGCAAAGTTTTTCTGAAATGTGGCCTGTTATATCAGAAATAAGCAAGAAATATACCAAACATAATTTATAACATTTATAATTTATAACATCTTCAAATTAATATTTATAAAATTGATTCAACAAAGTTTTATTTGTTTTATCAGTTCATATCAAATTTTATACTACTATTTAATTAGTAATCTTTAATTTTATGATTAGATGTCATGTCACCTTTAAGTAGCTTTATATGCATGTATTCATCTTGAGATATTCTTATTATTAGTTATGGTTAGATATAGTTATTTTATTATTGTAAAGATAGCTATTCACACAAACTCTTTTTCACATTTTTGAATAAGAAAAATGAGATATAAATCACTTCCTTCTATTATTAACGTTAATTCAATTAACTTCTATTATTATAAGTGCAAGAAATATCACTCCCCACAGGACTAACGCTACCTGTGCCAAACTCAGTCCAAGCTCATAAACTAACTTAAAAGGCACAGTAGCGATGCAGGCAGTAAACACAGCACTGACCAAAATGCAGGAAACAAAGCTGAAAAAAACGCTGCTTCATGAACTTTAAAATTCGGATTTATTGTGATACAAACAGAAGACGTGGTAAGCGCTTTCACCTGGTTCTTTTGGTCTGAAGAAACATATCCAGGTGAAAGCGCTGACCACGTCTTCTGTTTGTATCACAATAAATCCGAATTTTAAAGTTCATGAAGCAGCAGCTCTTTCAGCTTTGTTTTCTGCATTTTGATTAGTGCTGTGTTTACTGCCTGCATCGCACTGTGCCTTTAATGTTAGTTTATAACTTCTATTATTGTTTTCTCCTGTATTCATATTGGAGCTCAAGCTCACCTTGTTTGATTCATCTTTTGGTTTGATGGATAATCGGATAGAGTTACTCACATCTATCAGATTAGGGGTGACTTTTACTAAATGTTTGAAATTGGGTTTTATGATTAATTCATTTACTATGAAACATATATTTAATTATAACTTATTTTTCTTTTTATCAGTCTGGCCTAAGATAAGCTATCATTACCACTCTAACATAGGAAGAATATGTATACTACCAATATCATTATTTATAATAATTATTACTAATATTATACAACTTTCAGTTTTGTTTAATTTCACTTTTAGTCCTCATTCAAATGCAATACACTAAATGAAATTAACTTTACTATCTCTAAATGTTAATGGGTTAAATAATCCAAGGAAAAGAGCCAATCTTTTAAAATACTTAAAAATCAACAAAATACAAGTATTATTTTTACAAGAATCCAATTTTAAGGCTAACAATGAATTCATGTGGAATCCCAAGGACTATACAATGTTATCTCAGTCATCCTATAAAAACAAAAAAAAAAACAAGAGGTTCTATCATATTATGGAAAAAAAGTATCACTATGCCTCAATTCATATTCAAATATGAAGATAAGGAAGGATTACTAACAATAGTAATAATAAAATATAATAATAGAATCTGGACATTAGCTAATATTTACTGGTTTCCACGTATAGGAATAGCAACAGTAAGGAAACATATAAATATAATCAATACAGTTCAAAAAGGGGTCCTTATTCTGGGTGGAGATTTTAATTGCATTATAGATAATTCTGAGACCACAAATAGTAGACCTATTCATTTATCTCCAATAGGAAAAGCGCTTAAAAACTGGACAAGTAGCTTAAATTTGATTAACACCTTTACTTACAAAGAAATTACCTCTTTATCATATTCATAGGTTCATAGGTTTATACTAGGCTATCTGCCTTAAGGCATTTATAAGCCTAGCCCAAATTTTTGTGGCTTACGCCACCCCTTATATGAAAAAATACTGTGCCCATTAGTTTGTTGTGCCTCTGTCCAGCAGTGACACAGAGATGATTCCCGGGATAAACCTACGATCTCCCATCCACAGGTCAAGATTTCTCTTGAACAGAGCCAGCGAGGTGCTCTGCCTCACATGGACCGGGATTTTATTGCACAGCATAGGGAGTCTTTGAGTGATAAATCTATCCCTCCAGCACGTCCTATTTATATCCGTGCTAAGGTTTAAGTCACTTGCTCTAGTGGTTTTGGTGGATTTGGATTTTTTGAGGTGGAGCATGTCCATTAATTCCGGGTTGGACATGGCCTTGTATGTCAGGCACATGTCACCTCTGAGCAGACGGTATGCAACTGAATAGAGCTGGAGTTTCTTCAATCTGGCAGCATATGACAGATTTTGGAGTCCCTTTATCCTTTTGGTGAGGAACTTTTGGGGTCTCTCCAATTGCTGCAGATGTCGGGTGCGATACATCCCGAATGGGGCATTGTACTCGATCATTGGTCTGATAAGTGAAGAGTACAGGGGAACAATGACCTCACTAGATCAGGATGTGAATCTCTTCATGATCAGGTGGGCAATGTAGAAGGTCTTTCTAACCACTTTAGCAACGTGAGTGTCAAAAGAAAGGCCACTGTCAACCTGGGTCCCCAGGTCCCTGATAACCTCTTCTGTGCTTAGTGGATTGCCACCTATATGGTAGCTTGGGGTTACCTTGTTTTTCCCGAAGGGTATGACTATACATTTTTTGGCGTTTAACTTCAGGCCATGGCTCTGGCACCAGCTATCTGTTTCCGTGAGTCCCTTCTGAAGGATATCTGTGTCCGATGCACTTTCCACTATGGCGCCCAGTTTGCAGTCGTCTGCAAACTTTGTCAGCCAAAGTCCTCCCATGTTGGCCTGTACTTCTGAGAAGTAGATGACGAACAATAGGGGGCCAAGGACCGAGCCCTGTGGGACACCGCTTGTGACCGGCTTGGAGTCTGACATAGCGCCAGCAACTCTAACCCTGTGGGTTCTGTCCTTAAGCCAGTTTGCAACCCATCTTGTGACATATGGGTTTACATTTAAGCTGGTAAGTTTTTCTACAATACCCGAGTGGGGTATTGTGTTGAAGGCCTTTGCAAGGTCAAGGTAGGCTGTATGGACTGCCTTTCCCTCATCAATGGCCTTGGTGACTGTTTCGAAGAAGTCGACCAAGTTCAAAAGGCATGATCTGCCCTTGTGACGGCCAAACTGGGTCGGGTCCAATGTCTGCAAGTCCCCTATATCTTTGTTTATGAGCTCCATTATGATCCTCTCCATAGCTTTGCAGACTAGACTTGTTAAGCTTATGGGGCGGTAATTACCAGGGTCCGTAGAGGCACCGCCTTTGTGGAGTGGGACCACAGTTGCCATACACCACTCCTTGGGCACGTATCCTGTGGTAAGGCTGAGATTAAACAGCTGCCTTATGTGCGGGTTTAATTCCTCATTTAGCTTATGTAGCACACAGCCGGGGACACCATCCGGTCCCATTGATGCTGTGTTTTTAGCTTTAGAGAGAGCAGCTTTCACGTGTGCATTTGAGATGTCTGGGAGGCTACACTCTGCTGGGATAGTTATCTCTCCTTTAGGGGGGGAGAGGGGGGTGAAGTTTGCACTGAACCTGTCTGCCAGTATGTTGGCAATGTCTGTGGGTTCAGTGATTTTTGTATCATTTTGGACTAATTCTGAGCATATCTGGGAGTTTCCACCCAGGTCCCTAACATAGCTGAAAAAGGCCTTATGATTGTCCTTTGAATCCATGGCAATTTTTCTCTCAAAATTGGCCTTAGTTGAATTTATGAGTGTTCGTATTTTTTTACTAATAATGATCAGGGGTGACTTCCCTTTTATGGACTTTGTTCTATCATGTAATAGCTTTCTCCTCTTATTGTAAAGTTTGTTAATGGCTGGGGTCCACCAGACTGGACGTTTGCCCTTTGTGGAAAGAGTCTTGGTTTTATTTGGGATTGCCTGATCCATGCAGTCCTGGAGGTGTTCATAGAAGGCATTTGTAAGGGCTTCCGCAGCTTGGGTTGTGGTTTCCACTGTCTCAGGGGCCTTGAAGGATACCACACCAGTCTTGAGTAGTGTGAAGTTTGCTTTAGAGAAGTTCTTCACTGTGGTCTTTTGTTTGGGGTGGGGCGGATGTGGATTTCCAGTGAGATTAGTTTATGATCAGATCTCACCAATGAGGGATATACTTCCGTGTGGAGCATTTTGTCCCCATGTTTGTGATAATGAGATCTAGTATATTTTCTCCTCTCGTGGGAACAGTGACTAGCTGTTCCATGGCATTTGAATTTATGAACTCCAGGAACCGTTGGGCTAGAAAGTTAGGGCTTGAGTAATGTTCCCAGTCTATATTCGGGTAGTTGAAGTCACCCAATATGATGGTGTTTGGAGATACATTTATACCCTCCAGTGTCTTCAGGAAGGCTGTGTGGGGTTCCTGAGTTTGAGAGGGTGGCCTGTAGCATGCTACAATTTGTAGAGCAGTTTTGCCTATGGTTAGTTGCACCTGGATGGTTTCCGAAGCTTCATGCGTTGCCACCAACCTGGAGGTGTGGGTATCCTTTATGAATATGGATACACCCCCTCCTTTTGTGGTGTGGTCCGGGTTTTGGGGCCAGAACGCATGATATAAGGTAAAACCTAATAGCCAAGGTTTTTAAAAAATTTTTTAAAAAGTTTTTATTTGTACACAAGTTATGTTTTTATTTATGGATTTAATTCTGATGCATATAATAGGTATGTTAAGAATGTATTTGCTGCACATTTCTATGTATCTCTATTTATTCATTCATATTTATAGTATTGCACCAGAAATAGATGTGGTAGTCATCTCCATATTAGAATTGTATAACAATAGAGCAAACATATTGTCAGATTTTGTATATATTTTTTATTTTTATTTTTTGCCATATTAAGTTTTGAGATTGTTTATATGATATAAGTTAGAATGAGTATAGTTTACATATTTATTCATTTACTTATTTATTTATTAATGTTTTTAAACATTATCTATGAGATAGTTTAGTTTTGAGAGCTTTTTAACAATGTCGTAATATAATAACACTACTAGAAGTTTTAAATGTGTTCCTTTTTCTTTAATGAATTTAATTGTGTAATTGTATAATCGCTAAATTAATTAATTGAATGATAGTTTGGATCTTGCTATATATTCCCTGGTTTCATTATGCTTTATATGGTCTGAAGAAGCGTATCTGGAGATACGCGAAAGCGCTTACCTTTGTACCTAATAAATCGCTATTTTACAGTTTTTAAACGTGGAGAGTCTGGAGTTTGTTTTCTATAATATAAAACCTAATAGTGCCGGGGTGCTCTCAGGAGCCTTGAACCTGGTTTCAGTTACAGAATAGACATCGATGTTCTCCATACTGAGAAGGGCCTCGAGTGCGTGCATTTTGAGATTTAGACTTCTGGCATTGAGCAGCATTACCCTCAGTTTCTTCCCATTTTTGTTTTCTAGGGTGGTAGGTTTAGAATTTGAGCCTTGACTAAAAAAGGCACTATGGGGGTGGCAAGAGCCTCAGCCAATATCCGGAATCCCAGGGGTGACAGGTGCAAGCCGTCCCTTGCAAAGCAGCGTGGCTTGTCAAGCATGTCATCCCAGGCAGACAGACACTGGATCCCCTTTGAATGACAGCAGACATTAAGCCAATTGTTAAAGCTGATCATCTTGTCTCTATATTGTGGCATCATTCTTGGTGAAGGAAGGATACTGCTCAGGGTCAGGGTCATACCTGCCTGGGCTACATAATCAGAGAGCTCCTCTATGTCTCTTTTCATGTAGTCCAGGGAGGTACGTCTCAGGTCGTTCACACCAGCATGGACAATGACTGTGTCATATTTGTACTTGCCGTGGAGTGACCAGAGTGCTTGTGTTATGTGGCGGATTCTAGCGCCTGACAGGCAGCTTACTGTGACCCTCTCCTTGTTCAGCCTGGTGAGTGGGACATCAGTGTGTCTGACTATAGAGTCTCACATAGAGATTATAGATTCAATACTCAAACTAGAATTGATAAACTTTACATATCCCAAGATCTAAACACAAAAGTAATTAATTTTACAAGTTTACCATCTTCTTTATCGGATCACAACACACTTATTCTTAAAATGGAATCTGACTTTAAAAAACTTAACCCAACAACTAGAATTCCTGTCTATATTATTAATTTAAAGCAATTCAAACCATGGCTACATTCAGAAATAAATTATTTTCTAGAAACTAACCTCTTAGAAGATACAAATACAGTAATTTTATGGGATACATTAAATGCTTTTTTATTTGGCAAAATTCGTTCATGGTACAAAAACAAAACCAAAGAATGGGAATCAGAACTGCAAAATATACAAAAACAATTAACTGATATAAACATAGACGATTCCATTGATGCATCCACAAAGAAAATAGGAATAGATCAACTAAATAAAAAATATAATGAAATATTAACACACAAAACCAACTTAGCTTTCAAAAAATTGAAAATTAACTCATACTCGGTGTCATAAACATTTGCATAGTTTATCAATGAGAATAAAAAAAAATCCACTGAAAATAGTATCACAAAAATTATACATGAGGGTAAAAGCAGCAGAGCAGTTTCAGATATTAGTGATATTCTTGATGCTTTTAAACATCATTATTCTGATCTTCAAACTAACATTCCTCTTAACTCAAATTCAAAAAGATTGATATAAACTTATCTAATCTAAACAAATTACCAGAGAAAATAGAATTAGACTTACAAAAACAAATTTAATTAAAAGAGATAGTTGATAAAATTAAGCAAAGCAAAAATAATAAAGTCCCTGGAATAGATGGAATCATAAATGAAATGTATGTATTATAACCAACTCCTTCCTTAACTTTTTTCACAATGCTCTAAATGTAATTCATTCTCAACATTTGGTTCCTCCCTCTTGGAGATATTCTCTAATTACTCCTTTTCTAAAAGAAAATAAAAATTCAACTATCTCTTTTAATTAAATTTGTTCATGTAGACCTATTTCACTTCTTAACAACGATTATAAAATCTTTACATCCATTTTAATAAATAGGATCAAGAAATCCTTAATAAAATTATACATGAAGATCAAATTACAGTGGAGCTTTCTTTTTAAATCACTAGAAATGTTTGATTTTCCCTCTCAGTTTATACATTTGATAAAAAGTTTACATAGTAACAACCTTGCTTATGTAAAACTTGGTCCATTTACTTCGGAAGCCATTAAAATTACCAAAGGAACTAAACAGGGCTGTCCTTTATCTCCTATTCTATTTGCCTTAGCCATTGAAATATTTGCAATTACTATACGTCAATCCCCAAAAATAACTGGTATTAAAATACATGGACAATTCAAATTTAAAATCATGCTTTTTGCAGATGACATTCTTCTAACTCTGAGAGTTTCAGAAGAATCTCTCAAAGAATTAGATTTACAGACTGCTAAATTGTATCTTAATTCAGCTTAAGAATAAGTAATACAAAATCTAGACATGTAATATTAAATAGAAAACATAACACATATTGTAACTCAAATCATATAATTGGCACATTAGTATCTTCCATAAACTACTTAGGAATAACTTTATTTGAGAATATAATTACAACTGTAACCACAAACTATACAAACACTTTATTTACTATAAAATCACTAATAGAAAAATGGAACAAATTGTTTTTAAATTTTGAAGACAGACTACAATTAATAAAGATGACCCTACTCCCAAAGATAAATCATATTGTTCAAGCCATTCCTATGTTTCCAACTAAAAAGATATTAAATGACTTTAACAAATTCTTATAAAATTTCTTATGGTACCCAAAAAGAAATAGAATTGCACTTTATCATCACACCAGACCCTGAGAACAGGGGGGGGGGGCTAAACTTTCCAGATCTTTATTCTTATATTAAAGCTTCCATTCTCAAATTAGCTATTAATTGGTTAGATCCTAATTTATCACCTGCATGGAAATCCCTTCATACAATCATTCTTTTAAATGAAAATAAATTATCTGGTAATCTTTTAGTAGATAATCAAAATGTCAATGTATGGTATATAATTGGTACTAATTTACAATAGTATATTGCAAAACCTACCAAATTAAACATAGTAAATCATATTTATAGTAATATTAGAACATTTATAAACTCTAACCTATATGTAAAACTCTGGTGGGATCTAATAATCCCATTTAGGATTTCTAAAAATTTTACCAACAAAATTCACAAAAATGTTTTCCAAGACTGGGATTCAAAACAATTAATTTGCTGGCAACAATGCATAAAATAGTTAAGTGTTAAAGTCTCATGAAATAAAAAATATTTATAATATCTCAGAATCTGGATGATTTTACATAGTATTCTTTTTCACGTTCAAGATCTTTGTAAAATAATAACTAACTCTTCATTTAAAACTAAACCTAAGATGATTCTTCATATTCAAAATCTGATATACAGCAATCAAAATTGGCCTAACTTAATCTCTAATCTTTACAAAATTCTAATAAACTACAAAACTATACCCAAACAAAAATTTTGGAAATTTATTGATAAAGGTCAAATTTTAAATTTGTCCCCAGAAGTCAAATCCAGTCTATTATTTTCTGTGAAATTAACTTCCAATCTCCAAATGTGGAAAATATTTACGTGGAAATTCTTACACAGAGCTTTTTTTACTCCCAATAAAGTTGCTAAAATACAATCATCTACCACTGTTGTTTGTCAGAGATGCTCTATGGAATGTTCAGCTGATTGGGAATACATTATTTACAGTTGTATTAAAATTAATAAGTATTGGGTTGACATAGGTACATTTTAAGCTTTATTTTCAGATACATTTACTTTACCCAAACCCCTAATTCTATTGAATGTAAATGTTATGAATACTATGATGAGAAACAATTTTTACCTTCTTCTGACTATTTTAGCAGTGGCAAGAAAATGTTTAACTAGAAAATGGAAATCATCTACACCACCCACCTTTGAAGAGTTCATTTTATTATTGGAAGAATCAGCTTTCACAGAAATAAAAGTCAAGGAAACAAGAATTTACCCCAGGAAATGGACTGATAATCCTTAGATCAAAGTTCTTGATTTAATAGAAACTCTTAAAACAACTCATTCTCTATAACGTTGACTGAATGTTGTTTAAATATTTTGAATGTATATTGGTAATTGAACAGTTTTATTTTTATTCTTTGTGAAATATTCCTCATATTAGGCCAAATGTAAATATTGTATATAGTTATCTACTCAAAACTTATATTAGTAGATAATTGTGTATCATCTAACTTAATTACTTTCTGATTTAGGATTATTTTCTTTAGTTAAGATCTATAATATATGTACTAACATTTTATTTTTCCCTTTGCATAATACATTTGTACTATGTCTTTTTTTGAATTTCTAAAATTGATTTAACCTCTGGAGCTTTTCTCCCCGGGCCTCCACTGAAAATGGACATAAATCCAGCTGGACTAGCCCGGTCAACAAATGTAAAATAAAATAAAATAAAATAAAATTAGAATGTTTGTAATATTTCCATGTGTTTTAATTTAAGAAAAATTATTGAACAAAAAAAAATAGTCAATGTTCTTGTCCTCCTTCTCTTACTAGGAGCAAAACAGTAGCACTAATCCAAAGCTGGGTATAAACAAGCATTTTTGAGGTTTTTCAGTATTTTGGTAGCCTTCGTGAAGGCTGGAAAATAAAGTACCTGCACTCCATCTTTTACCAGGAGCAAAACAAAAACTCTCATCCTAATTCCTGAGCAGTGGTTTGTAGGTTACTACCAATTTGTAATCTTGCCAGATGTTTATGATTTTACCGGTAGAATGGAATAAAATGGGTTGATACTCTAGGTATTGCACTCTGCACTAAACAACTGGAAGATATGAAAGATTGTAACTGAAGCCTCCACAATCTGGGGGGATGGCTTTCCTAGTTTAAATTTCTAGTGTTCACTAGTATGAGCAGGCATTCTGAGACAGGAAGGAGCTTCCATTGGGCCAATCAGAAGTCACCAAATTTAATAGCACAACAGAGAAAGAGTGTGTGGGTGTCAAGGTGGGAGGGTGGCCTAATGGTTAAGGTGTTTGCCTTACAGACACAGGATGCAGGGTTTGAGTCTCACAAGGGATATTTGGCTAGGCTTAAAATGGCTCGCAAGGGTAGTTACCTTAGTACTAATCTATGAACCTATGAACATAGTCTCACAACAGCAGCAGTCACAGATTAGTGGCAGCTCCAAAAGGTTAAAACATTTTCCTGTTCTGTTTGCCTTAAATAATAAATGTTACTTCTGTTCTCCTCCCACCAATGACCTAGACATATTCTCTTTGCAGTCCAGCATAGGTCCTGAGACCTTTACTGTTTGGTATCTACTTCTCTGAAGTACAAACTAACATAGAAGTCCTTCTAACGATGTTCAGAGATGACTGCAAACTAGGAGCCATAGTTGAGTCCCCAAATGATCTGGACATCCTACAGAAGGGCCTCACTGAGATAGATGCCTGTTGTCAGAGCCATGGTCTCAAGCTCAATGCCAAAAAGTGCATTGTCATCCCATTTGGTAAAAACTCTGTGCCCATGAACTACCACATAGGCGACAGTCTACTTAACACTGAATGTGTGATAAGAGACCTTGGGACCCAGGTGGACAGTAGTCTCTCCTTTGATAATCACATCACCACAGTAGTCAGTAAATCCTTCTACGTGGCACATCTCATCACAAAAGGGTTCTTATGCAGGAAAAAAGAGGTCAGTGTTCCTCTCTATTCAACACTCATTAGACCCATTATAGAGTACAATGCCCCTGTTGGAATGTACCTCACAAGACATATGCAGCAGCTGTAAAGGCCACAGAAGTACCTCACAAAGAGGATTACTGGCCTCAAACAGATGCCCTGACCGTCTCAAAAAACTCCAGCTGTACTCCATAGTATATTCCCTACTCTGAGGTGATCTCTGCCTAAGATATAAAGCTATGTCAAACCCAGAACTGTTGGACATGCTACACCTCAAGAAATCCCAGTCCCTCCAAGCTACGCACTCTAGGGACCTAAACCTTGTCATCACAATAAACAGGACATGCTGGAGGGATAGATTCCTGTCCAGGAGACTTCCCATACTCTGGAACAAGCTACCCATCTATGTTAAGCAAAATTCCTCATTAGCACTCTTCAAGAAAAATCTTGATGAGTGGATGGGAAATAGGAAATACACCCTGGGGATCACTTCTGTGGCTCTGCTCGACAGGGGCACAGGAAAATAACTTTCTTGGGTGGCGTAAGCCAGGGAACCTTGTTGGCTAGGCTTACTTAGGCCCTTGGGCCAATAGCCTAGTACCTACTTATGACCTTATGAACTTATGAAAAGAGATATTTGTTAAGTTGCCCTAAACAATTACTTTTAAAACTTCCAGAAATATTAAAATAAAATCAGTATAAAAACAAACAAATTTAAGCTAAACCAAGCTGTGATAAATAAGAGCAAAATAACAGAAATAATACAAAATTGCAAACCTTAAATGAAGAAATCCAAAGTAGTCTTATATTAGCATCAGTCACAGGTCATTGGCAATTTCAAAAATTAAAACCTTTTTTAGAGAATTTTAACAGTACTTCTGGTAACTTGCAAACAGTAAATACTAGTCTGTACTGTTTTGTGAAAAGTTGGGATTGTATGCTTCATTTGGTTGACTTTTCTGATTTTTCTGATGATGTGACTACTGATATCGTTGAATGTTATTCTGTCTGTGCTTATCTCAGCCTTGCTGCGACATTCAATACGATTCCTCGTATGGGCATTTTTTCATAAACTCAGTAACTGAAATATTAATATCTATGTTACTCAATGGATTGTTAATTGGCTCTCTGATTGCATACACAAGGTAAGAATTGGTGCACTTTTCTCATTTAATAGAGTATTCACTAGTAGAATCTGTTAAGGCTGTGGGCTGGGTCCCCTTGTCTCTGTCATCACCTCCTGTGATATGAAGAGAGATATTCAAGAATTGTGGTTAACCAGTTTTACAGATGACTGGAAACCGGGTACTGTTATAAAGTCCCTCATTTTCTCATATATTTTGAGAAGAGCTACTAAGAGTCAACACCTGGTGTTCTGAGCATGGCTTGAAACTTAATGCAGAAAAGTTTAATGCAGCTACATTTGGGGAAAAAACTTTCCTAATAATTATCATGTAAATGGAATTCCACTTTGATACAGTCAGTAAAGGTGTAGGCTCTTTTGCTGATAGTGAACTGGCTTTTCATCATCAATTATCACTTTAAAGTAAGGACATCTTCTTGCATTGCCTATTTATGAAAAGAATAACTTCAAACTCAGAACAGGTCTTAGCCACTTATATTATCAGGCCACCCATTGAATATAATGTTCCAACTGCTATATAGCTTACAAAACACTTATCTCAGCTCCTAATTTGATTATTTATTGTTCAGGCTCCTAGCATTGCACACAACCACATTAATAAAGGCCAGATTAGATTTTTTGAGGCTGGAATGTCTATCAAATGAACTTTGCCTACAAAAACACTATTTGGGCAGGAAATGTCTTACCAAATTTGCAGAAATCCTAAAGACACAGATATTATACACTTGAATATTGCCATACTTACCTGAGGTATCCAAGCCACATGACTAGCATCACTTATTTTACACATTCTGTGATACACCTCTCATGTAAATGCTGCTGGAACAGTCATTGCTTGGTACATTCTACGTTTGCTATTTTTTTACCATCCTGCTGTGGCTCATTATGTTGTACTTTAGGGAAGACTAGGGTAATCCTGTAACTGTTTAATTAATGGTAGCACTTATATAAATACTTAGCCTCCAGATGGGTACAGAATGTTTACACCCCTTTTTGAGTTGCTTTGCAGACATGTGCAGACAGGTTTTAATTGTGCAAGAGGCAAAACCTCCATCATACAGCCTCTGTCTGTGTTTCATGACATGAACTTTATTGTTAATTTGTTTGAAAAAGTAACTGAAATAGTGGACGGTGATTATGTAGTACATACAGCATATCTAGACCTGACCAAGGCCTTTGACTCTATTCCACATGCAAGTATTATTGACAGACTTCTACATCTGAATATAAATCCTCATTTTGTGCTTACACAAAAGTATGTCAAATATTAGCATTTATTATATTTTACTGTTACGAAAATAGTATATTAAGTATTGTGCTCTGTCAACTAAATGCATAAAGTACATTTCAAATATAGGTTTTGACTGCTATTAAAGCTTTGTCTCTAACTTATGAGGCACAATTTAATTTTAATTTTAGTTTATTGGGTAATGATTTGGTCTTTCTCAGACACTTTCACCTATGACACAGGCCATAATGGGAATGATAAATTCACAGTACAACCCTTGACATCCACATCCCACCTCCCAGTAAGGAAACCTTCGTAAAAAACTTCTCCAAAGCCAACTTCATGCTACTTAAGTCAGAAGTGACAAACTTCATGGCACCCATGCAGATGGGGTCTAAAAGTTTGACTGCTGAATCCTACACTAAGGCACTGTATGAACACATCCACTCGTCCATGAATCGTGCCATCCCAAATAAAACCAAGACGCTCTCCTCCAAAAAAAAGGAAGCTAATCTGTGGGTTCGGTGTATTTTTTGTCATTTTGGACTAATTCTGAGCGTATCTGGGAATTACCACCCAGGTTCCTAACATAACTAAAGAAAGCCTTGTGATTATCCTTAGTGTCCTGTGCAATTTTTCTCTCGAAGCTGGCCTTAGACAATTTTATGTGTGCCCGTAGTTTTTTGCTAATACTGATCAGTGATGCCTTCCCTTTTTGGGATTTTGCTCTATCATTTAGTAGCTTCCTCCTTCTATTGTATAGTTTGTTTATGGCTGGGGTCCACCAGACAGGACGTCTGCCTTTGGAGGATTGGGTCTTGGTTTTATTTGGGATCGCATGATCCATGCATTCCTGAAGGTGTTCATAGAATGCATTTATAAAGGATTCTGCGGTCTGGGCCGTATTTTCCACAGGCCCGGGGGCTTTGAAGGATTCTGATGTTATGCAATGTTTCATTAACTACAGCTCATGCACAGCTTGTTTGCAGATTAGCATAAAGCCTACTGATTACACTTTTTCCAGTGACTGACCACAATACAGCTGCCGTCTGCATTCACTTGGCACCTCATGGGTGAAACCAGGTCATGTGTCCTAGTTGCGATATATTGTGCCCCAGTGAAAACATACAGCAGCTTATTTTCCATTTCTTTTCCAGATAATATTAATGGGATATTGTAACCAAACATAAAAAGACCAGTTGCCACAATGGTTAAGGTATTTGCCTTGTATGCATAAGGTGCAAGGTTTGAGCCTAACCACCAACTAATGCCTAGATGGTGTTTGCTAGTTCTTCCTGTGCCTCTGTAGGATCCCCCCCTTTCAAAAACATGCTTGAGTGTTTCCACCTCAAACCCGCAAAGTTTGCCAAGAGTGTAATTGTGGGCAGCAGCACATATTTTAGATGGTGCCTCTAGGCAGAAGAATTGATGCTTTGGGCATCAGTTGTGGTGCACAGTATCCTCAATATAGGATCACAGACTGTAGACTGTCTAGCCACTTGATGATGTGAAAATTGGCTCTAGGTGATTTGGTCATGTTGACTAATATCACCAAAAATGGGCATGGGTATTTGCAGGTGATAAATAGGTTGAGGGCCTGACCTGCTGCAACCTACACAAGGTATGTATGCTAGCAGTGGGAGGGTTGCATGTGCCCCTACTGGCCAATGTGTGCCTGCCATTAAGCCCAGTAGTCTGGGGTCAATAAGCTAGTGGCGTGCTGGTGTCCTATTGCCCAGCTTGGATTGCTTGACATTGCTCTGTTGAGCAAAAGCTGGACATAAAATCAATCAACTTGCCAGACATTAACTAAGGATTGTAATACTCAGTGCAGTTTCTCTGGCAGGATGCAGCATAGAAGTGGATGACATGATGATGAAGAGGTGGCTGGGCATCATGTGTGTCCAGGATATAAGACAGAAAGGCAGTACAGCAAAGTCACATGACTTGGGATCCAGAGTCTACTACTCAGGAGGATCCTGGAGGAGAGACTATCCATGGTGTGGGAACTGTTGTAAGTGAAGGACTTCAGATCACAGTAAGGGATATCATCAGAATTAGTAGCAAACTCATGACTATCAGACTCCTGTGAATGGATAGGATGTTACTCATCTTAGCTTATGGCCCACAGCAAGGTTGTGATAAAACAGAAATGAGTGCATTCAGGCAACTGATGATATGATGTTGATGATATGTAACCTGAATGCACAGAAGAGAATATAAAGTCTGCCTGGGAGAAGAATAGCTGGTTCAATCAACACTCCACCCCCTCAGCCCTTCAAATGAAGTGAAGAAAAAAAAAGCACTTCACTGTAATGAGCTGATCACTACATTGTAAGTGATCAGCTTATTACAGTTAGATCTACTCCACTCTTCCATTGGGAAAAAAAGAGGATGTTCCTTATACTGGCACTACACCCCCCCCCCTCCAACCCATACATTCAGGTCCTGTTTTTTCTGCCCTGCCCCAACCCTCCTTTCACACATTTTATTGAAACTATAATTTATTCTTTTAAACCGTACCAAATTGCTTGGTATAAATATAGTAAACAGTTGCTACAGTTTATACCCTGCCTGCACGGAGTGCTATGGCACTCATGTTTTAGTTAAAAAAAAAAAATCTTCTTTTTAAACTGTAGCAAACTGCTTGCTACAAATGTAGCAAACAGTTGCTACAGTTTATATCATGCTTGCATGAAGTGCTACAGTGCTCGGGTTTTAGTTAAAAAAATTTTTTTTTAACTTTTAAATTGTAGCAACCCTACAGAAGCTGTACTGCCCCAGACACAGCCTACAATGAAAGAGGAGGAAAAGACCACCTTGTAAGAGTAATACTAAGGAAAATGAGGTCAGGAAAGCAGCAGGCTGAGATGAAGTCACAGCAGATGCGACCAAAATATAGGGTGAGCTAGGGGAGAAATTGCTCCAGAGGGTACTCCTAGGAGTATGGAGAAAAGGTACATCCCAGAAGACTGGAAAAGATGCAGATTATGCCAGTATACAGTAACAAAGGGGACAGCAACAACTGTGGTCAGTGCAGAAGCATCAAACTCCTGTCTACTGCATGGAAGCTCTGTAGAGGATGACTGATAAATGAATATGCAGAGTAGTAGAAAGTAAGATGGGAGATGAACAGCTTGGATTGAGATCAGGATGCAGCATGAACAACATGATGTTTGCAGAAAGATAGTTAGCTGACAAGAACTAGAGATGAGGAAAGTGTCTAACTGGGCATTCCTATATGTGGTGAAAACATATGACAAGGTTCCATGAAAGCTGATTTGGGCAGTTTGGGGGTGGTTCAATGTCCCAGAAACATTAGCAGAATTAATGCAGGCTATGTACAAAGACCCAATGCGTCAAGTATGAATGGTGTTTTGATTAAGAGAGGGGTTTCCAGTGTGAGTGTTTGTGCATCAGGGTTTAGCTCTGAGCTCACTGCTGTTCTTACTTGTGATGGACTATATTAGCAAACAGGTCAGAGGGGACAGACAAAGACTGTATGCAGATGATGTGGCATTACAGGCAGACTCTGTGCAAGAATTTAAAGGATAGGCGAATGGAATGCAAACTGAAGGCACATGGGATGAAACTGAGCACAAATATGACAGTTGTAATAGCAGCAAATGAGGAAATCAGGAGAAGATGAAAATTGAGATAGGAGGGGAAAATAGA
Organism: Protopterus annectens; assembly: GCF_019279795.1. NCBI lineage: Eukaryota > Metazoa > Chordata > Ceratodontiformes > Protopteridae > Protopterus > Protopterus annectens. The sequence continues at coordinate 1,570,834,417 of NC_056743.1, forward strand.
GGAACGGGTTAACAGATTCAAGCATCTGGGAGTGGTGGTTGAAGAGGAGGGAAGTCTGAATGAGGAGTTCAAAGCTAGAATCAGAAGGGCTGCAGTCCACTGGCACAGAGTGTAAGGGGTAGTGTATGAAAGAAAAATACAAAAGAAGCCGAGAATTAAGGTGTACAAAACAGTGGAGCAACTAGTACTACTGTGTGGTACAGAAACCTGGGCAGAGCAGTTGGGGGAGCTAGAGGTGAAGGAAATGGCCTAATATGGTTAGTGGGATGCACAATATGTGACTGAAGAACAAATGAAGACATCAGAGTTGAAGCCAAAGTATCTGAAACTGAAGATTATGTCAAATGAACAGATTATGGTGGTTCAGGGATATGCAGAAAAGCAGAAGACAGTCTAGTGAAGAAGATTTGAGACAGACAGGCAGAAGGCAATAAGAAAAAAAGAGTGTCCAGCAAACAGATGGATAGATTTTGAGAAAGAAGACTTCAAGTAGGAGAGTGGCACTGAATTAAGAGTGATGGCAACAGCTGACCCAACACCTCAGTCACATGTAGAAAATGGGAAGAAGGGATTTGATGTTGATGATGATGATGATGGTAGGAAACCACGTTTTATTGTTATGTAAGTGTAATTGATCATAGTGCCTTCTGAATTAACAATTCCTAGTCATTAATAGGACTAGAGATGGACAGTATAACTTTGAAAAGTCTAAGTTCCTACAATTGGTTGCCTTTCTGTGATTTCTCAGCAACCTCTACTCAAGATGGAAGTCTGAATGACTTCTGTGGTGGTGCTTGGAGTAAGTACTGTGTCCTCTAGATTGTATAAATAGATAGGTGGGAGTTCTACTCTCACAACAATCAACTTGTCTGTGTGATGGTGGGTCCCTGTTGTTTAGATAATTTGTCTTGTGACAGGTGCCATGTGGATACTAAATAAGTGCAGCTGGGTTATGAGAAGTAAGTAATTTAAATTGTCTGAGGACCTTTTTAGGTAAACAATTGCACCAGTTAGTTTACCTTTGTCTATTGGTTTTGGTTAGAGAAAGATTTTATTATGGGTATCAGTGGTCTAGGTATGGGCAAGAGTGATTTAGACAATAAGGAATACAGTTATCTGCAAAAAAGTCAAGTATAAGTTTCTGAAAGATTTGCTGGAAAGTCTAGTAAAGTGGAATATGTGACTCATTATACCAGGAATTACTGGATAAGGACATTGTGCAATAGCTGAAGGTCATGACATTTTATTCTGAAAAAGTTACTCTGACATTTAAAAAAAGACAAAAATAATGGAGGTAACAGAGCACAGCTTCTAAAATCCAAAGTTCTTTATTTTCAGTAACAGATAGGTGAGCGCTTTCGCAGCCAAAGCCGCTTCATCAGACAAACATGATGTAAAACTGTGTTGTTTTAAAATAGGCAGTAGCCAATCATACATCAAACTCAATTAAGAATAAAAATTTAAAAATAACAGCTCATTTAATATATAAGGTATCCTAGTATTCATCATTAAAAACCAATAGATGTTATAAAAAAATTACAAATGTGTAAAAAACACAACAGATAAACATGCTATCTAGCTAAAGGTCTATTAACCAAAACTGATTTTATGGAAATCTTGTCATTTAGACCTTTCCCTTTATTTGCTCTCATTCTAATAATCCACTCACGTTCTTTATTTTCCACCTTGTTCATGTTGGGTCCCCCTCTGTTGCCCTTTTTTACCACTTCTATGACCATGAATCTAAAAGTATGTTGATTGCTTCGATTAAGAGATAGAATGAGAGCGCATATTTATGATATATCGAGACAAGTTGACACCGATGCCTTAGACAAACATATTACTGAAAATAAAGAACTTTGGATTTTAGAAGCTGTGCTCTGTTGCCTCCACTATTTTTGTCTTTTGTATGCTTGGTTTATTGGAGGAACGGTTTACTTACACCATTATTTTTGTTCTTTGCTACTCTGACATTTAATTTGGTTATAGAACTGTATGTATGCATCTATGTTATTTTCTGCATGTGTACCCCACCATCTAGTTTTGTTTCCATATTGTGTCCCAGCAAGAAAAGGAATCTGGAGCTGCCACTGCCCACATCAGACACACATCAGTACATTTTCTGTAACATATCTTTTAAAGGTAATTCCTTAAGCTCCCTGCTAGTTTGCCTACATGCCCCCATATGAAAGAACATCCTAGCATTTAATTCTGTTATGATGCTCGTGTAGGGAAGAGCTTAATTTTCAATCAGTGGAAGTTCAACAAAACATTTTGTTTTATATCTTATAAAGACTGCACACTACTAAAGGAATTTATGAAATTAATTGATGTAAGAAGTCCTTGAGCTGGGGATCAGTGTAAAACTGTGGAATGTGCAGCAGCGTGTGATGAGGGCAGTTACCATCTCATGTGAGTGGTATTCTTCCTTAATTCCTGGTGTGAGTTTGGCAGTCTTGAAGCATATCTGTAAGCTCAGAAAGTGAAATATTTAAAAGAAAAAAGTGTACAGTGATGGGGGAACTCACAAGGGCAGATAGCCTAGTACTTAACCTATAAACCTATCAACCAGTGCTAGAAATATTTCATTAAACAAATCTTAGTCCTGACTCATTCATCTTTTTCTTTGTCTATAAATCAAAAGCACTTTGTGAGAACTTGATTTTGTGTGTGTATGTGTGTGTGTGTGTGTGTGTGTGTGTGTGTGTGTTTGTGTGTGTTTGTGTGTGTGTGTGTGTGTGTGTGTGTGTGTGTGTGTGTGTGTGTGTGTGTGTGTGTGTACATTTTTTTAATCACTGATGCATAATAGTCTTTTGCAGTGACTTTTCTTCTTACTTGACTGGAAACTGCTTTGAGGTGTTACCTCCTGATCATGAATAAAATTCAGCCAATGTTTTCTGTTAGTAGATAAGCATGTTTTTTCTTAATTTTTCTGTCTTGTATGTTTTCTAGACTAAGCATGAGAAGTCTGTGTGGATAGTGCAATTACACCATAAATACAGCAGATGGAGACAGAGTATTGATACAGACATTCACTAAGTACCATTGTTATTGCTCAGCCTCAAGTATTGTAGCATGAGAGGAAGAGAGAGCAGTACAAACCTGCTTGAATGTCCACACACACACACACACACACACACACACACACACACACACACACACACACACACACACACACACACACGCATGTACACATGCACCATGAAAAAGTTGATGCTCATTCAAAACCATGAAAAGGAAAAGCAGGCCGGGATAAAATGTACTACTGTTTCTAATTTAATTGAAAGACCTATATTTGCAAGTTCCTGGTTGCAGGGCTAGCTTAGTATATTACTTGAAGATTATGCTGCAGTGCATTGGTACAGATCTATAACTATATAAGTACATGGAAGACGTGGCACATGTCATAAGAAATATACTAAGATGGAAATCCTAGAAGATAAAAGTCATGTGGAGGCAGTCTAGCAACATCAGGGTTGTATGTCAGTCATTGTCATAGTATGTCATGGACATGATTAGGTATGTGTAAAAGGAAGACCACTTATGATAGTTAGCTACTAGGAGAAGTAATCACAACACATACGGGGCCAGTATTGTGTAATGTCAACTGCTGCATGCACCATTTCACTTTATTACATGTGATGGGAGTGTAAAGCAGTTGCAGCTATTTAATCATCGTATTACATGTGTACTTTGTGCTGCTGCTACACATACATAAAGTTAATACAGTCTGACAAAGTGCACCTCTGAAGGCAGTGTGCTATCGTCATAAATCAAAGTGCCTCCTCAACTGAGCATTGTGCAACACATCTGTAATACCTGGATCACAACACACAACATAGCTCATAGACAGGTGCAACAGTACCATCAGGTGGTCAGTGAACTGTAGAAACTCCTAGAGGTTGCACTCATCCAGGTGTACAAAGGTCTATAACAGTGCTAGTACTCTCTGCATATCGACCACCACCCACTTTGCATGGCCATCAGTGTATACCAAGATTATATATTCCCCATTCTGAAGGAGGGATGAGCCTCCTTGAAATTGATTACATGTACAGATCTCCAATCGTGGGACTCCACACATATCTACTGACCTCACAAGATCCAAATGTAGTGAAAGTTTTGAAACATGAGGGGAATAAACCTAAGATGACTTCTCTGCTTAATTTAGCAGAAGCATATCGATGTCAAGCAGGAATGGAAATCAAACCAGAAGTAGATAAAAACAAGGCAGCAACTGAATGTGCCAAAAACAAAAGAAAGAATATAAGGTGAATGATCAGATGAGAAGGCAAGAAATGTGGAAAATGCATAAATATAGTTGCAAGTATAGAAAACTTCTGGAAGAACCTCATGTTGATCAGGAACGAATGCAGGAATGACTAAGGAGAGGTGAATTCAAACCAAGAAATGAAAGGTTAATATTGGCAGCCCAAGATAGTGGGCTACATACATGCTGGTTTACAAAGTCCATTGAACATGTGGGAGAAACAGACAAATGTAGGTTTTGTAAAACCAAATTGGAAACAGTAACTCACCTTATTGCTGGTTGCGACACACTAATGGCAGAAGGATTGTATACTGAAAGGCATAATAATGTGTCAAGACTGTTGCAGTGGTGATTGTGCAAACAGTATGGTACTGAAGTGGCTGAAAAACACTGGAAGCATGAGCCACAAAGCATCTTAAAAAATGATGAAGTTTATATCACATGGGATCACCCATTACCAATAGTCCAAAAGACAGATGCTAGAAAACTGCATATAGTGGTAAAAGAAAAGAGCCTGAAAGGCCAATGGTACAGTGGTTAAGGTGTATGCCTTTCAAGCACTAGGTGTAGGGTTTGATTCTCACCACTGGCAAGAGCTTGACAGATTGAAAATGTAACTTCTGTGGCTCTGCTCAACAGTGGCACAGGAAAATAATTTTCTTGGGTGGCGAAAGCCAGGGTACCTTTGGCTAGGCTTATATAAGCCCTAGGGCCAATAGCCTAGTACCTACCTATGAACATATGAAGTCAAAAGTAGTATTGATCATTGAAATTGCCACACCCAGTGACTACAGTGTCTTGCATACAGAGAGACACAAAGTCATAAAATATCAGGATCTGCAGGCAGAAATGAGAGCAATGAGGAAGAAAGATACCCAGACAGTTCCAATAGTAGTAGGAGTAATGGGTCTTATAAAAAAGAATTTACAGTCGTATTTGTATATGTTACCAATACATGTAACTCCATATGAACTGCAGAAGGAGTCATTACAGGGCACATTACAGGTGCTGTGAAGAGCACTACTGGGTGACATCAAAGAGTGAAACAATACTAATTTCATGAACTTCAATCATACTTTGACTTAAGAATGGGTTCCATTCCCATCATGGTATTAGAAACCCAAAAGACTTGGAGAAATTAAAAACCGAAGGCAAATTCTCAGAAGTTTTGGCCACAAAACAACAAATGACAGTAACTATTCTACATTTATTACTTATTGGACTTTGTGCTAAATGCCTTACAATGGAATACATTATTATACTAGGCATGCTCATAATGAAATACAGCAATTACTGGATGAATATCACCTACCCATTCCAAACCATAACTAACCATCATAACAAAAGTTCTATTATACTTTGTGACCACTTTGACATCCCTTCTCTGGGGCAGTAATCAAGGATCCTTAATACTCACCACTGACACTGGAGAGGGACATTCACTTGGAGTGCAATTTCCCTTAAGAGCACACAGGGAACATACTCAGTCTGAGGTCTGGTTTTCTCCCTCTGTCTCTCTTTCTCTCTCCAGGTCCCCAGTAAAACTTCCCACTGGCACAGCTATAGAGATGAGTCCTCAGCCAAGTGTCCAAGCCTCACTCCCTCTGTTAAACCAGTGCTTCATGTCCCTCCTCCAAGCAGCTGACACACACACTGTTGGAGATTTCATTTGCACACACACACGCACACACACACACACACACACACACACACACACACACACACACACACACACACACACGCACACGCGCACACAAACACACACACGCGAGCGTGTGAGCACGCACACACACATGCACACAGGCACACACACATGCACACACACACGCACACACACACGGGAAAGGCTGGCACAGATTAACAAACTATGCTCCCTTCTGCTCATACTATAAGGTAGTTACTGCCAGCAGATACTCCAAACCTAGCTACTCAGAGTCTCTTACAAGGGTACCCAATTATACTGGGTGAAATTAATATTAATACAGATGGTAGTGTTTTGACCAATGCAGTTAGGCTTTCATAATTTGCCACAGAGTCACCAAATAGATATGATTGCTCTCAAAGGTTAAAATATTCTCTAAAGGCCCAGCCACAATGAAAAGTTTAAATATAGTTAATAAATAATATAAGAACATAAAAATACAGAATTTCTATTTACAATAAACATCAGAGTTTTAGTCACAGAAAATATTAAAATAACACAGACGAATAGATTCACACAGATACAGAAAAAAACAGTATTTAATTAATCTCACTATATTTTCCTGACTGATCTAAAGAATTACTATTCCCCCTGGTCAACTGGTAGGGAATTCAAGATGAAGTAGCTGAGGAAGTCTCTTTTTCAGTTTGCAAAAACAGAGTGTTCTGAGACTTCATTCTCATCTAGTATTAAAAAACATCATTTCAGTGATGAATTAGAGAATGACATCGCTTACATCTGGTGATCTGATTTCTAGTTCCCCTGCTACCCCCCTTTCCTAGCAACTGACCAAAAATCTCACACATGTGTCAATAATACACACACATAGAGCTGCAGCTTCTGGAATGTATAAAACAGTAAAACACTTCCACTCTTCCTATAGGAGCTAATAAGCCATTCTCTGGCACAAACATTTCATCTCTGGCTGTAGTCAGAACTGCAAGATACAATCTTTATTGTCTAAATTAAGTACTTTAATTTCTTGCTATTTTTCAATGTTAGATTGACTGAGATTAACCTCTTCTCTTCCAGTAGCCTGTTTACAACAGAACAGTCTGATATAAATGTATATATTTTTTTCTGTCCAGCAGGACATACTATTTGTACATCTTTAACATAAACAGTTTTGCAAAGACATTTTCAACACAAGCATTTGTACAAATCACTTTACTATACAAATGAAATATAATTCTTTACAAAATTCCAGCAAGCTGTGCTGGCATGTTACGCATCCAGTGCCCTACTATTCTTGGCATAGCTGGCAATACCTCACATCATCACATCTCTCCCCTCTTTGAAGACTCAAGCTAGTTTTTAAAGTGACCATTGAGAAACGTTGCTTGAGAGGGATGAGCCTGTCTGGGAATATATTAACCCATACCCTGTCTTGAGAACCTATCTGCATTGGCATTGCTAAATGTATTACAGTGCTGTACTGTCATGTCATATGCCTGCAGCCCTATGCTCCACTTTAGTAACTTGGCATTTTGCTGGCTGTTTCGATGTAGCTATAGATCCCCTTTAGACTCCTCCTGCCTCCTACTGCAAATAGTCAGCACCAGGGCCTCCCTATCATGGTAAGATTTCATCATGTTAATATGGTACAATTTGCATCCCTGCCTCCTGCCTAACAGTTCTACCATGTAGTTAAAATCACTGACATTCCTTACCACTTTGAAGGGTCTCTCTCAAGCTACCTGCAGCTTATTGTGTCTGACAGGAATGAGAAACATAACCTGCTGTCCAACAGCATACACTTGGGCTTGAGCATTCCTGTCATACCAGACCTTTTTATGCTGCTGAGCTCCTGCCAGGTTCTCCTGGGCTAGGCCCATGAGCTCCCTAAACCTTATCCTGAGGTTTAGGACATGCCACAACAGACTCCTTGTGGGATTTACACTCACCCTCCCACTCACCACTAATCAAATCTAAAGGCCTCCCTCACCCTAGCTCATACAGCAACTCAAAGTGTAAAAAACCTGTGGACTCCTGGGGTAACTCTTTATGCAAACAGCAGATGGGGTAAATATTTGTCCCACTCTCTCTCTTAAACTGGTCTGCAAATGCCAGTAGCATAGTCTTTAGTGTAGCGATTAAACTCTCCACAAGGCTGTTAGTCTGGGGATGGTAGGGGGTGGTCATTAGATGCTTCATCTCACAGTGCTTCCATAGACAAGCCAGCAGGTCTGACATGAAATTGACATCTCTGTTAGCATTTCTCAGGAAATCTATCCTGCTGAAAATCTCTAACAAAGCATTTACCACCTTCTCTGCCTTGATGGAGGACAGAGCCACCGCTTTAGGGTATCTAGTAGAATAATCTACTGCTACCAGGATATACTTCTTCCCTGTGAAACTTGAGGTACTCAGAGGCCCCACAATATCCATAGCTACCCTTTGAAATGGCTCCTCAATTACAGGCAAAGGCATTAAAGGAGCTTTGACCTTGTCTCCTGCCTTGTCTATGTTTCGGCAATGCTCACAGGTCCTGCAGTACCCTGTTGTATCCCTTGCAATCCCAGCCCAGTAAAAGTTCTGCATAATACATCTCTTGGTATGCTTTATGCCCATATGACCTGGAAAAGTAATGTCATGGGCTATGGCTAGAATTGCCAGATGGTAGGCCCTGGGCACTACCAACTGCTGCATTACCTCACCCTCTAGCCTTCCCTCAGGGGTCCACTCTCAGTACAGTAACCCTATGTTTCAGTATACAGAATCCTCTTTTCTGTGAGAATCGGATGCCTCCCTACTTACTTTCCTCAAGCCTCTTAGTGTAGGGTTCAAGAGCTGAGCCTGTCTCAACTCTGTCTTTCTAACTCTTCCCAGCTCCTCTTCCACAGGAAGTCTGGAATCCTCTGACAGTGGTGTCTCACTGTGAGCCTGGGTACTACCACTCACCTCTGCTCTTGCAGCCACTCTGTTCAAGGGAACATCAATACCTGCCAGCAGCTGTGGCTCACCTTCAGGCTCACTGCCACAGGGTAGATCCCTCCCTGAAATAGCCACCTCACCAGCCCTGGCTTCAGGTGTGTGGTCTGTCTGGGTCTCCCCAGGCTACCAAACCCACATACCTGTCTCCAAGTCTGACTGCATATAATGGCATGCACACAAGGTACTGTATTATCAAAATCATTCTATATCAAGACATCTGCAGGGATATCCCCAAACACACCTACTTGCTTGCTTCCTTTTCCACCCTCCCAGTCAAGGTGAACCCTGGCCAAAGGCATTTGGAATGGGGTCCCTCCTAAAACTCTGACCGGAGTGGACTCCCTAAGCAAGTACTGCTCCTTTTTAACTACTGAAGGCTTCCCAATGGTTATGTCAGAAGCTGTGTCTCTATTAGCAGTGGCCTGTTTTTCATCCACTAAGATTGGATATAAACTCCAGTGGGAGTTTGGTACCTCTGTTGTTTCCAGACAACTTACCACTAACATACTGTTATCCTTACCTGCTGGATCCATCACCTTTTGTTCCTCACCTTATTTTTGTGGACATCTATATGATACATGGCCTGACTGGCTACATTGAAAACATTTAACTCTTAATCCTGGCCAAGTACCTGAACTAGTGGCTTTCCCTGTTACTGGTGGACTCTGTTGGGGTGGTTTAGGCTGCCCACCATGGGTTCCCTTATATCCATGTGCAGCACTGGGTATCCCTTTCCTGTGCAGTGATGTCCTCCTTGCTAAGTAGAGATCCCTTTTTTTCTCCAGCTCATCTGCAGAGTTAAACGCGTGGATTGAAACCAGATTCTCATGTCCTCGGGTGATGTGCTAAGGGCTTGTTCTCTCACCAAAAGGTCTGCCAGCCTTTCAAAAGTGGTGACCTGGCACCCATCCACCCACCTATGAAAATAAGTACTTAACGCAGCAATATAATCACATACACTTTCGTCTGCCTTGAGTCTATGGTCACAGAACGTTTTTCCTGTAAGCTTCAGGTGTTAACTTAAAGCATTCTAGTAAACATTGCTTTACTCTATCATAGTTGAAGCTTACAGACAATTTAGAAACAGCAAATGGACATGGCTGTGGTGAATACGTATTTTAAGAAGAGGGAGGAGCATAGGGTGATGTACAAGAGTGGAGGAAGATGCACACAGGTGGATTATATCCCATGTAGGAGGGCCAGTCTGAAGGAGATTGGTGACTGGGGAAAGCGTAGTTAAGCAAGATAGAATGGTGGTCTGTGGGATGACGTTGGTGATCAAGAAGCGGAGGAAGAGTGTGAAAGCAGTGCCAAAGATTAAATGGTGGAAGTTACAAAAGGGTGATTGTGAAGTGGAGTTCAGGGAAGAGTTAAGACAGGCAGTGGGAGGCAATGAAGAGTTACCGAATAGCTGGGTAACTACAGCAGAGCTAGTAAGGGTGACTTCTAGGAAGGTGCTTGGTGTGGCATCTGGACAGAGGAAGGAGGACAAGGAAACATGGTGGTGGAATGAGGAAGTACAGGAGAGTATACAGAGGAAGAGGCTGGCGAAGAAGAAGTGGGATTGTCAAAGAGATGAAGAAAGTAGACATGAGTATAAGGCGATGAGGTGCATGGCAAAGAGAGAGGTGGCGAAGGCTAAGGATAAGGCATATAGAGAGTTGTATGAAAGATTGGACACTAAAGAGGGAGAAAAGGACCTGTAACGATTGGCTAGACAGAGGGACAGAGCTGGGAAAGATGTGCAGCAGGTAAGGGTGATAAAGGGCAGTGAGGGAAACGTACTCACAAGTGAGGAGAGTGTGTTGAGCAGATGGAAAGAGTACTTTGAAGGGCTGATGAATGAAGAGAATGAGAAAGAGAGAAGGTTGGATAATGTGGGGATAGTGAATCAGGAAGTGAAGCAGATTAGCAAGGAGGAAGTAAGGACAGCTATGATGAGGATGAATAATGGAAAGGCTGTTGGCCCAGATGACATACCAGTGGAAGCATGGAGGTGCTTAGGAGAAATGGCAGTGGAAATTTTAACCAGATTGTTTAATGAAATTTTGGAAAGTCAGAGGATGCCTGAGGAGTGAAGAAAAAGTGTTTTTGGTACCTATCTTTAAGAATAAGGGTGATGTGCAGAGCTGCAGTAACTACATAGGGATAAAATTGATCAGTCACAGCTTGAAGTTATGGGAAAGAGTAGTGGAAACTAGGTTAAGAAGGGAGGTGATGATTAATGATCAGTAGTATGGTTTCATGCCAGGAAAGAGAACTGCAGATGCAATATTTGCTCTGAGAGTGTTGTTGGAGAAATACAGAGAAGGTCAGAAGGAGTTGCATTGTGTCTTTGTGGACTTAGAGAAAGCATATGACAGGATGCCTAGAGAGGAGTTGTGGTATTGTATGAGGAAGTTGGGAGTGGCAGAGAAGTTTGTAAGAGTGGTACAGGATATGTACAAGAGTAGTGTGACATTGGTGAGGACTGCAGTGGGAGTGACAGATACGTTTAAGGTGGAGGTGGGATTACATCAAGGATCAGCTCTGAGCCCTTTCTTATTTGCAGTGGTGATGGACAGGTTGACAGATGAGATTAGACAGGAGGCCCCGTGGACTATGATGTTTGCAGATGACATTGTGATATGTAGTGAGAGTAGGGACCAGGTTGAGGAGACCCTGGAGAGGTGGAGATATGCTTTAGAGAGGAGAGGAATGAAGGTCAGCAAGGCTAAAACAGAATATATGTGTGTAAATGAGAGGGAAGGTAGAGGAATGGTGAGGATGCAGGGAGTAGAGTTGGTAAAGGTGGATGAGTTTAAGTACTTGGGATCAACAGTTCAGAGTAATGGTGAGTGTGGAAGAGAGGTGAAGAAGAGAGTACAGGCAGGGTGGAATGGGTGGAGAAGAGTGTCAGGAGTAATTTGTGACAGACGGGTACCAGTAAGAGTGAAAGGGAAGGTCTACAAGAGGGTAGTGAGACCAGCTATGTTATATGGGTTGGAGACGGTAGCATTGACGAAAAGATAGGAGTCAGAGCTGGATGTGGCAGAGTTAAAGATGTTAAGATTTGCACTGGGTGTGACTAGGATGGACAGGATTAGGAATCAGTATATTAGATGGTCAGCTCAGGTTGGACAGTTTGGAGACAAAGCAAGAGAGGCGAGATTGCGTTGGTTTGGACATGTGCTGAAGAGAGATGCTGGGTATATTGGGAAAAGGATGCTAAGGATGGAGCTGCCAGGTAAGAGGAAAAGAGGAAGGCCTAAGATAAGGTTTATGGATGTGGTGAGAGAGGACATGCAGGTGGTTGGTGTGAAATAGCATGATGCAGAGAACAGGAATAAATGGAAACAGATGATCCGCTGTGGTGACCCCTAACGGGAACAGCTGAAAGAAGATGATGATGATGAGTTACAGCTTTACCATGGGGTAAGGTCTTCATGAACTGTACTCAGAGCCCTTGGTCAACATTATACTGTTTATATACTATTTCAGATACATGAATAAAACTATCACAATTATCGCCCTCCGTAAACTGTGGAAGAAATTTACTGACCTTTATGGCTTCTGGGGTTTGTTTTTTCCCTTCTCCATTACCTCCTTGTTCCTGTCAAAGAGTCAACATTTCCCTCTCATGTTGATTTTGCTTCTCACTTTCTTTGGCCTCTAAAATCTGCAGTCTGTCATTTTTTTGACCTCCAAATCCTGCAGTCTCTCTGCTGATTTTAATTGCAAATGTTTGGACTCCAGTTTTTAAGTCCTCTGAGGAAAAGATGATCTGTCCTGTTTATGAGGGCGGCAAGTTCCCATCACCAGACTGGGTATCCTCCTGGTTTTCTGGTCAGAGCTGCACCTAAGACTGAAATAATTTCCTGTTTAGTCAGGTTGGCATGCATAAGTCCTTTGGCTTCACACACCTTGGCCAACTGGTTCTTTTTCAGCTTGCCATAATCCTCTGTTGACATCTTTGCTTGCTTTCTCTGACTAAACTAAATTAACAACAAAAAATAAATCAATAAAACTGTTGTGAAAATGAAACTCTGTAGGTTTACCTTGTGGCTGCTGAGAGTGCACACACCTTTAGTGACAACTGCCTACAGGCTACAGAAGTTCAATTAATACCTACACCATTGCTCACTAATATGTGATGTCCCCTCTCCAGGCTAGTAATTAAGGAGCCTTAATCCTCATGACTGACACTGAAGAGGAACATTCACTTGGAAAAAAAATAGATACATACAGTATTTCCAGATGCAGCTTTCTACATGAAGCACAGTTTCCCTTAAGAGCACACAGGAAACACACTCAGTCTGGGGGTTGGGTTTCACTCTCTCTCTTTCTCTCTCAAGGTCCCCAATAAGACTCCCCATTGGTACAGCTATAGAGCTGAGTCCTCAGCTGAGTGTCCAAGCCAAGTCCTCCACCACTCTCTCTCTGTGAAGCCAGTGCTTCATATCACTGCTCTATGCAGCTGACACTCACACTCTTGGAGATTTGATTTGGATACACACACACACACACACACACACACATACACACACACACACACACACACACACACACACACACGCACACACACACATACACACACACATACACACACACACACACACACACACACACACACACACACACACACACACACACACACACACGCACAGACACACCTGGAAAAGGCTGGCACAGATGTACAAGCTATGCCCCCTTCTGCCCAGAGTATAAGGTAGTTACTATCACCACACACTCCAAAGCCAGCTACTCCAAGGCTCTCACAAGGCTACCCAATTAAATGGAGTAAAATTAATATTAATACAGATGGCAGTGCTTTGACTGATTCAGTAAGGCTTTCAGCAGTGGCCACAGAGTCACCAAATAGATATGAGTACTCCCAAAGGTTAAAGTAGTCTCTAAAGGACCAACCACAATAAAAAGTTTAAATATATTTAATAATGCATAATTAAAAAACATCAAGACATGGAATATCTATTTACAATAAACACCAGAGTCTCAGCCACAGGAAATATTAAAATAACACAGTTGAATAGATTTACACAGATACAGAAAAGCAGTACTTAACTAATCTCACTATATTTTACTGACTGATCTAAGAATTACGATTCCCTGGTCATTTACTAGAGCAAGGCAAGATGAAGTTGGTGAGGGGTCCTTCTTTGTCAGGTTCCAAAAACAGAGGGCTCTGAGACTTGATTCTCATCTAGTTTAAAAAAACATCTTTTCAGTGATAGCTTACACAATGACATCACATACATCTCGTCATTTGACTTCTTTTTTCCATGCTACCCCCTTTCCTAGCAAGTGACCCAGAATCTCGCACATATCTGTCAATAATGAACACACATAGAGCTTTGCTAAGATCTGTTGCAGCTTCTGGAAGCCATAAAACAATAAAACACTTCCACTTTTCCGACAGGAGCTAATAAACCATTCTCTGGCACAGACATTTCATCTCTGTCTGCAGTCTTAACTGTAAGATACAATCTTTATGGCCTAAATTAAGTAATTTAATTTCTTACTATTTTTCAGTGTTAGCTGGATTGAGGTTAACCTTGTCTCTTCCAGTATCCTATTTACAACAGTACAGTCTGATATAAATGTTTATTTATTTTCTGTCCAGAAGGACATATTATTGGTACATGTTTAACACAAGCAGCTTTACAAATACATTTTCAACACAAGCATCTGTACAAATCAGTTTGATATACAAATGACATATAATTCTTTACAAAATTCCAGCAAGCTGTGCTGGCAAATGTTGCACATCCACTGCCTTACTTCTTCTGGCATAGGCAGTACCTCACATCATCACAACCACTATGTAACATAGCATGCATCAGGATCTGTTGAATAAGTCATTCTTGTCTGTAATCACTGTATTGTAAACAAAATAATAAAAGGCATATTGTTATCACCTACCTGTGCACTAACTGTAGATGTCACACAAGACCTCATAGTACACTTGTCCAATAATGTACACTTGAAATGATACTCAGAGCATTGTGTCTGAATGCAGATGGCTTCCATTAAATGGATTACAAAAGTTAGCCTGTCTTTCTCATATTGAAAATGTTTACAGTAAGTAAAATTGAAATCATAAGTTGCTTGTGAGAAGCCAATCCTGCCATGTTAGCAGTGTTTTATACACTCAGTACTTACACTTTGCCAGACTTGAATACCCAACTGTCTGAGTTCATAAAGCTGTATACTAACCACTGACATCACAGAGAGAACTGTAACTGAAGTATCACAAACTTGAAGGGATTCCATCAGCAGTCCATTGCAGTGTTTTGCCTCCCCTAAAATGTATTCTGGGACTCAGCAAACATTAGCCTTGTTAGTCTTCTATGCACACAGTATTCACACCCTGCCAGACTTGGACAACTAACTAACTGAGTTCATAGTTCATAAAGCTCTATATCAACCTCTGAAATCACAGAGAGAGCAGTATTTGAAGCCTCATGAAGCACACACTTGAAGGAATTACATCAGCAGACTATTGCAATGTTTATGCCTTCCTTACAATTTATTCTGGGGCTCAGAAACCTTTACCCATATTTTGTTCACACAAGTATGGATTTCCATATCCCCATCTGTTGGGTAAGCCAGTCCTGTCTGTCACTATTGCATTCCAAATAACTTCATCAGATTCCAACACATGCTTTTTTAGGTCCACAATCTAGAGAACTGCATATTAACTGCTGACTACATGGAAGAGATCAATATCTGAGTTTTCCTAAAGTGCATATTTAAATTAATGACTTCTGTGTTGTGTTTGATACCAAATTTAAAATAAAATAATTTTAAAACTATCTGAAAATAAAGAGCGTAAGTCATTCTCACACATATTCTGAAATATTTGCACAACATCATTACTCACCAGAATGAGTGCACTAGATTTCTTGTGACACAACTCGTCTAATGTTGTTAATTTAACCTTGCAAGAAAGACAAGCCTTGAATGACTTAAGAAATGCTATAGCCATTATTATAAAGTCTGCGGACAAAGTTGGTTCATTTGTCATAATGGGCAAAGATTTGTATTTATTATTAATTGATATTCTCTTGAATGATGTTTCTATTTATAATGTGATAGGAATAGCATTAATACAATTATTCAGGAAGTTTATTGTACTGTATACTCCATACACCTGAATGGATATCTTAGCCAAGATTTGTCAACATACTTTTATATACAGTATCCTGTTATTCTGTTACATTATGGTTTACCCAAAATTCACAAGGACCTTTGAAATTCACAGATGAGGCCAATAGTCTTTTTGAGAGGCTAGGTGACTCAGCCTATTTCTATTTATTTAGAGAATAGATTAAAATCATTTTTATTACAGTCACAATGTTATATTAAAGATATGAATGATTTATTAGGTCAGTTTTATTCTTGGCATACTCACAATTAGAGTTTTAAATACATGAATAAGATATGTTTTGTAACCATGGATATTGAGTCCTTATTTACAGTTATTCCAAATGATACTGGAATTGAATATATAAGGGAATTTCTAATGACACACTCCACCTTTAGTAATTGTGAGATCATCACAGTTTGTGAACTACTATTATTAGTTTTGGAAAACAATGTGTTTATGTTCCAAGATAAATATTTTTTACAGCATAAAGGGGTAGCCATGGGCACTCCTGTGGCTAATACCTATGCTAATTTAGCTTTGGTTGTAAGGGAGAACAAGTTTGTGTTTAATAAATTTAATCTGTTTTTTTCTTCTGTCTTGTTTTATAGACACTTTGTAGATGATATGTTTATAATTTGGAACAATAATCATGATATCCAAGACTTGAATTATCTCACAAACACAACCATCTTTCTGAGATTTAAATGTTGTTCACAATATGATATGATTTTTTAGCAAGAAAGAGGAGAATAAGGTTCAGACTAAAGTATTTATTAAGGAAGAGTTTTGCATAGAACAAATATGCATCCTCCCCATATGTTTAGAAATATTCCAAAAGGTCAAATGGCCAGAATATCATGATTAAATGCTAATAATACTGGTATTATTAAACAGCTTTCAAACTTGGTTAATGAGTTTGAATACAGAGGCTAAGACTACCATATGCTAATTGAACAGTAAGAACTTTTATAACAAGGACGGGATTTATTGTTGTTTCCTATGTTTAATGAGAAAAGAAGTAACTTGAAAAAAATCACACTTGTGATAATAATATAATTAGATTTATGATTACATATGATAGTCATTTAGCAGAAGTAAATACAATTATAATGAAAGACTGGCATATTCTGACTGTATCAGAAAATACATGGAAGTTTATATCTGCTAAACCTTCTTTTGGTGACAGAAGAACTCATAATCTAAAAATCTATTATGTCACAAAGAGATAGACACACATATGAATCTAAGGAATAATTCAAGGTCAGGAACATTTCCTTGTTATAAATGCATTTTTGTAAATATATCTTGAAATGGAATGATTTTAAACATCCTATATCTGGTAGAATTTTTTCAGTGAAAAATTATTTTGATTGTGATTCATAACACTTGGTATATTTAGTACAATGTCAAGCTTGCATTTGCTTCTGTATAGGTAAAACTGATCATAAGCTAAAAGAACACATTGGGAATAATTTATCTGATATTAGGAGAAGCATACAGACCAATACATTACGCTAACATATTCTAAAGAATGATTTAACACATTCTTTTAAGTTCATAGCATTAGAACTTATTGTTCCTGACAGCAGAGGTGGTGATATTAATTTAAGGACATACATTTCTGAATAAAATTTGATAAACTTGCTTTGTGCTGATAATTTTTCAGGTTTAAATGAAGATAATTCTTTGAAGCCAATCTTTAATGCTTGATTGATTGAGTATTTTTTAACCAATGGATGAACATTTTAAATGTCATGTGTTTCTGCTTGGATTATTTATGTAATCTGATTTTAGCAATCATTTTACACCTGATGAAGCTTCAAGCAAAGGCATTTTAGTTTGGCACACATTAAATTATGAATTTTCTTCTATTACTGATGACTTGAGTGTTCTATTTGTACATTTCATTCTTACTGTCTGCTGCTTTTCACCAGAATTTTACTTATAAATAATAATTCTGACCTCCAGCATGGGAGATGGGATTATAGAGCCAAATAATTACTGCATGACAGTTTCTTTTTGATGTGACAAGAAGGTGTTGATATTCTCTCCGAGCCTGGAGCTGTGTTAATATATTTCTGAACACCTGCTTGACCCTTACTAGATTAGTCATGTATAAACTAACAAATTAGTCATAACAATCACCAAATGCTATTCAGTCACAAGTCCAACATTCTATTACTATATCTGCTGATGTGTTTCACCAAATATTAAGTGATACAAATATTCCTGATTAAGGTTATATCAACTTACAGAAAACAAAGAAAAACTTATAAAAATACAAACCACAAACAAACAAAAATGTGATTTTGCAGTGGGATGAACTCTCTTCCACTGCCTGTGTTGGGGGTTCCAGCTTCACCTCCCTAACTTGTAAATGTTAATTCCATGGTTAGTGGAGGTAAGGAAAACCTGTACTCTGCAGCAGTTTAGGGTCTTCTTACACAATAGTGAATCCACTAAAACAAGTTTTAATCATAGACCAAAAAAATTCAGTAGAAATACATCCACCAATATGCAAACCTAAAATAAAATAAAACCAGCAACGGAAAAACCAAAAACAAACTGCAAAATATGCACTTTGACAAAAATACACCCAAAAATTATGGCATAACCAAAACTTAAAGACCAGACCTATCCAAAAACATTATAATGACATAAAGCAGATACCTGATAAAATAAACCTATGAGCAGCCCAGTAAATGTCACAAAAAAATAAGTGATGTTGCAAAAATACCAACTTGACCTAACAGTTTCAACCCTTTATTACATGACCCAGTATACCTTGGGGAAGTTTGGTACTGCATGCGGTATATTTCCTAAATGTGTCTAAAATTTGTAATATACCTCCACCCACTACATGCCACAGCTCAGTCCTCATTTTAATTTTTTTATACTTTCTTGTCTTTTAAAGATCAAAGTCTTAGCACATAAAGTAACTATTCTAGTTCTCTTATACTAATAGGTCACCTCCTAATCTTTCCTTCATCCAAGGATCTGATACACCTTTTCTGCCATAAATGAAAACTCCATCTTAAAACAAAAAGCATGAATTTTCACGGTATCTTCATATTGTATATGTTAGTAAAACATCAGAATGATTTCAAGATTTTCTTATTGCATTTCAATTTCTTAAAACATGAAATGGGAACTGCTATATAAGCATGGTTTCGTTTTTCATTCTCTTTATCTTCCCAAAATGAAATTTTGGTTTCTTAAACATGAAATGGGCTAGACATCATAAAATAGTTTCCCCATCATTTAGTTACACTGACAGTAACAGTGAGAGTGCTGTGAGTGACTAGCTTTTTAGCTGGCCTATGACAACAGAATCAGTACTTATTTTTAGCTGAATTGTTAGGTTCATAGGTTCATAGGTAAGTATTAGGCTATCTGCCTGAGAGCATCTATAAGCCTAGCCAGAATGTGTTGGCTTTTGCTGCCCCCTTAGATTAGTTCCCTGTGCCTCGGTCCAACAGAGTCATTAGTTCCCTGTGCCTCCGTCCAGCAGAGCCACTGCAATGATCCCTGGGGTAAACTTTCTGCTTCCCATCCACTCATCAATGTTGCTCTTGAAGAGTGTTAGTGAGGGGCTCTGCCTAATGTAGATAGGAATCCTGTTCCAAAGCTTGGGGAGTCTCTGGGACAGGAATCTATCCCTCCAGCACATTCTGTTTATCGTTGTGATGAGGTTTAGATCCCTAGAGCATGTGGCTCTTGGGGATTTGTTTTTTTAGGTGGAGCATGTCCATCAATTCTGGGTTGGACATGGCCTTGTATGTCAGGCAGAGATCCCCTCTGAGTAAGCAGTATGCAACCGAGTACAGCTGGAGTTTCTTCATTTGGGCTGCATAGGGCATATGTTTGAGGCCAGTAATCCTCTTGGTGAGGTACTTCTGTGGTCTTTCCAGCTGTTGCAGGTGTCTTGTAAGGTACATCTCAAATGGGGCATTGTACTCTATGATGGGTCTGATGAGTGATGAGTAGAGGGGCACAATAACCTCTTTTGTTCTAGAAGTGAACTCTTTTGTGATTAGCTGGGCCACATAGAAGGATTTTCTAACCACCTTGTCAATATGATTATCAAAGGAGAGATTACTATCTACTTGGGTCCCCAGATCCCTTATTACATTTTCTGTATTTAGGGGACTACCACGTATGTGGTAGTTCATGGGTACTTTGTTTTTTCCAAAGGGGATAACTATGCACTTTTTAGCATTTAGCTTGAGGCCATGATTTTGACACCAGGTTTTCATCTCAGTGAGACCCTTCCAGAGGATGTCTGTATCAGCTGGAGAGTCAATTATTGCCCCCAATTTGCAGTCGTCTGCGAACTTGGTCAGCCATAGTCCTCCTGTGCTTGCCTGTACCTCTGAAAAGTATATACCAAACAGAAGGGGTCCCATGACTGAGCCCTGGGGGACGCCACTTGTAACTGGTTTAGAGTTGGACCTAGAGCCTGCAACTCTCACCGTGTGGGTTCTATCCATGAGCCAACTGGCAACCCATCTCAAGACATAGGTGTTTAGGTTCAGGCTGGTGAGCTTGTCTATAATACCAGAATGGGGAATGGTATCAAAAGCCTTTGTGAGGTCTAGGTAGGCTGTGTGGGCCTCCTTTTCCTTGTCTAAAGCCTTGGTAACTGTCTCAAAGAAGTCCACCAGGTTTAGGAGGCATGATCTGCCTTTAATAAAGCCAAACTGAGTACGGTCCAATGTTTGAAGGTTCCCAATGTCTCTGTTAATTAATTCCATGATAATGCGCTCCATAGCCTTGCAGACCAGGCTAGACACACTTATAGGGCGATAGTTCCCGGGGTCCGTTGTGGCTCCACCTTTGTGGAGTGGGATAACTGTTGCTGTGTGCCACTCTATGAGTACGTAGCCTGTGGAGAGGCTGAGTTTGAACAGTGTGTGTAGGTGAAGAGTTAGTTAATTTTAGAGCTTGTGTAAGACACAGCCTGGGACACCATCTGGTCCCATTGAAGCTGTATTTTTGGGTTTGGATAGGGCTGTTTTAACACGTTTGTCAGTGATTGCCAGGGCACTACATTCTTCTGGTATGGTTATGGGCCCTTTAGGGGGTGAGCGGGGGGTGAAGTTTTCACTAAACCTGTCTGCCAGAATGTTGGCAATATCAGTCGGTTCAGTGTATTTTGTGCCATTCTGCAATAACTCAGAGCAGATCTGAGAGTTTCCACTTAGATTCTTGACATAGCTAAAGAACGCTTTGTGGTTATCTTTGGAGTCCTTGGCAATTTTTCTTACGAAGCTAGCCTTGGATGATTTTATGAGGGATCGTAGTTTCTTGCTGATACTAATCTGTCTTTCCTTCTTGGGATTTTACTTTTTTCTGCACTAGTTTCCTCCTCCTATTGTATAGCTTGTTTATGGTAGGGGTCCACCAGACTGGTTTCCTTTTCTTGGAGGAGTGAGTATTGGGTTTGCTTGGGATAGCATGATCCATGCATTCTTGCAGGTGCTCATAGAGTGCCTTTGTAAGGGATTCAGCAGCTTGGACAGCATTGTCCTTTAGCATGGGGGCTGTGAACCTTTCTACCTCGGTCTTAAGTAATGTGAAGTTTGCTTTTGAAATGTTTTTTCGTGGTGGTTTCCTTGATTGGGGGTAGAATGTGGATATCCAGAGTGATTAGTCTATGGTCTGATCTAACCAGTGAGGGTTTGACCTCCAGTGTAGAACCCGGTCGCCCATGTTGGTGATG
Source organism: Protopterus annectens (assembly GCF_019279795.1). Taxonomy (NCBI): domain Eukaryota; kingdom Metazoa; phylum Chordata; order Ceratodontiformes; family Protopteridae; genus Protopterus; species Protopterus annectens. Next base: position 1,570,856,192 of record NC_056743.1, read on the forward strand.
ACCAGGTCCAATATGTTGTCACCTCTGGAGGGGGTGTTGACCAGTTGATCCAGGGCATTCGAGTTTATAAATTCTTGGAAGCATTGGGTAGGGGAGTTAGTACTTGAGTAGTTCTCCCAGTTAATGTTTGGGTAATTGAAATCACCCAATATTAGGGCATTTGGTAAGACCTTCATATTTTCCAGTGTCTCCAAAAATGCAGAATGGAGGTCCTGGATCATCGTGGGTGATCTGTAGCAAGCTACAATTTGAATTGCAGTTTTGACCATTGTTAGTTACACATGGGTGATCTCTGAGGCATTTTGCTGTGCCACTTACCTGGAGGTGTGGGTATCCTTGATGAATATGGATACACCCCCACCTTTTGTGTTTTGGTCCAGGTTTTGGGGCCGAAAAGTATGGTATGAGTTATAGTCTGGTAGTGCCGGGATTCTCTCAGGAGCCTTAAACCAGGTTTCTGTTACTGCACAGATATCGATGTTCTCCATACCGAGGAGTGCCTCGAGTGCATGCATTTTGAGGTTTAGACTTCTGGTGTTGAGTAGCATTGCCTTCAGTTTTTGGTTACTTGTGCTATTTATGGTGGTGGGTTTGTCTTTTGAGCCTTGCCTAAAAAAAGCACTATGGGGTGGCAAAGGCCTTGGCCAGTATTCAAAAGCCTAAGGGTGACAGGTGCAAGCCATCTCTTTTTAAGCAACGTGGCTTATCAAGCATGTCATCCCAGGTGGACGGATACTGGATCCCCTTTGAATGACACCAGAAACTTAGCCAGTTGTTGAAATTGATAATTTTTTCTTTATACTGTGGCATCATTCTTGGTGAGGGCAGGATGCTGCTCAGGGTCAGGGTCATACCAGCCTGGGCTATGTGATCAGAGAGCTCTTCCATCTATCTTTTCATGTAGTCCAGAGAGGTACATCTCAGGTCATTCACACCAACATGGACAATGACAGAGTCATATCTGGACTTGTTCTGGAGTGACCTGAGTGCTTGTGTTATGTGGCAGATCATGGCACCCAACAGGCAGCCAACTGTAACCTTCTCCTTGTCCAGCCTTGTTAGTGGGACATCAGTGTGCCTGACTATAGAGTCGCCTATTACTAGTGTGCTGGGTATGTTATTTTGCCTTAAGAGCTGTGATTGTGGGGCACACTGATTATGGGAAGTATGTGTTTAATGGTTTGTGATGGGGTGTGGAAGTTGCTTGGGTGTCTGCTTTGGAGGTTTCTGTTGCTTTTGTAGACTTTTTATTTAGATCCTCCGAGTATGTTTTTGTATATTTATGTGTGTTATTTGCCGGTGTTGGTTTAGTAGGTCTGTGTGAGACTGGTGGTGTGCAAGTATTTTCCTTCTCCTCTTGACTGTCAGTTCCAGTCTTGGGTTAAGAGAGCTCTGCCTCCAGTTTGGCTGTATAATTGCATCTCTTGCATATATTAGTGTTTGGTGGTAGGAGGAGAGGGTTGTCTGTGTACATGAGGCAGTTGTAACATTGCCTCAAAATGCCCAGATTCACCAGTTGGACTGGAGAGTACATCTGAAGCTGCCCTTTGGACATGCCTGAATAGATAAAGTGAGCTGTTTTACTGATTAGCTAGTAGGGATGAATAGAGAGCCTTGTCCTTGTGGACAGTATAGGGGGTCTAGTGCTAGGGTTAATTAGTGCTTGCTCTGAGTTTTGAGCAAGTACTGGGTTGTTAAATTAATGGTTTGAGTGCTTAAGTTGAAAGTTTGTGTAGTTCCAAGGGAAAAATTAAATAGCAGACTTTGTGGAGCCAGGAAAAGTTTAACCCTAGCTAACCAGCACTGCCCACCATGCAAAACAACGCAAGTGCGGTTTTTATAGCAGGGAAATGAAAGAGCTAGAAATTAGCCCAAAATGGCAAATAAACTACTAACTTCTGGGCTACAGGAAACAATGCGCACAAATTTCAGAAAGAAAGAGATCAAATAAGCAGGCACAATAAGCCTTTAAACAGAAATTCCCAGCTCAGAAGGGTAGAATCTAGCCTCTCCTCCCACAAGAGTGCAGACTACAAAACTTCTTAATGTAAAATAACTGACCTGAAGCCAAAGTGCTTAAACAAAAAGGCTTAGAATAACAGTTACAGTTTAATCAGGCTACTATCAAACAGTAATAACTGCAGCAGAATAATACAACTGAGTACTTTTAAGAAGAAGCGCAAGCAAAATAAGGTAATAAAGTGGGAAAAAACACAATTACAGTAAAAGCAGATGAATAAAGTGCATTTTTTATATATATAACAATAGAAAACAAGCAAACTGATTTAAACAAATGACCCAATTAACCAGTAAAAAAACTCAAAACTAAGCCCTGTTCCAGCAGTCTTCAATCTGGCAAGTTCTAACCGCACACTTCTGCCACTAGGGTGCAGGGGAACCTTCTCCAAAAAAGATGGCCTAGATTAGCGCTCATGTTATACAAACAAAGCTAGATTCAGCAGGCCTGAATCTAGTCTATGCTACGGCAGACAAGGCGCACCAATATCAGAAAAACAGTTCAAATGAAAAGGCACAGTAAGCCTTTAACCAGAAATTCCCAGCTCAGAAGGGTAGAATCTAGCCTCTGCTCCCACAAGAGTGCAGACCACAAACCTTCTTAATGTAAAATAACTGGCCTGGAGCCCAAGTGCTTAAACCAGAACTAATACACTTTTAGAATAACAGACACTGAGCCTTCAATCAGCAATTCCCAACTTAGAAGGATGTAAGCTACCTGTCCTGCCACAACAGTGCAGACCCCAGACCTTCTTAATGTAAAACAACTGGTCTGAAGCCCAAGTGCAATAACCAAAAGACTTAGAATAACAGTTACAATTTAATCAGGCTACTACCAAGCCGTAATAAATGCAGCAGAATAAACACAATTGAGTACGTTTAAGAAGAGGCAAAAGCAAAATAAGGTAATAAAGTAGGAAGAAACACAAATACAGTAAAAGCAGATAAAGTGCAAATTGTTTTTTTTATATAACAATAGAAAACAAGCAAACTGATTTGAACAAATTACCCAATTAAGAACTGAGCCTTGTTCCAGCAGTCTTCAATCAGACAAGTTCAGGGCCGAAGTGGGTATGTCTACTCAAATGTTCTCTCTGTATTAGGCAGGATAAGCTAATGAGACTAGACTAGGATAGAGCAGATATAGGGCTGAACAGATGAGAATGCTAAGAGTGTCTGAAATCAAAATATGATCTCTCTGTACTCGGTTGAGTGAGAAAATGAGATGGGCCCAGGAGGAGTGTTCAAACACAAATTTACAGGAGGGGAGGTCAATTCCAAAGCCACCAAGATTAATACCACAACAAGAACAAGGAGGATGGGTGGGGAAACCTAACTGCAGACGGGGAGATACAGAGAGATAGAGTTTCCAATTTTCAGCAAACAAATAAATAGGCAGATAAATGCAGTATTGTTTTTAACACAATATTCAATTAAACAATAAACAGAAAAAATAAAATTCAGTACTATCTTATAACACTGCAAGTTTGTAATTAGCTTGTAATAAAGATGATGTAGGGTATACCAAACAGCTCCAGTATGCAACTATTCAGCAGAAATAATTTCAGAGATAAGGTACTAAGACTTTAATGCACAGAGAATCCCTCTAGGATAAGACTTCTACACCGAATAACAATGACGTGAGATGAAAAAACTAACTGCAGACAGGGAGAGACAGAGAGAGAGAGCTTCCAATTTTCAGTAAACAAATAAATAGGCATGATAAATGCAGTAATATTTTAACACAATATTCAATGAAACAATAAACAGAAAAAATAAAATTCAGTACTATCTTATAACACTGCAAGTTTGTACTTTTCTCAACTTGTGATAAAGTTGATTTAGGGTATACCAAACAGCTCCAGTATGCAACTATTCAGCAGAAATAATTTCAGAGATAAGAGACTAAGACTTTAAGGCACACAGAATCCCTCTAGGGTAACACCCCTCCACTGAAAAACAATGAAGTGAGATGAAAAAACTAACTGCAGATGGAGAGACAGAGAGAGAGAGAGAGCTTCTAATTTTCAGTAAACAAATAAATAGATAGATAAATGCAGTACTATTTTTAACACAATATGCAATGAAACAATAAACAGAAAAAATAAAATTCAGTACTATCTTACAATACTGCAAGTTTGTACTTATCTCAGGTTGTAATAAAGTTGATGTAGAGTATACCAAACAGCTCCAGTATGCAACTATTCAGCAGAAATAATTTCGGAGATAAGGGACTAAGACTTTAAGGCACAGAGTATCCCTCTAGCTAAGACTTCTACACCGAATAACAATGAAGTGAGATGAATAACTAACTGCAGACAGGGAGAGACAGAGAGAGAGAGATTCCAATTTTCAGTGAACAAATAAATAGGCAGATAAATGCAGTACTATTTTATAACATTATTCAATGAAATTAAAATCTGTACTTACTTTAAGCCAGTAAAAGCCTTTATTGGTCCATTTACAAAATTTGCAAAAGAGGTGCCAAAACAGACTTTGTGACGAAATCTGTAGTCCATAAGAAATGTCCAACCCCTCCCTCTCCTACATTCTTGAAAGTATGAAAGTTAACAGCATAGGGTAAAAAGGTCTAATTACCAGGCAGAACTCTTAAAATTACTTTAGTTTGCAAGGTGTGACAGTTGCCAGCTCTGTTCATTACTTCATATATGATCCAATGCTGTCACTCCAAAAATCTAGTAAGTTAAATGACAGTTGCCTTGTAGTTTTGCTACTATGCTTAATTTTATAGTTAAATAAAAGTGAGAGTATTGAACAGATTTTTTAGTGCTACAGTAAAATTCTTCAGAGTTCTTCATATAAAGATTCTTTCACAGTCTTCTGTAATAATCTTGATACACATTCTTAAATGCTTTAACCCTAAATACATCGAATCTCCATAGTTTCTTAATCTCTATTGTCAGCATGACCTCCACAAAAATTTCTTAATCTGTTTTCTGGAAAAGATAGTCTTTATCACATTCAAACTTCAAGCATATACAAAATATAATAACCTATTGTAACCTAAAAACAATATTTAATTCAGAAAAAAGTATCTATTCAATTAATATTATTGTTAAAGCACTTACTATACACTACACACAAGACATACACACACTGTCACATACATACATTTTATAAATATATATCTACATACAGATGTAGATATAGATATAGATATACCTATCTCTGTATATCTATTGATTTATCTATCTATCTATCTATCTATCTATCTATCTATCTATCTATCTATCTGTCTAATTATATATAGCTATATCACAAGACACATAACTCTCCTAAACAGTGTGCCACTCAACCAAAGCCCCTAAGGCAAAACAGCATGCCCAACACACTAGTCATAGGTGACTCGATAGTGAGACACACTGATGTTCCACTCACTAGGTTGAATAAGGAGAAAGTAACAGTCAGCTGCCTGTCACGTGCCAGGATCCACCACATAACACATGCACTCAGGTCCCTCAACAACAGGTACAAATATGACTCTGTCATTGTCCATGTGGGTGTGAATGACCTGAGACATACCTCCCTGGACTACATGAAAAGAGACATGGAGGAGCTCTCAGATTATGTAGCCCAGGAGGGTATGATCCTAGCCCTGACCAGCATCCTACCATCACCCAGAATGATACTACAGTACATGCAGAAAATGATTGATTTCAACAATTGGCTAAGTTTCTGGTGTCATTCTAAGGGGATCCAGTATCTGTCTGCCTGGGATGCCATGATTGACAGACCTTGACGCTTTGCCAGAGATGGCCTGAATCTGTCACCCCTGGGCTTCCAGATACTGGTCAAGGCTCTTGCCATTCCTATAGTGCCTTTTTAGGTAGTGTTCCAAAGACCAAATTACCACCATAACAGCTACAAACAAATGCAATCTGAGGGTCATGCTGCTCAGTGCTAGATGTCTAAATCTCAAAATTCACTCACTCGAAGTACTCCTTAAAATGGAGAACATCGACATTTGTGCTGTACCATAGACCTGGTTCAAAGCAGCAGAAAGCACCCCTGCACTACCAGGCTATAACTCATTCCACACCGTTCGGCCCCAGAACTTGGACCAAAGCTCCAAAGGTGGTGGTGTTTGCATATTCATAAAGGATGCACACACCTCCAGACTGGTAGCCCAACATGACACATCAGAGATACTTCAGGTGCAGCTAACATTGGGTAAGACAGTAATTCAGGTTGTAGCCTGCTATGGGTCCCCAACCATGTCCCAAGACTCACACTCCACATTCCTAAGCACCCTGGAGAATATTAGGGTCCAACCTAAAACTCTCATAGTGGGCGACTTCAACTACCCCTCCATTAACTGGGAAAACTACTCATGTACCAGTACATTTGCCCAACATTTTCTGGAATTCATTAATTCCAATGCCCTGGACCAACTCATTCTTACCCCTACTAGAGGTAGCAATATCCTTGACCTGGTCATTACTGACATGGGCGACCATTGCTCTACTCTCCTCCCTGTTTAGATCTGACTACAAACTAATCACCTTTGAAATCCACATCCCTCTCACCACCCCCCTGCAAAGGTAACCACCATGAAAAACTTCTCCAAAGCTAACTTTGGGCTCCTAAAAACAGAGGTGGCTAACTTCACAGCACCCATGCAAATGGAGAATAGTTGCATGACTGCCGAATCATATACCAATGCACTGTACGAACAAGTACACAAATGCATGGATCTTGCCATACCCAATAAAACCAAGATGCCCTCCTCCAAAAAAAGGAAGCCAATCTGGTGGTCCCCTGCCATAACCAAACTCTACAACAGAAAGAGGAAACCGATGCAGAATAAGATGAAGTCCCAAGACTGGAAAAACTCCCTTATCAGCCTCAACAAAAAGTTGAGCTCCCTCATCAAATCCTAAAGCTAGCTATGAAAACAGAATTGCAGCAGATAGTAAAGACAACCACAAGGCCTTCTATGGTTATGTAAAGAATCTCCATAGCAATATCCAGATTTGCTCTGAGCTACCACGCAATGGTACCTCCTATACTGAGCCAACAGATATTGCCAATAAACTGGCCGACAGATTCAGTGCCAACTTTACACCCAAGGACCAATCACAATACCAGTAGATTGCCAGGCACCCAGTTTTACTGTTGCACAGGTTAAAACAACACTGTCCAAGGCCAAGAATACAGCTTCTATGGGACCAGATAATATCCCTGGCTCTGTTCCACATGAACTACAGAGTGAACTGGCACCTCACCTGTGTGCCCTGTTCAATCACAGCCTCACCTCAGGCTTTGTCCCTACTGAATGGCGCACTGCTACAGTCATCCCTCTCCACAAAGGAGAAGTGACTACAGACCTTGGGAACTATTGCCCCATTAGCCTGACGAGTCTGATATGCAAAGCTATGGAACACATCATTATAGACTTAATAAGCAAGGATATAGAGAATCTCCAAACTCTGGATCCCACACAATTTGGTTTTGTGAAGGGTAGATCATGCCTGCTCAACCTGGTCGACTGCTTTGAGTCAGTCACCAGAGCTGTGGATGAAGGGAAGGTGGTTCATACAGCCTACCTTGATCTGGCCAAGGCCTTTGATACCATTCACCATTCAGGAATCATAATAAAATTCACTAAGCTAGGCATCAACCCCTATATCACTAGGTGGGTTGCAAACTGGCTCACAGATAGAACCCACAGTGTGAAAGTAGCTGACTCCAAGTCAGACTGCCGACCAGTCATGAGTGGAGTCCCACAGGTTTTGGTCCTGGGTCCTCTCCTGTTTGGTATCTACTTCTCTGTAGTCCAGGCAAACATGAAGGGACTCTGGCTGACAAAGTTTGCAGACGATTGCAAGTTGGGAGCTATTATTAACTATGACATCAGTGGTTTTCCAAATATTCTTCTAACCAGGAGTGTTCAAATGAACAAGAGAAGGAGGTCGCAGGAACCAGCTCCAATACGAACACTAAATCAGGTGATTTGTTAAGGCCTGAAACAGTTTTAGACTTTAACACTATTTTAGTTAGGAATTATGACTTTAATAACAAAACTTTTCCAAGTCATACGGAAAATAAATTTCCTACTTATAAAGCTAATTTGGATAAATTAATTTTTCTTTTGGACAAATACAAAGGAATTGACTGTGATAACACTTATTTAAATGAGTGTTTAAAGCATAACATTGTACCAAAAGGTCTACAAATTTGCAAATACCCCAATAGAGTTAAAGAAGGTTTAGGTCTCCATTCTGAACTAATTAAAATATTTGATAGATGTGGTTTAGAGATTATTAATGCTATTATAGATGAAAATGAAAGGGAGAAAGTGCTTTTATTGAAAGAAATGAAAATGACTAATGATTGTATTTTAAATGATCTTTTATTTACAGTGGAAATTGAGAAGGCCAAGTATCATGACATTTTTGTACAAGTTGATAAGAAATGTGTCAATAATGTAGAAAGGAAAGAAGGAAAATTAGAAAGGGACATTAGGGAATATAAGGAGGGTGTAGCATATCCCAAACCCAGACCCTTTCATAGTTTCTGGGAACTGGAATCAAGGGGAGAGGAAAATATGGCTGGTTCAGATGTACCTTTTCCAGGGGCAGATTTTGAGGCTAGACAGATTATACATGACAGGGACATCCCTTTAGAATATCCACCATTGCGGAGATCAAACAGGATAAGGAACAAGGAACAAGTTTATTACAACTACTGCACTCACAGGGGGAACCAAGGGAAGAAAGCATGGAAATGATTACCCAAAACCATGACACTATTTTAAAAAATGACAACATTTTCACTTTTAAAAATTATAAGATATTCGGTTATAGTGGTTTAGAAATTAATGTTGAGCACTTCAATTCATTTTCAAAAGGTTTTAAATTTATTCCTTTAAGGAAAGCAAATATTTCTAGAGCCATAGTTGATTTGAAACTTTTTATTAGGAAAAAGAATTTGGCTTTGTTATTTTGCAATGAACCAATGGACAGGCAATTACACACACCTCTGAGGAAGAAAAGCATCTTCAACCCACCACTCCACCCTCAACTTAAAAATCTGGAGAATATTATGGAAAGGGAACTCAGGAAAGAAGTTAACAATCATAGAGTTTATCCTAATCTTTCAAAAGAAGAAAAAAATCTGCTAGATTCCCTTAAAGGTGATAAAACTGTGTGAATTATACAACCAGATAAGGGGGTGGTACGGTTCTGATGTACAGTATCGTGTATGAATCTAACATGAAAGAATTGTTGAGTGATACTAACAAATATTCAAGGGCTTCTATCAATGAGGCAAATATTGCCAATTCAAGAATTTATGTAATGCTTAATCACCTGTTATTGGAGGGTTCAATTAATCTAGATACTTTTAATTTTTTAACCAAGAACCTTAGGGTTTCCTCAGTATTTGTGATTCCAAAGGTCCATAAGGACCATTTGGACCAAACTCTTTGATTAATAGTGTCATCAGAAGGCTCTATTACAGCACCTTTAGCAAAATGTATGGATGTCAAATTAAAACAACTAGCCCTAAAAGGCCCAGCCATGCTTAAGGATTCTTGGGATTTTCTTAGACAAGTAAAACCTAGTCTTTATAGAGAGGACATGTTATTTGCCACCCTAGATATAGTGGGCCTTTTTGGTTCCATTCCTCACGATACAGGCTTACAATGGTAGGAGGATTCTATGAGAAAAAATAGTCACCTCAACCATAATGATTTTATTAATTGCCTGTTATTAATGGAAATAATACTTAAGAATAATTACATGTATTATGTAGGTGAGTTTTACAAGCAGAACAAAGGGGTGGCAATGGGGGCAAAATGTGCGCCAACCTATGCTAACATTATTTTGACATGATGGGAGACCAAATTTGTCTTAAATAGTGAATTTAGTAGTTGCTGGTCCTTATACAAGTGGTTTTTGGATGATATCTGCATTTTTTGGACAGACAGCAAGGATAGATTCCAAGTATTTTTGACCTATTTAAGGAGTACTACTAATTTTTTGGATTTTACTTACAATATTGACTACCAGGAATTAATTTCTTGGATGTTTCTCTTTCTAAGAGAAATGGTAATTTTTCTTCTAAGGTACACAGAAAAGTACCTTTTCAAATTCCTACCTTCATTATGCTAGTGGACACCCATTTTTGCAAAAAGGTCAATTGCTTAGGATTAGTCGTATGACATCACTTTATAAGGATTTTAAGAAAGAATGTAGTTTTGTTGGTGACATGTTTAAGGAATGGGGATATCCCGATGCTTTAATTCAAGAAGTCTCCTTAGAAGTTTTTGAAGGTAGAAAGAACAGATTTTCCCCAATACTTGGAAAGAACCAACCTATGCTCATTCCCTCATAGCCCATTAATAACACAGATTTTACCATGGATTGGGACAATGCCTATACCATGGATTTCACAGGTGATAATGGGATTATTAGGTGTGTTATTAATAAGGAATGGAAAAGATTTAAGGAATTTTCAGACCTGAACATTTTATTTAAACAACCTTTAAAATTTACATATAGGAAGGATAGAAATAAAGAATTTATTTGAGTCTGGGTGTGGGCAAGGTTCACAAGGTAATTATAAGGAGGTAGGCACTTTCAAATGTGGTTCATGTTCCCAATGCCCCTACATATACAATGGATCTTTTATAGAAATTGTTAGCAGGGACCGAAATATTAAGAGTAATTGTTTTTCAAATTGCAATACCAGTGGTTTGGTTTACTTGTCCCAATGTAAGCAATGTAATTTATTCTACATAGGTAAGACGGAAAGAAAATTAAAGATGAGAATTTATGAGCATATTTATGAAATTAGGAAAGGAAATATAAACAATGCTCTGTTCAGTCACAAAGAAGTGTATCCACAAGCATCATTTTTATTTTTTGTATTAGAAGTGGTGCCTAAAGAAATTAGAGGGGGCATGTGGGAGGCCAAACTCGAATATTGAGAGCTTTATTGGCTGATTGTGCTGGATGCCATGAGAACTCCAGGCCTCAATGACATGCTCTCCATTCTTCCAGTTTTTAAATTAAGGGCGGCCAAACTTTAATTTGCCACATGGTGATTCAGATGTTAGTAGAAAAACTTTTTAAATGATTGTATTTTTTAATTATTTGTTTATTTTTCAATTTAATTGTTTTAAATTGATTAAGTTGATACATGTTTAACACACAAAATGCAACTTTATTACAGCTCATTTTTTTTTACATGTATATTATTTATTATCTTTAGATACAAGGGATTTTTTATACATATGTGATTTGCCATATGGCCATTAGATGGTAGCAACATATTCACTAATTCACTGTTATTCATGCAATCATTTATTTTTCATTCAAATGTTTTAAAATGCTTTAAATATTCATTATAAATCAAGTATATAAATTGTGGTTTTATTATAACAATTTTAAAGTTAGTACTTACATTATTTATTTATTTATATACAGTCATTATATAGGATTGATTAACTTTGAATATTTAATGTTTTTTTAAATCCTGTTCATGTATTTTGATTGGTTTTATATTAATTACTTTTATATAGAGATTGGTCCTAGATTCTCAGCCACACATAAAAGTTTGCACTGTTTAGCTTGGGGTATTTGCATCTGATGAAGTTTGTACGAAAACGTACTATTACTCGTCATAGCATTTATGTGTTGATGTGTTTTGATGTCTTCTACCTATGTGTTATAAATTTTAACATTGGTTGGCATGGTTTAATAAACTGTACATCCATATTTCAGACTCGGACACTCATTTGGATCTCATTGCCGAACTTTGATTGTGTTCCTGGTATTATTGTTCACTTTCATCTCCGTTTTGGTTTACTTAGCTATTATTAACTCCCAAAGTGATGTTGACATCCTATAGAAAGGCCTCACTGAGACCAATGACTGGTGTCAGAATCATGGCCTTAAACTCAATGCCAAAAAATGTGTCGTCATCCCCTTTGGGAAAAACCTGGCTCCCATGAATTACCACATTGATGGTAGTCCACCAAACACAGAAGGCGTTATAAGAGATCTGAGAACACAGGTTGACAGCAACCTCTCTTTTGACCACCACATTGCCACTGTGGTCAGAAAGTCCTTCTATGTGGCACATCTCATTACTAAGGGTTTTGCATCCAGGATGAAAGAGGTCATTGTCTTCCTCTACTCTTCCCTCATTAGGCCAATCATTGAGTACAATGCCCCATTTGACATGTACCTCACTAGACACCTGCAACAACTGGAGAGGCTGCAAAAGTACCTCACAAAGAGGATCCTAGGCCTTAAACACTTGTCCTACGTGGACAGACTCAAAAAATTCCAACTATTCTCTGTCTCATATCACCTACTTAGAGGAGATCTTTGCTTGACTTACAAAGCCATGTCTGATCCAACTCTGTTAGAAATGCTACATCTAAAGAAATCCCAATCCCTCCACACCACACACTCCAGAGACCTCAACCTCATTACCACAATCAACAGAACATGCTGGAGGGACAAGTTCATAACCCAGAGACTGCCCATGCTATGGACTAGACTTCCCATACATGTCAAACAGAGGACCTCACTGGCCCTCTTCAAGAAAAATCTTGACGGGTGGATGGGAAATAGAAAATTCACCCCAGGGATCACTCCAGTGGCTCTACTCGACAGAGGTACTGGGAACTAAGGTCGGGTGCAGAGTAATCCTATGGGCTAGGCTTGTAAAGGCTCCAGGGCCATTAGCCTAGTATACACCTATGAACCTATAAATATATATATACATATTTATATATATAGATATATATATATATATATATATATATATATATATATATATATATATAAACACAATACCATAATAATAGAACATGATAATATTACCAGCATTCCTTGCAAGTACTACTAACAGATGGGTGAATAACTGATAGGCAGATAAGATTTAGGATAGATGAGAGTTTTTACAGGTGTCAGAACTTAGTTGGGGATAGATGATCATTTAAGCTCTCACCTATTAATCAGGTAATTGGCAAAAAGCTGCTACCTATACACCTACTTGTCATAGTCAAAAAGGCAGACATTATGGAAGCTAATGCACTCATAGAGTACACTATAGAGACATCTGGAGAGCACAGAAGGACAGAAGGGTTTACTACTGTCAGTTGTGTACCTAGAGAGAAAGAGAGAGAGAGCGAGAAAGAGAGAGAGAGAGAGAGAGAGAGAGAGAGAGAGAGGATGAGGCATTAGAAATACCTTTTCTGCTTCAGTGGTGATGAGAAGGAAAACCTTTCAGTTCCTTAGCATAAGCTGTTATTCCCAAGATACCTCATCTAGGTTGTTGCTCTGCGCTGGAGTCAGTCTGTTAAAAACATTTGTTTTGTCTGAACTCACATCAGCAACAAGATACGTTCTATTTGGTTGCTTTCTTGTTTAATTTTTCGGTGTTGCTTGCTTATCTGAAACAATGGTAGTAGCTTTGATCTTAATTTATTAATTATTGTGCTTAAAGACTGTCCAGCAAATGTCTTGCCATTACCTGCATGTTGAGTTTTACTTAAAGATTACACTAGGCACAACCTCAAGTTGCGTTGTTACACTTTAGATTTTTATTTGATAACTATTACTTTACCTAGAATTTCCACTCATTAATGCAGAGATCTGCTGAGAGAAAGTATGGCTTATTTATATTTTCCAGTCGGGTTATAATATCTGGTGGGAGGAAACCACATCAGGAAGTGTCTGAGTCTTTCACATTTATAAAAATGTTTGCTTCTGTCTTGAGTGAAACAGGAAGAGAAAACACATTTTCTTACCTGCTCCTATTGATGCAAAGAAGGAGATATGCAAACAATTTTGGTATTTGTTTCTATGCCTTAAAGAAAGAAATAGAACAAATTTGTTTGTTATTGTATATATTTCTGTAAATTAAGAGGGAAAGCAATTTTGTTATGTGTTGTTGCTGCTTCAACAATGGGGAGAGAAAACTATTCTGCAACTGTGAATTGTTGGTACCATTACCAAAAGAGAAAGTACTGTTGATAATTAAACCAGGCAATAGAACTATGATTAGTGACAATATGACCATACTGCAATGACTCTTGGTTAGCTCATCAAGCTAGGAGAACAGAAACAAACTTTTGACTTCTGTTTTGTATTTTGAAACATTTTTATTTTGTTTTTAGTTAGTCACAAAATGGTGCAATTTAAAAAAGTTTGTGTTGTGTATCATCCGTTATTATTCATGCTGACATTATTTTATTTTATTGCTATACATTTTAACCTCTAAATCTGATTAAGCATTAACTGAATCCAATTTCTTACAATACAAACACATTTATTTCCTTTTTTTGAACAAATCAATATAAATAACAGTTCAAACATCTAACCATGAACAAAGAAGAACCAACTGTTTATTTATTGATTGTCAAATATATATGCCTGATTTATTTTCTAAAAATAATATACATTTACTCAGTGCTCTATTATTTTAAAGGGTAATCAATCATTGACATATTAAATTGAATTTTACTCCAGCCTTTTTACTCAAAACAGTTGACTCAATATCAGACAACCTTAAAGGATTTCACAGTTGATATATGGGTGCCTACTAAATCATAATTCCCCTACCCATAGTACATTTTCCCACAAACGTGTCTTAGAAATGTGATTTTATATATGTTGTCCAGTTTATCCAGAATTTGAAACATATCAACTGTGGTTGGAATTGCCTTCCATTTCCTCCATATCTACTTTTGATTTATAATCTTTTTTTTGCAGGCAATAGCAATAAAACTAGCATTGCCTCTTCTAAGTGCATTGCTTGTTATTTCAACAATATTAGTGCATTTGCAGGTATCCTTCTCTTTTTCTTGTCTTGCAATACCTTGATACTACAGTTTATAGCTCTTCCTTAAAAATAAAGTTGTAAAAGACCAGAAAATATGATCCTATGACACTAGCACCCTTTCTGTACATCTCCAGTTGTGGGAGTCTACATTCATATAGAAATATTTATATAAGCACTTCCAAGCCAATACTCTAAACATTTGTGACTTTGTGACATATCTTTGTAAAGACAAACCCATTCTCATACAGATGCATATAAATCTGCTGTGGCATAACCTGTGTTAGATATTCTACTCTAAATCCTTTACTTTGTAGGTATTCCATAACTTCAGCTTCTATTTGTTTGACTTCTTTACTAATCTTCTGTTCTATGTTACCCCTTTGTGATCTTTTTTTTTATGTTGAGAAATTTTTCATTTATGGGTGCCTTTGCCTGTATTTTTCTCCAACTATATTCAAATATCTTTGGAGCTGCTTTTTGTATTGATTAGTTTGGCTTTCTTTTTTGCATAAATATTGTATGATATTACATTTCTTTTTTCTAGTGTCCGTGTTTCTTTTTTATACCTTACAAAAATCTCTAGGTTTTGTTCTTTATATTTTCTCATTTCCTCTGTCACTTTTTTCCAAGTGGTCCAAAGTTACTTTGTTTATATAATGCTTTTCATAGATCTGTTGTATCACTGAACACCCATTTATTTGCATTTGAAACTTTAGACAGTTTTTCTTGTGCAAGTATTTTTCTTTTCTCTGATTTTTCTCTTAACCTTTTTAAATATCTTCTGTCTGGAAATCCTGGGCCTCTTGCTTAATAGCTATATAATATTTTTACATTATCCTTATCCTCAATAGTTCACTCTCTCATCTTTATGGCTCTTTTTTGGCCTATCACTTTTTGTGTGTTTTGTCTCATTCTACAATGAGCCTGGCCTAACCCCATTGTAGGAATGCTTCTGTGTTTATCTCCTATTTGGATACCCATATGTCTTACTAATAGAACTCTTGAAAATATTTCTCAATCAAATGCTTGAATTGTCTTATAGTCTGCTTGTCATAGGTACCCATAATATACATTATATATATATATATATATATATATATATATATATATATATATATATATATATATATATATATATATATATATATATATATATATATATATAAGACTGAGAAGCAACAAACTTTATTCCTACCTCTCTTGTTTATGCCTTATCAGCCTTATATGCTGAGATTTACCAAGTTTGCCTGACATCTGAAATAGCAATTTATCATCTTTTTCAGGATCAGTCATATACAGCAAGACTTCCACAAATAATGAACTTTTAACTTTCTCACTCTTTATTCTGTAGCTCTTTAATCTGTATTTTAGGATCCTGCCAGTATGGAGGCCAACGGCTTGAGATATAAAGCAAACAAGTGAGAATATCCATCCTTGTTGATTGTACCTCTTGACATTATAAATAGCAGTAACATTAATAGAATGAAATTAAGTCTAGCCTTCAGAGCCATATATGTAGTCTTTAATAAATCAACAAATTCCACTGACTGCCAAACCAAATTCCAGGAAAACCTTTGACAGATAATGCCATTCAACTCTATAAAAGGTCTTTACTGCATCAAAATTCACTATGATTATTAGTTTCTACTGCTGCTGAGCATATTTCATCAATAATCCACTCTTCAGTACATTATCAAAAGTCTGTTTTCTGTAACAAATCCTCCAAGTTATTATCAGCTAAATGCAGTATATATATATATATATATATATATATATAAAAAAAAAAATATATATATATATATATATATATATATATATATATATATATATATATATATTTCTATCCTTTTCACTGTATTGCATTGAACAACTTGGAATCATGATTGAACAGTGATATAAATCTGTTAGAAGATGACAAATTGAAATTGTTTTCTTTATTTGGTAACACAATTACTGTATAACTACTTTTTCTTTCCAAGACAAAGGAATGTCTTTAGTTTCTGCTATTTTCTAATAGAACATTAAAATGTGAAAAACATTTATGAATTTGCCCCATGTTATAGATGGCATAAAACTCTGTTTATATACCATTCCTATATGGTGTTTTAGCTCTGATCAGATCTTTAAGAACCTCACTCATATCTTCTTGTGCAGTTATATATCATCCCTATATGGTGTTTTACCTCTGATCAGATCTTTAAGAACCTCACTCATATCTTCTTGTGCAGTTATATACCATCCCTATATGGTGTTTTACCTCTGATCAGATCTTTAAGAACCTCACTCATATATTCTTGTGCAGTTATATACCATCCCTGTATGGTGTTTTACCTCTGATCAGATCTTTAAGAACCTTACTTATATCTTCTTGTGCAGTTATATACCATCCATATATAGTGTTTTACCTCTGATCAGATCTTTAAGAACCTCACTCATATCTTCTTGTGCAGTTATATATCATCCCTATATGGTGTTCTACCTCTGATCAGATCTTTAAGAATCTCACTCATATCTTCTTGTGCAGTTATATACCATCCCTATATGGTGTTTTACCTCTGATCAGATCTTTAAGAACCTCACTCATATCTTCTTGTGCAAAGACAACTTTAGACAAGGAAGAGCAATTTAATCTCCTCATACTCATTTTAACCCCATTGTATTTGTGTGTGATATAAGTACTTCTAATATTATTAGAAGTGTAGTAACCTTACTGAGTGCTAAAATTAAATCCTTCATAATAATGATAATAATACAAATAATTATTTGCTGCCTTAGCTTTACTGTCAATGTTTTATGATAAGGTGAACTATATAAAGAGTTATCTTCACTGTTTTATATATAACATTGAGATTTTTTATTCAATATCCACTCATCCTCTTGATTTATTCTTTCCATCTCCACCTGAGCTTTTTGATCCCCTTCATAATATTTAGTTTACAGCTCCTTCAGCTAGTCCCTTCTGATTTTCAGATCTAAACTAGTTTCATTTGCCAACTGGTTAGTAATGTTTCTTGTTTCAATGTTTAATATTTCCTTGAATTGATCCCACTCAGCCATGTGAAACTGTCTATTATGTCTCACTGTAGTCAAATTATAATTTAGCAGATCTTACCCTTCAACAAAATCATTCTGTTTAAAATAGCATGGGAAGGACCAACAGTGTCATGCCAAACAAGAAAGAATTAACGTATGCAAATGTCATTTCAAAGTTGCATAATCTGAAATCACTGCTGAATTGAATTTAATGTGAGTAACTATATAAACATGTTTATTAGTTGTAATATGACTTAAACCTGTATATACTAGATTAATATGTGTATATTGCAGATTCAAATATAATACTGGAAATCAATGTTAGCCCCATTACTATATTCCAATATATCCCCCTATATGTGGTATGTTATAAATATCTGCCTTACGTCTAACCTCAGCAGCACTGGTATTGCTATTTCAGTTTCCCCCATATACTATAAAACTTTCCTTTAAAGCAATTGTCTCTCTCATTATAATCCTGAATTCTTACTGTGTTTTATTCCTGAAAGTAAATAAACACTGAATATTGTAACACACTATGTTTCTATGTACCATTTTTTCCAAATAACAACCATTAACATCTAATAAGATGCCATCTGGTACCGGGGGCATTTCTGAGAAATCAGCTTCACAATTCCCCTTCTCTGTGCTCCTACAAATGAAGATAATGCACCCTAAGACAAATAGCTCCTTTTCAGAATATTGTGTTCTTGATCGTTGTTGTGTATCTCTTGTAAGGTAAATACTCAAAGCTCAGATTTCCTAAGATTACTAAATAGTATGTACTTTTTGACTAGACTAGTTAACCAATTATCATTCCATGTCATAATATGTCACTTTTTAAGAATGTATCTCTTCTTGTCACAATTTGAGTATCTGCCCTATAAAATATCCTCCCCAGGATTCAATAAACTCTGTGTAGGTTTTGTGCAAAGCCTACATGGAGTGTTTTCGCATACAAGATGTTGCTCATCACACAGCATCCCTCCATGCATATTAGTGTGCGTAATCAAGGTTTTACGGCTTGCACCATTGTTTCTGGCTGCAAAACCTCTAATATGAATGCTGATCATACCTCTCAACCTTTTAGTGCAAGAAATCTGGACAAAGACTAAAATAATGGTGGGACAAAGGCCCAAAAATAGGGATAGATATTAAATATTGCTCTTACAAACTTAGAAAATAGCTAGAATAATAGGATTTGTGTTAGTGTGCATTTTCTGAGGGATATGAAGTACAGAACTCAAATGTATGTTATTATTTATTGACTTCAATCTTCAATAAATTTCTAGAAAACCACAAATTTTACAAGGAACAACCCAAAAATATGAGGCAAAGATCTGGACAGTCTGCAAAAATCTGGACAGTTGAGAGATATAAATCAGATAACATTTCCGTGAAAATTTGCTGGCCGCAAAAGCAGATTGTATGACAGCATGGCAATTGCTTTTCCCTTTCTTAAGTTTTCTTTATTAAAATCTGTTTGGGGCATTGCCGTAGATTGTTTTTCCTCATTTCAACTATTTATCCATTTTTTTGGGGGGGAGGCAGTGATTGTGGGATGTGCCGCTTAGCACAAATGTGTTTGGCCATGCTCATTTGGTTTGTGCAAAGTGTGGCAGTGCACAAGCCACAAACATAAACCGGATGCATTCAATTAATACTATTGGTCATTGCGCAAACATGGTAAGTGGGGTTGCGCTGCGATTACAGCGAACATTACAATTAATAATAAGATTGTGAATGTCATGTGGCAGCAGATTTTATTTGTAGGTCTGGAATGCAGATGGTCCTGGGTTCTTGTATAGGGAATGCAAACTTTGTTTTACTGTTTTGACATTGCAGATTATAGCAATGAAGTGCAACATACACAATTGTGTTTTTCAACCTTCTTGTGGCAACAGCTGTAAGTGCAAGACTATCATACACATGGTCCAGGATTTGAATACAGAATATTCCATACACTTTTAATGTTCTTCCACTTCACATTATAGTCACTCTCACTTATAACACTTGCCATAGTGTAGGTGATAATATTTATATGTGTGAGGGCTGAGACACTAATATTGTGTCAGTTATTTATTTATCTATTTAGTGTCCATTTATTATCAAAATTATGACTGTGGATATACGGTTGTAAAGTATGAAGGAAAATGTAAGTCTATTAGAAAGTATGAGTATGTGCAAAATGCATGAACCTGAAATGTACTGTACATAGAGATGTGACAGTCTGCACATAGTGGAACATTATTGAGGAAAGAGACTGTCTGAAAGTAGTAAACATATGGAAATGCCTTTGATTTTCATTTCCTGCCTAGAGATGTAATGACATCATGTAATTTTAGAGCTTTGAGGAATGCCCCTATTGGTTAACCATGCTTCCAGTGTTCTTATTTGGTCAGTGTTTCTTTTCTAATGAGTCAGCATTTAATAGTCTATATAAGCTACAGTTTTTGTTTGTTCTGGGAGTCATCCTGATATTTCTAAGAGGCTCCTGCACATGTGTAATAAAGTTACTGAACGAGAGGAAGTCTTTTGTCTTTTATTCTACAAATTGGTGCCATTTACTCTGATCTGATCTGGCAGTGCTGCAGTCACTCAGGGCTAGTTTATGGGCCCATGACAAGATTTTGTCTTTTCTTACAGTAAAACGAATACTGAGTGCCTAGAATATAGTTTCATACACTTTCCTCTCTTTCAGTTCAAAAGTAAGTGGCATGAATTTATTTTGAGTATGTGCCTGATATGTGATTGAGGGATTAATCAAAAAGTTCTGGCGACATAGGTATGCACATGTGAGTGTGGGATATTACACCGTTAATCGTTGTTTTCTTTCTGTATTGAAAAGAATAAATAAAAGTGATCATTATAGATCATGGGAGTGAGTGTGGGAAGTTTAAAGGAGCTAGAAAAAGGAACACCTGCAGGTTATATGTATATTTGTGTGTCCCGGGACAGTTGTTTGTATTTGTCTCAGTGGGTCTCCCCTCACAAAAGATGATGGTAAACTCACTTTCTCCGAGCACGGATCCTTTAATAGAGATATTTTGTCAAATTTACAAACTAAATTAAAAAAGAAAAGAAGGAGGGTTCTGGGGATGTGCTGAGCAACGTTCAATGGGTGGATGGCAGAGGCAAAGGATAATGAGAAGTATTCCATTGTTTCTAGCTTAAAGAATAATCAAGAAAGGCTTAAATGCCAATTAAGGGACTTAGCCTATACGGCAAAAAAGTTAGATGTTGTTAATGGTAAAACTTTGCAAGAACCACCTATTAAAGGCTTTTATCCAGTGGCAGAATTATCTAAGTTACAAATCACTGAATCCTCCGAGGATGATAATGTATACTTTCCTCCTCCTCCCCCTGTCCCACCAGCTTATGTACAGGACGGACCCCCACCTGCTGTTCTCAAACAATTGCCTGACCTGCCAGAGCAATGGGTCATGCTGTCACAGCAGAGGCAGGTAGTTCAGCAGGAACGTTGAGACCCTGAACTGCAACAGCATAGCCCAGACTCTACGTCACAATCACATGGGGCTTCTGGGGGGGCATAATATGATTTGAGACAGAAAATAAAGGAAAAGAAAGATAGAGGAGAAAAAACTACTCACCACATGTACTTTAGGTCTAAGTCCAGATACCGAAAGGGTGGAGGATGTCATCATGCCTACCGCCAAGGCCCTTCTGGCCAGTATCCAATAGTCATTGATAGCGAGGACAGTTACTATGGCCCTAACAAATTTGGGTACCTGTCAAATTTTTGAACGCTCAAAATTTTGAATGTTACATGGTCGAGACCAAACGTCCGAAAATTTGAGTGCTCGAAGATAGACTTTCAATGGCACCGTGCAGTGCAGAAAGGGAGAATTTCCCTTTTCTGCACTGAAGTGTGGTCTCGGAGTTGGTATATTTAAGTAGGGGGTTGTGGGGGGTGCAGGGGGACTTGCCCCCCTGCCTACACTGTTAAAGTGTTTTTTTCTGTTTTCTTTTTTTTTTTTTTTTTTTTTTTTTTATGTTCGAACATCCGAATGTCGTACATTTGGTCTCGACCATGTAATGTTCATCATTTTGGATGTTCGAACATTTAACATAGACCCACAAATTTAACCCAGACTCCGCCCCCTCGTCCTCTTCGGAGGACGACGACCGGTTAATGCCACTCAGGGAAATCCCTAACCTCACCCATAGCTGGGATAATCAGGCTCATGCTACTATAGTCGTGCCCCGGGTGTGGTCAGCTGTGGACTTTCAAGCAATAACAAAATCACTACCTTCAATTCACAGTAATCCGGCAAAATTCCAGAGAGTGCTTACAGGCCATATAAACCTTCAAAATCTCATGATCAAAGAAGTTTGTGCCATTCTTCAGTATGCTGTCCCTCCTGATTTGTTTAAAAGAATCTGGGATCATGCAAGTGTCCCTACTCCCATCCATAAACATGGTACACAAGGTGATAATGGGTTTGAAGCAGTGTGATGGCGTCTAATAGATGCTATCACTGTTATCATTCCACCGACCCTCAATTGGTCAAAAATCAAAGCCGTAGTACAAAAGGAAGATGAGGCATACTCTGGTTACCCAAAACCACAGAAGGGGCAGCTGCTAGTGGCCTGTCTGCTACCTTCATTGATGGGATGAGGCCTGTGATTAGGGATAAGTTAAAGGAAGTCTGCCTTAGTTGGCCTAGTTTAGGCTTACATAAATTAGTCACTCAAACCCAGTATCTGTCAGATCAGTTGGCTCAGCAGCAAAAAGATTTGCAAAGCAAATTACTAAATGCTCAGATCCAGATGTTCACTGCTTTCGGGCAGAGAGGAAGAGAAAGAGCAAAAGAGGAAACACTCAAGGAAGGGGTAGGGGGGGCCAAAATCACAACCAAAATTACTCTAGTAATCAACAGCAATTTCAGCAGTTGGCCCAACAGCAACAATCTGGGTGCTATAACTGTGGGCAGGCTGGCCATTGGAGAAATAATTGTCCATACCTGGCTTCGCAACCACCTCCCCCGTCACCAACAGCAACCCATTTGCGTTGGAAACACCACAACAAAACAATCTTTTTTCACAGCAGTGGAATTCGGCTTGTACCCCACCTAATTGGTCTGAAGGCCATAATCAACCTCAAGCACAATATGGATTCCCTGAACAGCCTCAACAGCAATTGTTTACCTTATTGCCAGTAGACCAAACTGGGCCATGCATCACGTTGACCCTTAAAAATGTTAGACACCCTTTTTTAATAGATACTGGGGCTACTAAATCCATGTTAACCTCATCTGCTGCAGCAGGTATTACTCTTTCGAGCAGATCTACCACAGAAGTAGGAGTCTCTGGAGTGTCCATAGAGTATCCAGAAACTGTACCAACACCAGTCACCTTGGGCCCTCTACAAGTGGAACACGTTTTTCTTGTAGGGCCATCAGTGCCGTTAAATCTTTTAAGTAGAGACTTGCTGTGCAAAATGGGGGCTATTATTTTCTGTACTGTAAATGGTGTCTTCCTACAGGTGTCCCCAGATACCCACAATGAAGCTCTTGGCCTTCTCTGTGACTCGGTGTCTCTACAACTCCTAACAGTCCAGGATCCACTAATAACAAAACATTTAGATTCACTACCTGCCCCCCGTGGACTACCCATGACAGTGATGTTGGGCTGCTCATGTCTGCTACTCCCGTTCATATTGCGTTAAGTCCTGGTGCTCAGGTTGCCTTCGGTACCCCGATATCCACTTTCTAAGGAAGCAGAACAAGGTATCCAACCAGTAATATTCTCTTTAATAGAGCAGTCCATTATTGTTCCCACAGTAAGCCCGTGTAATACACCAATTCTCCTGGTCAAGAAACTGGGAAGACAGGTTTATCATTTCATGCAAGACCTCAGACAAGTCAATAAGGCCGTTCTGCCGGCCTTCCCCATAGTGCCTAACCCTGCTACGATAATCAGCTGTATTCCCCCAGCTGCCAAGTATTTCACGGTAATAGACATTTCTTTCACTTTTTTCTCCATAACAGTCCATGTAGACAGCCAGTATCTATTTGCTTTTACATACAGAGGGCAACAGTACACTTGGACAAGGTTACCACAAGGGTTTGTTGAGTCCCCTACACTTTTCTCTAGGGAAATGTTTTGACAATTACAGGATCTTAAGTTACCAACTACTTCAGTTTTAGTTCAGTATGTGAATGATATTCTAATTGCTTCTGCGACCAAACAAGCGTGTTTGTATGACTCTCTGCTGGTACTTCGGTTTTTGGCTCAATGAGGGTTTAAAGTTAATAAGGCTAAGTTACAGTTTTGCCAACACAAAGTTCAGTATTTGGGTCATATTATCGCAGCTGGCTCTTGCTGTATTCTGCCCACATGCATTGATACCATTCAACAGGCCCCCAGGCCCATCACCCGGCGTCAGTTAAGAGGTTTTCTGGGACTAGCAGAGTATTGTAGACAATGGGTCTCTAATTTCTCTGAGCTTTCAGGACCACTCTTACCCTTACTAAAAAGGACACAGCTGATCCTTTGCCCTGGTCAGATGATCATGAAGCAGCTTTTCAAGCCATCAAATCTGCTCTAATAAACCCACCCACTCTGGGTCTACCCAGTTATACTAAACCATTGTTTCTATTCTGTTCCAAACGAGACAAGTTTGCAATGGGCCTCCTGGCTCAACCCAATCAGGTGGTTATAGACCAGTGGCTTACTACAGTTGTCAGTTAGACATGGTAGTGGTGGGATACTCTCCCTGCCTGAGCGCAGTGATGGCAGCAGCCTTACTAGTAGACATGGCAAGTCCTTTGGCCCTGGGCCATCAAACTGCACTAGCAATGCCACATGTGGTACAAGCTCTTCTTCTCAAAACTAGAACCCAGTATCTTTCACCAGTCAATCTTACTAGGTATGAAATAAACTTGCTCAGTAACCCTGCGTTACAAATTGTTCGCTGCTCACCGGTAAACCCAGCCTCTTTGATTCCAACAGATACTGAGGGAAAACCCCATGACTGTGTGCATGTTGTTAACTCTGTGCTTCCTTCTAGGATTGATCTTGCTGATACTCCACTTTCTAACCCTGACCATGTCCTTTTTGTGGATGGATCCTGCTTATGTGATGAAGTTGGCGGACTAACAGCAGCATGGGCAGTATGCTCCCCACATGATGCAATTACTACCGGTAGGCTACCAGCAGGTACCTCAGCCCAAGTGGCAAATCTCGTGGCATTAATGCATGCATGCAAACTGGCAAAAGGAAAAACTGTTACAATTTACACTGACTCTAATATGCTTATGGTGTCGTACATGATTTTGGGATATTGTGAAGAGAGGGTGGATTCCTGACGTCCTCTGGAACTGTTATAAAACATGCCTTTTATGTTGATAACTTACTAAAGGCTATACTCTTGCCTTCAAAAATTGCTGTTGTAAAATGTGCAGCCCACCAATCAGATGACTCTTTTGAAACAAAAAGCAATGCCTTAGCTGATTGGGCTGCCAAACAGGCTGCACTAAATGGTGCTGTTCAGTAAAATGATATGCAGCCTATCTATCAACAATGTGAAGTTACGGAAGCTGAAAGAGAGACTTGGCAAAAGTTTCAGTGCTTTAAAAATGCACAATCTATTTGGCAACATCCCGACGGCAGGCTTGTTTGCCCTAAATCTATGCATCTTTCTATTATAAAGGCTTACCATTTACCCTCCCATATTGGCATTCAGGCTTTACTGAAATTGATCCTCTGAGACTGGTTTGCCTCCTCCCTCTCAGCTTCTGTATGCCATTTTGTCAACACTTGCTCTGTATGTTTACAGCATAACATTGCAAAAGGGACGAGAGCCCAACCTCAACCTGTGCCAAAACCTCAGGGGCCTTTTTGCTCTTTGCAATGGGATTTTATTGAACTACCATCCTGTAATCATTTTAAATATGTATTAACTGTTGTTGATGCCTTTTCTGGTTGGTTAGAAGCATATCCATGTACCAAATATGATGCTATCTCTTTTGCTAAAAAAATATGTTATGATTTTATTCCCAGGTTTGGAGTTGCTTGTACAATGTACTCTGACAGGGGTATACATTTTACTGCTCAGTTAATTCAGGCACTTTGTTCTATGCTAGCTATCATGCTCAAGTTTCACTGTCCATATAGATCTCAAGCGTCTGGCATTATTGAATGAATGAATCAAACTTTAAAGGCAAGGTTGTCAAAACTTACCTCAGAAAAAGGTATGACATGGGTATAAGACCTTCCTTTAGCATTACTTTCAATCCGCTCTCAGGTTTACCCAACAAAGGGTCTCTCCCCACATGAAGTTATTATGGGATGCCCCATGTGTCTCCCCATGACTCCACTTCCAGCCTTTTCTGCAACTGATAATTTTAATGCAAATGTTTTGCTTTACTGTAAATCTCTTGTTTCTGTATTACAAGCAGTATCATAAACAAGTTGCAGCAGCCCAGCAATCCCCGGATCCTTTTCTGGAACCTTCCTTGCTACCTGGGGACTGGGTGTAGGTGTGATCTTTTTCTCGAAAAATGTCTCTCCAACCTCATTGGAAGGGACCATTTCTAGTACTTCTCACCACCTCATCAGCAGTGCGACTTCAAGGCTCTCCTGTGTGGATCTACGTGTCACACGTTAAAAAGGTTAAACCATCAGATTCTCAACAACCTCTTACATTCACAGCTCCTGCTCCTGAATCTGTTGCAGCTTGCACCAGAAGCAAAACTGCCACACCTCAGGATGATGACTGATGATAAAAGGTTACTCTGTTCCACGTCTCCAGTACCACCTTCTGCTTCACCACTGCAATGAGCCTTTCCTCAACATTACTTCATGGCCATTTTTATTACCCTCCTTATTGTATTGATTTTCCTACTCTGGCCATTCCTCTTTACAGCAGATACCATCTCAGTTCATGAAAGAGCAGCCTGGCACCCACCTTTTAACACTTACCAAGCCATCAAATATGCTTATGCTTCCACATTCAATGTTTCTGACTGCTGAATCTGTGCTGCTATCCTCACTTCACATGACAGATTGCCACTGACAGCTAGTCCTTTACCTACTAATAATTATTCTACCATCCTCCTTAATATTTCTGGGGGATTGTGTAAAAAGACACATTCAGATATAACTGCATCTATGATTTTGGCATATCGACAACAAGGCCTTTTATGCCTAAAACAAAAGGGAATAAAGAAAGTCGGGTCAGGCAATTGTAGCATAACAATTCAGAGAGTATGTCCCATCACAAACTACACAGCCTTACAGTCAATTAATTTTATGGCACAAAATAGGTCTATTTCCTATTCAGTGTGGTGGGCTGTCATATCTGCACCATTCAAGAACTATTTAGACTGTCATACCTGTAATGCGACTGGAACAATGCTGGGGCCAAAAGAGGTATGGATCTTTGAAAATAGCCTTACAATGACAAATTATTCACAACTCTCATGACTTAAGCTAGACTTATATGATGTATACGCCCAAGTAGTGTTCAATAACAATGCCACTACAAACATTTCCACTATGCTCTTGGAAGAAGGATTTTATTTTATATGTGGTCGAAAAGCATATAAATGGTTACCAGAAAATTGGTCTGGTAGTTGTTTCCTGGGTTATCTTATCCCAGAAATTTGCCACGCTGCTTCACTACCCCAAGGAAAGATCAGAAACACTCAAAAATAAAAGCACCTTCTAACCCAGTGGGGAACGTGGATGCATCATGAATTTACCACCACAACCTCACTCATTCAGGAGCCAAAGGACTTTCTCACATGGATCTGGGAGACGACGTCATAGCTGGAGCTGGTATCCTCCCAGCTTATGGAACAGTAAAATCAATTTAGAAACTGAGAAAATTGTCTAAACTTCTTGAGGTCTTAAGCAATGCTACCTTTTCAGCTTTAGAGTTGTTAATAGATGAACTGACTGCTATGAGGTCTGTAGTCCTCCAAAATCGTATGGCTTTTGATTTTGTACTTGTGGCTAAAAGTGGTACTTGTGCTTTAATCCAAGAGGAGTGCTGTACTTTTAATCATGACAACCAGCATGAAATTTAGAGCCATCTTGAACTTATACAAAAGGTTTCTCTGAACTCTCTGAAGCTGAAAAATCCAATAGCTCCATGTGGGCTTGGTTAACCAATCTCTTCTCCAGATGGGGAGGAGGCCTACTTAAACTGATTTTAACAATTGTGGTATTAATCATTTTCATCTTTTTATTATTGCTTATAATAAAAGCCTGTATACTGAGGCTTATGTCTTCCAAAACGAATGCCAAAGTTCCTAACTTTTATATTCTTGCAGTAACTGATGATGTCCAAGATAAGAGTAGTATTAATGATGAGATTGAAAAGCGTAATAGCATGGTTATGTTAGAGTTTGGGAAAATGTATGAGGAACTGAATGGTGATGCTTACAGAGCATCAAATGGGGGATTGTAAAGTATGAAGGAAAATGTAAGTCTATTAGAAAGTATGAGTATGTGACAAAATGCATGAACCTGAAATGTACTGTACATAGAGTACATGTCACTATGTGACAGTCTGGACATAGTGGAAAGTTACTGAGGAAAGAGACTGTCTGAAAGTAGCAAACATGTCTATATATGGAAATGCGTCCAATTTTCTTTTCCTGCCTAGAGATGTAATGACATCATGTAACTTTAAAGCTATGAGGAATGCCCCTATTGGTTAACCATGCTTCCAGTGTTCTTATTTGTTCAGTGTTACTTTTCTAATGAGTCAGCATTTAATAGTCTATATAAGCTACAGTTTTTGTTTGTTCTGGGAGTCACCCTGATATTTCTCAGAGGCTCCTGCACATGTGTAATAAAGTTACTGAACGAGAGAAAGTCTTTTGTCTTTTATTCTACATGGAGTACTATGTTCATAGAAGTATATTTCTGCTATCTGGACTGCCACAGCCTCCACATTTGACTAACCCATTTACACAAGTGCCTGCAAATCAATTAACCTTAAAATTACATTGTTTGCCACTATTGTGCATCACTTACTATCATGCAAACATGTTTCCTGGCAGTCACCACCCTCGATTACCATGTTTTCATGATGGCAAGTGATGCAGAACAGTTTCAAATGTTGCAAAACCAAAATGTGCACACTCTCAGTAAGCGCAATACATGCAATTGGTGGGAAAACATCAGGATGCAAAATGCAATTAGCGGGTAATGCTCATTCTGCATTGGGCTTGATTTATGGTAGACACATTAGGTGTTTCTGGTGAAGGAGAGCACTTCTGAGTGCAATGGTGGGGTGTTCATGAGTCCAAAGTCTTTACTGGACCCCTAGTTAAGGAGCATGGGCCCTGGTTGCTGAAGTGGGACTATTCAGGCTCAGACTACAAGTCTGAAGCCTGGAATAGTATTGCTGGGGCTTTGACCAGTGCTACCAGTATCCCCTGCTCTGGTGAACAATGCCAGCATCATTTTGATGGCCTTCAGAGGTGGAAGCGGGATACTCTTGACCACTGGATTGGGGAATTTAGTATGGGGGACACCCCACAAATGTGTAAGTATCAATTACAGTGAAAGGCCACAGAAATACCTCACTAAGAGGATTACTGGCCTCAAATAGATGCCATACGCAGACCATCTCAAAAAACTGCAGCTCTACTCCATAGTATATCACCTAGTCAGAGGTGACCTCTGCCTAACATACAAAGCTATGTCACACCCAGTGCTGTTGGACATGCTACACTTAAAGAAATCCCAATCTGTCTGAACCACATGCTCCAGGGACCTAAACCTTGTCACCACAATAGACAGAACATGCTGGAGGGATAGATTTCTGTCGCAGAGACTTCCCATATTCTGGAACAAACTATCCATTCATGTCAAGCAAAGTTCCTCATTGGCCCTCTTTAATAAAAATCTTGACGACTGGATGGGAAATAAAAAATTCACCTTGGGGATCACTTCTGTGGCACTGCTCGACAGGGGCACAGGAAAATAATTTTCTTGGGTGGCGAAAGCCAGGGAACCATTTTGGCTAGGCTTATATAGGCCCCAGGGCCAATCGCCTATTACCTACCTATAAATCTATAATCATAAGAGTTAAAAGCTGAATATAATCAAGATTGGTACTCATCATGGTATTCTGTTCTGTTTTTTCCACAGCTGCCAATGAGCAAGCATTGGATGTGAGATCCCAAGCTGTGAGTTTGTCAAGGATGAAAGAAGCATGTAGTATGTATGCATCAGAACAGTACTATTATTACAGCATTAAAAGTTAAGGACAGCTTAGTTGGTATTTAATACAGTTGTATCAAACTGAGCATGCATATCTGAAATGTGAAAGAAAGTATGCATGCCTTAGTCTGTAGCATAAAGCAACAGTTCCATATTCTCAAATAACAGTGAGCATGCATCTCTAAACTGTAAAAGGAAAGTATGGATGCCATAGTCTGTAGGACAAAATAACAGTACAGTATTAGAGAGTAGTCAGCGGTTGTGGGTTCAAAACCACACTTCCCAAATATACATTACTGTTAAGTTTTCATCATTATTGCAATGTAACTTCAGACCTCTATACCAGTGGCACAAATGGCCCACTGTAAACTGTAATCAGTATAAATGGAACATGCATATGAGCAATATATGCACACATCAAGGATTGGTGGCTGCAGTCTGTAGTATAGTGTGCATATGTTATGAGCTGGGTAGTCTTAACAGTAAAAAAGGTTATTTGTTAGTAGTTGGTAGTCTTAAAAGTTAAGGTAACAGAATAGAGTCAAATAATTGTATCAATGCATGAAGCTGCTAATGTTCTCCTTTGTTTTTCTCTTACCTCAACCCTTATATTCTCTCTTGTTTTGTTTTAAATTTTTATTATACTGATTACAGTTTACAGCAGGCCATTGGTGCCACTGCTTTAGAGGTCTGACATTACATTGCAATACTGATGAAAACTTAACAGTATTGTACATTTGGAAAGTGTGATTATTTTCAACCCACAACCCATGACCACTCTCTAATACTGAACTGTTGCTGTGGCCTACAGACTAATGCATGCATACTTTCCTGTTACAGTTGAGAGATGTATGCTCAGTTTGATGCAACTGTATAATAAACCACTAAAGGTGATTTTACTTATAATGCTACAATAACAGTACTGTTTGAATGCATACATACCACATGCCTCTTGCATCCATGCTAATCTCGCGGCATGGGTTCATGCATTCAGTTCTTGGTCTGAGATGGCTGTGGAAAAAACAGAGCAGAACAGAATATCATTATGAATATCAATCCTGACTATATCCAGCTTTTAACTCTTACAAGTAGTCTCTGTAAGTGATACTTACACATCAGTGGGGTGCCTCCAGTCTTACATTCCTTGATCCATTGTTCGAGGGTATCACTCTTCCTCATCTGGTGGCCTCTATAGTGATTCCTAGATTTCTCATCAGTGCAGGGGATACTGGTAGCACTGGTCAAAGCCTGGGCAAGACTATTCTATATCCTCTGACTTGTAATCCAAGCCACAACAGTCCCTCTGCAATAGCCTGGGCCCATGGTCATTTACTAAGAATTCAACAGACACTTTGGACTCCTGGACACCACATCTTCAATCACAGAATGTCAAAACTTCTCCATGAATGTCTGCCATGCCTACCACAGATTAAGACCAATGCAGAATGATGTTTTCTTGCCAATTGCAGGTATTGTGCTTACTGAGAGTGTGCACTTTTTGGCTTTGCAACATTTGAAAATGTTGCACATTGCTTACCATTACACAAACACGGTACATGAGGGTGCACACTGGCAGGCAAGATGTTTGCATGATGGCCAATAGTATTAATTGAATGCATCTGGTTTATGTTTGTGGCTATCTAGGTCCTGTCTGCTACCTGGGT
The DNA here is from genome assembly GCF_019279795.1 of Protopterus annectens. Taxonomy (NCBI): domain Eukaryota; kingdom Metazoa; phylum Chordata; order Ceratodontiformes; family Protopteridae; genus Protopterus; species Protopterus annectens. Next base: position 1,570,887,931 of record NC_056743.1, read on the forward strand.
AGTTCATTCAACCAATATATGCACTGCCGCTCTACGCACAAACCAGATGAACAGAGCCAACCAGGTTTGTGCTAAGCAGTACATCGAGCAAACAGTGGCCTCCACCCCCCCAAAAAAGAGAAATAGCTGAAATGAGGAAAATCAATTTATGACATACACAGTAGATAATGTTAGCACACATGAGATATGTCTACATAGGACTGGATTTCAACTCTCACTCCAATGCACCTTCAGAAAAAAGGATGGTTACCTTATCCATCTTTGCCACACAAACAGTTTTGCAGCAAAGAAATGAAGTACTTCCTCACACAACCAAGTGCAACTGAATGTATGCTGATATCAAGGAATAAACTGCTATTTGTACATTTATTATATTTAATATATTTGGATGTAGTGCACTTAGTGATCACACAACCTGTTATGATTATTGTTTGCAAATATACAGCTCTTTCTTACCTTTCTGTGTTTCTTAGTCATTCATCAGTGATCTGACCGGTACTCAGAGACATGCTGTGTGTAAGCCAGTCTTTATCATTTATCTTAAAATGTATGACGATATTAACTGGGAATACTATGATATGCAGTTGCCATGAAGTGAAGGGCAGGTTGGAAAGCACAAACAAGCATAGTCTGCTCTTTTGGGAGGGAACAAAGGTGAGTTCCTGTTATGGCACATAAAAGGGTACACTGTTCTTTTGAGGGGGGACTAAGCTGAGCTACTGTTATAGCACAAACAAGGATATGTTGCCCTTTTTATTCTCTTTGTTTTTTATGCTGTCTGTTTGATCTTGTGAGGGTTGTAAAGTCGGAAACTGCAACGTGACTCCTTACTTTCTAACTTCTCTCTGTAATGATTTCCCATTACAAACATATGGTGATAAACTGAAGGCATGCAGTGATCATCAGTACTTTGGAGAGGTATGAATATGTGAATTTTTGATGCCTGAGGCCTACTACTTGCTGAAGGACACATACAAGTCAAATAACTCTCTGCTGTCACATGTTATATTCATTTCTTTACAAATCTCCCACCTTTTCTTGCTTACTGTATCAAATAACAAAATACAAGGACATGCCATAATTTTATTATACAATACAGTACATGTTCAGGACTTACCTTTTAAATGCAGCAGTTGCCACAGTATTAGTTCAGGGCTGACTGTGATGAAAGCAGTACACAACCAACACACGGGGAGGTAAAGACTCTGTCTCTGAATTGAGGCCTGCAAAGCTTGCAGAGTTCCTGTAGTGTGTCCCTGTCCACTCTGTAGCACTCTATAGTGTCCATGTCATGTATGTTATGATGACTTAAATATGGCCTGAAAACTCTTCACTGTCTTGGCTTAGGCCTACTGTCAGCAGCAGCAGCATTGTCTGCAGCTTCTAGCACATACAAATGGATTAAAGCAGCAGCAACTCCTAAAATTCTGTCTGTGTAGACTTTCTGTGTCTGTACTCTACAACTTTTGACATCCACAGGAAAAACTAGCATGGAGTATACATGGATGCTTTATAACTTGTTGAATAGCTCCACCAGATTGGTTGATTAGCAAGCAGTTCAGCTGCTTATGCTGTAATTAGCATCTCTGAAACACGGGCTAAGACAGATGCAATCCATTAATAATCTACTCCATTATAAAAAGAGAAATGTGTAGCTAGCCAAACTGATGGTGATGGCACTTACTACATGTTTGCAGGACTTCACAAAAGCATATTTCTTCACAAGATATCTTTACAGCAGTTATGCTCCTATTTTGTTACCTAAATAATGCATATGCTGGAATATAATTATGAATAATGTGAAGCAAAAGCTTTTACACTTTTATCTGTATGCATTAGTTAGAAGTGCACTGTTGGCATGGCTTTGTTTGCAAGCCATTTCAGAGGTACACATGATTGACAATACATCAAAATAAAATGATGTGTGATAAAAATGTACAAATGTTTCAGGGACAGGTCCTTTGAAAGCACTTGTAGAACTACAAAGATGTTTTATTTGCAAAATGGTTCATCTGCCTGTTCTTTTGTAGGTGCTAGGAAGCAAAGAAGAGTTATTGTTATGTCACAAACTAGAATGACCATTCTTTGGGGGGAGCACAGTTGAGTTACTGCTATGGCAGAAACAAGGATATGTTGCTCTTGCTACTTTCTTGTTTTGCATCTTGCCTGTTGTTAGTATTTTACATGTGTAGACTGCTTTATGTATTTCCAGTGGGTAATACTGACTGGCTTACCTTTACTGTTTCATCTGGAAACAGTTACTTTGTAGCTATGTGATACCTATGTGATACTTATGTGTATCATCATTCTGTTGTCTTTTATGACACAAACACTGTCATTGAGGTGGAGACCTGATTCAGTGATGCAGAAAACAAGACCATCATTGACACTGTCTGCTAACATTGGGCATTTATGCTGGGAAGGGGTTGGTCTAATATAGCACACAGGCTACAACATCAATTCTGTGGGTGGCCACAACCAAACCTATGAACAGATGTACCATGGGGCCACTGACATGATTTTCACTGCACAGAGGTGAGCAGCTGTAGTTGCCTGAGACCAAAGGGTAACCAGGGGAAAGCCTGCTACAGAACCACCTCTTACCCCCAATGAACAGTTTCTGGTGAATATCCTGCATCATGGGAGCTCCCAGCAGAGTGGACCACAGTATGTCCTTGATTTGGGTGCCGCTCCTCTGAGTGCCAGAATGAGCTTCCAGGTAGGTTTTGTTGTAAGACCAGTTGAATACTGTTGTATAGTAAAACAAGTGACATAAATGTTACTTCTGTGACACGTGTCTTTTTTGGGGAGGGTTGAAGATTGCTACAGTTATAAGCTTAATTTGGAGTTGTCAGCTACATTCTTGTTGAAAGTAGAATTAATGCAGATATATAGAGTACATGCATTGCTCCCTGTCTTACTGTTAAATGTGATGATGTTACCCTTGCCTCTTGCTTAACTTCTTTCAGGACCATCAGGAATCCAGAAATATATGCCTCCTGCATTTGGTAAGCCAAATAAATTTATGTCAGTGCTGCAGATCAATTTGAAATATCATAATGTGTCATTTTAGGCTTTTTGTATGTATTGCTGTACTGTCAGCAATAGCGGCAGCACTGTTAGTTGTTTAGAATATATTACACCATAGTAGTGAAGTTATTAATGTATTCCTGTGTCTCTTCCTTTTTATCACAGATGATCATGACAGTGGGAGTGTGGGCCCTGTGCCAACTGATGTCAGTGTATCTCAGTAGACACTGATGATGATGGTGGCCAAAGTGAGGCACAGTCTAGGGGTGCAGACATTGAATGTGACCCAAAGGTTGACATCCAGCCACCCCCTTTATTTTTCCTGGATACAGCCAGTAGGCCTATGCCTACCCAGCCCACTGACCCCATAGATATTGTACAGGTGGAGGATGAAGACATTAATCAGGAAGTGTGACTACTGTGGCTTCAGTGCCTGTTGACTCTGGCTCTAGCCAAAGTGTGGGAATGCTGCCATGCAAGGGTTTGATAGGGGTGCTCAGAGGGGGCCTGCTGTCCCTCCTCCACCTGGTGCAGGTGTCTCTTCCTGTGTCACTCAATGTATGTTTAGGGTCATCATTAAGGCAGAGGTCCATTCAGAAAGTTGCTTCAAACAAATCTCAGTGTTGTAGATGTGGCACAGGTTGATGTGCATGACTGCCTCTACTGTGTTGCCAATGTAATGGATCAGATAAATAACACACTGGAATGAGCAGTGTCTGTGATGGAACATCTGCTGGGAGAAGAATGGCACCAGTCAGACACAACATCTGCTGACAGCCAACATGGTTGTGCCTGATAATGCTCCAGTAAAGGCAGTACTTTTACAGTTCCATCAGTGAGTGTGTTATCCACACCCAGACATGACAAGCCATAGGGTTATGGTCCTGGGCATTCCCATGAAGGGAGCATGTCCAGCAGACATTAGTCATTTTCAGGTAGCAGCACTGCATCTGACCTTGGGCATGGAGGTGCCAGTGCACCTCTTGGCAGAGCCACTTCTCATGGCTGTGGGTGACAATGATCAACTGCTAGCTCTACCATGCACACCTCACACCTGTCTGACATACCAAGATGTAGAGTTAGCACTGAGCTTGTCTGTGTTCATGTAGACTTTCGCACACCACTTTTACATGGAGGACCCCTACAGACACATACACAACTGTTACATGGTTCAGCCTGTCTGCTTCCCTTTCTTACTGACGCACACTCACCAACCTTCTGTGTCAGCCTAGGCTTCCTGCCCCACCCCCACACAAAAGCATGTGGAAGTGATGATAACTGTGCCATATCCCTGTTTTCTTTTTTTTTTTTTTTGGATTTGAGGATATATATAGCATTGTGTCTGATGCACAGGATGCATAGCTATATTATTGCTTAGTATATCTGTATTTGTGTTGTTGAACTGATAATTATACCTGTAACTTATATTTGCCTTGTCAAGTTATACATTGGATAGCGTCAACATTTCACTACTTTATAGTGTATTCTCTTGTAAGGGTTGTGAAGTCAGAAACTGCAATGTGTCTCATTACTTTCTAACTTTTCTCGTTAATGATTTTCCAGTCGAAATGTATGGTGCACATCATAAGTCATGCCATTGCATTCAGATCCATGGATTGTATGACAGCACTAAAGTCAAATCTCATCAGAATAGTAATACAATATAATGCTCTCTTTTGCAAATACCTCAACAGACACATGCAGCAGCTGAACAGACCACAGGGCTTTTTCATCAAGAAAACACAGGGCCTACAAACCATGCAATGATGTATGTATATAGATTAAAAGACATGTCATTGTAATCTGTCTGGTATCAGATGAGGTGACATCTCCCTAGCTTCAGACCAGTATCTGGTCATCCTCTGGTGGGATGATTGCATATGCAATAATTTGATATAGCTGATGACATTAGCATTGTCTGTTTGGCATATGGCAATAAAAGTGTCCCACATGGTGGTATTAAATGCTCTCTGTAATGTCAAGTAACAACTCACAGCCTCACACACAGTTTACTGCAGTGAGAATTGAACCCCTACCTATGTAAGTACAGAACAATGTACTTTACACAAGCACCACAGCACAAGTCTGTCTTTTACATGGCTGCAGGTCAATTTATAGTGGATGACATCAGCAGACCATGTGGGAGACAAGAGGTTGTGAAAGTTATATGAAATGGATGTGCAGGCTTGTTCAAGTATCATAATACTGACAAGCCATGCCATTGGAGAAGTAACTGTAGGATAGAGCATCTGTTCTACTGACAAGAAACACACGTACACACCAAGTTTACTGCAGTGAGATGAGAACCCCTACCTATCTGGGTGTACAGACTACAGAGCGTGGTACATTATGCAAGCACCACAGCACAAGTCTGACTTTAATATGGCTGCAGGTCAACTTATAGTGGATGACATCAGCAGGCCATGTGGGAGACAAGAGGTTGTGAAGATTGCATGAAATGGATGTGTAGGCTTGTACAAGTTTTAAAACAATGACAAACTATGCCATTGGAGAAGTAACTGTAGGATAGCAAGACTCCTTTGCAGACTAGACACACACACACACACACACACACACACACACACACACACACAGACACACAAACACACACACACATACATGCACAAGCACATGCACACACACAGACACACACACACACACACACACACACACACACACACACACACACACACACACACACACACACAAACACACCAAATTGACTGCAGTAAGAACAGAACCCCTACCTCTCTTTGTGCACAGACTACAGAACACAGCAATTTATGCAAGCTCCATGGCACAAGTCTGACTTTTACATGGCTGCTGGTCAACTTATAGAGGATGACATCATGAGTGCATGTCAGAGAGAAGTAGTTGCGAAGCCTGCCTGCAATGGATCTGTAGACAGGTGAAAGTATGCTGTCATGTTGTGGGATTGGGGTGGCGACTGTAGAATACACACTTGCTCTTCTGGGTAGAAACACACACACAGCTGACAGCAGTGAGAACAGAACCACTGCCTATTTAAGTACTCAGACTACAGAACACAGTACTTTACACAAGTGCCACAGCAAAAGTTTGACTTTTACATGGCTGCAGGCCAACTTATAGTGGATGACATCAGCAGTGCATGTTGGAGAAAGAAGTTGAGAGGCCTGCCTGGAATGGATCTGTAGGCAAGTGCAAGTATCAAAATACTGTCAATTTATGGGATTGGTGCAGTACCTGTGGGATACACAGTTGCTCTTCTGGCTAAACACACACACACAATTGACTGCAGTGAGAACAGAACCCCTACTTATTGAAGTACACAGACTACAGAACTCAATACTTTATGCGAGTGCCATGGCAAAAGCCTCATTTACACATAACTGCAAGTAAACTTATAGTAGATGACATCAGCAGGCCATGTGGGGGTCAACAGGTTGGGAGGCCTGCATAGGCACATAGATTCATAGGTTTATATTAAATCAGTAGCCTAACAGCACTAAGGTGTGTAGAAGCCTAGCTGTGTTAAAACACAAGAACTCTTATTGAGCATGGTTAGATGTTTGAGTTCAGCAAATCGAGATTGTGAACACCACCAAATGGCCCTGTCGATGAGGTAGCATACAACATTATATATATTACACTTTGTAGTGTGGTTGATACATGTGTGGAAAAAATACTGAGACCCCAGGGTTGTAATGCTTGGTTGGGGGGGGGGCAACACATGGATGTACTGTTAATATATAATGTATAGTTAGATCATGCTCTTAGTTTGCAATGTTTCCATATGTACTTTTATGTCATACAGAGGAAATGAACAATAAACACCAATAAAACAGCATGATATATACAGTTCCACAGCACAGTGAGCAGCTGATTTGCACAATGGTTAACAAAGTGTACACGCATGTCATTCATACCTGTTTGCACATAGATAAACTGTGCACAAATGCAAGCCTCATTACTAACATCTGACAAGCAGAATGCAACAGTGGCAAGCAATTTCATGTATAGGCAGTTGTGTATGTGTGTTTTTTGCAAAAGTTAATGCCATGCTGGTCCAGATAGCAGGAATACATTTACAGGACTATAGTATGCAGTATACCTGCAGTCATACATTTGATGATAAATGCAATAATAAATAGATTAGTTAATCTGTAAAAGTAGTATAGTATGAAATATGCTGTATTCAAACCCAGGACCATGTGTATTGTAGTCCTAAACTGACACCTGTTGCCAGAATAATGTTTTTTTTTTTTGTCAAAAATATTTTTATTGAAGTTTTTTGATACAATAAAAAACAGGATTGACATTACATTATGCAATAAAATGAGTAAAATAGCAATATAAAGCTTGCATTTACAATACTTGAAACCTATGACTGTATGCATTTACAATAAAAGTCACCACAGAGAGCATTAATAACTTTAAACTTATTCACAAAATGAAAAAGAGAAAACACTTATGCAACTAGGGAAGAGGAAGTAATAGGAGGAGCATATCAGAGAAAAGTATGTGGATTAAGATTGTGAAATCCAAGTTAAGAACCTGTTATAATGTATGAATATTTATAATTATAGTTATAATTTTAGTTTGGGACAATGAGAGATGTAGATTGCTTCGTTTGTATCACATTAAGAGCAAAAGTAAGTGGGGAGGGTTGAGGTAATATCATGCATTACTTCTTGAGGATTAAGTCTAGCAAGAGCCCCCAATATTTATGATAGTACTGTTTATGTTTTTTATTAGCGTACGCTAATTTGTGGAATGTTATATGCTTTATAGCTAAGATGCAAAAATCTTCCCATGAGATTGAGGATTAATCAGAACATTTTTTGGTGATGTAAAATTTAACAAGGGTGCAGGTAGAGAGAAGAATATGTTTTATGATCTTGGAGTATTTGGCTGTGACAATATGTAATATAGCTGTTTCCCATGAAAAGGTGGATTTTTCATAACCCATCTTTTCTAATCTTACTCTTAGTGAGCACCATAAATTATGAACTTTTTTACATTCCCAAAAAACATGTAGGGTATCTGTTATTTGGTTTGGGCAATATGGACATTCTGCAGAGTATTTAGGATTAAACATATGAAGAGTTGATGGCGTGTAATAAATATTGTTATTGACCATGATTTGAGTGTATAACAGATGCTTGAAGGGAATAAGCTTAATGGTATTTTCTATGGCCAATTTATTTTCATCTGAAATTAGCTGACTTTTACTTTGCCAATAAATTGAGAATAAAAGTGAGCTCTGAGATTTTTTATGCTTGTTATTAGTTTATAAGTCTTAGAGATCATTCTATCTTTGGGTGCAAGGTTTTTTAATATTAAATTAGCTAGGATGATTTTCCAATGGTCCATTTTGACAAGGGGCACCTTGATTTTAATTAAATAAAGGATATGGCTAAGGATAGTGGCGTAATTCTTAGGGAGTCCAAGTTTCTCCCTTAATTGTGTTATATTGGTTTCCTGGCATTCGTATAAATCCCACACTGTAAGGTCATTTATAAGAGGGAATTTAGTTAGGTTTATTGGTTGATTGTTAATTGATAAGTTAGGATTTAAGTGGATCAGTTGTATGAGGTCAAGGGCATTGAATAATTGTATAGATTTGAATACATTTTGGATAGTAGAGCTCATATGTTTAAGCAATGGGTGAAGCTTCCTAATAAAAGAGTCTTTTTGATTTAGGTTCAAAAATGGGAGGGACTTGGGGTTAATGTCTAGGGATTTAAATTGATTATACTATAATTTAATCAACAGGGGTGTCCAGCACTTTGACTTGGGATCATAATTTATTATTTGGATCAGCCTACAGGAGGTGGATACATTATAGTAGAACTTAAAGTTTGGTAGTCCAAAGCCTCCTTTGTCCTTTGGCAAGGAAAGTTTATCATATATTTAATTACAACTGATTTAGGATGCCACAAACATTTAGATATGACTTTCTCTACATTCTTAAAGAATTTTTGTGGAATGATAGAGAAATTAACATATAAGTGAAAAACAATTCTTTGTAGAATATTCATTTTGACCACACTAACTCTTGAAAGTAGGGACATATTGATATTCCTCCATCTACTAATATCATTTTCAATTGTTGACCATGTATTTAATAGGTTGTTCTTAACGATTACATTGAAGTTGGGGGGGGGGTTATTCCTAAGTATTTTATTTGATATTTGGCTATGATCTCACTATCAGGAAAGTATAATTATTTATGTCCTAAGGGATTTATGGGGAAAATATAAGATTTATTCTGATTTAGTTTGTAATTGGATATAGCTAAGTATAGGTCAAAGGCATTAAGTAGTTTTGATAAATCAGTATTGAGGAGTTCAAAATATAAATTTAAATCATCTGTGAAAGCAGAATATATGAACTTTATATTTGATAATTTAGAAATATGATGGAAGGTTTTTTGGGATATGTATAGAAGCAAAGGTTCTAAATATAGATTAAAAATGTAGGTTGATAGAGGGCAAACTTGCCTTGTACCATTGGAGATGAGAATAAGGTTAGAGAGACATTTGTTGAGTTGAATAGTAGTACAGGCTTTCAGGTAAAGTACTTTAATTATTTTTATGAGTTCTTGTGGGAAACCAAAAGAGAGTAGAACATTAAACAGGAAAGCTAGGTTTACTCTGTCAAATGCTTTGCTTGCATCAGCAGTAAGGGCATATCTCAGATGTCTATCCTTATCTAGGAGTCTAATGATGGTATCTAATAGAAGGGTGTTATCACGTTTGTCTAATCTGCATAAATCCCATTTGTTCTTGTGAGATTATAGAAGGAAGTATGCTTTCATCCTATTAGCTAAAATGTGGGCTAGAATCTTAAGATCAATATTTATAAGGGCAATAGGTATATAATTAGCTGGGTCTAATGAGTCTGAGTTTGGTTTAAGGATTAGAATGTTTTTTTCAGTTGTTAAGATATCTATCCGTTATGCCACAGTGAATTATGTAGTTAAATACCATCAGTAGAATTTTAGCGACCGGTTCAGAACATTTTTTGTAGAACTCTTCTATGTAGCCGTCGGGTCCAGGAGATTTACCTGGTCTAAGTTTGTTAATTGCCATTTTGATTTCTTCAATGTGCAGGGGTGATTTCAAAAGTTCTTTTGACAATCAGCAATCTGTGGAAATTTTAGATTATGCAAAAACTCTTTTATTTTGTTTGTAGGTGGAGGGTTTGGTAAGTTATATACGTTTTTGTATATATATATTCAAATATGTTTAAAATGTCTTGGTCTTTATACTTTTTTATACCATTGTGTTTAATTTATTTGATCCTCGAAGGACCATTTTTAATATTAATTAGTCTAGCCAGAGTTTTAGAGGGAATTTGTGCCCATTCTGAATATCTATATAATGATCTCATCTCTACAAATGAGATATTTTCTAAGTATAACTTGTGCAATTGCTTTTGCAAGTCTGTCATTGTATATTCTAGTTCGGTTGTGTATTTATATTGAAGTTTTAGTTCTATGTCTTTGATTTGGTTCTCTAGTTTGAGTTTAAGGTTATTGTGTTTTTTCTTAAGCCATGAGGACTTTTGAATAATAAGACCTCTTATAACCACTTTAGCAGCCACCCATTGTACATCATAAGGGATTTGACTAGAGATGAGGTCAATGCTCAGTTGGGCAAATATGGCATTTATTTCTTGTGTAATCTCTTGCACTTGAATGATAGTAGGGTTTAGAGTCCAATTGTTGAAATGGGAATGTCTTTGGTTAGAGGAGGATGTGTTAATAGAGATGTTAATTTTGGAATGGTCTGATATGGTTTTAGGGGAAACATTATAATTAATTGTATAAGAAGTGAAATATTGGGAAATTAAAAAGGTGTCTAGTCTAGTCCAGGTTTTATGTGAGGCTGAGAAAAATGTAAATCTAGGTATAGAGTTATCATGTTGGAATTTTGCATAAGGGTCTATTAAATCGAAATAATTTTGTAATTCTTCTACCATAGTAATACATTGAGATTGTCTAGATTTTTTATGTGACCTAGCTCTATCAGGACTAAGCAAAGCATTCCAGTCCCCTCCTAAAATATATAAATGATTTGGATAATTAACTAGGATATTGAAAATATCATAAATTAAAGGTTGTTGACCTGAGCAGGAGCTGTATAGATTAACAAAGAGTAAGGGCTTACTTAGGGCAGGATAGCTACTGGTAAACAAAACCCATCTTCCATTAGGATCACTATTGGTGAAAGTGATCTCTCCTTGATACAGTTTATTAACAATGATAGCTACTTCCCTAGAAGATGAATTTCAGCCTGCAGAAATTATTTGTTTCACCCACTTTTTCCTCTCACTGTCCTAAAATTGATTGACCAGATGTGTCTCTTGTAGAAAGGTTATAGTAGATTTATTTTGAAATGTAAGATGCATGATAAGACTAGGATATTGAAAATATCATAAATTAAAAGGTGTTGACCTGAGCAGGGGCTGTATAGATTAACAAAGCAATGAAGATTAGCAGAAGAACCTATTGCTATTGCTGCTCGGTTACTTATATCTCTAAATAGAAAAACATCCATTTCACTATATACAGATTCAGTAGTAACACATGGACCATGCCAGTTCACTGTTTTAGTTAATGAAAAAAGATAGCTTAACTGATTAATGGTCAAGGAAAAAAACAGTTATGTCTGTTTCTAGGCTTTATAGAACATTATGGAACAAGTATATAACTATTTAACAGAGCTTATTTACTAGGAGGTTGCAACTATTTATGAAAGCCTGCACTGTATACAAATTTAAACTAATCACTTGCTGTAAAATGTAAGAGTCCATCTAGAAGTAACTGGATAAAGTTGATCATAAACACAAAAATAAAGCCTTTTGCATTAATTAATGAGATATATAGTCTTAGCAGTTTGTTGAATGGCTTCCTGATACCCTTTGTGAGGGTTATACTTGTAATATTTTCAATTGTCTAGTTAAACAAAATTGTTTTCCTTTTAAGGTTGTAGCTTTTATACTTAAAATGTGCTATTCTAACCTTACTATTTGAACAGTGGTATAGTGTCAAATGCATTACTTGACTACAACAATTCTAGCAGGACGAAATGATAAGAAATAAAAAAAAAAGAAGAGAAGAAACAAACAAAAAATAAAAACAGCACCAGGGATCATAACTTGTTGCTTGCTTCAAAGTTTCTTGGTTATGCAGTCAAACAAAGGTACAGTTTGCAGATTCTTTAATTTTCCGTTGTAAGTTGACATTTAAAAACGAAGATGAAGCAGTTTAAACATCAGGATCCATTCAATGAAGATTTTTTTTAAGTTACTTTAGTCTATTTTGAGTGGTTGCGGCTTCAAACAGGTATTCAGTTGATCCCAATAAGCCTTTGGGACAGGAAATGCAATATAGATGAGGTCACCATGTTAAAGAGTGAAGCAGAACATTTTCCTGTAGAGCTGAGCAGCATTCCAGGAAATAGAACGCAGAGACGATAACGGACATTATGCTACCAAAAACGGAGGCTGATTCTGCATGAAAATGCAACTACAATGGGTAAAAAGGAGAAATCTTTTTGATTCAGCTGTTGGATGCATCAGGACTTGCTGGGTAACTTGATTCATGCAGGATTCACCTTAAAGATCCGTAAGTGGATTTGGCCTCTTCAGGGGTTTCAGCTGTTATTTTGGTATCTTTATGACTGAAGATTAATGTGGCAGGGTATTTAATTTGGAAATGGATTTTATTTTCCAATAGGTAAGAACAGCATTTGCTGAGTTTTTGTCTTTTCAGTTTAATTTCTAATGGAAAATCCTGGGTAACAGCAACATTGTGACCTCTCCAAGTAAAGTTCTTTTTTGCTTTGTATGCCATAAGAATGCTTAGCAATCTGACATAGATTTGCCTTGGGGTTTCTTGGAGTTGAGAACACCTGATAGATCTGTGGGTTCTTTCAGTTATGTCATTTAGAAGATCCTTATTATCCAGAACTGTGGTTAGAACCTCTTTGACTATTGCATTGAGCTGGGCATTTTTGAAAGATTCAGGAATACCTCTTAGAGTGATATTATTTAGTCTACTTCTAGCTTTTAGGTCTAACATTTATTGGTGTAATTCTTTGATGGTGTTGTCATTTTCCTTCATTTCTTTTATTTTGATTTCATTCTCCATTGATTTTGCTCAAGCCTGAGCATAATTTGGTCTAGATTAGATCCAAATGTGGCTAACTTGTGAAAGAAACCTTAGATTTCAGTTTGCAGAGGTTGCAGTGCCATTTTGAGATCTTCAAGTGTTAGAGACTGCTCTTGTTTTGATCTAAGGGTTAGCTTTGTGGTTTCTTGCTGTGGCTTATTAGTTTTTTGTATTTTAGAGGAGGTGTCTTTCTTTGGTGTAGTAATCAGTGACAGTTTGGTTTTGGTAGTTAATGTTTCCATTTGGTCTGCGTGATTATCCATTCCAAGTACAAGAATAAATATTTGAAGAAATGGGTTTTAGAACAATTTGCTGGTATCAAGTCACACAGTTCCTTTTCTTTATTGTTTCCTTTGTTTAGGCCTCAGAGTTTGGAGGCATCCACACCATGCAGTTCAGGGCTCAGTATCCAGTAAGTAGTATTTAAGTCCAAAAACACATAGTTCCTCTTGAAATTTTGGCAAAGATCATTTTTATTTGCATTTTACTTTTAATCTTTAGTGATTTGTGATATTTTCATAGTATGATGTGCCGGCAAAAGGTTAGATAGTTGTTGAGAGTTGAGGATCTGCACAGATAGTGTGCTTACAGGCTGTCCACCATTTTGGAATCCTGTTGCTAGAAGAATGTTAAGGAAACAGTTGTCTATGTTGCACTTCATTGCTGTAAACTGCAATGTTACAGCAGTAAAACGAAGGTTGCACACTCTGTATTACAACTCAGTACCATCTGTACTCCAAGCCAAGTTTTCACAATGGGCAAGGGGATTCATTGAATGTATCTGGTTTCTATTTTTGGCTGTCTGCTTCCTAGATGGTCCACCATGCTTTATGCATACCAGGTAAACACAGCCAGAACTGTAATTTATTTGTTCCCCACTTCTACTATTTGCACTATGCAGAACATGACACAAAAAGTGCAATTAAAAATGAGAAGAATAAGAAGAAAAACTTAGCAATGGACACATATAACTAAAACAGGTGTCTGCTGTCACATGTTAAGGTATTGCCTGTACAAATCCACCACTATTTACTTCATTACTGCACCAAGTTAAAAAATACAAGGATATGCCATAATATTATTAAATAATACAGTCTTGATTTAGGATTTACCTTGCAAATGCTGCAGTTGACAAAACTTTATTTCAGGGCTAAAATTTCCTTATCTCTGCTCCCATGGGTATTGAAGTATTCAGAAAAAAAAAAACAGAATGGAGGCTATGTGGATGCTTTACAGCTTGTTGAATAGCTCCACCGTACTGAAAATCACCTGCTTATGCTGTAATCAGCACCTATGAAAAACATCTGTTGCTTAACTGAATATGTCAACTCCCCTGGTGATCATTAGTGTGTGATGCATACCTGTATGGTACTTTGTACAACTACACTTAAATAGGATAAACACAGGTAATCTTGTTATTACTTTCTGCAATTTGTGTGATATTGTGCTAACATGCAGCTCAAAAAGTTACCTAATTAGTTTTAGTGGGTTTGTGTATTTAAGAAATGTGTTTTTCACTGTTTGTATTGACGCCAAGAAGGCTGTGTGTTGCCGAGAAGCTAGAGTAATTTTTATTAAATTATCTTCTATACTTATTCAGTGTGCAGTTTTTTCAGTGTCTATATTACATAATCAAACTTTTAAAAGTTCAAACGTCATATAGTCGACACCATATGATTGAACTTTTAAAAGTTCAAAAATGTAATAAAAAAATGAACCAAAGAAAAAAACTTACCTGAACAGTTTACACACCCCCTGCTCTTTAAATATACCAAATCCCAGATTGCACTACAGTGCAGAAAAGGGAAATCTTCCTATTCCGCACTATATGGAGATCTCCATTGAAACTTTTGAACATTTAAAAGTTTGATCATATGATGTCGACCATACGATGTTCGAACTTTTAAGAGTTTGACAACGTGAGATTGAACTGTTTTGTCACTGGTCAAGTGTTTTTTTATTAAGGAAAGGTTGCAGACCCTTTAATAGAACCCAAGACCTCCTATTACTCTAGCCATACACATACAAGTGCTGCCACAGGAATAGTTATGTGACAAGCACTGAGAAACCGGCCATTCATTCCTCCATTTCCCGTGGTTGTGCTAAGCGCCACATCATGCAAACAGCAGACAGAGATGACACATTTTGACAAACAATAAATAAGATGAAACAGAACTTGCGAACTGTGCACTGCTTACATACGCTTTCGCACTTCACAGCCCTACATGTACACCTCTGTAAGTGTAACCTGACCCCCCCCCAATGTCATCATTCACTGTTGCCATCCATTGAAAATGGACACTGTGGAAGTGCCTCCATGAAGTGAACATCCCTACACGGTTACAGTTTTTTGGGATTCAGCAATTCTAATGAGTTTTGACCTCATTTGCATATTCACCATGCTACAGCCCTAAATCTACATGGTTGGAAACTGAAGGGGAGCCTGATGTTGTACACACACGAGAGGATATTACTTCACTATATATCTATACAGAGGAATACAGGTTTTGATAAAATTTGACTGTACTCCATCAGATACATACTGCATAAGCTTACATGACAGTATGAATAGGCTGTTTCATGGGGTTTACACTCTTAGCTGTCTACATTAGTTACGGGTATATTCTTCATTTGGGGGTAGGGGAGCAAAGCTGCATTTATGTCATGGCACTTAAAAAGGAATTGTTGCTATTGTTAATCGAATTTTCTAGCATCTACCATGTCTAATAATGTCATAATGGGTGTGGGGTTACATGTTACGGTCAGTTCTGCACAAATCTAGGGACTTTTACTTGATCTTGTTTCTGTGTAGACTCCTTTCCATGGCTGTATTTAGAAAATTTTCAAATGTATGGGCAACATGAGCACAGAGTCTACATAGGTGCTTCACAGCTTGTTCAATCACCCCACCATGTTGGTTTGCTTCATTAGCATATAATTCAGCCATTTATGCTATAATATGCATGCCATGGAAATTCCCACGTTTGCACGTGAGTGAGTGCCGCTATGCAGAGTTTACTGAATCTAAACATATTTGTGGTCATGTTCTCATCACTCCGCAATACACACAGGGTAAAAAATGACCTTATGGACTTTACTGAATCCCCCCACCTGTCTTAATTTTGAATCAGATTTGTCTATATATACTTACAAAGAATAAATGAATAGAAATGGCTTTGTACTGTTCCCCCAGAAACAATTAACAATTGCAACAACCTACCTAAAATTATTTATAGTAGAAAAGCATTCAAAACTACTCACTGAAATAATAAACAAAATCATAACTATAATGAACATACTACATTCATCCATTTGTACAAGTAACATTATCTCTTTGCAATTATCCATTAATAACCCCACAATATTGCTAGGTTTCATATATGTTACCTTTGTGGTCTCTTACAGAACCTTATTAGCATTGATTTCATGCATTACAGATAAAAAATAAATACAAATATATAATTTTACATAATTTGCTCCAATTAAAAGCTTACTTTATCATCGTCAGTATTCTATAACCTTGTGCAGTCTAATTTGCTGATTATTTCCATTGGCATTAGCAGGTAATATTATATAGCTAATAACTTATAAAATTCACAGTTTCATTTATTTTTTTGTCATGAGAAAATGTGCTTTATCAACTGAATTTCCAAAAATGCCAATGATGTGTATGCATGAAGATCTGTTGCTATAACAGGAGCTCCCATTACCACTCTCATAATGACTGCATACAATTTAAAATGAGAAGCCTCATTTTCAGCTTATAACATAATTTCCTATGTGTGAATAGATTTCAAATAATTAATGAACCACAGTACCAAGACAAGATGTAGATATATTTTTGTTATGTGATTTCTACTTTTATGCTGGCTACTCCTACAGACTAGAGGTGCAGTCAGCTGCATCAGATGCAAAGTGTAAACCGTCATGATTGGCAGACCCCAATCAGTACCTGTATTCAAAAATGAATGTTGCTACACCACTTGCAGTCAGGGTTGAAGGGTTTCTGTGCTTTATATGTGGTTTTAGATGTAGAAAGCCCCTTGTTACATTTATAGCAAGTGGTTTACTAAAGTTTTCAAAGAAGTAGACTGTTTTTCTGCTTTGGTGCTCAACTTAAAGGGTGTGTAAGATCAGGGATCTGGTCAAAGCTCCAGAATAGCTATAGCTATGGCTCTGCTGCAGAAATAGCAGCAACTGATCCCTGTATGCGAAAGGAAAGGGCAAATGGTAGGGGTAAACTGAAAAGTAGGACCTATAACTTAGCTAAAAAAGCAGAATGGGTGGGCCATGTTGGCTTTAACTGGTTTCTAAATCTTTATAGTCCTTTCCTATCAAAGAACATAACTCGTCTGCAAAGGAAGAAAGCGGAATACAGAAGAGCCTCCAGAGTATTTAATAGGATAAACAGGATTAGCAAATGCATAACTTGGAATTAGCAAATAATATATTATCAAGTTTCCCAACAAAATCTCCGAAGAGTATAGTGCTATTGGACAGACATCTTCAAAATGTGTATGTTTATTTATTTTGTTTTACATTTGTTTACCGGGATAGTCCGACTGGATACATGTCCATTTTCAGCAGAGGCCCGGGGAGAAAAGCTCCACTTAGACAAACTTACATAGATTTCACAGAAGTTAGCAAACAATTATAAAAACAAAGTGATTATATACAATGGGTTAGTAGTGTTCCCTAGTAGGGACTCACAATTCTCATGAACAGACAATTAAAAGTAAGAGACATCAGACTGGAAGCAGAGCTTGGTGATGTAGTTACAAGTTATGATAATTGCAGAATATGCTTTTAGTTTAGAACTTAATCATGGTTGGTACATGGGCATAGCCAATTCAATTTGAGATACTGTTTGAGGTCTTTCTTGAAGAGACTTTTGGAGGATTGTAGGGTTATATAGTTTGGCAACGAATTCCAGGTTTTGCCAATGAAGTTGGCAAACAGGGATTCACCAGCAGAGTTATTAGCTTTGTGGGTTTGGACCAGAAGTTTATTAGCTGAGCGTAGGGATCTTAGGTTGCTATATGGCTTAATAACATTTTTAAGTGAGGGGGTATCCTCAGGGTGGTACAAAATTTTGTGCGCTATTAAGAGTTGATTGAATTGAATTAAGCTGGGCAGTTCTAGCCACTCTAGTTGTTTACGGTTCTGGCAGTGGTGGGTTCTATAGGTTGAGCCAGTGGCGAATCTGGCAATATGATTGCAGCTATGGGACAGCTTACCTAGTTTGGATTTGTTGAGGTTTGAGAGTAAAGGCGAGGCATATAAAAGAGTAGAGAGTAGGTGTGATCGGGCGATTACAGTCTTAGCCAGTGGGGTTAAAAATGTCTTGTTTCTATACAGTGATCCAAGCTTCTTATTGATGGTCTGTATGGTTTTGTTGACCTGTAAGTCAAATTTGAGATTATTGTCTATGATAACCCCTAGCAGTTTGGTGTGATTATCTGGGGAAATAGTGGTACCATTGTTAGATGTGACAGAGAATGAAAGTGTGGTGGATCTACTAGTGGGAGAGAAGAGTAGAAGTTTAGTTTTATTGGGGTTCAGAAGTAGGCGTTGGCTGGTGAGCCAGTTTTTGATAGTGTTAAATGTATTTTGGGTTAAGATTTGCAAGTCGGATGGGGAGGTGGCTGAGCAGATGAGAGTGAAATCATCTGCATATTGAATGCAAGTGGCTTTAGGGATAGCAGTGTGGAGGTTGTTGATAATAATAGAGAAGAGTAGTGGACCTAGTATGGACCCTTGAGGGACACCAAGTGTGAGAGGTAACTAGCTGAAGAGTTTGGCCTGCCATAGTACCGCCTGCTGTCTACCAGTAAAGGTAGGACTGGAACCACTGGATAGCAGGCTTGTTGAGGGAAATAGATTTTAGTGAAAGAATGAGAAGTTCATGGTTGACTATGTCAAAGGCTTTTGATAGGTCAAGAAAGAGGGCAGAGGTTAGCCTATTGTCATTCCTGTTTTGGTTTATGGCAGTAGTAAAGGAAAGGAGGGCTGAGGTGGTGCTGTGGTATGGCCTGAAACCATGCTGGGAGTTGGATAGTAAGTTATTGTGTGAAAGGTATTGCATTAGTTGCTTGTGTACACATTTCTCCATTATTTTGGCTAGTGAGGAACGAATGGCAATGGGTCTATAGTTGGATATGTCTGAGGAGCTACCACCTTTATGAAATGGAATGACGTGAGATATTTTCCAGAGGGAGGGGATAGCATTTTCAGATAAGGTTCTGTTGATGAGGATAGATATGGGATATGCAATGGCATCTGCAGCTATTTGTTGGTACTCTGCAGGGAGGAGATCAGCAGCGAGGGTGGTAGGTTTTAGTTTTTTTAGAAGTGTTTTGATAAAACTAGTGGATATTGGTTGGAAGCTAAATTCTGGGTGATTATTAGGTAAATTAGGCATGTCGTTTAAGTTAGAGCGGGTTAGTTGATTTGCTAGGGATTGGATTGTTTCAGTGAAAAAGTTATTAAAGGCGCTAGATATGGTCTCTGGGGAACTATGAGTGTAGTTTGCCGGGGTTGGGGTGGTGGAGTGATCTGGACAAAGTCGTTGATTTAAGCCTGCCCAGAACTTCTGAGGGTTGTTGTGGTGTTTTTGTAGGAGATTTTGGTAGAAGCTTTTTTTATCCAGTAAAATAGATTTTTTTTGTATCATTCCTGAGTTGATGATATTTTAGATGGTCATGTGGGGCTTTGGTTGTTCTCCAGCTGGCACAGGCTGTTTCTAGTTTTGATTTTAGCTTTGGTATCTTTTGTGAGCCATGGTGCTGTATTTGATCTAGTTTTTATTGTACGTGCTGGAGCATGGGAATCAAGGATACTTAGGAATTTAGTGTTAAAGTGATCTATGGCCTCCTCTAATGTTAAATTTTTTTAGTTTTGACCAGTCAACTGCTTTTAATTCATTTTGGAATATAGCAGAATCACAGTTTTTCCTGTTTCTAAATGTTTTATATTTGGGCTGGTGAGGGTTTCCTGCCTTATCTTTTATGATATAGGTTAGACAATGGTCGCTGAGGTCATCAGGGAGAGTACCAGCTGTGTACAGTTGGGGTTGGTTATTAACTAGGATCCAGTCTAGGATACATTCCTTGTTGGTTGGTTTGTTTATCCTAGTGGGAGAGGTTATGGTCTGTTTAAACCCAGATATGTTTATATGAGTTGAGGGGGGGGGTCGGAGGAGCAGGCGTGCCAGTCGGTGTTAAAATCACCAAGAACTATGGTTTCTTGGAGATAGGTAGTGGATAACCAGTAAAGAAGATCTTCTATGGTATTTAGGTTGTTGCCTGGTGGAATGTATGCACAGACGATGTTCAAGTGTTTGTTTTGGTTAATCTGTAGCTTGGTTATGAGGAGTTCCTTGTTATTGAATTGGAGAGGTTGAATGGTGTCTTTATTAACTGTTAGAGTATTTTTGTAAAGGACTGCTATCCCACCTCCTTTCCTTGTAGCACGGTCTAACCAGTGAATATTGTATCCTGGAGGTAGTATTGCATTGTCAGTAGTACTGGGTTTTAGCCAGGTTTCCGTAAGACACAAAATGTCTGGGGAGTGGGTTGCTAGGAGGGTGTGTAGGTTGAGAATCTTATTGTTAATACTTCTAATATTTAGGTGAAATGCTAGAAGGGAACTAGTGGGAGTATTCATAGGTAGTTTGACTGTGGGGGTTGTGTTAGTGGAGGGGAGATTATTGGGTGTGAGTGGGCCAGGGTTGGGATGAATGTCTCCATGTGTTATAAGGTTATAGTAACAGGATATTCTGAGCTTTAAGAGTTTGTTTATAAGCTCTATATAGTCTTTGTCTTTAGGATTATGTTTTGTAGCTCTACAGGGGTGGTATTTTATAGAGGGTGATATATTCAGTGTACTGGGGAAGGTAAAGTGTTTGGTGTTATGTGTGAAGTTGTGGGTGTCTGTTTGACCATTTGGGTAGTGAATACCATGGTCAAGTGTTTGTTTGTAGAGAGTGAGATGGTAAAATAGAAACAGTATAGGCATTTGGGTAATTAGTTTTTTTTTTTTTGCTTGTTTGCATTTTGATAGGGGGCAGGTCAAATTTGATGGCTGACTATGCTAACAGGGTATGGAAGAATGAGAGAGAAGGAAATGGGTTAAGGGGCAGGGTTGCTCAATGATGTGTGAGGTGCTGATTGGTAGTTAGCAGGAGGGGAGTGGCAAAGTCTGGTTTAAATTTAGCACTAGTGGGTTGGGTGGAATTTGGGGGCAGGGAGGGGAGTGGAGTGAGCCGAGCGCAGCGAGGGCGAGCGGAGTGGGGCTAACACTAACTCTGAGAGTTACCTTGGGCTTTTGGTTTGGTTTGTATGATTGTATCTAAGCAATGTTTTTGGCTGTACTTTAATTTGTTTTATTGTTTTTTAATTTTACACCAATTTTCAGTCTAATTTTAATTGGATCCTAGGGGTAAACTAGCAAATGTAGTCAATAAGGAGGGAGCAAAATTACTTTACCAAATTAAAAAGTAAATGCTTAGGACTGGGACAGTGTATGAGTGTAAGGCTGATTCAAAGTAGTATAGCCCAGTCTACTGGAAATTGGCTATATCCCTTCACTGTTGTTGTGCATACACCATTAAGCCATTAATTTATATGTGAATATATTAGACACACTTGTATAATGCTTCATGGGCACCATGGTGGTTGAGTAATAAGATCTTTACTTCACAGTCCCAGGATCTTGTATTCTGTCATGACTTCCAGCCACAGTCTATGTAGTTTATATGTTCTCTGTTTGTCTGTGTGGGTTTCTTTGGATACTCTAGTTTCTTCAACAGTGATATAATTCAAACCAATAAATTCTGGACCACAAGAAAGTCTATAATGGCAAATCACAGTCAAGTTCAGGAAACACTGATAAACATGTATTAAAAATTATAAATATATTAAAATATATAAGGTTTCATGATAGAAACATTAAAAGTAAATGTTTTGACTTTTACATGATATTGGAGTTTACAGTTATCAGAGATGTATCTGTAAAATGTAAAACAATCATATGTAAGTTTGCCCTTAGTATTACAAGAGAGTGACTTAGCCTGAGGTCTGTCTTCATAATATAACTGCTGTTTTAAGTTAGTGGAACTTTTATACACAAAATTAGGTCTATCTAAGCTTCATTGATATCTTGTATCACCTCTCTGGAAAGCTTGGATTACTAAACAGTGCCCAGTACATGCATATTGTCATGGCGATTATTACTTGTTACAATAGTATTGTCGACTACTTTGTGTGCAAAGTATAATCTTCCAATTTTGCCCCTTTCATGTAGCATTTTGACTTTAATTTTGGCTATTAGATTTGTAGAATAGCCCCATTCAATGAAGTTATTTACCACAGCATACACTTCTTGTTCTAGGACTGCATGAGAAATAGTCTAGCAGTATGTTACATTTGTTCCATACTTTTAAAAACTGATTTAGAATCATACTAGTAATGTGCAGGTACATATTTCCACGCACATCCTTTTAGTATACACTCATATAATCCCACTTGCTCTGACAGGTTATTAACATAGGTATATAGGTTCATAGGTGTTTACTAGGCTAATGGTCTTGGAGCCTTTACAAGCCTAGCCCATAGAAGTGTCCTGGCATCGTGCCGCCTGACGTTAGTTCCCAGTGCCTCTATCAAACAGAGCCACTGGAGTGATCCCTGGGGTGAACTTTCTATTTCCCATCCACTTATCAAGATTTCTCTTGAAGAGGGCCAAAGAGGTGCTCTGCTTGACATGTATGGGAAGTCTGTTCCAGAGCATGGTCAGTCTCTGGGTTATGAATCTGTCCCTCCAGCATGTTCTGTTGATTGTGGTAATGAGCATGAGGTCTCTGGTGCATGTGGTGTGGAGGGATTGGGATTTCTTTAGATGTAGCATTTCTAACAGAGCTGGGTCAGACATGGCTTTGTAAGTCAAGCAGAGATCGCCTCTTAGTAGACGATATGAGACAGAGAATAACAGGAGTTTTTTTAGTCTCTCCATGCAGGGCATGTATTTAAGGCCTAGGATCCTCTTCCTGAGGTACTTTTGTGACCTTACCAGCTGTTGCAGGTGTCTAGTGAGGTACTTGCCAAATGGGGCAATATACTCGATAATTGGTCTAATGAGGGAAGAGTAGAGAGAGATGATGACCTCTTCCTTCCTGGATGCAAAACCCTTGGTAATGAGATGAGTCACATAGAAAGACTTTCTGACCACAGTGGCAATGTGGTGGTCAAAGGAGAGATTGCTGTCAACCTGTGTCCCCAGATCTCTTATAACGCCTTCAGTGTTCAGTGGGTTCCCATCAATGTGGTAATTAGTGGGAACTGAGTTTTTCCCAAAGGGTATGACGATGCATTTTTTGGCATTAAGCTTAATGCCATGGTTTTGACACCAGTCATTGGTCTCAGTGAGGCCTTTCTGTAGAATGTCTACACTTGGGGAGTTAATAATGGCTCCCAGCTTGCAGTTGTTTGCAAACTTGGTCAGCCAGAGTCCCTCTGTGTTGGCCTGAACTTTTTAGAAGTAGATGCCAAACAGGAGAGGACTCAGAACCGATCTCTGTGGGACTCCACTCGTGACTGGTCAGCAGTCTGACCTGGAGTCCACTACTTTCACACTGTGGGTTCTATTTGTCAGCCAATTTGCAACCCACCTAGTGATATAGGGGTTGATGCCTAGTTTGGTGAGTTTATCTATAATTCCTGAGTGGGGAATGGTATCAAAGGCCTTGGCGAGATCAAGGTAGGCTGTATGAACTGCCTTGCCCTCATCCACAGCTCTGGTGACTGACTCAAAGAAGTCAACCAGGTTGAGCAGGCATGAGCTACCTTTCACAAAACCAAATTGCGTGGGACTTAGAGTTTGGAGATTCCCTATATCCTTGTTTATTAGGTCCATGATAATGCACTCCATAGCCTTACATATCAGACTTGTCAGGCTAATGGAGCGATAATTCTCAGGGTCTGTAGTTGCTCCCCCTTTATGGAGAGGGATGACTGTAGCAGTGCACCATTCAGTAGGGACAAAGCCTGAGGTGAGGCTGTGAGTGAACAGGGCACACAGATGTGGTGCCAATTCACTTTGTAATTCATGTAGAACACAGCCAGGGATATTGTTGGGTCCCATGGAAGCTGTATTCTTGGCCTTGGACAATGCAGCTTTAAGCTGTGCTGCAGTAATGCTGGGTGCCTGACATTCTTCCAGTATTGTGATTGGTCCTTTAGTGGGAAAGAGAGGGGTAAAGTTGGCATTGAATCTGTTGGCCAGTATGTTGGCAATATCTTTTGGCTCAGTATAGGAGGTAGCATTGTGCAGTAACTCAGAGCAAATCTGGGTATTGCTGTGGAGATTATTGATATAACTATAGAAGGCTTTGTGGTTGTTTTTATTATCTGCTGCAATTTTGCCTTCATGGGTTGCTTTAGAGGTTTTGATAAGGGATCTCAACTTTTTGTTGAGGCTAATAAGGGAGTTTATCCAATCTTGGAACTTTACCTTTTTCTGCAAAAGTTTCTTCCTTCTGTTGTAGAGTTTATTAATGGTAGGGGACCACCAGATTGGCTTCCTTTTTTTGGAGGAGAGTGTCTTGGTTCTGTTGGGTATGGCTAGTTCCATGCATTTATGTATGTGTTTGTACAGTGCATTGGTGCATGATTTGGCAGTCATGCATCTATTTTCCACTGGCATGGGTGCCGTGAAGTTAGCCACCTCTGTTTTTAGGAGCTCAAAGTCAGCTTTGGAGAAGTTTGTCATGGTGGTTACCTTTGTGGGGGGTGTTTGTGAGATGTGGATTTCCATGGTGATTAGTTTGTGGTCAGATCTAACCAGGGAAGGCTTGACTATTGGTGTAGAGCAACGGTTGCCCATGTTAGTAATAACCAGGTCAAGGATGTTGCTTTTTCTAGTGGGGGTAAGAATGAGCTGGTCCAGGTCATTGAAATTGATGAATTCCAGGAAGCGTTGGGCCAGTGCATTTGTGCATGAGTAGTTCTCCCAGCTGATGGAGGGGTAGTTGAAGTCGCCTAGTATGAGAGTGTTGGGTTGGACCTTAGTAGCTTCCAGAGTGCTTAGAAACATGGAGTGAGAGTCTTGGGATATGGTTGGGGACCTATAGCAGGCTACGACCTGAATCGCCATCTTACCCAGTGTTAATTGCACCCGAAGTATCTCAGATATATTATGCTGGGCTACTAGTCTGGAGGTGTGTATATCCTTTATGAATATGGAGACACCACGACCTTTGGAGTTTCAGTCCATGTTCTGGGGCCAAAAGGTGTGGAATGAGTTATAGCCCGGTAGCACAGGGGTGCTTTCTGCTGCTTTAAACCTCAAGGAAACATCAAGGAAATTTATCATCTCATTAGAGTAATTACATTTGAAAAACAAAAAAAAAAAAAAAATCAATGCCATATTCAATCAAATCCACAAACTGAAGTATTCCTGTGCTGTACCTTCTCATAACAAAAATGCATCATCCACAAACATTTCGTAAAATAAACTCTGTTCCATATAAAACTGGTAGTGCATATCAAAGTATTTCTCAGACTAGCAATGTGAGCTTACCCTAAGTATTTGCCACCAGAGTACCCATGGCTGTCCCTGCAACCTGGTGGAAAATTCTCTCAGCATACTTAAAAACATTGTTTTCTAAGTTCACGTAATGTACATATTGTTTCTGTGTTATGCATTGTATAGTCACTAAACTCACAAAAAAGTATTCACTTACTGCTTCAGCTTCTTTGTCATTAGGAATTACTGTAAAAGGGATGCAATATCATGCATAAGTAACAGGTAGTTTATTTATTTATTTATGTATGTATGTATTTACTTACTGTTTGTTATCCAGGTGAGTAAGCTAGTCCAAAGACACGTTTCAGGCACAACCTGGGCCTTTATGTCAGAATACAGAAATTTCAGTTTACAAAATAGTTGTCCGCTTGTCCATCTTTCCATTTGATTGCATACAGCTATACAATTGTTCGGATTTATAGCTTGATTGGATACAGTTATACAATTTCAGGATATTAATCCTAGCGAGGTAGAATTGAATAATAACAAATGTTTAGCAGTGTGAAATTAAAGACAGCAAAACATTTGTTTATGATACACCAGCATAATTTATTTGAGGGATTTGCACTGAAATAAGGATAGGGAGCAAACAAGAACTGCATGTACATACACCTGTAAAAGGCAAGATAAAGTAAGCTAATCTGACATTCACAATCTGCCTGGACCAATCATATAACTTGTAGGAAGTCCCCAGTTTGACTTATAATGTTTAACACATATAAGATGAGATCTCACTATATGTTCTCTGTACAATGACACTGCTTCTGTAATCCAGCCATTGTCGGATGGTATAGGACTCACATATGGAGGATAGCCTTCTTGTGAATCTTACACACTTCATATACAATGGAATAATAGGAGAATTAATGTAATGGGATTGAAGTTGTTAAATGAAATAGAAAGACAAGGAAATCCTACTTTCATGTATATTAAATAATGAGCATACTTTTCAATTAATTACAAGGTTTGATGTTGATTGAGGCTTGCCACCAATCTGGTATGTTTCTAAACTACCCAGAAATCAGACTGAATCTCTGGCAGCCCGGAAACTAGTGTAAAACTCTGGTATTTTGTTTAGCAGCATGAACAGAATGGAATTTGTAAAAAGGAAATTTGGTCTGATTTTTCCCTAAAAAGCATCGCTAAGGTGGTGCTGTGAAGTCCAAAATTACCTTATGACGTATACATTCAAGTCATAAAATGTGCGCGAACATGGGGAGGGAATGAGGTCGAGCTGGGTGGAGTCACAAGTAGTGGAGGGGTGTGTGGCTTTGATCCAGTTTTTGGCATTGCAAAAGGTGGCGGCCCTAGTTGTGGTTGATGTTGACTGACTAGAAATGAGAGTTAGGAACATATGAACAATACTAGGCAAGCAGTTACAGGAATCATAAGATGTTTATTCAGTACTTCTCTACATGATAACCCTGGTGGAAAGGTGTGTTTACCCATCCAATCATCAAAACTGGCTGTAAAAGCAAACAAAGTCGTACTTTTCCTGACTTGTAATGGATAACTTATTCTATAATCTGGGAATAAGTTATGACCTTTTCCTTCACTGAGTTTTGTTTTTGTATTGGTGTAAATTTAGGTCTCTAGTGCAGGTTATTCGTAGAGTCACTCATTTCACAAAGAAAAAGGAGCTTAAATAGGATCAAGTCCTTCATGGCTCAAAAAGCGAGGCACTGGTCACCTCAGAGCAGCTGGTAGGCTATAAGGAGAGTCATGCTAATATATCAGGATGATTGAAGGATTTAAGGCCTTTACTTTTTTTCATTTAAAATCACTTGGGTCTTTCCAGGTGAGGAGACATGCTTGGATTTGTACATGCCAAAGGGGGTATTGTATTCAATGATGGGTCTTATAAGGGGAGAGTACAGTAATAAGATGATTTCTTTGGCTATTGAAGATATTTCCTTGGAAATTAAGTGTGCCAAATAGAAAGATTTCTTGATTATGTTTGAAACATGACGGTGATTGAATATGAGAGAGCTGTCACAAAAATACCCAGGTCTTCCATTTATAACATATGAGGTGGGAACAATTTTTTTTGCCAAACACTGCAATACTGCATTTTTTTTTCATTTACTTTGAGACCATTTCTGGTGCACCAGGTATGTGATTATTCACAGTCTTGGAGCAGTTTATCTCAGTGGATGACAGATAACATTACCTAGCTTGCAGTAATCAAACAGCTTTTGTAAACCTAAAATTAAATATACTTTATAAGAACTTCATTTATCCAGCTATACATTGACTTAACATCTGTGATTCGTGACTATCTTTGTGTGCACTCCCTTATTATTTTATTTATATTTGGGGTGCCTAAGATTCACAAAAAAAATTGTCCTCCACCTATGAGTCATGTAATACAACATTGCAATGTAGCTCAAAGGCCAAATAACTCAAAGGAGTTGAATATAGACCTTACTTTAGGTAATGCAAGGAGATTACACAATGTTAATAAACCATTCTAAATGTCATTCTTGTCTAATTTTATGGGATTACATATTTCACCTGCTCTCTACTCTAAAACAGAAACAATTTTTATTCATTCCTGAATTCACATTCCCTTAATTTAACCATTATTATTATTTCTTGTAAATGTTTCATGGGTAACAAAATTCATCTTAAAAGTACTTTCCAGGTGTTCATTATTCAGACATTTGAACACCCATATTATATCTCCTATATAACCTATAAAACAGCATAATATCTCTCTACCTCTTAGCACAAGAAATTGGACAAAGCCTTAAGTAGTGGCAGGGCAAAGGCCTAAAATAGGGGCAGATTTTAAATATTATTTTTATAAACTTAGAAAGTTGCTAGAAATAATATTTTATTTTGTCAGCATGCATTTTCTGAAGGATGTAAAGTCTAAAACTCAAATGTGTATCATTGTTTAGTGACTTTAATCCTCAGTGATTTTCCAGAAAACCACAAACTGTGTGAGGAACAGATGAAACCTCTGAGGCAATAATCTGGACATTGTGCAAAAATCTGGTCAGTTGAGAGGTATGCAATATAACTTCAGTCTTTCCTGATAAGTACTTGACTCAAACCCTTAATTTTCTCTTATAAAGAATTTTTGAACCTTTTCTATTTTATTCATTTCAAGCTTTGAGTACTTACAAAAACACTTCCATATGCTAACTCTAGTCTGACAATAGCTTTATATATTAATATCATTACTCGTTCATCCCTTGTAGACATTACCCTAAGTATTTTCCACATGGTAGTATAACAGCTTTCCAGTACTTTATTTATATGGCTTGAAAATGTTAGATTATTTTCAATCAGAATAACTTCTGGCAATGGCTGGGTCACAGAACCATTATTACTATATGTAAAACAGGTATATTTATATGATCCTAGTGACTTTCTAGAATAGCTGTATGAATGGTACAGACAGAATGTGAATATGACCTGTGCATTGGCCATGCCTGACGTTGAATCACCTTTTGCAGTAATTTCTGATAACAAACGTATTTAGATAATGCATTAAGTACTTATATGTTCAGGAATGAAATATTATGTACATTACATGCATTTGTCTTAGAAAACAATGTTTTCATGGAAGGTGACAACAACTAAATAATTCAGACACTGGGTCTCCAGAAAAAATACTTTAATATGAATACTTAATGTATTAACATTTTAATTAAATGTGGTATCACTAGTTTTTGTTATTTTGTCCTCAATTCTTGAGTCAGGAATCTGAGTGCAATGGGTTAGAACAGCAGTGGAATAGGTACATGGGGAGTTTGTGGTTCCTTCCTTGGTAACACTGTGTACTAAGATGATCTCTGAAGTAAATAAACAAACACACAAACACATGTCCACAAGAATGTGTCCTCTGCTCTTCCTGGTACCATGTCTCTGTTTAGGAACACTGCAGACATGGAGGAGACAGTAACTGCCAGGTGTGCAGCAGCCATCTTACCGGCTGATTCTTTAATGATAAAAGTCCATGTCTAATTCCCTACTGCTTTGTGTGGCTGCAGTTGTGTGACTTGCTTTTCAAACTGCAGTGCTACATAGATGGTTGCACCATAATAAAACATTTCAAGACACACTTGAATAGGTAAGGTCTCTTATTTTGAGTCTCCTTTTTGTTTATTTTATTTTATTTATTTGCATTTGTTTGCCAGAAAAATTCTACTGGGCACACCCCTTTTTCAACGGAGGCCCAGGGAAAAAAGCTCCAAGACTGCCTAAATTTACAGGTTGCAGACAAATACAAATATATGAAAGAATTACATAATTAAAATTATATAATGAAAATATATGAAGGATTCAAACATCTCTATTGTTTATGTAAAACTGCTGACAATAGGCACTCAAAGTTGACATTAAAATAAAATAATTTCATGGAAATGTCATCTCAACATTTTGACATTACTAGTTTAGTCTTTTGTAATGCAGAAGAAATGAACTGTTATTACCAAACAGAATAGTATTTTCTGAACCACAAATGGCACAGAGCAAATAACCGAGCCCAGAGAATATTTACTGAAATGAAATGTATTTACGTAAGCTACCTATGTTTGACAGCTCATGAAAGCAAAAGACTGGATACATCAGTGGTCAGTAGTGACAAATAAGCAATTGCTGTACACACTTGATTTGCATGTGACAACCAGTACAGGATGTGAAGTGAGCTGTTTTCTATCAGGGGCCCTTGTATGCGTTGGAAGCATCCTTCTGCAGATTTTAAGGGCACATGTTGTACTTTGACTTTCAGTTTGTGTACTTCTGATGTTATAGTTCTACTTTGAATTCACTAAAACCCCATTCAGGTTACATTGCACAATCACGTTTTGCTTTGTAAAGCTGTATTAATGATACTTATTAATCTTGGCATAAGCACTATTGCCTGGATGGAACATCTTGCCATTAGAGAGGCTACACTGGGAACTGTTCATGGAAAATATCAGTGTTTCTACCATCCTAAGCTTAAACAAAATTTACTACAGGTAGACTGCTTAGCCAGTGATTATTTTATATATTAAGAAATATTAATAACATTGTACTACCTCACTTTAATAAAAATGGTTATATATAGGTTATAGATCTAATATTGTTTATACTTACGGTGAAAACCAGACAATTCAGTCCATGCCTAGGATTATATTGTTACGGGTTAGTGCCTTCACTGAGAGTGGTGTTTGTGTACTTTTTAAATAAAAACAGAATTAAAAACATGCCTCGGGATTCAGTAAACTCCATGTAGGTTTTGCGCGAAGCCTACACAGACTTTACATGTGTGCGTGGTGATGTGTGGCGAGCAGCAGCACTAATTACATATTCATGCTGCACACCACATTTAAACGTAAATAAGTGCAGTTTCTTGGCTGGCAACAGTGTTGCCAGTCAGGAAACTGTGTAAAGTAACAAGGATAATAATCCTGTTTACAGCACAGCACAGCTGGTTACCATGTTTGCTTGGAATGCCACAACTGTCACCAGGACTTAGCATATATAGGTTTCAATAGCTCTCAATCTCTTAGTGCAAGAAATTTGGACAAAGCCCAACATAATGGGGGAGAATGACCTAGAAACATGGACAGATTCTACATATCTGCACTTTAAAAATGTGCTAGAATAACAAGAGGTTTGTGTTAAGATACATTTTCTGAATGATTTGAAGTCTAAAACTCAAATGTATGGAATTATTTAGTGACATCAGCCGTGAGATCATCCCAGTAATATGGCAGAAATCACAAATTTTGTAAGGAACACACCAAAAGATGTAAGGCAAAAGTCTGAACATACTGTGAAAATCTGGACAGTGGAGAGGGATGAAGTTATGTATATGGTCCAAACACAGTACAGACAGAGTATACAGTGCAGAGTATTGTGAAATCCAATTCCTGACATTCTGTACAAATGTTTTGTAAATGATCTGTAAGGTTACATGGACAGCCATGTAAAATAAACACTCAGGGGAAGTGTGTGTATTCAGTAGGAACACAAAGATGAATTGTAGGACTAAACACAGGAAACAGGGCCAGTGAAACAACTTAATGTTGAGGGCATGTCAATGAAAGACAGTTGCAGCAGCAACACAAATCACATATCAGTATGGTAGAGTAGGGACTGCACAGTGAAAACGTATATTATGCAACTGACACACAAGGTGACATAACAATGGGGAAGATGTCTGTGTGAGATAAGCATCTTTACATAAACAATGCAGAGGACATCTATATACAAATGGGGTAGGGTGCATATTTTGAAGCTGTACATACCGATTTGTTTGAATATGAGTGTAATCTCAGCATGGGTCTCCAGCAAATGGGAGACAGGTAAAGGCTCATGGACAACATTAAAAGAAGCACTCACAATCATGAGCAATATCAGAATAATACCACCAGTAGTCCCATGTCTCTGACATAGCACATGTGATTTAGAGTGATCAGAGAGAGTTCTGCACAAACACACTTATACAACTATTATGACATGTCTGCAGTCTATAAGGATAATCATGCATACCGTCCTGACACTGTAACATCTGCTGGAGGTGTTAGGAGGGACACTGCTATATGTGTATGTGACATTATGATGAATAAAGCCTAGTTGACTGGTGTGTATGGCATATGTATATGGCACAATCCACACTGTCACAAATGTTACCCATGCCATTAATGTTGTCAAACAGCAATGTATGTACTGTGTGCATCACCATACAGGTATCACACATGCATCTAGTGTAACAACTTGATGGGGTTTCTGGACCATCAGACAGTAATCTTTATGTCACAAAAAGAATACCTAGATTGGACCAATAAGCTGTGGCAAAGGTGGTACCCTTCAGTTACACATCACTGGAAGATGTGTAGTGAGGTACATGAAGAAGGGTGCATTGTACTCAGTTATTGGTGTGATGAAGGCTGTGAAGTATGGAGGTTTTATGGCCTGTGATGTGGATGTCCTTCACATGTCAGTAATTGTGTTACATACAAGGGAGCTGTCAGCACTGTGGCCACATGCTGGTGGACATTCCACATACTATCTACTCCAGGACACAGGTCACATGCCTGTTGGTCTGATTTTAGGGTGTGATGTCTACAATATACTTGGGCTGTGTGTTTGTTTTCCTGACATAACAAATCCCCCATCATTTTGTGTCATTGCAGGCATTATCATGGCTGTGGCAGCAATCTGTGGTGTGTTTTGATACTGTCTGTATTATAGTAATATCGCAGTTGGAGTCAATAGTTGCCCACCGTCTGTAGTTCTTCAGACAGCTGCCTGGCCACAGGATGTGTATGTCATTTGTGACATCTGTGACTTAAATAATGGACAGGAAAAAGCCTAGCAGACAGTCTTGGTGTATGGACCTGATCACTGGACCTATGATATAGTTCACTTCACACATTTCAACATATTTAGATGCCACATATGTGATCCAGTGGTCTCCTCACTTGGTGATATAGGTGTTTATGGCTTCATCTGACAGTTTTGAGTGAGTACCTCAGTGTGAATTTGTGTCAAATGCATTGGGCTTGTTAAGTTCAAAAGGATGATAGTGTTGTCATCATGCGGACATCTAACAGATGTAACAGACAAGATGTAGCATTAACAACTCACACAGGTTTGTTGCACACAGCTAGCATATTACTAGTGTCAATTTAGAAATTATAGACTCATCAGCCTAACTATACTGATCTGCAAGGCCATGGAGTGGATTATCATGGACCTCATTAACAAGGACATTGGCAACCTCCAGACACTTGATCCCACACAGTTTAGCTTTGTCAAGGAAAGGTCATGCCTGTTAAATTTGGTCAACTTCTTTGAGACAGTTACCAAGGCCATAAACGAGGGGAAGATGGTGCACACCACCTACCTGGACCTGGCCAAAAGCCTTCAATTCTATTCTTCACTCAGGTATAACAGATAAACTCTCTCAACTAGGCATCACTCTATATGTTATCAGATGGGTAGCAAACCGGCTCACTGATAGAACCCACATAGTCAAAATATGGGAAGCCACCTCAAGTAGTAGACCGTAACAAGCGGTGTACCCCAGGGATCAGTCTTGGGGCCTCTGCTATTTGGAATATACTTCTTGGAGGTGCAGGCCAAATCTAGTGGGCTATGGCTGACAAAGTTTGCAGTTGACTGCAACCCGGGTGTTGTCATCAATTCCCCTAATGATGTGGACATCCTCCAAGAGGTTCTCACCCAAACAAATGACTGGTGCCAGAAACATTGCCTCAAACTGAATGCCAAAAAATGCATCATCATCCCTTTTGGGGAGAGTGACGTCCCCACAAATTAGCACATTGATAATAAGGTACTAAGCATGCAATCAGTCTTGAGGGACTTGGGCACCCAGGTTGATAGAAAACTAACTTTTGACCACCATATTGTCTCCATTGTATGGAAAGATTTCTACATGGCCCACCTCATTAGCAAGGGTATCTTTTCCAGGGACAAGGTGTTCATGCCATTCCTGTATTCTTCCCTTATAAGACCCATTACTGAGTATAGTGTCCCTTTCAGCATGTACCTCACAAAGCACATGCAGCAACTGGAGAGACCACAGAGGTTCCTCACCTGGAGAATCCAAAACCTCAAACGTCTACCCTACATAGATAGGCTAAAAGCCCTGTCCAAAGCCCTGTCCTTCCACTCAATCTCCTACAGACTCCTCAGAGGTTACCTTTGTCTGGATGGGACTGCTGCATATCCGTAAGTCAAGCTCCACTCATGTAACCCACACGTGCTACCTCAACCTGGTCTGTGACATCAATAGGACTTGTTGGCGGGACAGATTTGTGTCCCAGAGACTCCCCCTTTTGTGGAATAGACTCCCTCTCCATGTAAAGCGGAGTACCTCATTAAACCTTTTTAAGTGCAACCTAGATAACTGGATGGGGAACAGAGAATACACCCCTAGGATTCCACCTGTGTCCCTGCTGGACAGTGGCATAGGGTGATGACTTGTTGGAACATGGGCTAAATTCTTGGCTAGGCTTGTAATGGCCTCAGGGCCAATAGCCTAGTAACTTGCTATGATCCTATAATCATATGCTCAACCTGTACCAGTAGAGCTGTCACCATTGGTATACCCCAGGGATTTGTGTGTGGCCCTTTACTGTTTGGACTTTATTTCTCAACAGTTCAGGCTAAATTATATGGTCTTTGGCTTACTGCATTTGCTGATTCCTGCATGCTGGGTACAATCATTGAGTCCACCTTTGATGATAACATACTACAGGAGGGGTAACACAGACAAATGATTGGTGACAAAGTTACACGGTCTACAAATAAATGCAAACATGTGTCTTTATTTTGTCCTTCTGCAAAGTGGAATTCCCTGTTAATTACAGCATTGACAACAGTCCTGCTATGCTAAAAACCTAGTGATGCAAAATATCGGGAACACAGATAGCAATCTGAACTTCGACCACCAAGTGTCCACCCTGGTATTGAAAGCCTATGTTGTACACATCATAAGTCATGTCATTGTATTCAGATCTGAGGATTATATTACAGCACTGTACTCGAACCTCATCAGTACACTAATAGAGTATAATGCTCTTTACTGCGGTGGTGGTGCTGCGGTAGCATTGTCGCCTCACAGTAAAACGTTGTCCTGTTCGATTCTCAGCTAGAGCGTCTTCTGTGTGGCGAGATGCGTGAATGGGTGTACCTTCATTGAAGGTTGTGCGTCAGGGCTGGCAACTAGGCACATAAAAATCTACTGCCAATGATTAGTGGACCGGAGTTCCAATATGGCGACCCCTAACTGGGAAAAGCTGAAAGACACACCAACAGCAACAACAAAATCCTTACCAGACACATGCAGCAGCTGGAGAGACCATAGGGGTTTCTCATCAAGAAAACACAGGGCCTACAAACCATGCCATGATGTATGTGGATAGACTGAAAGTCATGTTACTGTAAACAGGATCATGTAGGATAAGATGACTTCTGCCTGACCTCCAGGTCAGTCTCTGACCCTGCCCTGGTGGGAATAGTGCATATCCATAAATCAGATATAACTGATGATATCAGCAGTGTCTGGTGAGGAGAATATGGTAATAACAGAGTCCCACATGCTTGTATAAAAGGATCTCTCTAATGTTAAATAAGAGCACAAACGCACATAACCCAGCTGACTGCAGTGAGAATCAAACCCCTACCTATCTAAGTACACCAACTACAGAACTCTCAATTTAAGGCAAGCACCACATCTCAAGTCTGACTTGGAGTGTCTCAGACAACACTGTATAGCTGATGACACCAGCAGTGTCTGGTGAGGAGAATATAGTAATAACAGTGCCCCACATACTGGTGTAAAAGACTCTCTGTAATGTCATGCAAGGGTACAAACAGACACACACATCCCAGTTGACTGCAGTGAGAAAAGGAACCCTACCTATCTAAGGTATGCAGACTGCAAAGCACAATACAAAGCTCAATACTTTATGCAAGTTAAGTGGCACATGTTTGACTTTTACAAGACTACAGGACAATGTATAGTGGAAAACATCATCAGTACATTTAGGAGAGATGATGTTGGAAGGCCTGCATGGAATGGATGTGTAGGCATGTGGAAGTGTCAAAATACTGTCAATTAATGGGATTGGAGCGACAACTGTAGGATACACACTTATGATCTTCTGGATAGATACACACACATGGGTGTCTGCAGTGAGAACAGAACCCCTACCTAGACTACAGAGCTCAGTACTTTACACAAATCCATGGCACAAGTCTGCCTTATATAAGGCTGCGGGGCAACTTATAGTGGATGACATCAGCACTGGATGTAGGACAGAAAATGTTGGGAGACCTGCATAGGTGTATAGCTTCACAGGTTCAGAGGAGTTTACTAGGCTAATGGCCCTAGGGCCTTTACAAGCCTAACCGTGTAAAAACCCAGCTACCCTTATTGAGCATAGATAGATGTCTGTTCTTAACAGAGTGATTTTGTGATCAGCACTGACTGTCCCTGCCTATGAGAGACATAGGTGCCACCCCTGGGGTGAATTTATGATTACCTGTCTAGCTGTCAAGGTTGTACTTGAATAGGGTAATTGAGGAGGACTGCTTCACATGCAGTGGGAGCCTGTCCCAGTGGAGCAGCAATGGCTGGGAGATATAGATATGTCTCTCCAGCATGTTATGTTCTTATCACATGCTAGATT
This sequence comes from Protopterus annectens, assembly GCF_019279795.1. Taxonomy (NCBI): domain Eukaryota; kingdom Metazoa; phylum Chordata; order Ceratodontiformes; family Protopteridae; genus Protopterus; species Protopterus annectens. The sequence goes on from NC_056743.1 coordinate 1,570,924,867, forward strand.
GAGATCCCTGCAGCAAGTTATGCTTGTCCCAACATTTCACATAGGGCAGGGTCTGAGACTGCTTTGCGGGCCAGGCACAGATCACCTCTCAGCAGCCTGTATGATACTGAGTACAGTGACATGGTTCAATGTTTCCATGTATGTCATGTTTTGGTGGGCCTGGATTCTCTGAGTCAGAAACCTCTGTGGTTTCTCCAGTTGCTGCAGGTTTCTGGTGAGGTACATAGAGAAGGGAGCATTGTACTTAATTAGTGGTCTGATAATGGTTGAGTACAGTGGAGCTAAGACCTCCCTGGCCTTGGATGCAATGCCTTTATTTATAAGGAGACAATGTAGAATGCGTGTCTTACCACTATGGACACATAGCAATTGATGTTTAGATTGCTATCAACCTATGTTCCCAATTCTTGCACCACTGAGTTTGAGCTTAGAGGAGTGCTATGTATATCATAATTAGCAGGGGTATTTTGTTGCCAAAGGGGACAATGAGGCAATCTTTTGCATTTTCAGTCAGTGAGTTTGGCACCCCTCATTTGTCTGTGCCAGCCCTTTCTGAAATATGTTAACATCGTTGGGGGACTCTATATGAGTGCACCAACTTGATAGTCATCTGCAAACTTGGTAAGCCACAGGCCATCTATCTTTGCCTGGACTTCAGAGAAATAGACTCTAACAGTAGAGGGCCAAGCACAGGTCCTTGTGGTACTCCGCTGGTAGCTGGTCTACTGGTGGAGGTGGATTCCCCAACTTTGACAGTATGCTTTCTGTTGGTGAGCCAGTTGACTACCCATCTAGTAATGTATGGGTTAATCCCCAAATGGGAGAATGTCTCTATGATGCCTGAATGGGGGGTTGTGCCAAAGGCCTTGGCTAAATAAACAGAGGCAGTATGTCCCATTTTCCCTTATTCAGGGCTTTGGGACATTATCAAAGAAGTCCATTATGTTTTGTAAGCAAGATCTACCCATGACAAATCCAAAATAGGTTGGGTCAAGAGTGTTGTATGTGCATGTGTGGATAGGGTCCATGATGATTCTTTCCATAGCCTCACAAATAAGGCTGGTTAGGCTTATGGGTCAGTAGTTCCCAGGGTCAGTTGATGGATGTGTAGACATACTCAACTGTGAAGATAGTTTTAGTTCTGCATGTTACCAAATTGATGTGTATAACATATCACATAACATTTGATATTAATTTATGTAGTGTAGTTGATATATGTGTGAAAAAGTACTGAGACACCAGGGTTGCAGTGCATGGGGGAGGCAACACATGGCTGCATTGTAAATAAGTGACATATTGTTAGATAGGGCCTTCAGTTTGTAATGTTTCCACATGTAGTTTTATGGCATGAAGAGTAAATGGACAGTAGACAGCACTAATACATGCTAATATTGACTTTGCATAGAACAGCAGTGAGCAGTGGATTTGTGTATGTGAGATACACATTTCTATTACCTTTCCTGTTTGCACATGATTAAGTGGTGTGCAAATGCAAGCCGCATTGCTAAAAGTCTGACAGTTAGTATTGAGTCTATGAAACACACCTGCAGTTTAGCTGAATTTCTGGCAGTAGGTGAACATGTATTAATACATTTATTTTTTGAGCACAGATGATACTGGGTTAGAATCCTGGTGTATCTAATATTTTTAAATAAACAGTGATAATATGACATGAATTCTTTATAGTATATGTGTTGCTGTGTGTTGGCATAGTGCAGCGGGGTTAGGAGACATTGCACAGAGGTAACCACAGCATTGTAAAGCTGCTCACCATCGCTTGGCATTGGTGCGAGATGCCAAACTCCGCACAAACATAGAGGCCAAAAAGTGAAGGGATCTATTGCTTATTCTGGTACTTATGTGTGTTGTGTGTGATTCATATTTTTGAACAGATTATAAGTGTTAAAATGGAGTAGATAGGAAAGTGGTGAAATGGGGAGCAAGCAGGAGGAAGAACAAAGAGAAAGCAATACAGGAATGTGCTGGAGGGAAGTAGGAAGGAACCATTACTATCCCTTTCTTCAACTGTAAAAAAATGATATGTGCAGAATATTATCTGAATTTGGACTGTCACCTCCACAGAGAGGGGTGACAACAAAGTAATCATGTTGTATAGCCAATTAGACAGAACCAAGTGTGTGAAGATTATAACAAGCATGTGAAATGGAGAGTTGTGTATGGGACAGCAATTTTTTGTGGGACAGTTGCCCATTTTTTTAACTCGGTAAGAGAGAAAAGCTGGTTAAAAGATATAGGTATTTCTGGGTCAGATAAATTGGGTAGGTGAGGAAGCAAATACAAGCAAACAAGACAAAAAAGACAGAGCCCAGGGATAGTGAGGGACACAAAAGGTTGGGGGACACCATGATTGGAGTGAGGGAGGGGACAACACATCCTCATGCCTGTCAAACATGGAGACAGTGTGAACTGAGTCCTCACCCACTGGACTTTCATCACTGTCACCTTACTTCACTGACAACTGGAGTGCTTGACATCTTCTCCTCCTATGTACTATGAAGGAGAGCAGCCTCTCCATCTGGCAGAGGCATATGTCAATGGTGCGGTGCATGACCTTATGCAACAACCTTGGCATCTCCTGGTGGGTGATAAAATTCTTACCTCTGCCATTGCTCCCAGAAGGTACCACTGCACCAGCTTCTGAGGCAATACTACCTGAGGGCACAGGTAGTGCAGGGGCAGCAGAGGCAGTGCTGCCAGGTTGGGTCCCAGATGTGCTGGGCATTGGTGCTATTGCTTGTGGAGTGGGGGCAGGCTGATCCACTTGGGCTGGTCTAACTCACTGTGCTGTGAAGCATTTAGTGACTTGTCACAAATGGATGACATGGAGACTTTTGACAATATATAATAGAAAATGAAAAAAAAAAAAAAAGAAATAAGGGCTGGGGTGAGAGAAAAAAGCAATAAAATTAGCACCAGCATATGTGACATGCAATGTATTAACACAATTATACAACTATTTTATCAGAAGACTTGCATTTAAGTATACGTCTTAACAAATTTCCTTTAGATTTCTGAAAGTAATCCTTGAAATGTGCATATATTGTATATATGTGTGTGTTCCAATAATGCATATTATGGTTAACAGCAGGGCATTTATGCCACTTGCATAAAGTTTAATTTAATGTAAATTTTATTAAATAAATGCATTACTGTCCAGTTGTGACTTGTGGTACTTGAGCCTAGAACCACTGAGTGCAGTCTTACATTTGATTCCTAAAGTTGGTTTGTGGTATAGACTGATGTATGCATACTTAGTTTTATGGTTAGGGTATGCATGCTCAGTTTAATACAACTGTACAACAACACAAAAATATATCTTTAACATTTAAAGCTGCAATAATACTTCTCTTGTGCAGCATACATATGACTTGCTTCCCTCAGTCTCTCCATTCGAGCAGTATGAGCACATTGATTGAACTCTATGTCAATATTAGCTGGAGAAAGAACAGAAAAGAACAGAAGAGCATTATGCTTATCAGTCTTGCCTATATTTAGCTTTCTAAGTTTTGCAAATACTCTCTGAATGTCATACTTACACAACTGTGGGATATCCACAGTCTCAAATTCAGTCAACCAATGGTTGAGGGTATCCATTTGTGCCTGTGTAGGTCATTAAAATGATGCCTATACTATTTTCCAGTACATGGGATGCCAGTAGCACTGGATACAGCCTGAGCCAAACTACTCCATGCCTCAGACTTGTACTGGGAGCCAGAATTGTCCCCCTGCAGAAACCTTTGGCTATGATGCTTTACCAGGAGACCAGTAAATGTCCTAGACTACTGGATAAACCAGTTTAGTTTTACAAAGGTGAAACACACTCATGTGATCACTCATATGAGCGAATCGTAACTCCAAAAAACAAAACCGCGACAGTTTCCAATGTTCGAAAATCAGCAAATCAAAATGAAGATTAGTTGATTTTTGAACATAAATGTCGAAAAAATGTAAAGAAGTGTAAATCAGGAGGGCAAGCCCCCCTGCACCCCCCCATGTGAGGGGGCTATGCCCCCCCACATCCCCCTACTTTAATATTCTAACTCTGAGATCGCATTACAGTAGGAAAAGGGACCATTTTCTGATCCCAACTAAAGTGCAATCCACCCCAAAATGCCGAATCTGCAATGAGCGATGTCACTGTGCATTCACTCATTGCACATTCTAACCTTTTTGCGTTCGACGTTTGCAAACTTTGCAAAGGTCCTTTCGAACATTTGCTGTTTGCCTGTGTGCAAAATGCACACATGAAGGTAAACGGGAAAACCACCTCTGTGCCCTAAACTGGGCATCTTCCCCACTAACTCCAGCCATGTCTAACACCTGACCTACAGCAATGGAAAATGATGCTTTCCTGCCAATTCCAGTTATTACTTTTATTGGTAGTGTGCAAACCTGAGTAACGATACCAACCATGTTTGCATGTTGTTAAGTATAGCACAGCAGTGCCAAGCAGGGAAGACATAAATATTTGAAATAAGAAGGTTAATCTAACACTTTATCTTAGTTTGAGGGGTGTCTACTGATGTAGCTTAGAAATATGTATTGAAAAGTGGAAGGTAAATGTTAGGTGAGTTAAGATTGCAGACATGCACTAGGAGCATAAATGTCATGGCCTGACACATTTGTTTTTGACTTTATATAATCATAAAATTGATTTTTAAAGTGTGGGATTCAAACCTAGGCATAAGGGACAAAACATTTTCTTCCACCGTGTTGATTTTTTTATCTTTTCCACAGAAGAAGTGCTGCCCAGACATCATAGGTTCATAGGTTCATAGGTTCATACTAGGCTATCTGACCTAGGGCATTTATAAGCCTAGCCAGAGTGAGTTTGGCTTTCACCACCCATTTTAAATTAATTTTGCTATGCCCTTTTTCGAGGTTAGTATACTGTGCCTCTGTCTAACAGTGACACAGAAGTGATACCCGGGGTAAACCTATGATCTCCCATCCACTCATCAAGATTCCTCTTGAAGAGAGTCAATGAGGGACTCTGCCTAACCTGGACTGGGATTTTATTCCAGAGTGAAGGGAGCCTCTGGGTTATGAATCTGTCCCTCCAGCATGTCCTATTTATTTCAGTGCTGAGGTTCAAGTCTCTCAAGCACATAGCTCAATGGGATTTGGATTTTCTGAGGTGCAGCATGTCCATTAATTCTGGGTTGGACATGGCTTTATACGTCAGGCACAGATTGCCTCTGAGCAGATGGTATGCCATTGAATAGAGCTGGAGTTTCTTTAACCAGGCAGCATATGGCATCTGTTTGAGCCCTTTGATCCTCTTGGTGAGGTACTTTTGGGTTCTTTCTAGTTGCTGCAGGTGTCTGGTACATCCCAAAAGGGGCATTGTACTCAATTATGGGCCTGATGAGGGATGAGTAAAGAGGCACGATGACCTCCCCTGATCTAGATGTGAATCCCTTCATGATTAGGTGGGCTATATAAAATGTTTTTCTCACCACTTTGGCCAGGTGGTTGTCAAATGAGAGATTGCTATCAACTTGGGTCCCCAGGTCCCTAATTACTTCTTCTGTACTTAATGGATTACCACCTATGTGGTACTTTGTGGGCACTTTGTTTTTGCCAAAGGGGATGACTATACACTTTTTGGTGTTTAGCTTGAGGCCATGGCTCTGGCACCAGTTGTCTGTTTCTATGAGGCCCTTTTGGATGATGCTTGTGTCGGCTGGTGAGTCAATTATGGCACCCAGTTTGCAGTCATATGCGAACTTGGTCAGCCACAGTCCTTCCGTGTTGGCCTGTATCTCTGAGAAATATATACCGAACAAGAGAGGTCCCAGGACTGAGCATTGTGGGATGCTACTTGTAACTGGTTTGGAATCTGACATGGCCCCAGCAATTCTAACCATGTGGGTTCTGTCCTTGAGCCAGTTTGCAACCCATCTAGTGACAGAGGGGTTTATATTTAAGCTGGTGAGCTTATCTATAATGCCCGAGTGGGATATTGTATCGAAGGCTTTTGCGAGGTCCAGGTAGGCTGTGTGGACCACCTTCCCCTCGTCAATGGCCTTGGTGACTGTTTCAAAGAAATCAACCAGGTTTAAGAGGCAGGATCTGCCCTTAACAAAGCCGAACTGGGTAGGATCCAGTGTCTGTAGGTCCCCAATATCTTTATTTATGAGGTCCATGATGATCCTTTCCATAGCTTTGCAGACCAAGCTAGTCAGGCTTATGGGGCGATAGTTTCCAGGATCCGTTGAGGCACCACCTTTGTGGAGAGGGACCACTGTTGCTGTACGCCACTCTTTGGGTACATATCCTGTAGTAAGGCTGAGATTGAACAGTAGTTTTATGTTTGGGTTTAGCTCTTCCTGGAGTTCATGTAGGATGCAGCCTGGGACACCGTCTGGTCCCATTGATGCTATGTTTTTTGCTTTGGAGAGGGCAGCTCTTACCTGAGCATCTGAGATGTCAGGGGGGCAGCACTCTGCTGGGATAGATATTTTCCCTTTTGGTGGGGAGGGGGGGGGAGAAGTTTGCGCTGAACCTGTCAGCTAGGATGTTGGCAATGTCTGTGGGCTCGGTGCATTTTTTGTCATTTTGGACTAATTCTGAGCATATCTGGGAATTCCCACCCAGGTTCTTAACATAACTAAAGAAAGCCTTGTGATTATCCTTAGTGTCCTGTGCAATTTTTCTCTCGAAGCTGGCCTTTGACGATTTTATGAGTGCCCGTAGTTTTTTGCTAATACTGATCAGAGATGCCTTCCCTTTTTGGGATTTTGCTCTATCATGTAGTAGCTTCCTCCTTCTATTGTATAGTTTGTTTATGGCTGGGGTCCACCAGACAGGATGTCTGCCTTTGGAGGATTGGGTCTTGGTTTTATTTGGGATTGCATGATCCATGCATTCCTGAAGGTGTTCATAGAATGCGTTTATAAAGGATTCTGCGGTCTGGGCAGTATTTTCCACAGGCCCGGGGGCTTTGAAGGATTCCACCTCAGTTTTGAGGAGTGTAAAATTTGCTTTAGAGAAGTTTTTCACTGTGGTTTTCAGGGCAGGGGGTGGAGTCGGATGTGAATATCCAGTGAGATTAGTTTATGGTCTGATCTTACCAGTGAGGGATACACTTCTGGTCTGGAGCATAGAGTCCTCATGTTGGTGATGATCAGGTCCAGTATGTTTTCTCCTCTTGTGGGAGTGGTAACAAGTTGTTCCATAGCATTTGAGTTTATAAATTCTAGGAACCTTTGGGCTAGGGTGTTGGAGCTAGAGTAATGCTCCCAGTCTATGTTTGGGTAGTTGAAGTCGCCCAATATAATGGTGTTTGGAGAGACCTTCATATTTTCCAGTGTCCTCAGGAAGGCCAAGTGGGGTTCCAGGGTTTGGGAGGTTGGTCTGTAGCAGGCTATAAACTGAAAGGCAGTTTTACCCGCTGTTAGTTGCACATGGATGTTCTCTGATGCTTCGTGCTGTGCCACCAACCTGGACGTGTGGGTATCTTTGATGAATATTGATACTCCCCCTCCTTTTGTGGTTCGGTCCAAGTTTTGGGGCCAAAAAGCATGGTATGAGGTATAACCTGGTAGTGCTGGGGTGCTCTCGAGAGCCTTGAACCAGGTTTCTGTTACTGCACAGATATTGATGTTCTCCATGCTAAGGAGAGTTTTGAGTGCATGCATCTTGAGGTTTAGACTTCTGGCATTGAGTAACATTACTCTTAGTTTCTTATCCCTTGTGGTACCTATGGAGGTGGGTTTGGCTTTTGAGCCTTGCCTAAAAAGGCACTATGGGGGTAGCAAGAGCCTTTGCCAATATCCGAAAGCCCAGGGGTGACAGGTGCAAGCCATCCCTAGCGAAGCATCATGGCTTGTCGAGCATGTCATCCCAGGCTGACAGGCATTGGATCCCCTTTGAATGACACCAATACTTAAGCCAATTGTTGAAATTGATCATCTTGTCTTCATATTGTGGCATCATTCTTGGTGAGGGTAAGATGCTACTCAAGGTCAGGGTCATACCGGCCTGGGCTACATGCTCAGAGAGCTCCTCTGTGTCTCTTTTATGATCATCAGGGATCATTCATAAATACAGCTGACAGTTTGAGGTGTTACACATGTATGTGTGTGAATTGACAAGGTTGTTGTATACAGATCCAGTTGTGTATGTGTCTTATTCAATTGCAAAGGCCATACAAGTCCACATAGTAGAATTATACTTACAGAAATATAGTAGACAATATAATCTCAGTCATACATCTGAAAATACACTAAGGGTGTCTTATCCCTCATATAGTATATAATTCATATCGGCTTCAGTGTTAGAAGTGAGAGTGAATATAATGGGAAATGGAACAACAGCAAAAATAGCTGGAATGTTCTGTATTAGAACCCAGGACCATGTGTATGGCAGTCCTGCACTTACACTGTTACCAGAAGAATGCTGAAATTATGCTTGTTTATTTTGCAGTTCATTGCTATAAACTGTACTGTGACAACAATAAAAACAGGTTTCACACCCTATACTAAAACCCAGAACCATCTGTACTTCAGTCCTACACTTATACCTGCTGCCACAGGAGTAGTCACATGACATTTCCACAATTTCCTACTCATTATTAAGTTCTCTGCCTTCACCGCCATGCAAAGTTGCTTAGTGTGTTTGTGTGCTGCCCAACAGAATTAATTGAATGTATACATTTTCAATTGTTGACTGCACCCTGTCTGCGGGTGTTCTATGACTGCAGCTGTTGAACCTTGCTAACTTTGCTAACCACCGCACAACACTGTTTAGTGGTGTTATGCAATGGAAAGCAAACACTGCAACAATGTATTGTTTTGACTCTGTCTACAGGTGTTCTGTCTGCTTCTTGTGCAGGCCACTAGTCTAGTTTGCAAACTGCTAAGCATTGTGGACATGAGACAAGCAATGTTTGTTAGTACACATAACATATTTCTACATAGGTCTGGATTTGAACTCTCACTCTAGTGAACCTTCAGAACACAGTAAGGGTGCCTTATCCTTCTTTCTCACATAAACAGCTTTGTAGCAAGGAACTTAAATCATTCTGCATACAACCAACTGCAACACCATCCACAGTACTAAGAAACCATATAACAGTTGTATGCATATACATTTTGTATGTAGTGCACTGAGTGATTCCACATCCATTTATAATTATTGCTTGCAAAAATGCAGCTCTGTATTACTTCTCTGTATTTGTTGCTCATCCTTTATCTGACCAGTAATGTGAGACATGCAGTCTGTAAGAAATTCTGTATCCTTGTAAATGTGTGAGGGTATTAAATGACAATAATATACAGCTGTCAACAAATGAAGGGGAGGTTAGATGCTAATGAACACAACCTGTGAATTGTGTGTTGCTTACTTACATTTCCAACCTTGATAAAATTATGTATATACACGTTGTAAGTCTAATTTGACACATCTACTGGAGGTACGGCACTCTGCATTGCTGCTGTGTTTTCCTTCTCCCTACTAGTAATTATTCACAATTGCAATCCATTAGCAACAAACACTGAGGGAGTGCCTAGACTATATTTACATCTGCTACACAGAGCCAAAAGTTTGGGATTCAGCAATTCTAATGAGTTCACACCTCATTTGCATCTTCACCAGGCTAGCAGCCTTGAATCTATGGGTCTATGTTAAATCACTTAGAACAGCAATTTTTTTTTCAAGGGAAAAAAAATCACTGTTCCACAAAAAAAAAAAAAATTTAAAAACATTACATAAAGTGGGGGGCTTTGCCCCCACACCATCCATTGTGGGGGGCTGTGCCCCCCACACACCCCTACTTTAATATACCAATTCTGAAATTGCGCTACAGTCACAAAAATGGCAAAGTAATGGAAGCGGCCAAGCAATTTCTTTTCCCGGGGAAAGAATCTGCTTATATGCTGTTTCGCTATTTTGCCTTTTCGTGGTTTCAAGTTTGATCAAGATGCATTCAAAAGAATGTGTCTTTGATTATTTAATAGGAACCCAAATCTACACCATAGAAAGGCAACCATCTAGCTAGAGAACCTGAAAGTGAAGAGATTTGTTTATGAAGAACATATTTGTTTAGGATACATCTGTACAAAAGACTACTGAACTTGAGAAGGTATGCTTTCATTTTTCAGCTATATACTACAGATGCTGAAATGTCATTTAAGAAAAATCTATTTCATATTTATATAAGTATATTAATTAGCAAATGTTACTACTATCTATATGCATTATTTACAAGTGTACCGATGGCATGTGCATGTTTGTCAGGGCATTTCACAGGTTCATGATTGGCAACAGCTTAAAATGGAATGTTCTGTATTAAATCTGCACACGCTTCAGCAACAGTTCATTTTATTTATTTTTATTTATTTATTTATTTAATTAAATTTGTTGACTGGGAGTGTCCGACTGGACGTAGGTCCATTTTCAGCAGAGGCCCGGGGAGAAAAGCTCCACAGTTAAAATAAACAGACAGTAGTTACATTGGATTACATAGCGATTAACAATTTAACATAGCAATTACTTACAACATATTTACAGATGAAGAACATAAGTACATCAGTAGACAACTAGAATCTTTATCTGTGAAGTACATAACAAATGTTACAAGGAGAAGTTACTGCTGTATAATAAGTAGTAGGCTTATGAGCATCTGAGCTTGCTATAATCAAGGTAGTTAGTGGAGTGGAAAGAAAGGTAGTGGTTGGATGGGGTGGGTGATATTAGAGTGGGAGTTGCAAGGGCATAGCCAGCATGTTTTTAGGTTTACTTTTAGTAAAGTTTTGAAGTGGGTGTATGATGGTGCGAAGGTAATTGTGGGTGGATGGGAGTTCCATAATTTGGCTATGGCGCAAGAGAATAGTGCTTCACCAGCAGAGTTATTGGCTTTAGTGATCTGCAAGTGATTTTTGTTGTTGGATCTTAGTGGCCTGGTGGTGCGATGGGGTTGGAGTAGATTCTGGAGGGATGGGACATTTAGTGGATGGTTTACTAGTTTGTGGGTGAGTGAGAGTTGATACCACTGAAGGAGGTGAGGGAGTTCAAGCCAGCCCAGTTCAGCAAGTGAGAGACAGTGGTGACTATGGTAGGATGCCCCTGTGGCGAATTTGGCGATTTTGTTGTAGCAGGTCTCTAGCTTGTTTAGATCACGTTGCCTTGGGTTGGTATACATTGGAGAGGCATAACGTAGGGTGGAAGTAAGGTGGGAATTTGCTACTGAAATCTTTGCTGCTTTGGTGAGAAATTGCTTATTTCTGTATAATGCTCCTAGTTTCTGTGGACTTTTTTTATGGTCATGGATATGTGAATGTCAAATTTTAGTTTATTGTCTATTTCCACTCCTAGCAATTTGGTGTGTTCAGTTGAGTATACAGTGGTGTTGTCTTTTGCTGTGATGTTAAAGTGAGAGTTGTTTTGAGTATGTTTGGTGGGTTGGAAGATGAGTAGTTTAGTTTTGTTTGGGTTGAGTATTAATTGGGTATCGGATAACCAAGTCTCAACAGAGGAAAAGGCTTCCTGTGTGACTTTTTGCAGTTTTGGTAGGGACTGGGCTGAGCAGATGATGGTTGAGTCATCTGCATATTGTATGAGTGTGTCATGTTTGGTGGCAGAGGCTAGATTATTGGTGCAAACAGAGAAGAGTAGGGGTCCAAGGATGGATCCTTGGAGAACCCCTATGGAGACAGGTACTTGGGGAGATATGTCAATCTGCCATACAACGGATTGTTGGCGGTCAGACAGGTAACTCTGAAACCAGTTGGTGACTGATTGTGAGAAGGATAGGTTATTGAGGACAGAGATAAGTTGTTTGTGTGGGACCATGTCAAATGCTTTAGGTAGGTCTAGGAAAGTAGCAGAGGAGAGATAGCCATTGTTTTTATGCTGAAGGATAGTGTTAGAAAGGAGAATAAGGCAGTGGTGGTGCTATGGTTTGGTCATAAACCATGTTGAGTACTGGAAAGGAGGTTGTTAGTAAGGAGGTAGTCTGAGACCTGAGAGTGTATGCATCTCTCTAGTATTTTGGAGAGTGGAGAGAGAATAGCTATGAGGTGGAAATTGGTTAGTTCTGTGGAGGGTCCGCCTTTGTGGAGGGGAATTATATGTGATATTTTCCACAGTGTGGGAACGTAACTTTCTGACAGAGATCGGTTAATCAAAATGGATACTGGGTAGGCCAGAGCATCAGCTGCGATTTGTAGGTATTCACTTGGGAGGTTGTCTGCTGCTAATTTGGTGGGTTTAAGTTTAGTTAACAGTTTTTTTTATGTTGGAGGTAGGTACAGGAGAAAAAGAGGAGGCAGTGGGGAGATTACTAGTTGAAGGTGTGGGTTGGAGGGGAGGGGGTTGTGTTGTTTAGTAGTGATAGTATGGTTTGGGTGAAGTGTGTGTTGAATGAGGTAGCAATATTTTCTGAGGAGTGAGGGATGTTAGGAGGAGGGGTACTGACTTTACCTGGGTGGAGGATGGAGTTTATGGAGGACCAGAATTGTTTGGGACTGTGTTGTGAGGAGTCTAGGACAGACTGGTAGTATTGGACTTTGTCATGTTTTATTAGCTTTTTGACTCTATTGTGTAGTTCATTTGATAGCTGTTTCAGCATTTCACTGATGATTTGTTAGCAGAATGTGTCATTTACTTGTTCTTTTGGGTGTGGGGGAGCAAAGCTGCATTTCTAGATAAGCAATTCACCACAAGGGCCAAGTAAACAAACCAATTCAGAACAAAAACAAAAAATTCACTGTAATCCACAGAAGAACCAACAGACTGGATTAGCGTAAAAAAGTTTAATCTCCCCTTTTGTAAAAATACTTCATCAGAATGATGAAAGCACAGTTACCATCCAATTTAAACATAAAATATGTAACCAATTAATAACGATCAGCCAAGGAATTCACTCAACCCTTTAAAGAATGCTGCAGCTAAAATACTATTAACCATTTAATTTCCTGCTTTCTAAAAAAAACACTTAATATTGGTGTTCATTTAAACCTGGTAAAACATCCACCCTTAATTTTATCTGCCAACTTACTTCTCTAGTTTCTACTTGATTTTTAAAATTACCTCCTCTTTTATCTAAACTAAGCTGTTCAAGGACAGTAAATAAAAACTTAAGAAAATTAGTACACAACTTAAAATGTTTATACAGGGTGTTATTTTCATCCCTTCTCTTTATAGCCCTTAAATGTTCTTGTATTCTATCCCATAGACATCTAGTAGTCACGCTTGCATAAAATGATTCACAAGCCGAACATAGGGCAAGATAAATCACACCAATAGAACCACATTCATATCTAAACTTAAAATAAATGGTATAATTCAAATGAGGTAACGTCACAAAAGGACCTTCATAAATTTATCTACAACTGGTACAACTATTACATCTATAGGTTCCTTTGCTTTTATTGGTAATTATATTACTAATGGGAATTTTATTATCATTTTCATCTAAAAGCTGTTTAATGCTATAAACCTTAGTATTGACAAATAATGGCATATTGCCTAATGCTTGTCCTATGACTACTAATAATTCTCCAGTTATGTGTAATGATATTTTTGATACTCGAGGTATCAACAGACATCTCCAAACAATAATGTGGTAGTCCTCTAGAAGTCTTTAAATCTAACTTTGGTTTAGCTTGAAAACCTTCTTTTAAAATAGGAAAATTAACATGTCTTTTATTAATAACTTCTACAGCTGTTTTGTCCAACAAAGCTGCTGGGTATCCTCTTTCTAAAAACAAGTTAGTAAGATATTCGACTTCTTTCATGAATATGTCATCATCACTAATACTAATCATGCGTGATGTAATGTATTGCCCCCTCGGGATGTTCCGTTTTATATAATCTGGATGATTACTTCACCAATGTAAATAGTTATCGGAAAATGTGATTTTCCTAAATATATTGCTATGAAAACAACCCATCCTGCACTCCCACTTAAGTTTGATATTCAGAAAGTTAATCTCATATCCAAAACATCCCAAGGTAAATGACAAAAAATCTGATGTCTTATTAAGATGTGTTAGAAAAATACCGGTGTCAAATTCACCTATAATAATGAAAAACAAATCATCCACGAATCTGTTATAGAATAAAATATCATTTAATTAAAACCAAGCATTTTGGGTAAAAATTCCCATTCCCACCATCCTAGTACAATGTTAGCTTGTCATTTAAGAAAAATCTATTTCATATTTATATAAGTATATTAATTAAATGCTACTATTATCTATATGCATTATTTACAAGTGCACTGATAGCATGTGCATGTTTGTCAGGGTATTTCACAGGTTCATGATTAGCAACAGCTTAAAATGGAATGTTTTGTATTAAATCTGTACACGTATCAGCAGCAGTTCATTTGAAGCCATTTTAGCATTTCACTGATAGTTTGTTAGCAAAATGTGTCATTTACCTGTTCTTTTGGGTGTGTGGGAGCAAAGCTGAATTTCTGTTTTGGCACAAACAAGGATATGTTGCTATTGTTACTCTCCCTTGTTTTGCATCCAGCCTTACTTTGTGTGTGAATGTAATATGTTACAACCACACAATTCTTGTTGTTCATATTTCAGATATCTAGACTGTTTTATGTTTCTCCAGTGGCTAATACTGAAATGCTGCCTTTTCTGTTTTATCTGGGAATGGGTATTTTTTAGTTATGTGATACTTATGTGTATTATCCTTCTGTTGTGTTTTAGGACACCTAGGACTACGGAACCCAGGCATCTCAATCCCTGAAACCCACTATTCAGTGACTCTGAGAATCAGGTCATTGTGGAAAATCTTAGACAACATGGTGCCTTTCTGCTTGAGGAGACATGGAGATATGTCAAGTAGAATGCAAATTTGGCAGCAGATAGTCGCAGATGTGAATGGAGTAGGCAGCCACAGCAGGACATGTCATCAGGTGTGCCCTAGAGCCACTGACATGATCTCATCTGCATGGAAGAGAGCAGCTGCAGTGGTCTATGATCAGAAGGGTACAGGAGCTCCTACATTGCCACCACTAACAGCAAATGAAGAGTTGCTGTCCACAGTCAGAGATACAGACAGCTCCCAGGAAAGTGCAGAACAGCATGTCCTTGATGTTGGTGCTACTGTTTCAGGGAGAACAAGTATGCCCCACGAGGAGCTTCCAGGTAGGTTTATGCATCTCCATTGTTAAATACTCTTGTATAGTAAAATATTTACATCAACACATTAGGTCTGTTTAACAAGAAATTGATTGGGGGGGTTGTAGATTGCTACAGTTAACAACACATTCTAACTGATTATACATGGGGCTTAGGTTGGACTTGTTGAAAGTATAGTTAATGGACATATAAAGAGCAAAAAGTTTTACCCCCTGTGTTACTTTAATTGTGATAATGTTGCCCTTACCTTTTGCTTAACTTCTTCCACGACCGTCCAGCATAGGCAGCCTACAAACATATGCTCATGGTAAGCCAAACATTTTTATGTCAGTACTGATGAGGAGTTCAAAGAAATATTTAGTTTGTGATGTTAGTGTCAGGACTGTTGTGTGTATTGTTGTACTGTCTGTAATAGTGGCACCACTGTTAGTTTGTTAGCTTATATTAGACTATAGTAGTGTAGGTATTAATTTTTTTCCTGTGTTTGTTATTGTAGGTGTTCCTGACAGTGGAATTGTAGGACTTCTACCACCTGATCTCAGAGTATCAGCAAACTCTGATGACGATGGTCACCAAACAATGGCACAGTCAGGGGGTGCAAAGGTTGAATCTGTCACGGAGGTTGACATACAGCCATACAGTGTAATTCCATTGGATATAGCCAGTAGGCCTACACATACCAATTCCAGTGAGCCCTCAGATATTGGATAGGTGGAGCGTGAGACAATCGATAAGGGAACTGTGATTACTGTGGCTTCAGTGCCTATTGACTCTGGCCATAGTCAAAGTGCAGACGAGGTGCCATCCAGGAGAGTTGTTAGGGTGCTTGGAGGAGGCCTGTTGTCCATCCTCCACCTGATTCAGGTGTCTCTTCCTGTGCCTCTCAACATATGTTTAGGGCCATCATGGAGGCACAGGCATGTTCCCATAGGCCCTCATGAGAAATGCTTAGGGTTGTAGATGTGGTAAAGTCTGACATCCATGACTGCCACCACTGTGTTACCGATTCAATGGAATGAATGAATGATACGTTGGAGCAGGTGGTGTCTGTGATGGAACATTGCTGGGAGGGGGACAGCATCCTTGTGGGTGTAGGTTAGCCACATTATCTGCTATTAGCCAACGTAGCCATGCTCAGTCATGCTCCCATAGTGGCAGTACTTCAACTGCTCCATTAGTGGTTGAGCTATCTGCAACAGATGTTGCAGACCAATGTTGCAGGCCATGGGGTCATGATCCTGGGTGTCCTCATGAGGGGAACTCATCCAGCAGACATCAGCCATGTTCAGGTAGTAGCAATGCATCTGACCGTTGGTGTGGATGTGCCAGTGCAACTCTTGACAGAGCCAGTTTTCATGGTCAAGTGTGACAATGATGAACTGCCACTTGTACCATGCATGGCTCACACCTGTCTGAAATACCGAGTTGTAGAGCTAGCATAGAGCTTGGTTGTGTTTGTGCAGACACTGACACACCAATTTCACCTGGAAGACACATATAGACACACAAACAACAGTTACATGGTTCAGCCATGAAGCTTAAAATTCATTTTGTCTCACTGGCCATCTGTTACTTTATTGGAATGTCTCTTTCTTACTCACACACACTCACCAACCTTTTGTATCAGCATAGGCTTCCTGCCCCCCTCCCCACAATACCCCATGTAAGTGATGATAACTGTGCCATATCCCTGTTTGCTATCATTTGGATTTAGGGATACATAAGCTTTGTGTTTGATGTTCAGGGTGCATATCTGACTTAGTGCTTAGTATATCTGCCTTTGTAAAGTTGAATTGTTAATTGTATCTTTGAATTATATTGGTCTTTGATGTCTGAAGAGTACTACTTAATAAGGACACATATAAATAAAATAGTCTCTACTTTCACATGTTAAGATAATTTCTGTACAAATCATCCACCTTTTACATGTTACATTACCAAGTAACAACATGCAATGATATGCCACTCATTCATAATATTACACAATACACTCCAGGTTCAACACTTACCTTGTAAATCCAGTAATTGCAGCAGTTTTAGTTCAGAGCTGACTCTGATGCTAACAGTACACAGCCATTACATGGGTAGTTAAGGCTGTGAACATTGTCTGGCATCAATGTTGCTATCAGAGCTGCTGGAATATGTTGAAGGCTGGGGGGGGGGGCAGAGGTCCAGAAGGGCATGTAGTGACATGAAAGGGGCATTGTTTACTTTTTTCTTCTACTGTAAACTGTGATAAAAGATGTACACATATGACATGTGTTGAATAGCTGTGTATACAGCCAACTCTTGTTGCATTAAGAATGATTCCACATAACCTTTATAGTAAAATTATAAATTAAACTACTGTCTCTCATCACCCCATTCCAAGTGTGAATGGGACATGTGCTTCCACCTGAATGCCTGGCCTTTGAATATGCCTTTCAAAAATGTTGTCTGTATGCTAAAAACTTGAATAAGTAAATGAAAGGAGGGCATGCGATTTATCAGGCAGCATTAAATTCTGACATATGTGTATTTGGGTATTGCAACACTTAAACTACATGGCACGGACTCAATGGTTTCAGTCTTTTTCTGGCCATAGTCCAGGCAGCCTAATGTACACTATATATTGTGAAAGAGGATATAGTGAAGACAGGTTAGCAATTTCAAAATTCAGAATAAAAATTATACATTGAGCTCTCAGAACTATAGTCAGAAAAAGACTAAATCCAGAGTCCATGCTTCCATTTCCTCTGGTTTGTCCTATGTTGGGCACAATAAATGCTAGTTTCTGAGTTTTATTAAAAGAACACATGCACATAGATACAGGCACAGACTTTGCTACTTAAATCTGTATTATGAATTTTCAGTCCAACTAGTACTTCAACTGTACAAAATACTATTGAAATAAAATGCTAATTTGCGCATAATCATTTTGGGCTGTAGAAAAGTAGAGTTGTGTAAGAAAATTTACTATAACAGTAGATATTCAAATGAAATTGCTGTCTAAGAGTAGGAAGAAATGGTGTTAAAAGTGGAAATACTCCCTCCTTCACTTAAACAAGCAAATAAGACTCATAGTGAAGTTCTCCAAAGCTAACTATGAATCCAAATTAGCTTCCCTAAAAAAGGATAACCGCAAGGCATTTTTTAGTTACATCCATAACCTCAAAAGTAAGGCCCAGACTTCTACTCTGAACTCATAGTTAATGGTACTACATATATAGAACCTGTCCCCACCACATATACTCCAAAGCATCTCTAACACCTGTCCCCTGCCTACTATCTCTGAGGAGAAGGTCTTAAATGCCTTCCCCAAGGCCAAAAACACAGTCTCTATGGGACCAGACAACATCCTGGGCTGTGTTCTACATGGGTTAAAACAGGAATTAGCATCACCACTGAGCACACTTTTCAATCACAGCTTAAGCACTGGCTTTGTCCCAGTGGAATGGAAAACAGCTACCATCATCCCTTTGCACAAAGGGGGTGCATCCATAGACCCTGGGAACTATAGACACATTAGCCTGACCAGCCGTATTTGCAAGGACATGAAATGAATCATCATGGACCTTATTAACAAAGCTATAGAAAATCTACGAATGCTCAAGCCCACCCAGTTTGTCTTTGTCAAGGGGAAGTCATGCCTGTTAAACTTGATGGACTTCTTCAAGACAGTCACCAAAGCACTAAATGAGGGGCAAATCTGTACATACAGCCTACTTAGACTTAGCCAAGGCCTTTGACAACAATTTTCCACTCAGGCATTATTGATAAACTCACTCAGCTGGTATCAACCCATATATTGTCAGGTGGGTTGCAAACATGGCTCACTGATAGAACACATATGGTCAAAATAGGAGACTCCACCTACTCCAGCAGAACTGTAACCAGTGGTATTCCACAGGGTTGGTTCTGGGACCCTTACTGTTTGGAATCTACTTCTCCCAAGTACAGCCTAAAATTAAAGGGCTGTGGCTGACAAAGTTTGCTGATGACTGCAAACTGGGAGTGATCAACTAAGCCCCTAACGATGTCAACATCCTGCAAGAAGGTCTTACTCAGACTAATGACTGGTGACAAAGTCATGGTCTTAAACTTAATGCAAAAAATGCATTATCATCCTCTTCAGCAAGGATGATGTTCCTGCAAACTGCCACATCAATAGCAACACCCTAAACACACAGTCAGTGGTAAGAGATCTGACTACACATGTTGACAGCATCTTTAACTTCGATCACCGTGTCTCCACAGTGGGAAGAAGGGCATTTTATATTGCTCATCTCATAAGTAAGGGCATTGCCTCCAGAAAAAAAGAAGTTATAACCCATCTGTATTCTTCCCTCATCAGGCCAATAATAGAGTACAAGGGGAAGTTATGCACCTGCAGGAGGCCACAGCAATAAAAGACATTATATATGTAAAATCTAGCAATCAACTCTGGTCTCAAAACAATAGAAGGAATGTCTTAGCCTAGACATCTTGTCTCAAAGCTCTGAGGTCAAACGCATTTGTATTTTTTTACTTAACAGCTTTCTTCCAGCAGGGGGCACTGTTGTTACATTTTTGAAGTTCAACATTTAACAAAGTTTTCTTACATTTGCGAACAAGCATGTGAATTACATTAATATAATTTTACAATGACATAGAATTATTTACAAAATTCTATCTAGCTAGGCTGGCAGCCTTTACATATCTTCACAGCTTTAATGGATAGAAATGTGGTGATAAGCATATTTTAAATCTAAGGTTACCAAAAAATCTCAAATGGGGAAGGAGAAAGAGATTGTGTTGTGAAAGGATCTTGAACTTGGGCACTGTCACAAATTGATTTAAGAAAAAGGTCCATAACTGATCTCCAGGAATTTTTTTTGACATCAGAAACATTCTTGAATGAAAACCTTTTCCCCACTGGGAAAAAGGAAATATTTCTATTACCCCCTACCCCATAAACTCGTTCATCATCCAGAAAAATGCCCTGTACTGCAAAACTTATTGCTGCCCTACTGTCCAGCAAGGGATCTCCGTTCTAGTAACAAATTCTTATTACATACAAATAAGTCAAATAATGTTGCAGGAGACTCACGATACTCTCAAAACATTGCTAAACTCAGGAATAGTAACCCCACACAAATAAAACTCTCCAACAAACTCAGTAATTTTAAACTGCTGTTTAAATAACATCTTAACCAGTCCTGGTCCTGCACATGCTCATCACAAGGTTAAGACTTTGTGTCTACTGTATGATACTCTCCAAATGCATACCTCAACCTCTCACTGAAATGACAAAACAATTTTTATAAATAACTGCTATACAATCCAATAACTTGCATGTGGGCTTTCTCTTTAGTAACTTCTACCTCTGTAAAATCTTAAAATGTATAAGTGTAATTGTTGACTAATATTTGCTGAATTGTACTTTGCCAGCTTTTATTTTAACTTGAAAAAGGACTATTGGAATAAAACAAGTAATTATTTTCCCTGATTAGCTGTAAATACCTCTCAACCTCTTAGCATAAGAAATCTGGTTAAAGCCTAAAATAATGGTGGGAGAAAGGCTCAAACGTCGGGGCAGATTTTAAATATTGCTTTTATAAACTTAAAAAGTCTATAGAGTGATAGCATGTGTTAACATGCATTTTCTGAAGGAAATGAAGTCTGAAACTCAAAATGCATGTCACTATTTAGGGATTTCACTCCTAAATAATTTGCCAGAAAACCACAAATTTTATGAAGAGAACAGACCAAAAAATATGAGGCAAAAAGCTGGACATTCTGCAAAAAATCTGTGCAGGTGAGAGGTATGCATGCTTTAAAGTTTACAAATATAATGTTCTCTGGAGCAACCTCTTGCAACTAAAAATTTTCCAGTTCCCTTTCATGAGAACTGTACAATTTTAGTTGATACCAGACCCACTAATGTGAACTAATTTTTAGTTGCTTTGACCAAGCTCAAGAAACATTGGGTAAAGGGCCAGATTTCATACATGAGGCATGCAAATATAAAGGAAAAATTAGAATTACCGGTACCAATAGGAAAAACTAGTACAAGCCATGGAAAAGGGCCAGTGAAATATGACAGTTGTAGACCAGTGAAATATGGCAGTTGTAGACAGTGTCAGTTCATCTATACAGGATCAAAACTGAAGCTTAATACATTAAAAAAATGTTTTATTTATTTATTTTACATTTGTTGACTGGGCTAGTCTAACTGGATATTTGTCCATTTTCAGTACAGGCCCGGGGAGAAAAGCTCCAGCATGAACAGTAAACAAAGTTAACAGCATATAACAAAGACATGTATGAAAACAGTTAACTAATATTCAAGGGAAAATATATACATGACACAAAAGTAGTGGTATATTTAGGTTTCTGTGATTATTGTCACTATTTTTATGTGAGTAAAATGGGAGAGAAGCATATGAAAGAGTATTTGCAAACACAATCATGATATAGAAAATATAAATGACAAGGATGCCCCTTTTTATACACACTCTGCAGTGTAAACAGTACTCTAAGTTTTTGTTTGTTGTTCATGAGCCCATTTCAACACAACCCAGGGAAGGCCCATGGAATCTGAAATTAGAGCACAGAGAATTGATTTGACAGCTGCAGCTTAATGCAAGCCAGTTTCTTGGGTCAAATGATTCCATATCTATTTATAGTGTGTAAAAATTATGAGCTGCCAAATTATGAACTTCAACAAATATGAATCTTCTACTGCATTGGGTGTTTTTATATATGCTTACCTGTTTTTAATTAAGTTCTTTGGAATGATAGTTTGTCAACAAAAACAAAAGCATTTTTCTGTCAGAATGTCACTTTTATTTGTCATATCAGCTTTTATTTATTTATTTTTTTATCTTGGTGCACAAGTACACTTTAAAGCTAGATGATGTTTTAGTCATGTGAGTACTGAATTCGGTTATTTAAACTTGTGATATCTTGTAAAATCAGTTCTGATGATGTCCTGATTTTTCAGATGAAAGGGCTTAACCTTGATAATGTTCTTTATTTCATTCTCTGTGGAATTCTTGAAAGTTGTGTCGTGTGGATAGTGCCACTGGTGCTTTTCATTTTGTCTAGCCAATTGTGACATATAGATGCTTGTGATCTGGTTCTGCTGCAAGCTGTCATGTCCCAAGCCTTTGAAAACGGTGATTCAAAGACAGGTACTCGAGCGTCATACATAGCTTGTATAGGCTGCCCCTTGTGCTCAAATTCAAATATGAGTTTCAGCAAACAGCTAACACATCTTATGTGAACACATTACTGGAATTTGAGGGAAGTAAGTGCAGCATCAATGTAGAAGGAGTGGAGGGGAGGGAGTGTAGATTAGGGCAGTGATTGGGAAGGTGATTTAGGGCTAAGGAGGGGAGTTGTAGGGTTAGGGAGAGGGAAGAGAGTTTTAACCTTAGGGAGTGTGAAGAGAGTTTTAGGATTATGGCGCAGTGACATTTAGATTTAGGGAATGATATACTGATATCCCTGTAGCATAAGCTATCTCAATCATTATGGCTACATCTTATCCAAAAAAAAGCTGTGCTAAGGATAATTCCATTTTTCCATCCATGTTTTGACATTGTAAACTGCTTCTTGATCTAAATGTTGTTGCATATCTTTGCATCTGTAAATATTTATATGTTTTACAGCATATCTTTGTATCTGTAAATATGCTTTGTTCTTTTCTTAAATGATCCTATTCTCCTAGGCTGTAATTGCAAATTGTCCACTAAGAACAGTGTGCTACATTGGTAAAATATAACTAAATAAGTAATAAATAATGCATCTTAACAACTGTTTTTTAAAGAAATAGGCCATTTAAACTAAGATATATAGAGGCTTGTTATCTAACAGTCTGATGATACTCAATTTTATTCAATAAAGGTGAGAATGCCACCACCTCTCAAAGTGACATCAGTAACTTGCAAAACTAAAAATGTAGCACATTTCACATCATTTTCTTTAGCATGGTTTTCTAATGCATTTGTGAACTTCTGCTTCTTAATGTCATAGATATACTTACTGATTCTTTCTTTAAATATTCAAGTAGTTTTACCTACATAAAACACAGGCAATCTTGACAGATGGCTACATAAATCAAATCAGAAGTATTGCAGTCTACACAACAGTTGATGCTATAAGTTTTAGTAGTAATCTGATGTATAACACTGAAGTCCTTCATATATAACTGCGGTAACTGCTGTTATAGCAAGGGAAAGTGCCAGATCTATTGACCTTACTTGCATCATTAATATCATTATTATGATATAATTGCCTCTCTAATGACTTTTTATTCTTAAAGAGAATGATGAATGATCACCCACCACTTTCTTGATATCATTGCTTATTGTTAACCTTGACCAGTTATGTTTTACTGTTTCACATATCTTATTAACATTCATAGAGTGAGTTAATGGTATCGTTAAATCAGCCTATCACTGTTGACATTTGTTTCTATTCATAGTATCCCGTCCTCTAAAGTGTGTTATGCATCATTAGCACTTGCCATCTGACGTATGATCAATTTGTCCATATTTTGTGGGTCTGAGTGAGGTAGTTTCTTACAACTCCACCTAATGAATTAGAAAAGTAAAAAATGCAAGCTTCAAGTTGCAAGATTCAGTTGGTCAAGGGTAAAGGTACAGAAAGTGAAAATCCTGAACTGAAATTACATCACCTCTGGAATGTCGACACAGCTTGCATTCACACTTTTGAGTATCTCTATTTACAAGTGGATCGCACTATAGTGGAGATCGGGAACATTGCCCTTTTTTTTCACTGTAGTGTGATCTTGGACTTAGAATATCTAATTTGTAGGGGGTGTGGGGCTGCAGGGGGGGCTTGCCACCCTGCAAAACAGTAACAAAATGTATGATTTGTCCAGAGCTGTTTTGTGGATGTTGAACGGCACAGAATATGCTGACTGTCGAGTTTTACCTGAACGACAGTAAGTTAACTTTCAGGCTTTTGATAGTAAACCAAAAATATCTTATCCTAACATAGTTGCACTCTTCCTCTTGAAATGTTAGGATAGTATAGCTAGATATTTAAATAGATAGATTGTGTGTGTGTGTGTGTGTGTGTGTGTGTGTGTGTGTGTGTGTGTGTGTGTGTGTGTGTGTGTGTGTGTGTGTGTCTGTGTGTCTGTGTGTGTGTATGAGTGTGTGTAAATATTTATTTTTAACAAAGTTTAGCAGGCATTTTATAAGACGCACCTGATAAATTATTCATCTCAGTTTTACATGGTATTTCCAGAACCATGTAGCAAAATCTCCTTTCCTTGAAAAGCTTGCATTTTTTTACTTTTCTAACATTAGGTGGAGTTGTAAGAAACTACCTCACTCAGACTTTCCGAAGACTGTCCTTGACTCCTCAGTTCTGCAAGTAAAATATGCACCTCTTGGTAATATACTTGTATTCAACAATTCAATATTTAATAGAGATTGACATTATTCACTTCAGAGCCCCCTGTAGCCTAAATAAAGTTTACCCCTCAAATATCTGTAACTGACTGAAAAGAGGCCAAGACTTTCTTGTCTAGAGGTGTATGACTTATCTCTGCAAGTAATGATGCACCTTGTAAATTTTCATTGAATACTTTCTAAAACCCGGGGATCACCATTTCTTGCAGGAGCAAAACAACATGTTGTACTATGTAATGGGTCGAATATATGTTATGATCAGCTTCAAAAGACAGTCATTATTTCTTGTTGTAAAGTTCCTGAAAATTCATACTAACTTTTAATGCCTTAGCTTTAACTTTTAAGGCATTAGTCCTATACTTAAAAAATAGTACATATAATAAAACATAAATCCTTATATTCTGGTTATATTCTAGTTAAAGCAAATGTATATTTGAAAGATGTTCTTGTTGCAGGTGCTATGCCTGAAGGTGTGCATTGTTGTCCTGGTGGTGCAGGGTCATCTGCACTTAGCATTGCATGCCCTCCACAACACTGACATACTGGACAGATACTATGTATACAGAGGCATCATGCAACAAGTCATAGACATGTGTTGGCCTCAAATGCAGCCAAGTGGGAGTCTTATAGAACCTATACAAATGGATGCAAAGGTATGTGTGACTTTACATATTTAGCTACAGTGTCCTTTCAGTGACCTACTGAGAACACAGTAGGGGTATATCAGACATCTATCTTGAGAATGCTCCATCAGTTTCACAATGCCATGCTTTTGCAGGAGACTGCCAACACAATGTGGAAGTCCTATAATATAGTCCATTTTCTGGTAGTACTCTGAACCACAGAATATACCCACATTGAAATAAGGGTCCACCTGGTAAACTGGGAAGGAGGTATGTGAACTACAAGGGGAATAAGTCCATTAACAGCCAGGTGAACCATGTGAGCTGTATCAATGATTTGTTAGGAGTAACTTCCCTCAAATACATGTCAGTGGTGATGCCCTGGATATGCCTGGCTGGTGACACCCATCAGAAATCCACACAATCAAACAGACCAGGGCTACAACCATACACTGTCAAAAACTAGAAACATTATTGATTGTGTCTCTGGGCTGCTGAAGGTGTGCTTTTGCTGACTAGATTCATCCACTGGTGTCCTGCAGTATGTCCACGCTTTGTGTACCAAAATACTAACTGCATATGCAGTGTTAATCAGTTACAGCA
The DNA here is from genome assembly GCF_019279795.1 of Protopterus annectens. Taxonomy (NCBI): domain Eukaryota; kingdom Metazoa; phylum Chordata; order Ceratodontiformes; family Protopteridae; genus Protopterus; species Protopterus annectens. Next base: position 1,570,950,628 of record NC_056743.1, read on the forward strand.
GGATGGGCACTTGCAGGACCAGCAGTTCTCAGCACAACAGGCAGTGCAAGTTGAGACAAATGAGGGGTCAAAGGAGGAGCTAGCAACGAAGGCAAACATAGTATGCTATGGCACTAGCAAAGAGGCAGCAACAGGAGATGACCATACCAGATGGACATTATATTCCATGGTACTACCAAAGAGAAAGCAGCAGGGAATGACCATGTCAGATGCAGATAGGGATAGTATGCCATGGCACTAGCAAAGAGGCAGCAACAGGGGATGACCATACCAGATGGAGATGGACATTGTATGCCATGGTACTAGCAATGAGAAAGCAGCAGGGGATAACCATGTCAGATGCAGATGGGCATAGTATGCCATGGCACTAGCAAAGAGGCAGCAGAAGGGGATGACCATACCAGATTGAGATGGGCATATTATGGCATGGCAGAAGCAAAGACACTGCATCAGGGGATGTCCATAACAGATGGAGATGTGCATAGTATGCCATGGCACAAGCAAACTGGCAGCAGCAAGAGTGCCCATGCAAGGATGGAGATGGTCATAGTATGCCATGTTCCTAGCAAAGATGCAGCAGATGGTACATATATTTACAACATAACTATGCAAGAGCTAAACAGATACATACAATAACAATTATACATATAAAAACACCAGGCTGGGCTTATCCATACATAGGCTGGCCACACTGTGTATCAGACATAGGTAACCTAAGTAACAATGTACAAAGGGCAAAGCATAGTTATTATCATTTGCACAGTTGGAGGAAAGAGTACAGGATGCATTTGTTTCATAGGGAAGTGTGTGAGTGGTAAGGTGTATAAAGATAATAAGTATTCTTAGGGGAAGTGTCAGAACCATGAGGGGAGAATGTCAAGCATGTTTAGGGTTGATGGATGTGTGTGATGTGCTCTGGACTGTGGTGGTGTATGTGTGGTTCTGTGGTGACACAGCCTCAGCAGTTGTTGCAATATTGTGACTCAGCCTATTGGACAGGTCCAGGGCATGCATGACAATTGGTTCAGCTTCCAGTGTGCACCTCCTTTCCTCAAGAGCTGGCATTGCCAGGAGTTGCATTGACTGTACTATGACCCAGGATAAATGCTGGTTTGCTATGTTACTTTGACTGAAATCCAGTAGAAGATGCCCCAGCATGGCAATGGCCATGACCATGAGAACACCTTCAACCTTGAGTAGACATCTAGATGTTGTAGTGCAAGTGCTGAACTTCAGGATCAGGATTGTGTATGTCACAGCCATGTTGGCTAACATCTATGAATATAGCAGATGGCCATCTGTGAGGATGGCTCCTTATCCCTGACAGATGACAAGAGAATACATTTCATGGCCCAGTGTGTGATTTAGTCTGTCCAAGGAATCATGCATACAGGACATGCAGTCCCATATGTCAGCATGTACACCCTGTATTACTCTTGCTATTTGGTGGCACTAGTGCCTCCATGCCAGCCCTGCACATACGTTAGGTTGTAGACACTGACATACTGACCTCATGGGGAGGGTGATAACTACATTCCCGCTGAGCAATATTACCACCACCCCTCATCTGGACTTCCCAGCCCATTGGTGCTATGGGCAAATTCAGACATCTGAATACTGGAGGCCATCACACTTCCCTGATCAATAGTGTTCCCATTAACCTGTACTCGTTTTGTGTATCTTGGGTATCTGCAGGCATATAGGCTGTGTCTATGATCACTGTAGGGAATGCAGTGGTCACACTTCCTGTGTCAGTCACATACTCTGCACCCTGTGACTGTGCTAGCTCATCTCAGCCATCATTATCAGGCGTTACATATCCTCCACCATCAGATTGGGCAGTTCCACAGTGCTGGTGCCCGAAAAAGAATCACCTGTGAATACACCAAAGCCAAAAATATCTAGTGTAATGTATGACCCAGCACCATGACTGCACATGCAACTGGTATCTTTACAACTATAAACATATGATAAAAACTAATATACTTGGCCATAAGTTGTGCACATGGTCATGGCAGTTGGATTCCTGATGTACCTGTATATCATAAGTCAGACAGATTTAATGAAGTTTAGAGTGACCAAGAAGTAAGGGAGAATTGCAAATATTGATACTATGAAGCAAGACTACATATCTAGGGCATATGCAGTTGATACCCACTGGGTCCTCTCCAGTTCTGCCCTAACATCCAGCACTGCCCTGTGCGATTATGTAGAAGTGGTACTACCTTCAAGTGAAGCCAGAAACTCCTCTCTCTCTATAAAAGGTAGTTCAGTTGATGGACCACCTTTTTCCCTACGTTCCCATGCCATGGCTTCTACTTTGCATGTGACAGCACAAATCATATCAGTGGGCGTGTTTCAGATCATGTCATAGCTGCAGTCCTGATCACTCTGTGCATTATCAATGGTAATAATTACACCCCAGGTATGGTCATGGTAGGGCTAGTGAGAGGCATGCACAGTAAAAAGCTGTCCACCATAGAGAAGGAGAGTCTACAGTGCCACCTCTTTCTCTACATCTGCAAATTTTGGTTTGCATATAGATATTGATGGCTCACCAGAGTCAGCATTTTTTCCCTTAGTACCCTGTTTGGAAAGCATAGCTCTGTTGATAATGAAGAGTGGAATTAACATCCAGGTTCCTGCATGGACCTTAAACATCCTTAAACTGCTAGTATCCCACTAGGGCTTATAGTCTGCTGTAGTTTGTGCCTGATGTATATCTGTATCAATAATCTTTGAGTAAATATCAGGCATGTGTGTTTGAATGAAGAAGTACAGGAGAGTATACAGAGAAAGAGATTGGCGAAGAAGAAGTGAGATTGTCAAAGAGATGAAGAAAGTAGACAAGAGTATAAGGAGATGAGGTGCATGGCAAAGAGAGAGGTGGCAAAGGCTAAGGATAAGGCGTATGAAGAGTTGTATAAAAGGTTGGACACTAAGGAGGGAGAAAAGGACATGTACCGATTGGCTACACAGAGGGACCGAGCTAGTAAAGATGTGCAGCAGGTAAGGGTGATAAAGGATAATGAGGGAAATGTACTCACAAGCGAGGAGAGTGTGTTGAGCAGAGGGAAAGAGTACTTTGAGGGGTTGATGAATGAAGAGAATGAGATGGAGAGAAGGTTGGATGATGTGTGGATAGTGAATCATGAAGTGCAGTGGATTAGCAAGGAGGAAGTAAGGATAGCTATGAAGAGGATGAAGAACGGAAAGGCTGTTGGTCCAGATGACATACCTGTGGAAGCATGGAGGTGTTTAGGTGAAATGGCAGTGGAGTTTTTTTAACTAGATTGTTTAATGAAATCTTGGAAAGTGAGAGGGTGCCTGAGGAATGGAGAAAAAGTGTTTTGGTACCGATTTTTAAGAATAAGGGTGATGTGCAGAGCTGTAGTAACTACATAGGGATTAAACTGATCAGTCACAGCATGAAGTTATGAGAAAGAGTAGTGGAAGCTAGGTTAAGAAGGGAGGTGATGATTAGTGATCAGCAGTATGGTTTCATGCCAGGAAAGGGCACTACAGATGAGATGTTTGCTCTGAGATTGTTGATGGTGAAGTACAGAGAAGGTCAGAAGGAGTTGCATTGTGTCTTTGTGGATTTAGAGAAAGCATATGACAGGGTGCCTAGAGAGGAGTTGTGGTATTGTATGAGGAAGTATGTAAGAGTGGTACAAGATATGTATGAGGGTAGTGTAACAGCGGTGAGGTCTGTGGTGGGAGTGACAGATGTGTTTAAGGTGGAGGTGGGATTACATCAAGGATCAGCTCTGAGCCCTTTCTTATTTGCAATGGTGATGGACAGGTTGACAGACGAGATCAGACAGGAGTCCCCGTGGACTATGATGTTTGCAGATGACATTGTGATCTGTAGTGAGAGTAGGGAACAGGTGGAGGAGACCCTGGAGAGGTGGAGATATGCTCTAGAGAGAAGAGGAATGAAGGTCAGCAGGACTAAGGCAGAATATATGTGTGTGAATGAGAGGAAGGATAGAGGAAAGGTGAGGATGCAGGGAGTAGAGGTGGCGAAGGTGAATGAGTTTAAATACTTGGGATCAACAGTTCAGAGTAATGGTGAGTGTGGAAGAGAGGTGAAGAAGAGAGTACAGGCAGGATGGAGTGGATGGAGAAGAGTGTCAGGAGTAATTTGTGACAGACGAGTACCAGTAAGAGTGAAAGGGAAGGTCTACAAGAGGGTAGTGAGACCAGCTATGTTATACGGGTTGGAGACAGTGGCATTGACAAAAAGGCAGGAGTCAGAGCTTGTGGCAGAGTTGAAGATGTTAAGATTTGCACTGGGTGTGACGAGGATGGACAGGATTAGGAATAAGTATATTAGAGGGTCAGCCCAGGTTGGAAGGTTTGGAGACAAAGCCAGAGAGGCAAGATTATAGCAATAAAGCCAACCGTGGGTAAATACAGCATTACCCACACTCAGAAGTGGGTTATTGATATTATACCATGACATTAAGAAAAGAAACTATTACTTTACTTAAATAATGGCATAGTATAATGCCTGTTTACTGCCCTTCCGCAGATGTCTGGCATCCGCGGCAGTTCTGATGTACTGCGCGCCTGTGCAGTACATCAGAGCTGTGGGCAAAAGCAACGGAGAAAGCAAGATCTCTGTTGCTTTTTTTTTACTGTTTCGCTATGTTAAATGGGTTTAACATAGCGAGACAGCTTTAAAATAAGCAACGGAGATGTCTGTTGCTTATTTTAAAACTGTCTCGCTATGTTAAACCCATTTAACATAGCGAAACAGTAAAAAGCAACGGAGATCTTGCTTTCTCCGTTGCTTTAAAACCTGTCTCGCTATGTTAAATGGGTTTAGCATGAGACAGCTAAAATAAGCAACGGAGATCTCCGTTGCTTATTTTAAAGCTGTCTCGCTATGTTAAACCCATTTAACATAGCGAGACAGTGTTTTAAAAGTAGAGTTATACTAATGGAAAAAAGTCTGGGCGACCGGACCTTTTTCCATTAGTATAACTCGATTTACAATGTGCACGCTGGCCAATCAGCTTGCACGTTTTGGGGGGGGGGGGGTCATGGTATAATACATTGGTTTGGACATGTGCTGAGGAGGGATGCAGAGTATATTGAGAAAAAGATGCTAATGATTAAGCTGCCAGGTAACAGGAAAAGAGGAAGGCCTAAGATAAGTTTTATGGATGTGGTGAAAGAGGATATGCAGTTGGTTGGTGTGACACAGCAAGATGCAGAGGACAGGAGGAAATGGAGACAGTTGATCTGCTGTGGCGACCCCTAACAGGAGCAGCTGAAAGAAGAAGATCAGACATGTATGTTTACTGAACAAATTCAGTACACTTGCAGTGTACCTTGTAATACCATTTTGGCAAAAACTGACATCTCTTTTAGGTTTCTGGCTATACAGCAGTTAAAAAATACAGCAGTAGAAAGGAATGGGTTTGTAAGAAGTAGCACTAACCTTATATAAGCAGTCTTATTCAAAAGGAATGTCTTGTGGAAAAACACCCTTAGCAGGATTCAGACTCCAATTAGCAAAGTTTTCTTTTGCAGTGCAACGTTGCTCTAGGATCATTGTACTTACATTGAGTAGATTCACCCCTCTGGGTATGATGACTATGCATTAAGGATCATCTGATAATTGTTTCTGAATTGCACAATTTGTGCAATGAGCACCACTGGTAAGCATCATGCAGATTTCTACTCATACCAGGAGCACACTTGGGTCCGTGCAGGCAGCACTGTGCAGCCACGAGTGCTTCACCATGTAATTAGTATATATTAGTAAGAAGGATTGGCAAAGCTTTCCATGTGCGGGTTTCAGGAGGCCTTGTATCCTAATCCATTTGTACAATGTGCTAGTTCAGGGATGTGGTTTTGATTTTTTGTTCTTTTAAATTGATGGATTTGCTTTCAGCAGGTTTGGTGTTAATGTCTCTCTCACACACACACACACACACACACACACACACACACACACACACACACACACACACACACACACACACTCACACTCACACACACAGTGGTCAAAAACAGGAAAATTAGAGTCTCACTAAATATATGAGGTTTGAGAAGGACGTAACCTTAAGGAACATTTCCCCAACATGGCTGGACATTGTATTCCACACCTGACCTTCTTAATATAGAGAACCATATCTTGGATAGCCAGTTGGTGGTGTAAAATTTCACTCTATGTGATGTGATTTGGTCTTGTTGACTAATGTTGCCAAAAATGACCAGATTGTGGGATGAAGACCTGGCCTACTCCAACCCACACCACGGACCCATGGTAGTATGCTAGTGGAAGAAGGCATCTATATGCCCCTAAGGGAGACTGTATGCCTGCCATAAAACCCAGCAGCCTGGGTCAATAACAAACTGGTGAGCCAGTGTTCAGTTGCCCAGCTTGGGTTACCTGGGATAGATCTGTTGAGTGAAAGCTAGGTTGAAAGCCAATCAGTCTGCCTAACATAAACTAAAAATTGTGACACTGAATATATGTTCACTAAGAGGATGCATCTTGGACATGGATGACATTCATGGTAAGAAGGAGGCTGGAGATGCTCTCTATTCAGGATATAAGATGGAAAGACAGCGCAGCAAAGACACTTGGCTTGGGATCCAGAGTCTACTGCTCATGGGAAGACAGACTAAAATGGTTTGGGAATTGTTATGAGAGAGAGGCTTCACAAGTCAATGAGACATTTATTCACAATTAGTGACTGACTGGTGGCAATTAGAGTCCAGTATAAGGATAGGGCACTATCCATAATCTCAGCTTGTGCCCTGCAGCAGGGTTGAGATAGCATGGAAAAGCGTGCATTCAGGCAACAGTTACATGACCTACTAGCTAAATCAGGATGACTTGAGATGTGATTTTTAAAGGGGTACCTGAATGCATATATCAGGACAGATAGAAAATGACATGAGAACTGCTTGGGTCCACATGGCTGGCACAACAGGAATAAAGAAGGAGAGGCCATGTTAGACTTCTGCCTGGCAAATGGCTTGATAGTGGCCAGCACACAACTGAGCAAAAGAGGCAGTCAGAAGACCACATAAAGGAGTGGCCAACATACAACTCAGGTAAACTTCCTCTTAGTAAGGAAAGGGCACGGAGGTAGACTCAGTGATTACAGAGTCATCTCCATTGAAACAGTCAGCCCGCAGCATAAACCACTAGTTGCCACAATCAACTGCAAGCTGTGGTTAAAAAAGGCCCTAACATCAACAGAGGCTCGGTTGAAGAGCTGGAAGCATATTGGATAGAGAGCACAAGAGTTTAAGGAAATACTTAGGAGATTTGACTCCTCAGGAAGAGGAAGAAGTATGTGGAGATGAAGAGGAATGGCAGCATCTCAAAATAGCATGTGTGAGGACTATAGAACAGAAATGTGGTGGAGCCCGATCTAGAGATAATGTACACAAAGAAAGCTGGGTATGGAATGCAGAAGTCTAGAAAGTCTTCAAAAGAAAGAAGGATTGCAGAAAAAAGTGTGAGACAGAAAAGATAAACCAGGCTAAGAAGGAATACTGGTTGGCTAACCAACAGGCTTAGAGAGCAGTTGAACAAGCAAATAACAAGGCATTGGAGGAACTCTACCATCTTCTGGAAAGGAACATAGTAGATTACACAGAGAAGCACTATTTGATTGAAAAGTCAAAAGAGAAAGATAAGGAAGATAGTCGTTACACATCCTTTATAAGGGATGCTGGCAACAACCTGCTCAACAGTGCACAGGACATCAAAGGCAGATGGAACAAGTACTTTCAGCAACTTCTTAATGAAGAAAACCCCACAGAAGCTGTACTGCCCCAGACAAAGTCTACAGTGAAAGAAGAGGAGGAGCCCACCCTAGAAGTAAGAACCGCACAGCAGATATGATGAAGATGTTAGGTGAGTTAGCAGGGTGCTCATAACAGTATGGTGAGAAAGATGTGTCCCAGATGACTAGAGAATAAACTTTGTAGTGTTGGCCCTCTTCATGAGGAATCTTGATGATTGGATGGGAGTTAGGAAATTCACCCTGGGGAGCATGTCAGTCGCTCTGCTAAACAGGGGTCCAGGGAAGTAAATATTGTGGGAAGAAATTGCCAGGGAATTGTTATGGCTAGGCTTGTATAGGCCCTAGGGCTGATAGCCTAGTACCAACCTATGAACCTATGAACCTATAAAGAAAGGGGGCATTTGCAACTGGGGAAGTATAGAGGTATCAAACTCCTGTTACACTGCATAAAATTTTGGTGAAAGTGACTGATAAATGAATATACAGAGTAGTACAAATTAAGATGGGAAGAGAGCAGTTTGGAATCAGATCAAGATATAGTATGACTGAAACAATGTTTGAAGTAAGACAGGTAGTTGAGAAGAAGCTAGAGATGAGGAAAGAGTCCAACTTCCTGGACTTGTAAAAAGCAAATGATAAGGTCCCAAGAAAGCTGATTTCGGCAATACCGCAATGGTTTGAAGTCCCAGAAACATTAATAACTTAGTACAGGCTATGTAAAAGAACACACTGACAAAAGTATGAACAGTGTTTGGATTCACAGAGGGAGTTCCAATGGAGTGGGTGTGCATCAGTCTTCAGCTCTGAGCCCACTAGTATTCATACTGATGCTGGCCTACCTTAGCAGACAGGTCAGAAGGGACAGATCAACAAAGCTTCTTTATGTAGGACAATAATTTCAGAAAATGATAGTAGAATGGAATGCAAAGCTGAAGGCACATGGGATGAAACTGATGAAAGCTTCAAGTATCTGGCAGTGTAGGTTGAGGAGAAGGGAAGTCTTAATGAGGAGGTCAAAGCTAGAATCAGAGGGACTGCAGTCAAATGGCACAGAGTGTTAGGGGTAGTGTATGACAGAAGAATGCCAAAGAAGCTGAAGTGTAAGGTACAGAAAACAGTGGTGGGACCAGTACTACTGTATGGTACAGAAACCTGGGCAGTGAAGGCAGAGCAGTTGAGAAAGCTGGAGGTGATGGAGCTGAAGTCCCTGAGATAGGTGGAAGGATGTGAACTACGGGGGGAGACAAAGAAATGAGGATACAACAGCAGAAGCCAAAGTAACTCTAATTGCAGAGAAAGGCAACGAGAACAGATTATAGTAGCTCAGGAACATGTGCAGAAAAACAGAAGGCAATCTGGTGAAAAAGATTTGGGACAGGCAGGAGGAAAGCAAGAGGAAATGATGGCATCCAGCAAAGAGATGGATGGAGTGTGTGAGAGAAGATCTGCAACAGACAGGCAGGCATGTGATGCCCCTTGCAGTGGCCCAGTAATCAAGGAGCCTCAGTCCCCATCACTGGCAAAAGTGGGAGACATACACACTGTGAGGATGACAAGTACACACACAGTAATGTACAATTTCCCTTAAGAGCACATAGAGATCACACTCAGTCTGAGGCTGGTTTCTCCCTTTCTCCAGATCCCCAGTAAGACTCCCTACTGGCACAGCTATAGAGTTGAGATCACAGCTAAGTGGCCAAGCTAAGACTTCCAGCACCCTCTCTGTCCAATCAGTACTTCGTGTCCCTGCTCAAGTAGCTGACACACACACACACACACACACACACACACACACACACACACACACACACACACACACACACACACACACACTCACACACACACCTGGGAAAGGCTGGCACAGGTGTACTATCTATGCCTCCTTCTGCCCAGACGATAAGGTAGTTTTCACTGCCACCAGCCAGCTCCTTATCAGCTACTTTAAGGCCCTTAGCAAAGGGTGACCAATCCTACTGTGTAATGTTACTATTAATCCAAATGATAGTTTGACCAAGAGCAAGGCTATTATGAGTGGCCTGCATAATGTCACCAAATAGATATGCAAGTAGCCTAAGAGCTTAAATATGTTTCATAAATATCAACCACAAAGATAGGTTTAAATATATTTAATAATAAATAATAAAAGAACAAGAAAATACTCAGTAAATCATCACATTAACTTGGAGTTCAAAATCACAGGAAATATTTAAAACAACATTGCAGGATAGTCTCAAATACATACAGAAAACATATAAACTAATCTTTACTATATTCCTTGCTATATCTAAAAGAATTTACTGTACCCTAGTTAACTTATTTACAGCAAGGCAAGTGCAGAGGTGGTGAGTGGATATTCTTGTTAGGTCAAAGACAAAATACAAAATGCACAGTTTTTCTCTCTCTCAGAGAGTTCTTAAATTAATATCAAAAAACAAGAAAAAGACTGGCTTGACACCGCTGTATGGATAAAAAAGGTTTAATAAAAATGCTCCAACACAGTAAGCGCTTTCGGGTTCACCAACCCTTCATCAGACAATGAAACACATACAGGTTCTCATTTAAAAAACAAACTTCAACCAATCAGCTATTAATACTTAACCCGCCTATTTTGTAGTGCAGGTTTTAAAGGTATCCTATCATTTAAACCTGGGTGCCTATGTGAAGTAAGTGTAATGATCCATTTTGACTCTAAAGACTCAGTATATAATTTGATGTCCCCCCCTCTAACACCCAACCTGATATTTACAATGGCTTTAAACATAAAAGTGTGTGTAGGATTCTTCTCCACATGTTTGTATAGAGCATTTTGTTCTACCTTATTCCTAATGCAGGAAAGATGTTGTAATATTCTAACTTTCAGCATATTTGTTGTCATCCCTACATAGTAAGCCAAACATTTTTGGCACTCAGCAATATAGACCACGTGTGTTGTCCTGCATGTTGCTCTAGCTTTAAAATTAAACCTTCTCCCATCTACTGGATGCAAAAAAGTTGGATCTTTATTAATGCTAACACATGCTTTACAATTACCACATGGTAACGTTCCTGCTTTGCTCATCCAAGTTTTATTACCAGGGAGTCCCTTCTCTTTACATAATAAGTCTTTAAGAGAGTTCTTAAATTAATATCAAATTAGCTTGAATGACACCACTTTTTGTCACCTGACTTTAGTTCTCAAGCTAAACCCCCATTGTCAGAAACTATCAGCATTTATCATCTCCCTGTGAAAAATGCATAGTCCTCAAATCTTTTAGCAAATGGTGGAAGTCGTAAAATAATTTACATTCCTCCATACTTAAAGACAAAAAACTGCTAGTTCTAAACATTGTGTCTGCTACTGCACTGAAACTGAAAGATAACATATTTTTTATTACGTGGTTATAAAACAATTTAATTTCAACTATTTTCTTGAAGTTTTGCCGGTTAACCCTCTATACATATACATCTAAACAGTCACAATAATGCAGGTACACTCCTGTTCTATTCCAGTAGGGCATGCTGTGGTTACATTTTAGCTCAGTGCATAATATACAGCTCTAATACAGTTGGAGCACAAGCATCCTACACGAAGCATGTTGGCATTCACAAATGACACATAACCACTTACAAAATTCCAGATAGCTGGGCTGGCAACATTTCCTTTTGTGACAAAGCATGACTGTTGAAGAAGGTAGAAGAGTGGCACTGAATCTAAAGAAATGGTGAGAACTGATGCAACACTGTTGACGCCATATAGAAAATGGGAAAAGTGGGGGGGGTTGATGATGATCATGATGATCTCTGTGCTGTCATCATTTTCTGGGACTCTTGGTATTTAGAAATATCACATACTGGCAATGAGAAGATAGGGGTGACACTAAAAATACTTCCTGGAATTATTCCTCCACCAGCTTATATCTCTACAGTCCAAAGCATCCTATATGTAATGCTTAATATCTTGCAAACACCATAAATTAATCTTATTTGGTGACTTGAAACTAAAGTGGAATCTTCAGATCCCCCTACAATCCCATCTAACTAGGTTACTACATAGGTTCATAGGTTCATAGGTTCATACTAGGCTATCTGCCCTAGGGCATTTATAAGCCTAGCCAGAATGTGTTTGGCTTTCGCCACCCATTTTAAATTTATTTTGCTATGCCCTTTTTCGAGGTTAGTATACTGTGCCTCTGTCTAACAGTGACACAGAAGTGATACCCGGGGTAAACCTACGATCTCCCATCCACTCATCAAGATTCCTCTTGAAGAGAGTCAATGAGGGACTCTGCCTAACCTGGACTGGGATTTTATTCCAGAGTGAAGGGAGCCTCTGGGTTATGAATCTGTCCCTCCAGCATGTCCTATTTATTTCAGTGCTGAGGTTCAAGTCTCTCGAGCACGTAGCTCGATGGGATTTGGATTTTCTGAGGTGCAGCATGTCCATTAATTCCGGGTTGGACATGGCTTTATACGTCAGGCACAGATCGCCTCTGAACAGGCGGTATGCCACTGAGTAGAGCTGGAGTTTCTTTAACCGGGCAGCATATAGCATCTGTTTGAGCCCTTTGATCCTCTTGGTGAGGTACTTCTGGGGTCTTTCCAGTTGCTGCAGGTGTCTGGTAAGGTACATCCCAAAAGGGGCATTGTACTCAATTATGGGCCTGATGAGGGATGAGTAAAGAGGCACGATGACCTCCCCTGATATAGATGTGAATCCCTTCATGATTAGGTGGGCTATATAAAATGTTTTTCTAACCACTTTGGCCACGTGGTTGTCAAATGAGAGATTGCTATCAACTTGGGTCCCCGTGTCCCTAATTACTTCTTCTGTACTTAATGGATTACCACCTATGTGGTAATTTGTGGGCACTTTGTTTTGCCAAAGGGATGACTATACAGTTTTTGGCATTTAGCTTGAGGCCATGGCTCTGGCACCAGTTGTCTGTTTCTATGAGGCCCTTTTGGAGGATGCTTGTGTCGGCTGGAGAGTCGATTATGGTGCCCAGTTTGCAGTCATCTGCGAACTTGGTCAGCCACAGTCCTTCCGTGTTGGCCTGTACCTCCGAGAAATATATACCGAACAAGAGAGGTCCCAGGACTGAGCCTTGTGGGACACCACTTGTAACTAGTTTGGAGTCTGACATGGCTCCAGCAATTCTAACCATGTGGGTTCTGTCCTTGAGTCAGTTTGCAATCCATCTAGTGACATGGGGGTTTATATTTAAGCTGGTGAGCTTATCTATAATGCCTGAGTGGGGTATTGTATCAAAGGCTTTAGCGAGGTCCAGGTAGGCTGTATGGACCACCTTCCCCTCGTCAATCGCCTTGGTGACTGTTTCAAAGAAATCAACCAGGTTTAAAAGGCAGGATCTGCCCTTAACAAAGCCGAACTGGGTAGGATCCAGTGTCTGTAGGTCCCCAATATCTTTATTTATAAGGTCCATGATGATCCTTTCCATAGCTTTGCAGACTAAGCTAGTCAGGCTTATGGGGCGATAGTTTCCAGGATCCGTTGAGGCACCACCTTTATGGAGAGGGACCACTGTTGCTGTACACCACTTTTTGGGCACATATCCTGTAGTAAGGCTGAGACTGAACAGTAGTTTTATGTTTGGGTTTAGCTCTTCTTGGAGTTCATGTAGGGCAGCCGGGACACCATCTGGTCCCATTGATGCTGTGTTTTTGCTTTGGAGAGGCGGCTCTTACCTGAGCATCTGAGATGTCAGGGGCAGCACTCTGCTGGGATAGATATTTGCCCTTTTGGTGGGGAGGGGGCGGGGCAGAAGTTTGTGCTGAACCTGTCAGCTAGGATGTTGGCAATGTCTGTGGGTTCAGTGTTTTTTTTTGTCATTTTGGACTAATTCTGAGCATATCTGGGAATTACCACCCAGGTTCCTAACATAACTAAAGAAAGCCTTGTGATTACCCTTAGTGTCCTGTGCAATTTTTCTCTCAAAGCTGGCCTTAGACAATTTTATGAGTGCCCGTAGTTTCTTGCTAATACTGATCAGTGATGCCTTCCCTTTTTGGGATTTTGCTCTATCATTTAGTAGCTTCCTCCTTCTATTGTATAGTTTGTTTATGGCTGGGGTCCACCAGACAGGACGTCTGTCTTTGGAGGATTGGGTCTTGGTTTTATTCGGGATCGCATGATCCATGCATTCCTGAAGGTGTTCATAGAATGCGTTTATAAAGGATTCTGCGGTCTGGGCCGTATTTTCCACAGGCCCGGGGGCTTTGAAGGATTCCACTTCGGTTTTGAGGAGTGTGAAATTTGCTTTAGAGAAGTTTTTCACTGTGGTTTTCTGGGCAGGGGGTGGGGACGGGATGTGAATATCCAGTGAGATTAGTTTATGGTCTGATCTTACCAGTGAGGGATACACTTCTGGTCTGGAGCATAGAGTCCCCATGTTGGTGATGATCAGGTCCAGTATGTTTTCCCCTCTTGTGGGAGTGGTAAAAAGTTGTTCCATAGCATTTGAGTTTATAAATTCTAGGAACCTTTGGGCTAGGGTGTTGGAGCTAGAGTAATGCTCCCAGTCTATGTTTGGGTAGTTGAAGTCGCCTAATATAATGGTGTTTGGAGAGACCTTCATATTTTCCAGTGTTCTCAGGAAGGCCGAGTGAGGTTCCTGGGTTTGGGAGGGTGGTCTATAGCAGGCTATAAACTGGAAGGCAGTTTTACCCACTGTTAGTTGCACATGGATAGTCTTTGATGCTTTGTGCTTTGCCACCAACCTGGAGGTGTGGGTATCTTTGATGAATATCGATACTCCCCCTCCTTTTGTGGTTCAGTCCAAGTTTTGGGGCCAAAAGCATGGTATGAGGTATAACCTGGTAGTGCTGGGGTGCTCTCGGGAGCCCTGAACCAGGTTTCTGTTACTGCACAGATAATGATGTTCTCCATGCTAAGGAGAGTTTCGAGTGCATGCATCTTGAGGTTTAGACTTCTGGCGTTGAATAGCATTACTCTTAGTTTCTTATCCCTTGTGATACCTATGGAGGTGGGTTTGTCTTTTGAGCCTTGCCTAAAAAAGGCACTATAGGGGTAGCAAGAGCCTTTGCCAATATCCAAAAGCCCAGGGGTGACAGGTGCAAGCCGTCCCTAGCGAAGCATCATGGCTTGTCGAGCATATCATCCCAAGCTGACAGGCATTGGATCCCCTTTGAATGACACCAGTACTTAAGCCAATTGTTGAAATTGATCATCTTGTCTTCATATTGTGACATCATTCTTGGTGAGGGTAAGATGCTACTCAAGGTCAGGGTCATACTGGCCTGGGCTACATGCACAGAGAGCTCCTTTATGGCTCTTTTCATGTAGTCCAGGGAGGTACATCTCAGGTCATTCACACCAGCATGGACAATAACTGAGTCATATTTGTACTTGCCTTGGAGTGACCTGAGTGCTTGTGTTATGTGGCAGATCCTAGCGCCTGACAGGCTGCTCACCGTGACCCTCTCCTTGTTCAGCCTGGTGAGCGGGACGTCAGTGTGCCTGACAATAGAGTCACCTATTACAAGTGTATCAGGTGTGTTGTTTAGTCTTAAGGGCTGTGACTGTTCGGCACACTGGCTTTGTGAAATATGTGTTGCACGTGTTTTGTTTTGGGGTAGCGGTTGCTTGGGTGTCTGCTTTGGAGGTCTCTGCTGCTTAGGCAGATCTTTATTTAGAGCCTCCGAGTATGTTTTTGTGTGATTATGTGTTTGGTTTGCTGTCATGGTAGGTCTATGTGAGACTGGAATTGTAGTGAGTGTGGTTTCCTTCTCCTCCTGACTGGTTATGCCATTCCTGAGTTGAGAGAGCTTAGCCTCCAGTTTGGCTATATGGTTGCATCTCTCACATGTGTTGGAATTTGTTGGGAGGAGGAGAGGGTTGTCTGTGTACATGAGGCAGTTGTAACATTGCCTCATGATTCCCAGATTCACCAGCTGGACCGGAGAGGAGATTGACAACTGACCTTTGGACATGCTAGAATAATATTGGGAATTCCTTAATAATTGAAAACAAGGGCCAGTGGAGAGTGAGGGTGTAGTGCTTTTAATTTTTAGTGCTGACTTATAACCATGTCTCAGAGCAGGTAAATGTAACAACTAGGACCATCATTGCTTGTCAATTTAACCCTCCACTGGGTGTGTTAATTATAATTCTACACAAAACAAATCATTGCAAACATAACCAAATTCAATGAACGACCATTCTCCTTTACTTTTCTATTGGCCAGTAGAAGCAAAATAAGTGTATTCCACAGGTAATGCCTCCACATTGATCCCTGAATCATCAGAAACTATTTTGGTTGCAGTAGAAGGGTGTATATTACATTATTGGCTGATAAAAAGAGCGAACGCTCTTTCATTGAACCGATAATGTCGAAAGACCTAAACAGTGAAGACATGGAACACTGTTTTTTTTTCCCAGGTAAAAAAGGTGGGCCATGCCTTCATGACTTTGCCATTTCCTCCACTATGGTGCAATCTCGGAGTTTGTATATTTAAGTAGGGGTGGTGTGGGGGGGACAGCCCCCCACATCTTGTGTTTTAAGGTTTTTTTTTTTGCGGATCAGTGAATTTTTTCCCTGGGAAAAAATTTTGTTGTTCCGTGTCTTTGCTGTTTAGGACTTTCAACATTATCAGTTCGATGAAAGAGCGTTCACTCTTTTCATCAGTTGATAATGTAATATAAATGCCAATAGAACACTTACAATGGCTTTCCCTATATAGCTATGTTATCCTACCATAACCCTCTATAAATTTTACAAGCATCCAATATCCATCCATTCATTCATTCATTCAGGGTAGGCACTTCTCATGTAGAAGACTTGCATCATGGCTTATACCAAAATTAAAACAGCTCATGAAATCCTAAGATAATGTCTAGTAAGATTGGAAGAAGGACACAAATAACATGGATAAACAGGCCTTATATCACAACTTGAAATATATTCCAAAAGTCAAAACTAGTGCTTCCAAAGTTGACTATTTTAGATGACTCCAGAATGTATATTTGAAATGAAAAACATGGAAGGTTGTGTAACACAGTATCAGTAAAATGTTATCCAAAACATCAAAGGTCAACCTTCTTTTCCAAACATCCATCAATGATATAAATACTACCCATCCTCCCCACTTCCATACCTTAGTGTCTTGTTTGATAACACCCCACCTATAACTCCATGCTACCTATTACACAAATTCTTATTATACTTTACCTCCAACTTCAAATTTATAAGTAAATACAGAATAAAAGAGTTACATGACAAAACTGATTTTTATTTCAAACCAGCCAGCCATCAGCTATATCCTTAGCTATGTCCAAGCCATATGGAAAAATTTCACATCATCCCACTTCACAAAGGAGGTAACTTCAATAATATATCTGTTAGAAAAATGTGTATTTAAATATATGAGAAATGCTAGTTTAAAAGCAAAGTAGTATATAATGCATTTTATTCTATTAATCATATAGTAGTAAAATTAATTCATGTCTAAATGTGAAGTAGTTTTGAAACTGCAGTGTGGCTTGAAGCAAAGCTGATCTCTGACCCTGGCAGAATGCTAGCTTAGCAAGTTTTAATGTTTATGCTTTTCACAAGTGATTATCTGCTGGGTCAGGAAATTAAATGTGTGAAATAATGAAATCTTCTGCTCTTTCCTGTTGGAATGATCTGGCCTTGTATATGTGTTACTAAGATAGCACGCAGCTGTGTGAGAAAGTGTAACAAAGAACAAAGACATGCATTAAAAGACTGAAGCTGCTATTGTATTCGAACTGATATGAAACCTTGAACAAGTAACTTTACAGAAAGACATTATGACTGACCAGCTGGATAGCAAGGCCGTATTGTATCTAGAGGAAAAGTTTTTTTTAAATATACAGCATCAACAGCTTTATGAATAACAGATTGTAAGCTAAAAGTGATGTAGATGCCCTGTGACATATCACGTCAGTAAGGTGGGCATAGCTTAAATGTTAAACCTATATAAAATTGTGTGCTTCCTGTTTCATGTCAGACAAAATTCTGTACTTGTACGTTTTTTGCCTCCTGGTGTACACTAGTAAACTTTTGAATCTGAACCTCCTGTGTATTGAATTCTTAATTTTATTTAACAGTTTGGTCCTTCGCAGACTGAATTCCCTTGGTAAGCCGCAGATCAGAGCGTATTGGTGGTTGAATACTGCGCAGAAGTTACCAAAATGGTTCTTCTTGAGTGAAAAGACCTCCGACTGAATTGTCGTGTGTAAAGAGGCTGGCCACTTTCTGATCTGTGGCCGAAAAGTGGAACTTGAACGATTTTCAATACCGGAGGCTCAGGTAGGAAGAATTTGCCTTTTTTTTGTTTTAGATCAGGGACTAGGTTACAGTATATTTTTGTCAAGATTTGTTTTGCAGATCAGGGACAAAAGGAAGTACTGTATATTTGGTCATAGATTAGGGTAAAAGAATAAGGTAGGCAGTTATTCTAGATAAACTGTAAACAGGAACTAAGAACTTGATATCACGTGATAAAAAAGGGTTACGTAACATTTTCTTTGTCATGGGTAATCAGTGCACCAAAACCTCGTGAGATCCGCCCCTAACCGAAGACGCAAAATACATGCAATTACAACGTTCTGATAACGTTAGGTATTATACGAAATGGGTTAGTAAATATGAATTTGATGGTAAACTAGATAAAACTTCACTAGTTAAACTCCTTAAACAGCTTAAATCTGATGCGGGAGGTCAGGCAAAAAAGCAACGCCAATTAGGCATTCCTCAAGCACACAGGTGGATTGAGGAAGCAAATCATAGAGAACAAAAGCTTAAAAATTCAAAAACATTATTTTTAGACAAAGAGGATAATAACTTGGTAGTAGCGACAGCTCCTCCTCCTCCTCCCTTGCCCCCTCCCTTACCCTTTTCAGGATATGAAGCGAGTGGACAGGCTGGTCTGCCTCCACGTTATCCTGAAGTTTCAGCAAGACCACAACCATTTGTTAGAGATCCTATTGAAACTAGGTCCTGAACACGTAAAACACATAGGGACACAGAATCATACCAAATAGAGAGAAATCTACAGGATGAGAGTGAGGAAGAAATATGCCCACTTATAGAAGTTCCAAATCCTCAGGCAGGACAGGAAGGGCAGGATCCAACACTCTTAGTATATAGACCATGGACACTGGAGGACATCCGGAAGGCTACTGAGGGAATTCCCCATCCGAAAGTTAATTTTACGAAATTTTTAGAAGATTTACAAGGCATGAGGTTGAGTTACCACTTGAATGGGGAAGAAGTAGAAAAAGTAGTAAGACAAATTATAGGTCCAGATTGGCACATGATTTGTGGCACCTGGAATCCTCGTAATGCAGAGCTTAGGCCACTCCCACATAGTGATGCAGAGTTAGACAACAGAGTGAAAGGTCTGACAGACCAAATCTCTGAGAAATGGAAACCTAGAGCAGACTTGACTTGCATTAATCAATGCATACAACAGGAAAATGAGACAACAGATGGATATTATGCTAGATTATTAGAATGTTTTAATAATCATAGCGGTATGTCGGTTCCTGAGAGCCAAACGAATGATTCCCCGTATGAACAACAATTAAAAAATGCATTTTTGAAAGGTTGCATTGCACCTATTAGTAGCTTCATTACGAAGCATATGATAGACCATCGAACAGGCAGACTACAAGCCTTACTCGAATACGCTAGACATGCTGAAAGGCATTTTAATAGTAAAAAGAAAAAGAAGGCGCAAGTCTTCACTGCTGAAGATGGAGCTGAAGTATTTGTATTACAGTCAGGTAAAAAGGGCAAGAAGAATGCCCAGGGAAACAAACAGTCTGACAAACGATCAGAAGATTTTGAAGAGAGGAAAAAGAAAGGTGAATGCTTCAAGTGCGGGAAAAAAGGACATCTAGCAAGGGATTGTAGGCAAAACAAAAAGGTAATTACAGAAGATAAGGGAGATGAGGACTGACTATATGATAGTGAGGATACATCAAGTGAAAGTCAGAAATCATCAGGAAAAGTTAATAAACAAAAAGCAAATGTAAATGTGATAGAAGGAGTAGAGGAAGTGCAAGTAGATATGGAGGATGAAGAAAGTGAAATTTTGGACTTAGCATTATTGAGCTTAAAGCTCTACTTGGCAGATACGAAACCAGAAGTTACACTTCTGGTGGAGGGAAGGGAAGTCAAATTCCTGTGTGACTCAGGAGCGTCACGGACTTTGATACACCCCTCCAAGTTACCAGAACATTCCGAATCACCTGATTATATACTAGTAAAAGCCGCAAATGGACAGCTGTACAGGGAACCACTTTCCCATGATATAGCAATAACTGACCCTGTTTCAGGTATGACCCAGAGAAGTAAAATAGTTGTTTCTGCAAAGTGTCCAGTAAACCTATTGGGCAGGGACCTTATGCAGATATTTGGCATAGCAGTAGTTCCAACTGTACAAGGTATGGAGGCACAGAGACAAATGGATACCTTTGTAGTGCGATCGGAGGGTGAAACTTTCTACTGGTACAGCCAGGACCTAGTCACGACTGGTCCAGGGGCAGTAACTGAGGAACTGATGAACGTAGCCATCAGTAAAACCCCCTCCCTTGACACTGATCGACAGCATTTGTTACACTGTACTCTATACTGCTGTACTACACCAGGACCTGATAGAGAGTATGAGCAAGAATTGTTTAGAAATCGTGCAACTAGATTGGTTTTGCGTACTTTGTACTGGGATACTGAGGGGAACAGTGTAGTTAGCTGTTCATTACCTCAAGAATTTCTTGCATTGTATAGATCAAATCGGTTGCCACATGTTAGCTTGACAAAAAACAAAAGTGTCAAATGGGCAGATTTAGGAGAAAAAGTAACAAGATGGGAGAAACAAACTGATTTAGAACTATCAGAACAAGGGATACAAAAACAAAGACTGAATTGGTTGACACAGACGCATCCAGCTGTACACTTGCAATCTAGTGAGGACAGCTGATTAGCATTTTTATTAGAAGAAGAAGAAAAGGTTTTATGTGAAATTCCAACAACTCTTTGGTCAACAGGCAAGTCAGATGTAAGACTTATTCGAACAGCAGGACCAGTTACAATTACCCCAAAGTCAGCTTTTAGACCACAGAAAAGACAATACCCTTTGAGAAAGGATGCAGAAATAGGAAATAAGCCTATAATAGCAGCATTACTCAAAGAAGGAGTACTGGTAGAATCTCCTGATTCACCATGTAATACACCCCTATTTCCTGTTAAAAAAGCAAATGGGGAATGGCGGATGGTACAAGATTTACAAGCTGTAAACAATGCAGTAATACCTAGAGCACCTACGGTGCCAGACCCACATACCTTGTTAAACGATTTAGAACCACAACAGAAGTATTTCTCTGTGGTAGATATTAGCAATGCTTTCTTTTCAATACCTATACATCCTGATAGTCAATATTGGTTTGCATTTACATTTCAGGGAAAAAGGTATACGTATACTCGACTGCCACAGGGATATTGTGAGAGCCCAACAATATTTGCACAGGAAATGGCTAGCAACCTGGCAGGGTTTACCCCACCGGGAGGTAGTCAAATTCTACTTTATGTAGATGACATCTTGCTAGCAGCCCCCATCCAGCAACAGTGCAGGGAGGATATTGTAGCATTATTGAAATTTTTAGCAACACAAGGACACAAAGTAAACAAAAGTAAGTTACAACTTTGGAGAAAACAAGTTAGATACTTGGGATATGTAATATCCAATGAAGGTAGAATACTAGATGAGGAAAGAAAAACAACAATTTTGCAAGCACCTAAACGAACAACCAAGAAGGAAATGATGTCTTTCTTAGGTACAACAAATTTTTGTCGGAGCTGGATACCAAATTATGCTTTGGAATCTGCTCCACTGACTGATTTGATATATAAGACACCAATGGCAGCACAAGATATTTTACAATGGACACCCGGAGCAGAATCAGCTTTCTGCAGGTTGAAGCAGTTGATAGCTTCTTCATTAGTTTTAGGACTTCCAAATTATCACAAACAGTTCTTTCAGACCGTAGATTGTAAGCAAGGGTATATGACGTCAGTACTGACGCAACAACATGGGGACAAGCAACGCCCCATAGCCTACTATTCATCACGGTTAGACCCAGTGGCGTGATCTTTGCCTCACTGTGTACAAGCAGTAGTTGCAGCCACAATGGCAGTACAGGCTTCGGCCTCAGTGGTGTTATTCCACCCTTTCACATTGAGAGTGCCTCATGCAGTTGCAATAATTTTACTGCAAGAGAAAGTGGCATACCTTTCTCCTGCTAGACATCTTTCATGTATGACTATTCTGCTGAGCCAACCTCATATGACAATTGAACGATGTATGACATTGAATCCATCAACATTACTTCCAACTCCTGCGGAGGGCACACCACACAGCTGCCTGCAGGAAATTGAACAGTTAGCTTTACCTAGACAAGATCTTACAGATATGCCCTTGGATAATGCCGAGGTGACATATTACGTGGACAGCTCATGCAGAAGGGGTCCTACAGGGAAGAATCTGGTGGGGCATGCAGTAGTTACAGACACTGAAATTTGAGAAGCTCAATCCTTACCACACAACTTATCTGCACAAGCAGCAGAATTGATAGCTTTGACGAGGGCATGTACTTTAGCAAAAAACAAGAGTGTGAACATATATACTGATAGTCAGTATGCTTTTTCTACAGTACATGTATTTGCACAACAATGGAAAAATAGAGGAATGATAACATCTAGTGGAAAACCTATTAATCATGCACAATTTATTTTGGAGTTATTAGAATCTATTCAGTTACCTACCAAAGTAGCTATTTGTAAATGTGTAGCTCATACAAAACAACAGGATAAGATTTCGAAAGGCAATGCACGAGCTGCTGCAGCTGCAAAGCAAGCAGCCTCAGACTCAGAAACTTTACTTCTAAATGAGGAATTACAACCCTCTGAGATTTTAGATTTAGACATGTTAAAAACAATGCAGATGCTTACTACAAAAGCAGAGAAACAAAAATGGGTAAAACGAGGTGCAATTCTTGAGAACGGACTGTACATTTCCAAAGAAAGAAAACCGATATTGCCATCTAATTTATTTAGATATGCAGCTTTGTTGAGCCATTGGCAGTGCCATGTCGCAACAGGGGGGGATGGTACACTTAGTAAATTGAATATTCCAAACATATGGATACACAAATTACACAAAAAAAATTTGTGCAGCTTGTCATATTTGTAACAAGCATCATGCACAAGGAGCATTTAAAATCAAGCAAGGAAGTTTTCCTATACCACCATACCCGTTCCATACTATTTGTATGGATTTCATAGAATTGAATAAATGTGAAGGGAAAAAGTTTTGTTTAGTTATTGTAGACATGTTTTCTAAATGGGTAGAAGCTTTTCCAACTAAAAACCCGGATGCAGCAACAGTGGCAAAAGCCCTGATAAAAGAAGTAATCCCTAGATTTGGCATTCCGGAGAGGATTTATAGTGACAATGGCACACATTTTGTAAATCAGACGATTCACCAGCTTGGGAGATTTTTTGGTATATAAGAACCATTGTGCTTACCACCCACAGTCAGCAGGACTGGTGGAAAGGTACAATGGTACCCTAAAGAATAAACTTAGGAAGCTAGTAGAGGAGACCCAAAATAATTGGATATACTATCTGCCTTTAGCACTTCTGAGTATGAGAACGGTTCCAAATGTAAAGGGTTTGACTCCCTTTGAAATGTTTTTTGGGAGAGCATATTATGTGCCTCAGTGGAAAGCTCTCATGCCTGCAGAGCAAGAGGCTGACAGTTCATTAGCTAGTTATATGAGGAAACTGTTAACAAATAAATCTGTTTTGCAGTTTAACTCTTTTTCAGATAAGAAACAGACCAGACCGGTGGAAGCAGTCTTGGCCCCAGGGTCATGGATCTGGCTGAAAGTGACAAAAAGGAAGAACTGGGCGAGTCCAAAGTGGGAGGGACCGTACCAGGTTCTGTTGGCAATGCCTACTGCAGTTAGAGTGGCCGAGAGGACATCCTGGGTTCATTTGACGCATTGTAAACTGGTAAAGAACTTTCAACTTGATAAAAACTTTGTGACTGATATACAACCAGACCGAGATGGCCAAAAACAAAGTGAATAGAAGTTTAGATCAACCCCAGAGATGTTGCATAATCATTTTGTTGAGTGTACATTTACTAACTGTAATTGTGACAATTTTCCTCTTGCTGTGGTTTATCCTACACACAACCACACAAGTGAAAGTGGGAAGGCATGATGAAACGTCTATAGACTGGCATCCAAATTTTAACACATACTTAGCCATGAAACATGTGTATGCAGAGACTATGAACATTTCAAATTGCTGGGTTTGTACAGCTATACCGACAGCATATGGAGGACTGATAATGTCCGCTGTCCCTTTGGGGATAAATGAGACTTGGGAGAATTTACTTTTCGACACAGGAACTGTGAGATCACAGGACAAAATAGCTTTATTTTTACCTGTCACACAAAAAGGAGTTGTATGTTTCTATAAAAATGACACTCTCCAGGTGGGCTGGAGCAATTGTAATATAACCATATCTTACCGATGTTATATTAAGAATAGTAATGGCAATACTTTTGCAATACTAATTATGACTCGTATTTAAACTCATTGAAAACAACTATGAGTGACATTCAAAAAAATCCAGTTTTGTTTAAACAATTGTCAGTTATAGATCAGAAAATGTTTCATGCAGGGCTGATGCGTATTAGTACTAAAGTAGAAAACTGTTATTTTATTTGTGGGAAAAAGGCATATAAATGGTTACCTGAGAATTGGTCCGGCAGTTGTTTTTTGGGTTACTTGGTTCCGGCAATAAGACATACTGCAGAATTACCTTTGGGTAAGATACGAAACGTGAGAGAAACAGCCCGAAAACCCGAAGGTCCAGTTAAGAAACCTGTGAATCCAGTTGGGAAGATCGAAGCTGGTTGGAAAGACCATAATTCAGTAAAAGACAAAAGCGAATTGACTCATATGGACTTGAGTGACAGTGTTATATCCTGGGCAGGAATATTCCCAGCCCATGGAGCAGTCAAATCGATCTGGGAGCTGAGGAAATTGTCGAAACTTCTCGAAGTAATGAGTAATGCAACTTTTTCCGCCCTAGAACTGGTGACTGATGAACTGAATGCAATGAGAACTGTTGTGCTACAAAATCGGATGGCTCTTGACTTCACCCTAGCGGCAAGAGGTGGTACGTGTGCGCTTATCAAAGAAGAATGCTGTGCTTATATTCCTGACAATCGTCATGAGATAAATAACCACCTGAGGTAATTCAGCAAGTATCAGCCATGACTGAACCAGGCCCAAACCCACTGACGGATTTTTTCCAGAATCTATTTGGGGGGTGGGGTTCCATCCTAATGAATATTCTGATTGCCATTTGTGTGGGTATACTCCTAATAGGAGCATGTGTTTGCTGTGGGATTCCCTGCATGAAAAGACTAATCAAAGATTTTGTTGATGTATCTGTTACTGAAACTTTTTACCAAGATATCGAGATTGAAAGATTGATCTCAGATGACGCTTTTTCTGAAGTATAGATTGAATGACTCACCTAGCTGAAAATCCTAAGTGGAAAAGACTAGGAGATGAAATGACACTATGCATACTTCAAAATAGAATAAAAAGTATTAATAGGGGGAAAATGTTAGAAAAATGTGTATTTAAATATATGAGAAATGCTAGTTTAAAAGCAAAGTAGTATATAATGCATTTTATTATATTAATCATATAGTAGTAAAATTAATTCATGTCTAAATGTGAAGTAGTTTTGAAACTGCAGTGTGGCTTGAAGCAAAGCTGATCTCTGACCCTGGCAGAATGCTAGCTTAGCAAATTTTAATGTTTATGCTTTTCACAAGTGATTATCTGCTGGGTCAGGAAATTAAATGTGTGAAATAATGAAATCTTCTGCTCTTTCCTGTTGGAATGATCTGGCCTTGTATATGTGTTACTAAGATAGCACGCAGCTGTGTGAGAAAGTGTAACAGAGAACAAAGACATGCATTAAAAGACTGAAGCTGCTATTGTATTCAAACTGATATGAAACCTTGAACAAGTAACTTTACAGAAAGACATTATGACTGACCAGCTGGATAGCAAGGCCGTACTGTAACTAGAGGAAAAGTTTTTTTTTAAATATACAGCATCAACAGCTTTATGAATAACAGATTGTAAGCTAAAAGTGATGTAGATGCCCTGTGACATATCACGTCAGTAAGGTGGGCATAGCTTAAATGTTAAACCTATATAAAATTGTGTGCTTCCTGTTTTATGTCAGACAAAATTCTGTACTTGTACGTTTTTTGCCTCCTGGTGTACACTAGTAAACTTTTGAATCTGAACCTCCTGTGTATTGAATTCTTAATTTTATTTAACAATATCCAACTTTAGACTCATTGCCATTTTCTTCCATATTTCAAAAATCCTTGAAAAAATGCATTCATAATCAATTAATGCCTCATTTACTAACTAACGACCTCCTTATGCCAACCCAACATGGTTTCAGACCAGGCCGTGGTACTACCACAGCTCTCTTAAAACTTCACTGACACTATTAAACTAGCAATAGAGAAAGGCCAACTGGCTTCTGCCATGTTTCTGAATCTGTCCAAGGCCTTCAATAGCTTCCCATAGCTTACTTCTAAAACACCTCTCATCACTTGGCCTATCAAACACCTCCACCAGCTGGTTCGCTAGCTACCTTTCCAATAGACTCCAGTCTGTTAAATGGATTAATTCCTCACCATCCTTTCTACCTGTCAAGGCTCTATACTGTGGGGCCACAGTTTTTAACATATTTACCAAGAAGTGACACTTTGCCAAATGTCATACAATATGCAAACAGCCCCACATTAATCTGTTTTACCAGCTACCCAATTACTGTAGAAAACATCATCCAAGAGTCGTTTTCATCACTTGTATGCTGGCTCAATAACTCCTATCTTCTATTCAATCTGAAAAAAAAAAACAAAGGTGCTATCATTCCTTTCCAAAACCCAGACAAAGCTCAAAACAGTTCTCAATAACAGCCTCTGATAACACCCTGCAGAAGTAAACCCCCATACCAAGCAACTAGGCATGTCAATCGATAATAACCTGAAACTTGACTTGCATGTGCAGTGAGTTATCCAAAAAAATATAAATGTGTGTGTGTGTGTGTGTGTGTGTGTGTGTGTGTGTGTGTGTGTGTGTGTGTGTGTGTGTGTGTGTATATATATATATATATATATATATATATATATATATATATATATATATATATATGTTTTTGTGATATAAAAAAACGAGACCACAATAAATAATTTCAAAACTTTGCCCACCTTTAATGTGACCTATAACCTGTACAATTCAATTAAAAAGCAAACAAATCTGTTAGGGGAAAATATAAAAAATAAAAAACGTACAATAAGCTGGTTGCATAAGTGTGCACACCTTAAAACTAATACTTGTTGAAGCACCTTTTGATTTAATTACAGCATTCAGTCTTCTTGGGTAGGAGTCTATCAGCATGGCAAATCTTGACTTGCCAATATTTGCCCACTCTTCCTTTCAAAAGTGCTCCAAATATGTCAGATTGTGAGGGCATCTCTTGTGCACAGCCCTCTTCAGGTCACCCCACAGGTTTTCTATTGGATTTAGATCTGGGCTCTGGATGGGCCATTCCAGAACTTTAATTTTCTTCTGGTGAAGCCATTCTTTTGTTGATTTGGATGTATGCTTGGGGTCATTGTCATGTTGAAAGCTGAAATTCCTCTTCATCTTCAGCTTTTTGGAGATACCTGAAGGTTTTGGGCCAAAAGTGACTGGTATTTGGAACTGTTCATAATTCCCTCCACCTTGATTAAAGCCCCAGTTCCAGCTGAAGAAAAGCAATCCTAAAGCATGATACTGCCACCACTATGCTTCACAGAGGGGATGGTGTTCTTTTGGTGATGCAAAGTGTTGTTTTTGTGCCAAACGAACCTTTTGGAATTGTGGCCAAAAGGTTCAACCTTGGTCTCATCAGACCATAACACATTTTACCATATGCTTTGGGAGACTTGATATATTGTTTTGCAAATTTTAGCTGGGCCTGGATGTTTTTCTGTGTAAGAAAAGGCTTCCGTCATACAACCCTACCCCATAGTTCAGATATATGGAGAATACAGGAGATTGTTGTCACATGTAGTGCACAACCAGTACTTGCCAGAAATTCCTGCAGCTCCTTCAGTGTTGCTGTAAGTCTCTTGGCAGCCTCCCTGTCCAGTTTTCATCTTGTCTTTTCATCAATTTTGGAGGGACGTCCAGTTCTTTGCAACGTCACTGTTGTCCCAATTTTCTCAACTTTTTGATGACTATCTTCACTGTGTTCCATTGGTATCCAATGCTTTGGAAATTTTTTTGTACCCTTCTCCTGACTGATATCTTTCAACAATGAGATCCCTTTGATGCTTTGTAAGCTCTCTGTGAACCATGGCTTTTGCTGTAGCAGGCAACTGAGAAAATGTCAGGAAAATCCTACTAGGACAGCTGAACTTTATTTGGGGTTAATCAGAGTCTCTTTAATTGATGGCAGGTGTGTACCCAAGAAGACTGAATGCTGTAATTAAATCAAAAGGTGCTTCAACAAAGTATTAGTTTAAGAGTTTGCACACTTATAGCAACCAGCTTATTGTACATTTTTATTTTTTATATATTTCCCCCAACTGATTTGTTTGTTGTTTAATTGAATTGTACAGGTTATAGGTCGCGTTAAAGGCAGGGAAAGTTCTGAAATGATTTATTGTGGTCTCAATTTTTTATATCACAAAACCTGGCATTTTAACAGGGGTGTGTATATATATATATATATATATATATATATATATATATATATATCTACAAACACGCACATATATATATATATATATATATATAAATAAATATATATATATATATATATATATATATATATATATATATATATATAAATAATTAAATATATATATATATATATATATATATATATATATATATATATATATATACATATATATATACACACATATGTATGTATATCACCAAAAATTAGGGACACTCTATAAAACAAAAAAATACTTAACTGATTCATCCAGGAATCTCCTGGCCTCTACAGTCCTACTCCACACTTTACTATATGGCTCCCCAGTACTGCTTAACCTTTAAACTTTCATCCAAAATAGACTAAACCACCAAACTTTGCCACTAACTGATCAAACAGAACTCATCACTGCTTAGAACTAAAATGGCTATATTGGCTTGAATTACCAAAGCAACTCAATTACACCCAACTACTCCTAACCCACAAATTAATATACAAAGCAGAGGAAAACAAAGCCCTGCTAGACTTATTGCTACTTTGATCTGACAACAAATCCTCCTCACTTATTTACAAACCACACCTGTCAGCAGGAACCTCTCTCTGTTGAAGCTACATAGCTCATTCCTGGATCAGTATCCCCTTACCCAACCTTTCCAATTTCAGCACCAATCTAAAGGAATATCTGTCTGACACACCTGTACCTGTACTTCCATAACTCTCAGAACAGGTACATGACCACCTACTTATTATAGCTATGTCTTTCTCACTATGAATTCACTAACCCCGCCATAACTTAGCAGGTAGTAATGACCTAACATCAACGTAGCTCTCATTTTAATGATTCCATGCTACTACTGTATGCTCTTCTACCTTTTCAGCCACACTTACTAATATTTATTTCCTCGAATGTCCTTCTGTAACATTTTCATCTCTTTTATAATAATAATTTTTCTCTCTCTCTCTCTTTCTCCAAGTCTTTAATTTTCCCTCCTGCACACTACTCCT
This sequence comes from Protopterus annectens, assembly GCF_019279795.1. Classification (NCBI taxonomy): domain Eukaryota; kingdom Metazoa; phylum Chordata; order Ceratodontiformes; family Protopteridae; genus Protopterus; species Protopterus annectens. Next base: position 1,570,980,282 of record NC_056743.1, read on the forward strand.
TCCCAATTTATTCTATTTTCTCACCTCCACAGAATATTAGACACATAGTCAATATTTTAATAACTATATATATATATATATATATATATATATATATATATATATATATATGTATGTATGTCTTTACTTGACATAGGCTATTCATTCTTGCAAAGTGTCTAGCTACTTGCTGTACATACTGTATTCTTGATCACAATTTATCCAAGCAATATTCTTTAGATGTATTTCAATCTGTTGTGTGGCTTTTCTCCTCTTGTATATAATTACTCACCAACTACTGTTTAAACGTAGACCTGGGCTTAAAATGGGCCATTTGACTTTTCTGATTACCACAGGCCAAATATAAATAAATAAATCAATTAATTAAAACAAAGTAGTCCTATTTTATGCAAGCCTCTAACTTATTCTTACAGGCCATCTTTAACCACAAAAACTATTACTTGCGGTTTTAAACATACCCTTGCTATCCTTCTACCAAAATTCCCATTTCCTTCCTTGGCCAACATGTATAAACACATTGCTAAACTTTGTCCATGGCCGAAATATCTGAAAAACACACCCCGGGATTCATGAAGCTCGGCGTAAGGATGGCGTTAGCCTTGTGCCGACTGTGCTGCGCAGAGATGACTCAGAAGCACCACATGCATATTAATGAAGGCATACTGCCGTAATGGCCATGTGCATAGGAAACGTGTATGAGTGCAGGGGGTGTGTCCAAGCACTGCACGGAGGCGTGAACATGTCGGCTGCATATGCGCAACCTAAAATGCTGACGAGTACATCCTGCCTCTAATAGTAATCACTCCTGTCAGTGTTCGTGGATACTGAAATGTATGCAAAGCATACATGACATTATTGTGAACACCACAATAAGAGGTAAACACAAAGGCATGTAGCTGAATATTGAGTCCCCGTCCCTCGAACAAAGATATTTAAAACCCCATGCCTGTATTCTATTGTAGTGTCGCTAGTTATACCAAGTGGAAGCGAAACGCATCGTGTTAGCGCTCCACCAATTGCCAATCCTAGCCCAATGGTTTGGGTTGCCACCTGTCCTACATTGTGAGGGACAGTCCCCCTCTAGGCAGTTGTGTCCATACCAAAATCAAAATAAATGTGAAATGTCCTGCGATAGTAGGACATAATTATGTCCCATATGTTATGCAATAGTCCCATACAGTACGTATGTCCATATATAAAATACCTATATGTTACAAGAAACAGAATAAGCAAGTAAATGAAACAGAATAAACAACTACACTGTTACAACAATAAAAGCTTATATGTAGGCATGAAACTAAAGTACTATTCTTTGTAATGACCGTGGGTATATGTTGGCCTGTAAACTCAGATGTGTGCCACGGAAATGTCCCATCCAGGTCATATGAAAAGGTGGCAGCCCTACCAATGGTCAGATAATTCGCCCAATATCTGCCCATTCATGGTCCAAGTCGTCCTTGTCAGGACGGCCCATAGATGAACGGGTATTACCTGGGTCTACCTACCATGTCATGAAAGATAAGTATTTGTGAGTACCTATGTGCGTGTGAAGTACAGCATGTGGATGATCTGAAACGTTAGTGTAGACCTCACAACCATATTGGTCCCAGAGATATGTAGTGTACGCAATGTATTCTGTTGACTGTGCCATGGGCCATCAACTAGAGAAGGGATGAATGTTGTTTGTGGAATATGGGGGTGGGGGGTGATGGGTATTGTAATAATTCGCCAAGGGGAGACTGGGTTGGATGCACAACAAGTGAACTGGAGGTCTACAAGGGAGCGGTGGGTGAATCAGGAAGATAACTAAAGAACAAATATACACATCCGCAATACAATCCCACAGACATGTGAACATTAAAATGTGCAATACACATGTACAGAAACGTTACCGGCACATACCCACATAATGGTCTGGCCTGAACTGAGCCATCCATCCCCAACACACCTGGATACATAATTGAATACCCATCATCCCCTTCACAGCACACCACTCCCCCCTTCCTGAACGTCCACCAAAACCAGCCATACTCGAGCTGCTAGATAGGCGCAGCCATATCTGCACATAGTGACCTCTACCCATATCTAGTAGGCAGTCTCACCCTAGGCAGTCTCAGTATTGCAAACTATATATCCCTTGCATGTATAACCCTACCTTACAGCCGTAAAGCAAAGATGGTCATCGGTCCCCACAATTTTTGGATATCCCTCATGGGATATGTATCTGTTCTAAACATTAGACTTGGTGTCACGACACGATGTCCAGTCCTGTATACATCTGGACACAAGTTGTATGAGCAGTAGTTGTCCACAAGACTGCTCAGCCTCCAGCCAGTCCTGCAGAACCTACGACCCGGGATTAAACACCTAACCATGATGCACATCTCCCCACGTGCATTATCAGGAATATATATCTTACAGTTTCGCATAGTGGCAGTCGGATATAGGGTGCTTAAGGTGCTTTAAAGCAGACTTAAGTAGGGTTACCACCTGCCCCACCTTGCGAGGGATTAAACACCTGACCGTGATGCACGTCTCCCCACGTACATTATCGGGAATATATACCTTACACATTCGCATAGTGGCAGTCAGATATAGGGTGCTTAAGGCACTGTAAAGCAGACGTAAGTAGGGTTACCACCTGCCCCACCTTGTGAGGGACAGTCCCTTTTTGGGCAGTTGTGTCCAGACCAAATATAATACAATGTCAAATGTCTTGTAATTGTAGGAAATATGTCCCATATTCCATGTAACAGTTGCATAAAACAGTTATTTATGTAAAATACTCAAAGTTACAAGAAACAGATTAAGCAAACAAACTGCTACAAGAATAAGTGTACATTTAAGCAAATAAGTAAAGTTCTAACCTTTGTACTGACTGTGGGTATGTGTCGGCCTGAAAAATCAGATGTGTGTCCCGAAAATGACCCGCTTTGGCCATATGAAAAGGTGGCAACCTGAAACGTAAGCGGGTATGCAAGTGTGTATGCGTGACGGTAGGTGGCGGTGATTCAACGGTATGGGAAATGTAAATGAGCATGTAGGTGTATATGCATGTGTATGTGCAAACCGATATACACACACACACACACACACATATATATATATATATATATATATATATATATATATATATATATAAACATATGTAGATATAAAGAATGAACATGGTCACAATATAGGAAATCCCCATAATAGTGCTGTTGTATATCAGGATGGCTATAGCTGAGTACACCTCTGCATCCCCAACCACAGGTAGGGCGCTAAAAGTGGAACGAACAATCTCCACTTGCTAAGTCTGACTTTCAACTAGGTACAGGGCAGTCCTGGTCCCCAGTCGGACAAGCCTAAACCCGGAAGACCATATGAACACCCTGACAATCAAACACACATATTTGCCAGGACTATAGGCTTTGGAGGTCTGAATATCCTTGGAGTGAGTCAACATGCGGCACGAGTCCAGAGCAATAGGGAATAGGGAATGGCGCATGTGTAGTAGTGCATTTTTCCCAACAGGTAAATGGATGCCTGCTGTGTAAGTGAAGTGATGAGGCATGTGTTCGAGTAACTATGCACCATGGGTATACATATAAATATGGCAGAATGCCAATAGTGTAGTGGTTAGAGCATCTACCTAACGAAAAGGCATTCACGGTTCAAGGTCGACAATAGCACATATCATTTTCCTTGTGGAATGAATGTTGCTCTGCTTTTAAAGCTGACATTTAAACATGTAAAGGTGAATGTGTGTATTGCATGTGACTATTAACCAGATCCTTTCAATCAAAGTGGTATTGTCATAATGTATAAGGCACAAATAAGCACAAATAAGTGACAGTAAACATATGTAACGCACAGTAAGCATAGGTGAGTATGCCTGCGCGGGTGTAAGCAGCTCCCAGCATAGGAAATGTATGTTTGTATGTATAGATGTAATATATATATATATATATATAAATATATATAATATATATATATATATATATATATATATATATATATATATATATATACATAGACACACACACACACACACACACACACATATGTGTGTATAGATATATATCTACATACATGAGAAATATATATATATATATATATATATATATATATATATATATATATATATATATATATATATATATATATAAAATGGACGTTGTAACACAAGGGATGTGAAGGGAATCAAGAGCAATGTTGGTATTATAAAGTTCTTTCAGCGTATGTCATAAAAAGCTGCCCAGGAGTGAGCAGAGCACCGCTACTCACACCACAGGCAGGGTTTTACCAGTGGGAGTAACATCGTTGAAATGCTAGGTCTACTTTACACACAGACGGAATGTAGTCCCATGCTGGGACCTCCAAAAATTGGAAAGCGCAAATGGCCATATTCCATAACCCCAGGAAAGGCACGTATGTGCAAATATACATGGCGGGAGACTCTGTGAATACACGAGGCGGGACAGAATGTGTGTAGGGCCCCAAAAGCTCTGGAGAGGAAAATGTGTAAAGGTGTGTCATGGCTGCGATAACAAGTGGATAATGGATGTTACACATGTAAATTTAAAACGTGTGGGGTGGAGGAACTATGGGTATGCAATTATGGATCCAGGCGTGCCAGGGTTGGATGGGCCAATTCTAATGGACCGCCCCGTGGAGGTCAGCTAGGTCGTAATAGGTATATATGCATACTCACATGCAGACAACAATATATGTTGAAGTACAAATTCTGTAACACATGCATTCCATTTGTTGACATAAATAATAGGAATGTGCCCATACAAACATCGACAGTGCATGGAATAATAGGCTGTGCAGAAGAGGGACGGGTCGAATCACACTATCACATTCCAATTACCATTGGTAATCCGTACATGAACACATAGCAACATCTGTCCGCTGTATAACGTGTTACATACCGATTACAAGATAACTGGAGTGTGTCGGTGTTATAATGAATAAGGCACTAGTAGTATGCTGGTGAAGCTTATAAACACCATTACGCATGTGTAAGGGCGTATGAGCGGGGAATGTACTGACACACTGATGTACACACACACACACACACACACACACATATATATATATATATATATATATATATATATATATATATATATACATACACACACACACACACACACACACATATATATATATATATATATATATATATATATATATATATATATATATATATAAAATACAGCAAGATATGAATATACATGTATGAATACATATGTTACAGTAAATATACACATGTATATACCTAGGTTATGTTACAGCAGTTACAGGTAACATGTTTAGACCGGATATATGTTGGTGGGAGGACCACTCAACAAACGTCTACTTACCAGCCCCCCCAGCTAGGCCGGTGAGACATACAGACACGCAATAAAGGTAAATACAACACTGCTTCCCAGACCACTGGCAGGAAACTACCAGTGGGAGAGATCTACAAGGTCTACACTTTAAACATGGACAGCGACGTCCCTTGCGAGACACCAAAAATTTGGTACCTTCAACCAATGGGGGAACACCATTATGACCAGGATGTAGCTGCACACTGAACAGTAGGTTGTGCAAGCCTGATAACACATGGGTTGACACAATGTATGACATGTGTCCCGACATGAGGAGAGTGGGCAGTGTGTAGGGGTGTATTCATATCGCACCTGCATCCACCTGCGCCCACAGTAAGGATGAGTGCTGTAGAGTAGTGGCAGGTGGGGGAACCATGGGTATGCGATTATGGGGCTAGGCATGCAGGTGTTGGCTGGCAGACATGTATTAGGACTGCCCCGTGGATGTAAGTAATATTCCGATGTGGGTATAGCAGACACCCATACCTCCCAAACTGTAAGAGCACATCTACTGGACAGTCCGTAAACCATTGGGGAAATACATAGGGACCATATCACTGAACTGTCCCCAATTACCAGGGACGTCCATGATTACGAATAAGAATCTTAACACAGTCCCAACTAAACCATCCTAGAACTAGTGATATTAGAAGGAAAGATGGCGGAATACACGTAATGAATAATGACAACATGTAAGAGTCATAAACTGCATGCACCTCAGACAATGTGTATGAATACATATGTGCTCTGTGTCCATCAGTGTGTCAGGTTAATAGCACCAACCTTCTAAATATGTCCCTGAGGTCGTTATGCAGTGTCCCTGATTCAGAGTTTATTCTTCCCCATTCGTATGAAAGGTCTGATAGTGAGAGAAAGTGCATCCTCTGCCGACTACCTTAGAAAGTTGATAGAATAATAGGTTTGGGGTTACTACCTGTCCACCTCTGCGAGGGACACTCCCCTGTGGGCAGTTGTGTCCTGCATAATAACTGTAATTAAGGCAAATGACCTGTGATTTAGGGCAAAGATTACCTATATTGTCTGTAGTAGTAGCATAAAACAATTATGCTCCTCTGAAACACCTAAATGTTATAGGTAACAGTATAAGCAACTATAATGCTACAAGAGTAACCTTTTATTTAGGCAAAACAGTGAAGTACACCCCTTTCTACTGGCTGTGGGTGTGTTGCCCTGCAAAGTCTGATGTCTCTACATACAGGTCCTATAGGGTTGCCACCTTTCCAAATGGCCAGAGTGGGACATGTTCTGTAGAAATGTCAGACATTCCAGGACTAAACATACCTACAGCCATGCATAGTACATGATTACACTTATTTGCACAAATAAAAGCTTAATCTAGTTGCATTTGAATTGCTTATGCTACTTCACATAACATATAGAAGTGTCATATATAAAATAACTGTTGTATGCAATTATTAATGAAACGTAGAATATAATAATGTCCTGTAATCTGGACCTCGCAAAGTGGGACAGGTGGTAACCCTAAAGTCCTACCTTGGCCATTTGAGAAGGTGGCAAACCTATAATAGGTATGCGGTAGCATGACCTCTCCGATGGATGTGGCTACCACAACCCAACTACTCATTTATAATGCAGAGTCTCGGTTCCCATGTATCAGCCAGATGGGAGCAGAGTGTATGCAGAACACACAAATATGGTTAATTCACTGGACAGGCCACTGATTCTGTACAGTCGAATGCCATGCTGTCACCTAATGGGCAACCATTCCCGATACTGTAGTCATGTAGTCCGATGTGATAGGCATTACAAGGTGGGAGCAGATTGCAAGAGGAACACACAATTATGAATGATTCACCAGACAGGCCGTTGATTCCGTACAGTCAAATGCCATGCGGTCGCCTAATGGGCAGCCATTCCCGATACTGCAGTCAGGAGTGGCCTTAGGTCAGCTGGTGCCCTAGGCAGAGGGCACACCGGCACCCCCCACCACATCACCCAGTGCCCCCATCCTGGTCTACCTACACCAAATAAATACTGGTAAAGTGCCCCCACTAAAGCGGCGCCCTAGGCGGCCGCTTTGTTGGCCTATGCCTAAGGCCGGCTATGACTGTAGTCATGTAGTCCGATGTGATAGGCATCACAAGGTATGCCTAAGAGGAACACATGAATATGAATGATTCCCCGGACATGCCGCTGATTCCGTACAGTCAAACGCCATGCCGTCGCCTAATAGGCAGCCATTTCCAATACTTTATTCATGTATTCCGATGTAATAGGCATCACAAGGTGGGAGCACATTGTATGAGGTACACACAAATATGATTGTGTCACTGGACAGGCCGCTGATTCCATACAGTCGAACGTGATGCCATCGCCTAATGGGTGGCCAGTCCTGATACTGGAGTCATGTAGTACGATGTAATAGGCATCACAAGGTAATATTGTGGTCCTCGCTCACATCCAGAGGTGTGAGTGACAGATGCAAGCACCAATGCCGTTGCATTAGCAAGTGTGGGATCGAGCGGGTGTAAGCGTGTTTGGCTACCAGTATGCGAGTATTGCATTGGTTAAGCAATGTAGAGGCTAATCAAGTGTAAGAGGCTGTAACCAGGGGATATCATACAGCGCAGTCATTCAACAGTATAGGAATGTATCCCATCATGTAGATGTACATGTGAGTGTTTATGTCCAGCATATAGGTACATACATATATAGAGATGTATCAGGGACATACCATGTGGCAACAAAGAATTACAAATGCATGAAACGGGAAACACCAGTGATGCCTGTATTATGTAGTAGTGTTGCTCTATGTGATCACAAGACTCCCTCAGACAGACATGTGTCAGTCATACATGCAAATAGTTGTACATTGGCCGTATACATCACTCTGTGCATGTAATGTACATTAACACAACAGTACCTGTCCAATCATTATGTGTGAACAGTACTCCTGCAATGTGCTGTGTGTAACATCATCATCATGATAAAGGTAAATGGGGTATCCATAGAGGGACCGGTAGTGTTTTGTGTACAATGGGGTCGTCCTCCTCACATGTACCTGGACCATGTAGGAGTGATGTGCATACCAGGACCATGCGCCTGAGGGACAGTGGTGAGGATAACAGTAGTATGTTATGATGCATATTACAAGGGTTTCATGTGTCCAGTGGGCACGTGTGTGTAATGGACAGCTATGTATAGGGCAGATGGTGTCCCAGCAGCCAAATGGCCTTATGTGTCTGTAGGTGAGGGTCAGATGTTGGGGAAGGAGTGTAGGTATGGCTGTGGAGGATAGGTAGAAGCACAGAAATGACAGCATACAGGGTTGGTATATGACACATGGTGGGGGGGATACACCCTGGATGGGGATGGGTCTTCGGCACTCAAAAGCCCATGGGAACAGTGGGACAGAGGTCGCCAGACATGGGCAGCTTCTACTGCACCTACAGAGCTGCAAAGGAGGCAGTGCTGGGGGCTGTCCAGGAGGGGCAGCATCACCCTGTAAATGTGACACTCTGCCCTTGAACTGGCGTATCTGGCTTCGTTACCCCTTAGGGAGCCACCTACATAACATGTCTGGGACCACACAACAGCAGATATGTACCTGTCTGGTTCCGCTCCCAAGGGGGACATGCTCCATCCTCAGTGGTGGTACCACCTGAAGGTGGTGCAGAGCCAACAGAGGTTGATGTTAATGGCTGGGTCCCAGATGTGCTAGTGCCCGGTGCCATGGTCAGCTGAAGTGGGACAGGAGGATCTGCCGGGACCTACCAACCCATTCGGCCTATGGTGTTGCGTTTTAAACCCACATATGGTTTAGTGATAGACAACAGCATACAAGATTACCTATGACAGTATGCATAGATATCACCAGCAACCCAACACAACAGATGGTATACATTTCCAGAGGGAGAAAATGTATGCATATATACCGCATGGCAACTGTACAATGAGTAGTAGATGTGTGACTGCAGCTACGAACAGTTGCCCATCATTGGCTTGCCACTGGGAATCCCACACAGTGTCAGTCATACCACTGTCTTATGTGACACATGTCCAGTCAGGGATGCGATGGCAGTAACACATCCCTATCATCATGTACTGTATAAAATCCCCACACCATGCTTCTGCTGTGCACAGAAGTATGTTCAGTGTGTAACACAGGAAACAAATGGTTGCATACACACTCACTGACCTGTTCACAGATGGCCCTACAGATGGGGTTCCCTCATGAACAGAGTACTGTTATGTCTGTATTCTAACATGCAGAATAGCCATTACCACACACATGTTAAACAGGCAGTAGTCTCAATGCAGCATAGCTACACTTACATGCTGTAGTTGTGTGGCACATCACCCTCCTGTTATTAGGCTATTTCCCACTGTGGAAAATGATTGAGGTACATCCAGATATCATCTTTGATGCTGTGTCAGAACACCACATCCAGGTACCACTCACAGAGACTGTCATGGCCAGATAATAACATGTTTCCCTAGATAGTGTACTGTGTTTATCATGCAGATGGCTATAGGAACACCATTATAGCTGTACCACATGCAATCAGCTAGAGGAGGACTGCAATAGGTGCAAAGGCCATCACCTGACCATTTCCATCTGTTACAATACACATGTTGCTGCTGTGCTGGTGTACACCTTCACGTCCACCAGAGAGTGTGTGTGTGCGGGACAAGCAATGTACACCAGGGAAGGGCTTGGAGACTTAACCATAAGCATCATCTGCCACACGCTGAACAGTACAGGGGCAAACCCCTGACTAGTCACTACTATTACATGTGCATGATGTTACTACATGTGCCACAGAGGTGGCATGTTGCAGTGCTGTAAGAACATGTGTGTAGGTGAGTGAGAGCCATCTGCAACAGATATAGTAGACATACATTAGGTGTGGCACACGTCAGTCTATGTGAACGGATGCCATTGTCACCACAACCACACTCTAATGGACACACATTGACACCTTAGCCAGGGCGGCAAATACACAATGTAACTACTTAGTTTGCCACACTGCAGTAATGCACAGGACCACATGCACCACAGGGGATATCTGGAGGTTCTATGGGCTAGGGCATGTGAACGTGCTTGACAACTGTTGGTATGCCAACGAGGTTTATACTGGGAGTGTCTGTGGTTGGGAGCATCACAACCCACATGCAGACACAGGGTGCCAGTACTGTCATGCAGGTATGCATTGCTCCATGGGTGTGTAGTGTTTGTCTGTGCAAGATGGCTGTACAAGTCAGGGTGAGGGGTAATCCTTGCCATCACGTCACCCAACAATGGTGTGCAGTGCAGGGGTGTAGTGTCTGCAATGTCCCACACAGATGGGTACTGCATTATCTGGCCTGACATCCTGGTTACCAATGTGTAGGGCCATAGCTTTGTAATGCATGCCATGTCTGTGTTTGATAGTCCTTCACATGGACATTGCCTGGGATGTGCATGTCCCACAATACTGTACAGTGACATGTACAGGTGTACCCGGTTTGGCAGACACATGTAGTGTACACAGCCCGTTATACCTCGATATGCCAATACTGGCCTGGTGTGGTGAAACCTGCTTATAGTGAGCAGGTCGGTCCTGCACCTGCATGGATAGAATGGACAGGTATTCCATGGTGTCAGTGGTATGGGTCCATACAGGGCACATGTGTACAGCATTGTCTGGCCTTAGTGGATCACATATGATGGCACCTCATATGTTGCAGCCATTCAGTGTGGAACATAGTGAAGGCACAATGTCCGCATATATGTGCCTATTGTACCACTGTACAGGGTGCCATGTCCTCTGCAGGCCACTGTGGTCACACCATGCCTACTATCTGTACTCAATGTGCATGTTACTAGCAACATAGAGGGATATCCTAGGCAAGATTGTATGTGCATGGCACATGAGTGCGGGACATATACCGGGTACTAGTAAGGCTGCATACGTAGTTCACCAGCCCTTTTGCTAGATGTATGGGTATGACTTGCCAACACAGTGCCGTGGCTGACTGACAGCTGTACTCCTTGTGAGGTGGCCAATGTGTCATAAGACAGATACTATATAGGAAAACTACAAAACCCGCTCCCAAACATGTCCAGTGGTAAGACAATCATGGCCACCTCTACACAGGCTCTGACAGACACACACTTGCCATGTCCAGTATACAAACCCCTAATGTATCACACTGCAGCTACATGCATTTAGGGCATGTGCTACAGCGAATACTACAAAGCACTGAACTTGTCTCATGCAGGCAGAAACACACACATACACACACACACACACACACACACACACACACACACACACACACACACACACACACACACACACACACACACACACACACATACACACAGGTGGCATGTCTGGGATTAGAACACCGACCTAACTACTTTACTACACTACAGCATTACACAGTTACAGAACCCGCTACCAAGATTACTGGGACACAGCACTCCCAGAGGTGTATTTGTAGATGGGTGACATCATCGGCCATGATAACGGTGGGTATAAGAAATGTATGGAGCGTGAGCAGTATAAAAGCAGTACTCAGTCCTCAGGCAAACAGGGACACACACACACATACACACACAGGGCAAGTGTGGGACTAGAACACAGACCTAACTACTTTATTACACTATAGCATTACACAGTTACAGAACACGCTACTGAGATTACTGGGGCACAGCACTCCCAGAGGTGTATTTGTAGATGGGTGACATCATCGGCCTTGCTAACGGTGGGTATAAGAAATGTATGGAGTGTGAGCAGTATAAAGGTATTACTCAGTCCTCAGGCAAATGGACACACACACACACACACACACACACACACACACACACACACACACACACACACACACACACACACACACACACACGCGCAGCAAGTGTTGGACTAGAACACCGACCTAACTACTTTATTACACTACAGCATTACGCAGTTACAGAAAGCGCTACCGAGATTACTGGGACACAGCCCTCCCAGAGGTGTATTTGTAGATGGGTGACATCATCAGCCTTGCTAACGGTGGGTATAAGAAATGTATGGAGTTTGGGCAGTCTGAAAGCAATTTAGAATCCACCGGCAAATGGGGACAGACATACACACACATGCCAGTGGCGGGTACGGAACACCTGCCTATTTACAGATTACTATTGCAATACTACATACTTACGAATCACGCCGCACAGACTACACATGTCAAGGCAGCCATTATGACCGTCTGGGAATGCAGACATCAACAGGGATGCTGGCAGTTAAGATGTACATACCTGTGAACCTGTGTGTTTAAAGTAGGAATCCATCCTGACCTGGAGTATGCCCATCTGTGGAGTGGACGACTACTACCACCATACAGGGTTACAATGGCCATGCCCATACACAGAGGCACATAACTGACACAAGGTTTCACTGGGCATGCTCACACACTTAGTAGCACAGGGCTGTTTGGAATGCACTAGGTGTCCATCTACACAAGGATATACTGGGCATGCTCATAAACTTAGTAGCACAGGGGGCATGCTCACACACTTAGTAGCACAGGGCTGGTCGGAATGCACTACTATGTGTCCATCTACACAAGGATATATTGGGCATGCTCATACTCCTAGTAGCACAGGGCTGACTGGGATGCACTCTGATGCTAAACACGGAGGGCCACAGTGGCCATGCTATTACAGGTAGATGTAAAGAACACATTGTAATGGGCTCTGGTGTTAGTAGATGTCATAGTTAGTGGGAACACTGCACTACATATATTTGACACCGGTCTTTTACACAACATCAGCTGTCATTCTGGGATGATATAGCTGACAGTAGGCAGGCCTTTGTCACATATCACATACATCCATGATACAAAGGAGTGTGGATATTACCCAAGTTGCATCCGCTCACACAATGCCATTCCAAGGCAAATGTCCTAAACACAGGTTAACTCCCATTCACCTACAGGACAACTGCATTGATTTTTATGCTAACCAGTGCTAGATGCGTAGTGTCCATATTCACAGCTGGTCACTTTAGATCCAACAATGGGGAGTACTGTCATCTGTGCAGTGAGGAACACCTGGCTGATGTCTCTGTAGTGCACAATAGCACTACCACCATATACTTCAGAACCTAGCACTACCACCATATACCTTAGAACCAGACATGCGCGCCATAACACAGGTACGGACCACTCCAGGTGGTGTACCCACATACATAAAGGCCACTCACAGGTACTGACCGGTCCCCACACAAAAGGCATCACAGATGAGCCATGTGCAGGACACAGTGTCACATGCTGCATTCTAGGATGTAAACTACAGACACCACCATGCTCTCAGACCACCAACACTCAACCACACATGTTGTATGACATAGATGAGTACACCACCATGTGACCCTTGACTTGTGTACTGTACTAAGCTCTACATCAACTGTAGAGAGTACACATGTACTGACACAGTTGCATCATGTGTTATGCAATGCAATGATACCACTGTCTGTGACCAGGTCAGCTGTACACATACCAGGGGCCCTTGGTACTTTCCACCATTAGCAGATGTCTGTTGCTGTACACCAGTACACACCCTCATGTATGGATATGACATACATGTACCTTCCCTAGGTATGTACATGCCACACACATAACATACCTGTAAATAGCATAGTTGTTTTAGTCCTTTGTGCAAACAGGTGGCTACAGCCATTACACACATGCACATGGAATGTAGGTGCATGGCTGCTGAATGCTAACAGCACATAAGGTGTGATATCAATGTTGACAGAGGTAACATCCCCTCTGTACTGGTCACCTATCATATCATACAACAGTCCATGTGTCATGTATGTCATTACACATATCCACCAATTGCAATGCCTACAAACATGACCAAATGTCAGGATTGTAGGACCTACACACCTGTACATGTAGTGTTGTGCATTCAGATAACATGCGTGTGCAGTTGCTGATGCATGCAGGTGGCGTGTATCCTAGTACATCATGCAGCTGCAATGCAGCCTCAACATTGCCAACTGTATATCTTGATATGCTGAATGTACAGAAAGATGTACCACAGGTATGGACAGCTGTGTTGAAATAACTAAGTGGTGGGGCATCTTTGCAGATGGATGTTTGCTGTGGACAGCTCACAGGTGTGTCACAAGCGGTCCTACAATACCCTGTGTAACCAGTAAGCAATGGTTTCATTAATTGAGGGACATAGCACACAACTTAGACAGCGGTCAGGGTGACAGCAAAGGTAAATCACTTGACACCTGTTAATAGATATGAAGTCCCTAGTGCATATATCAGCACTGTTGGCACAGGAAGTGTCAGTACAGTTTGTAATGCATGCAATACTGCTGTACGTCTGACATACATAACATGAGCTAGGCAGGTCTGAGATTCACAGTACTGGCATGTGTGGTATGTCACGTATTGTGGGGAATGCATCTCAATTGTTACTCACTCTCCTGTACACTAGTGTACACATCTCTACAGACTGCAATGTAGAAAGCAGGACATAGTCAGGGGCGTGTATCTCACACATGTGAGGTATTTTTATGTGCATGACATAGGTGTATTAATTACTGAATACCACAGTGTGTGTATGTAGGGCTGACTGGTCCCTGGGGTGAGGATGTATGTTACCATACTGAACTGATAAGACCCCTCCCACCATCCAGGCGATGCATTCTACTATCCCTGTTAATGTCCCCGATCTTAGGCCGTACTGACTACCTGTACATGTGTATTCTCTGTGGTGCATCATGTAGGTGCACAGTACTGTAATGATGATTTGCACATAGGCAGGGGTCCTCATCCCACCAGTAGCAACTGTGTGCGAGTGTGTGTTACTGTGTCGGTGAAGCTGTGAGTGTGTGTGTGTGTTACAGTGTCACTAAATACATGTGTGTCAATACCTGAGTGTGTGGGTGCAGTTGTGTGTTGGCATCCTGTCATGGGAATGTGTACCTGTGATGTCACCCTATGTCATGTCTGTGGCCACAGTAGCTTAATACACAGCTATCATGCTCTTGGAATGGTAGACGTGTTTGTAACATGGGACATTCTCACTGGTCTGTGGCAGCTACACGGTGCATGCTGGTATATTCATACATACCTGTGAGTAGTCCACATTGACATATGGGACACTTAACTGCAAACACTGACATCCACTGGCATGTGCAAGTAGACCTGAAGAAGGACAGCAGAACATCATGACCAACATGCATTTACTGTTGTTACACAAGACACATACTGTTAACAGTATTGCATACCTGTACTACATGGTATATCTGCTGCCTGTCAACAGTCTTCAACATTTGTAAACTACACATATCATCCTAGTCTGTTCACCCTGTGCATCAGACCATATGAGCATGTCCCTGCACTGATGGTGTGAATGTCAGAGATGCGGCACAGGCATCATCATATGCACAGGGTGTTAATGTTTGCCGGAGGCCTAGGCTGCACTGTTGTTACACAAGACACATACTGTTAACAGTATTGTACACCTGTACTACATGGTATATCTGCTGTCTGTCAACAGTCCTCAACATTTGTAAACTACAGGTATCATCCTAGTCTGTTCATCCTGTGCATCACACCATATGAGCATGTCCCTGCACCGATGGTGTGGATGTCAGGGATGAGGCACAAGCATCATCATGTGCACAGGGTGTTAATGTTTGCCAGAGGCCTAGGCTGCACCATTGGATGACATCATGTGTGTGGGTTTGGGCCTTTGATCTAACTGGGCGTGTGTGGATGTAATGCAAGTGTGTGTTGCAGTGCCCTACATATGTGTCCAGTGTGTATGTGTATGTCTGCACACAGTTCTCCCATGTCTCTGGCCTACACAGGGGTATTATTGACAGCTGCAGACTGTACAGGCGAGGTTTTACAGTTCACGATGTCTGGCCACTGACATGTGACCTGTGCCTGCCAGGGTTACATGGGCACTACCAGACAGAGGTGCAGATTGGGTACTGTCTGATGTCACTTGTCCACTGGAACTGTGTCCCTGTTGGGACCATCACGGGCCACATGCACATGGCCTGCTGTGTCATGGTGTGGACAGCACAGCACCAGATGCACTGCTGCTGCTACTGCCGCTATGGGAGCGGGCATGTGAGGTAGCTCGTACACGTAGACCTGACACAGGTGATGTAGCAGGCCTATGTCCACATGCCCGATGCCTCACTCCTACCAGATGTTCCAACACAGACAGCTCACGCTCGCAGATTGTCATGCCATGGTCAAGGACTCCAACCATGTCACCCAACCATCTATCCAAAGCATCAGCAATCTGCTGTTGAGCATTTACCATTGCCTGGATGCTGTTGTTTAAAGAAAGGACAGCAGCCCTCTGTAGCCTCTGATCTTCTCTGTTGCACCATTCAGCACATGCCTGTGCCTCCATTATAGCCTGAAACATGCATCTGGTGACACCAGCTGCTGCGCTCTGTCATGCAGGAGCATGTTGGCTAGAGGTCCTCCTACGAGCAGCACTGGCCACATGCCTGTGTGGGGCACCACCAGTAGTTTGGCTGACACCATGGTGTGCAGGCACACCTTCCATAGCCCCCACACTTTCCTGTTCCAAGCTACCATGCACCAACTGTCCTTCTTCTATGGCCACTGGTGAATGGGTATGTGCAGGTATGGAATCTGTGTGTGGGGATGAGGTGGATATAGATGGAATGGCAACCAATGGCACAGTTTCAGTCCCTGACAACTCTGCCTGTGTCCCAATCATACGTTCATCATCACTGCTAAAGTCTGTGGGGACATTAACATCTGATGTACCGCAGGAGGGCAATGCACCTGCATCTCCTTTGAGGGCAGACAAGAACTGTACATTACAATCTATACAATAGACACACACACACACTTGCATGTGATATGACAGAAGGCATGCAACATGCATGTGATACAGCAGACGGCATGCAGCGCAGACAATAATAGTGGTAGTTATCATACATCCCTAGGTTGCACACAACAGCATGCATGTGTCATAGCAGACGGCATGCAAATTACACAATCATAGTAGTGGTTAGCATACATAACTGTGTTACACCACGTGGACCAGCAGAGGTTAACAGTACACCTGCCTGATGTGTGGCATATAACCTTGGCAATCACATGTAGTATGACATGTGATCTGCTGATGTGTGCAATGACATGCATACATGTTTAACACAATGGTGTCCTGTCAAATATACAGTGGGGCAATGGTGTACCAATTCAGTGTTGTCTGTCTGCTCTGCAGATATACTGCAAATTTAGCTGATGTGCATGGCCATTGCAGGGAATCATGAGGCGTCTCTAGTGCTATACAACGTGAGTTACAGACAGGGTTCATAGCCATGACTGTGTTCAGATACAATACATATATACTGTGGAATGTGACCCACGTCACTGAGGTGTATACACACTAAACCATGATGTGGAAGTTGTGACACAGGTCACTGATGGGTATACGGATGACAACCCTGCACAGCTGCAACCATATTGCTGCAGCCTGGCAACTATGGCCAGACATGGTGAACACGTTGGTACACCATGTCCCACATGACATCTGTGTACTACACACACACATGAGGGGCTAGTATGGCATTTATGTCCAACACCAGCAACAGGAATGTACTGTATCTGTGGCCTGATGTGGATACTGTACAGGTGACTGCTGTCATGTTGCAACACCCTCAAGATGTTCAGCACATCTTATGTGGTGGATTGATGTTATGCCTACACAAGATGTGCACAGGCCTGTAGGATGTCTAGTGTTCCACATCTACATTATGACCATTATACAAAGGCCATGGTTGAACCATGTGTAGCCATTGTACAACAGGGTGTACACACAAGCACAACACATCTACTGTGTGTGTTGCTCCATGTCTCTGGCCATCTTCCATGGCCATGTGGGTACATGTGTTGTCCAAATTATTGTGATGGGCATCTATTTCACATGTCTGTGTTGTCCCATATGACATATATGCTCCACTGACAACAGGGTTATGCAGATAAAGGGTGGTATGTGGGATATGTTTTCAGGTTAGGTAGGCAGTGTAGCAGCCAGGCCAATAGATGTCATGGACACGTCAATATAGCACATCACAATGTGTGACATTCATAGCAGGGCTATGATCCACACCGGTGAAACCTGTGTGCTGGTCATACTCCAGCCCACTGTGTAGTACTGTTTGTGTTCACCACATGTGTAGATCAGATCTGTTGTACGTCCTTAAAGTGAACAGCACCTCCACCATTGTATGCACAGCTGTCAACACATCTGGCAATGAAGTTTGTGAGGCTTCATGTTGGTGAGATGATTCACATAGTTTGCAAGTGTTGTACATGGGTAGTCGTTGTGATGCATTGCAGGTCTGACATGTATATTGTGACAGGACCATACATTATGTGTACATGTTGTGAATGGCCACATGGCAGATATATTTGTGCATTATGGTTCCTGATAAATAATAACACTCTCACCTGCAATGGGCTGCTGTTGCAGCGGAACAGCAGAGGTGCCTAAATAGGAGTAACACAGCAGTATGAGCATAATCCACCCCTGTATAAAGGTTACAGGGAGCAATGTGCATAACACATACACCAGTGCATTACACTATACTATGGTGTATGCACATGTGTACATACATGAGTAGCATACCATAGTATGCGGCATGTGTGTATACATGCCTTGCATATGATGTTACATCACAGATTGTACAGTGACACATGCAACTATATGGAATATAGTTGTTATAGGTGCAGTACTGACTTACCAGGCAACTCCAGGCTCAGTGGTTGAGAGACACCCACCTCCACAATATTGGCTAAGGCTTGTGGATGTGGTTTTGCAGGTGTCCCCAAGTTGACCAGTAGCTCCTCAGTACGTGTGAGTGGGGGCTGGGTTGGTGGTCCACCACCTGTTGCACCTTGTTCCCTGGTGATTGCATTCCCACGCTGTTTGGCCCATCTAATGAGGTCTGTACAGTGCCTGCGCACCTGCTGGTATGTGCGGTTGTGGCCATCCACATCATTAACCCTCCTGTGAAGTTCCATCCACAGGGCATCCCGCTGCTGAGCATCCTGTGGCACATGGCTGAATAGGATATCGTGATTGTCGAGTAGGTATGGGATGAGGGCTTCATCCTCCAAGCATGTAAAAGGGGGAAGCCTTGCACACGGCATACCTGGAAGACATAATGATGGAGACAGGTCACAGTAACTCACAGAGACATACATAGCTACATCTGAACATACATGTGTATCACATTAATTCAGTTTAAATAGTTGTATTTGCAAACCTACATGACACTGACATGTTTGTGTCACAAACATGTGACACTCAATGTTGAGTGGATATTATCACCATATATGTGTGTTTGTCACCTGATTACATTGCTCATACTCCATGTGGTTGCTGTCTTGATGTGGGCATGTCTGTTTGCCTCTACTGGTGTTCCCACCTATCAGCACATGGCTGGATGTGTCCACATTAATGCAGTTGACCTTGATGCAGTGTATATGTCACATATAAGGATTTACACTGCCTTAACAGACATGAACTGTGACCCTGCAGACATGCTCACATAAGGTTTTACATGCATGTGTTCTGCCATATGCATCTACATGGCACTGTACAGCGATTCAACATCCTGCCATGTATCACCTGTGTTGCACATGTGATACACATGGGACACTGGCTAGCCAGATAGTATTTGCAGGGATGGATATCAACTATAGCATGCACAGTCAAAGTCAACTAGTGGGCTATATGCCATGGGCCATGTATGAATCTAGGATGAAAGGTTACCTGGCAGTAGCCGATAGGCGGGTCTGTGGGGCCAGGTGAAGCAGTGCCACATTACTGATCCACAGAGTTAATGATACATATACCATGTGTTACCATGCGGTCATCACACCATGTCTGAGAGGGGAGCAATGTGCAGCTTTGACAGACAGGAATGCATAGTATGGCAGGACTATGTCAAGTGTATGGGACAAGTATCTGGCCAGCATGTGGTAGGTGGATGTCCATGAAGTATGTGTTCGAGATCAGGGTGAGTACGTGTAGCATGTCCAACATCACTGGGTTGGACATGGATTTATTCAGGGTATGCATCATGCTACATAGTGGAGATGGGGAATGGGAAGGATGGTGTAGGCCATCTGCACATGGCCAATACCCCTTAAAGGAAATATGTGATCTGATATGGGTCACATGAGTGTTCTGTATGGCTGGACAATGATCTCTATATTCATGAATAGCACCCTATCATTATCAGGGGTGCCACATATGACTACCTGACAGGTGTGGTGATGTAGCTATCACAGGAAAGACAACTGCCCAGCTGCATCCCTCACACACAAGTGTCCATTATGTTGACTGCTGCCTAGGTGGTAGCTCATGGGTACAGGGTTATTAACATAGGGGTGACAATGCGAGTCAGCTATTGCTCCTAGGTCATAGTCATTCGCATACTTCAATAAGCAGATGCCTTCTGTTTGTCTGTGAGGTATGGACTACAGTGAGGGGGAATAAAATTCATTAACCCTGACATACTGTAGCTGCCACTGGTGTGATGATTGCGTATTATGCAGACAACTTCTGTAGTGTTGGTTCTGCCAGCAGTCCTGTTGCAAAAAAATCCTGTGACATAGGAATGTACATCTAGTATACCGAGTGTAGGTGGTACACAGTATGGGTGATGATGTCCTATGACCTGGCAAGGTTATGATATGCATTATAGGGCTACATGGCATACACTGATGATAGTGCTATGACACTATAGTTAGGGCTACATGGCATACACTGATGATAGTGCTATGACACTATAGTTAGGGCTACATGGCATACACTGATGATAGTGCTATGACACTATAGTTATATACTGATGATACTATAGGGCTACATGGCATACACTGATGATAGTGCTATGTGACATCAACCATACTGTCATCCACATCTGTATTGCTGACATCACTTAGGTGATCAAGGTTCATGGCCTTCCAGACCAGACCCAGCAGGGTAGTAGTAAAGTACTTCCCATTATCAGTGGTGTCTCCCCCTTTGTGGGTTGTGATACCTGTTGGTGTGCACCATTCAGTGTGTACACAACCTGACATGGAGCTATGTTTTACATGATGTGTACATGGAGAGCATCTTGTTTTGCCATATGTGTATGATACAACCTGTGATGTGGGCAGGTCCCATGCAGACTGAGTGCAGCTTGTACCTGCATAGTTGAGGGTACAGGGGCCCTGTGGTGTACATGGATATATGCTTGTGTACTTATTGGGGGTAGGGGGCCATAAGTTTATATTATCCAAGACCCTATCTGGATTGCTTATTCATGCTAAGCACTTGTTCAGGACTTGTAAGTACTACGTAAGCTAATAATTACTATAGCACTCAATCTTCCTCATTACCTACAAGTAAGGGTGAACAGGTTTTGTACATACTTTTCTCACTTGTGTAGAGTAATGTAGCTCTTGTACTCACTTTCCTCACTTATCTAAGTGAATATAATTCTATATTCAGGCTTGTCCAAGAGTCAACTGCCAGTGTTCTCACATGTCTATCTGATGAATCTGGACATCTTGAGGCAATGTACACATTGCCTCATGTACACAGACAAGCCTCTCCGCCTACAACCTGTGAGAGATGCATTCATCTAGCCAAACTGGAGGTAAAGGTCTCTCCAACCAAGCCTGACCCTGACTGTCATGTGGAGAAGGTACACAGTCGCACAACACCACACTCATCACTGAATCTACACCACCATTAACTGGGAAAAGTACTCGTGTACCAACACATTAGCTCAACAGTTTCTGGAATTCATAAACACCAATGCACTGACTCAACATATCCACACACCCACCAGGGGCAACAATATCCTAGACATAGTCATTACCAACATGAGTGACTGGTGCTCCACACATGAAGCCAACTCCTCGCTGGTCCGATCAGACCATGTGCTGAACACCATTGATATCTACATCCCGCACCTACCCCCCCCATTAAGGGAACCACAGTATAATTTGTCTACAAGGCCAGCTACATGCTTCTTAAGACAGACGTGCTGGACATCATGACACCCATGCAGATGGACAGTACTGTTACAACTGCTGAATCCTACACAAATGCACTCTATAAGCACTTACAGGAGTGCATGTCTTGTGCTATCCCAAACAGAGCCAGGACACTACACTCCTAATTAACTAAACCAATCTGGTGGTCCCCTGCCATAAACATATTGTACTACAGGAGGAAGACACTGTTGCAAATGAGAGTACAATACCATGCATGGAGGATATCCCTGGCCAGCCTCAGTAAGAAGGTGAGATTCCTTATAAGATCCTCCAAAGCTAGCTAAGAAAACTATAACGCAACTAATACCAACAACAACCACAAAGCATTCTATAGCTATGTTACATATCTCGATGTCAACAACTAAATCTGCTCTGAGTTCCAGCACAAAGGCACAAACATTACAGAAACAATTGATATTGGCAACATCCTGGCAGATCCCTCTCAAAGCTGCACACTCTAAAGGCAATATCACAGCATCCATGGGACTGGACAACATCCAAGGCTGTGTTTTACATGAACCTCAGATCGTACTGTCTCCCCACCTACGCACTATGTTCAGTTATAGCTTCACATCGGGCATAGTGCCCCCTGAATGGCACACAGCAACAGTTATCCCACTCAACAAAGGTGGTGCCACAACAGACCACGGGACCTATTTCCCTATAGATCTGACAAGCCTGGTCTGCAAGGCTATGGTGCACATCATGGATCACTGTCACAGAGACATTGGGTACCTCCCAGCCCTTGACCCCTCCCTGTTTGGCATTGTTTAGGCCGGACCATGACTCCTAAACCTGGTGGACTTCTTAGAGACAGTTACCAAGGCATTAGATGAGGGTAAGGTGGTCCACACAGCCTATCTAGATCTCTCATAGGCTTTCAACACCATTCCTCCTTCTGGTATTATCAACATACCCATCCACCTGAACATTAACCCCTATGTCATGTGATGGTTTGCAAAGTGGCTCACGGACAGAACCCACACAGTGAGAGTTGCATACCCTAGGTCTGACTATACCAGTTACAACTGGTGTCCCCCAGGGCTCAGTCCTAGGACCCCTCATGTTCGGTATATACTTCTCTGACATACAGACAAGCACAGGAGGGCTTTGGCTGAAAAGGTTTGCAGACGACTGCAAACTAGAGGACATAATTGTTTCCCCAGCTGTTACAGACACCCTCTGGAAGGGTCACACTGAGACGGATACCTGGTGTTAATATCATGGCATCAAGCTGAATGTCTAAAAGTGCATAGTCACCTCCTTTGGATATAACTAATTACCCATGGACTACCACATAGGTGCTAGTCCCCTACATACAGAAAAGGTAATATGGGATCCAGGCACCCCAGTAGATAGCAATCTCTCCTTCGATACCCATAATGACAAGGTGGTTAGACTATCCTTCTACATGGCCCCCCAGTCTTTAATGGGTTCGCATCCAGATCAGAGGGGCCATTGTGACTCTGCACATGTCATATTGGACCCATTAAAGGATACAATGCCCCATTTGGGATATACCTTACAAGACAACTGCAACAGCTTGGAAGACCACACCAGTACCACACCAAGAAGATTACTGACCTCAAAAAGATGACCTTTGCAGCCTAACCTATGAAACTCCAGCTGTACTCAGTTGCATACCGCGTACTCACAGGTGATCTGTGCTTGACATACAAGGCCCATGTCCAACCCTGTATTGCTGGATATGCTCCACCTAAACAGAAGCCCCTGAGAGCCACATGCTCTAGGGATATACACCTAACCACAACGATGAGTAGGACATGCTGGATGGATAGATTCCTGACCCAGACACTCCCTATGCTTTGGAACATGATTCCAATGTACATCAGGCAGGGCCCCTCATGAGCACTCTTCAAGGGAAACCTTGACGTGTGGATGGGAGACAGACATGTACCCCGGGGATCACTGCAGTGGCTCTGCTGGACAGAGGTACAGGGAACTATTGGCTTGGCCATTCAGAGGCACAGGGAACAAACCTATGGGGGTGGGAAAAGCCAACACATGCCAGCTAGGCTTACGGATACCTTTGGTAAGACAGCCTAGTACCTACCTTTGCACATATTACATGTCTTATGTGCATGGATAGTTAAATAGCTCTTCCATTTTACTTTGCCATCATGCTGATAAACTGTCGGCTCACTAAAAGACATATATATCCTGTTATTGTGTATTGTAAATGCCAATTGACATAACTAATGTTTTCCTAACATTACAGTAATGCTACACAGCTTGTAATACATATCTGCCTACAATACTGTACATTACACAGTTATTGGCACAATATCCCACAATGCAAATCATACTTGCACATTGACCCAACCTTCCACATGTTATTCTCTGTAATACACCCATACATATGGCTACAGTTACAATATATCAACATATACTATCCCCTGATATAGTACATACTTGTTGGACCAGCCCTGCCACTGACATCGGCTGGTGAGGAGTATTTCTGTTCAAAGCCCTTATATAGCATCCTTTGTGGTGTATGCGGTGTTTGCCTTGTGACCTACAGCAGTACACACAAATACTACAAGCATTACTATGCTCAATAATACATCACTACAAGATAACTGTTTCCACTATATGGATTGCATGCACTTTAAATACTACAGAATAGTACTACATATACAGACATACTGACTGTTCTATGTACCTTATTAGTAACCTGAGGTGTCGTTAACTGTTGTTTCAATCCTTTTCAGTTTGTGTTTCAATGTTCTTTGTAACATTCAGCTGGTATATACGGATGGTTTGAATGTGTGATAACACATCTTTTTCTAGTTACAGATCGGTAACATGTGGTATCCTGTCCACCAATTGCTGTTCCAAAGTAGTTAATTGGACGCACATCAGCTGTGCAGCTACTTCATTAGCCGATACCATGGCAACAGTGGTGTAAATGTGAGTACTCCTTTTGGGCGTTGTCCGTTTGCCTTACTTTCGAGGGAGACGGCCTAGATGTGTTATTGCGATATATTTCAACAGCTATATGGAGACACACAGAGATATATTAGCTTCATGACTCCCGTGGACTGTGTGTAATGGCTAGACGATTTAGTTCTACATGTGA
Source organism: Protopterus annectens (assembly GCF_019279795.1). NCBI lineage: Eukaryota > Metazoa > Chordata > Ceratodontiformes > Protopteridae > Protopterus > Protopterus annectens. Next base: position 1,571,005,839 of record NC_056743.1, read on the forward strand.
GTACAGCTGTTGTATTTTGGAACAGTGCTACTTATGCAGGGTTTGTTTGTACCTGATACTTCTGCAGATGTTTAAGTCTGGCAAGGATGTTTGGCCAGCTCAAGGCCGTATGGCTATGCATGAACTGTTATGTGGTGTACAGTGTGCTCACCAGACATCCTTGATTTGGTGGACAAGTGTAGCATACTGTGCTGTTACTCACTAATTGCTAACACATCCCGGTGTACGCACAACCCTCTGAAATGGGATTAGTGCAAACAAACCCTATTACATCAGCAGCTGTTCCATTGTATAACAGCAGCTATTTCACATAGGGCCATGTTTGCTGTGTGTGCAGGTAGAGAAGGGTGTCAGTCCATGAGTGTCTACACTGTCAGTGTGTGTGCTATACGTTCCCTCTTTGCCAAGGCATGGGCATATGGGCACGCCTCCATCTGCCTACTGGGGCTAGCACAGGGTGTTCGTGGTCTGAGCCCCTCTGTGCCTGTGGGTCCCTTGGCAATGGTGGTGGGCTGTGAGGGCCTTCACCATTTTGTCCCTGCTGCAGCTGTTTCCGCAGGATCATATTGTGTAGCATGGCACATACTATGAAGATGTGGGCACATGTTCCTGGAGAGTACTGCAAGGCTCCAACAGATATGTCCAAGCAACAGAACCATGATTTCAGCATCCCAAACACGTGCTCTCTGATGATTCTGGTTTCTGATTGCCTCATTATGGCTTTCTTGCGTGGCTGTGTGAGCATTTCTGATGGGAGTCATCATCCATGGTTCCAGTGCATAGCCGGCATCCCCCACCAGGTGGCCATATGGGATGTCCCTCCTGGCAAATACCTGATACAGCTGTGAGGCATGCCAGATGTGGGAGTCGTGATAGCTTCCAGGGCTGCCAGCACACACATCCATGATAATGCCCTGGGCATTGCACATGACCTGGCAGTTGATGGAAGGGAATCCCTTTGCTCACCGAGTGGTGACTTGATGTGTATGTGCGTGCAGTCTGTTGCACCCAGTACCTCCAGGTAGTCTGCCACACGGTGGAAGAGACGCATATTACTGGCCAACTCCTCCTGCTTTCAGGGGAAGTATATGTGCTCATTGGCATGTGGTAACATGGCATCCAGGAATTGGTGGAGTACCCTGGATGCTGATGCCTGTGAGATCCCCGTGATATCCCCAGTTGGTCTTTGGAAGGTACCTGTGGCTAGTATTCTCAAGCTTACACATACCTTCGTGTCCACTGGGATGGGTTCCCCTCTGTTACTTCTGGCTCTGAGGCGTGGCCAGCAAAGCTCAACAAGTTGCTGTATGATGTCCCTGTCCACCCTGTAATGCTCTACTATCTCCAGATCATGTAGCCCCTGGTAGGTTACCCTGGGTCTGAACACTTATCTCCTCCTCCGGTGCCTGAGATGGTTGTCAGCATCATCCTCCACACCACCGTCAGTCTCCAACACATGCTGGTGAATCAAAGCTATGGCAGCCCCTAACATATACATATTAAAATTCCCCGTCTGGATACACCAATGGTGCAGAGTATCTGGGAATACACAAGTGTGTGGGTGGGGCTTTCACGCCATATACTATTGTGCAATGGATGATGCTGGTGTAATTGGGTGTGTTTGTGCTATTCCAGCTGCAGGGTATCTTAATTATTGGTTTTACAGCAGGTACTGCTATTGTGGGGCCTTTGGTGTTGACTTCTGCTTGTCTGCCATGATTCATCTATTGCCCTTTACTACTATTTTCAACCCGATTCACCTCCCATTGTCAGGCAAGCATCCAGCTGCCGCCTTTCTTGTTTTGTGCTTCCACAACCCAGGATTGTGTTGAGAAATGTGTTATGTAGCTGATCTACTGCAAGTTTGCTTTGTTCTGCTGTGACAGTTCTCTTTTCTTTGCTGTACGGCACCTCCCCTTTCCTGTTCTGCAGGTAGCTATTAGTAGCCTTGTTAGCTGTTGTCTGTGACCCACCATGAGTTTCTAGGTGTTAATTTCTCATTTGTACTCCAATTACCATGCTGCAGCATTTCCTTATTGTCTTCCTGTATCCTTCCTGTTTCAGCTGTGGTGCGCGCAGCGCACAGCCATTTACCGGGTTTCGTGCGCGTTTTCATCCACGTTCACATGAACTTTAGGTTACCTTGTGTGCTCTCAGCTAAGCAAAGCTATGGCTACTTCCACACCCCTATCCTGCGGCTTTGTTTAGCAACATGCAACATGGATTAGCAATGATCCAATATGTGTACAGCTACGGTGGTGCGCCCCTCTCTTCACGTCATGTTTACCTCCAGGCCACTCCTTGGTGTTGTAATGCTATGCCATGTGGTGTATCCTTACGCCGGTGGGGCATTTGCGATTCAGTATTACTTGACTCATTTGCATGGCATTGACTGCTAATTCCTAGTTACCGCATAGAACACTGTCACAGACCCCTAGCAACCCTTGCGCCATGGTTGTGGTGTAGCATACGTGCTATTGACTATTATGGGGATATCATGAATTGCATTACATTACAGCTGTATGACATCTAAATATATTTTCCTTGTGATCCTGTTTGCGCACCGATGCACTGCGGTTTTACTTTGCGTTGGTGTGGCCATGACATTAAATGTTATTTTTTATATGTTGTGCATGTTGTTTTATGCCAATGGCTATATATTTAGCCATTGGCATATATTAACATTATAATACATAAGTTTGGTCCACTTTCATGGCTTCGATTTTATGTTTGACAAAATGTAAACCGTTTTTTTTTTGGTTTACATTTCTGCATGCTTACGCTATGCCTGCACAACTTCATGAATCGCTATATACCTTCATTTGCATGCTACACTGCTGCACATGGGGTAATTAGCATACATGCACTGGGAGCTGCGCAGCTCCGGTGTATGCTGGTAGTGCACGTGGAAACAGCTCTTACCTGAATCGCTCGACGGCCATATTTGGGGCTTGATCGCCAACACTACTCCAGCGCATGGCGCAAGCTTCATGAATCCTGGGGATAGTCTATGAGCAAATACTAGAGTGCATGCAATTATTGTTTCTGACAGACAGCATGGCTTTCATGCAAAATATAACACTCTTAACTCATCAGATATACACACATATGGAAAAATGCCACCTCACAAAGACAATATTTTTAGATATAATCTAATACTTACATAACAAAAATCACAGTTTAAGTACTGCAAATGCTGACTTGTTGCAGTTTCCCAAGGAAAACTGTTATCTGATTTACTAACTATATAACCAACAAGTATTCATGCTCAAACTAGCAACAAATGCTTAGACATGGGGACAATAAACAGATGTGTCCCACTGGGATCTGTCTTTCGCCCTCTCTTATTCATGTTCTTTATAAATGGTCTCCCATAGGATTTACATGACCTATGCTGAATAGTGTGTGCAAATCACATTGTAATTTTCACAGCCCACAAATCCTCAAATTATCTTTCAAAAATATTATAACCTGATCTATGTTCACACAGTAACAGGGTAAGAATGAATAATCTGACTGTTAATACACATAAATCAATAACCAGGCATGTTAGTGTACCATAAAGTGTAGCCTTTGACCAAACCATTTCATGTTTTGTACTACTGATACTTTCCTATCCTATACAACATAACAAAAGTATTTTGGTCTATGTCAGGATCAGACTCTTAACTTCCATTTTCATACCAAGTGTCAATCAAATAAAGTGCTTGCTGAATTAAACTATTCCTACAGAAAACACATTTCTTCTAAGTATGGAATCCAGGAAGACTAAAGTTTTGAAGCTGTTTCTTTCCAGAGTTGAATATGCTTTACCTGTTGTAACTATCCTTTTGCCTCATAATAATACAATAGTGTATACAATTGAAAACAAAATTGTCTGATTTATTAATTTAATTGACAATGAAGAACATCACTGTGGTACAATCAGCAAGGCCAGTTGACTTCCCATCTTTTCAAGAGCTTTTTATGCAGAAAAATACAATCACTACTAATATTCAAGATCTCAGTAAAAACTGCTGTCTACCTCTTAAACTCAGACGTCATACAAGGCACACTAATTATTCTTTAAGGCATCAAGATGCCACACTATTACATAGCTGCAGGAGATAGGGCCTTTTTTTTTAAAATATCCCCTTCATGTTAAAATCTTTTCCCACCTAATATTAGGTTCCTAGATTAGTACTAGACTAATTGCTACTGTGGGCCATTTTAAACCTAGCCAGTTTCACCATACGAGAACCAATCCCTGCACCTTGTATCTATAAGTTAAATACCTTAACCATTATGGCAACCTCCCACCCCAAAACCTGACTAGTGTTAAAAGCTTTTTACTCTTTCCATAGCAGATGACGGTTTTGATCCACTGACCTCTGGTTTATGAGTCCCGCATGCATCCGCTGCACCACTCAATAACTTAGCATTATTTTACAAATTCCTCAAGACCCACTCAAAAATGAAAACAAATGTATGTGTGACTTTGGCTAGGGATACCTTATTAACTTGATAGCCATTCATTTGATAACTATACCTGTTGAAACAAATAACATTAAACTATCCCCCAGACTTTGTAAACATAATTTCTAATCTTTAATTATCGTGCAAATGCTCAAAGTTCCTACATATTTTCTCTGTTTTCCCCCTCTATTACAATGTTTTCTTGCTCTTCTTTTTCTAATTTTATTTGCTTTATGAGCTCACTAATTCTTATTGCACTCTAAAAACTGCTAGATTATTTATTTATTAATTTATTTGCATTTGTTGACTGGGAGAGTCCACTGGGTTAAAGCAACCCATTTTCAGTGGAGGCCCAGGGAGAAAAGCTCCACAAACAGTTACATTCATAGCAAAAATAGTACAGAGGTTGCATATATTTAGGAAGATTAACTTTTGAAAAATTAAGTTTTAAATAGCATTAGAAGCAAGAAGCTTTCATGCATTTCTGATTATATTAACATTATTAATGAAAAAACTTAGATTGTGCAAGATTATTCAGTAAGGTTTCTTCTATGCGTCATACTTATATTTCCTATTTAACAACTGCTAAACTTTTGTACTGAACTGCTCATTACATCTATGTAATGCATGGAGCATCACAATTGCAGTCCAATATAAGGAAAAAGAAAAATGTATTAAATGCTTCTGTAGCATGAGACCTGATTAGAACAGCAGTTGCTGTGGGTGTAGCAATTGTTACACCCATCGTAAGCACTGTTATGATCGGGTTGAGCACTGGGAACTGACAACAGACGGTGCAAGGTGGCAAAGAATAGTGGCAGATGGTAAAACAGCTGCTCTTCTGCCTGCTCTCCATGCCTGTCATGCGCCTCTGAGTTTATCTCTCAATTTTGCTCCATCTGTTGTAATTTTTTTGATGTTCTGGTAAATAAATGAAGATTACCGTCAGTCAGTCAGAATTAGAGTTTCATAGTTTTTTTTTTTGTTCAGAAAATGCATATTGATTCAAAACCTATCATTCTATTAACTTTTTAAGTAAATTAGAGCAATATTCAAAAAAAAAAAAAAAAAAAGAAAAGAAAAAAAAACTGTCTCTGATTTTCCTCTTTAACTTAGCAACCGACACCAGTACTGTATCAGCAACTATACAAGCATCCCTCCACTTGATACAACCCAACACTTTCCCAGTCTGGGAGCCATCTTAACCATCTACATCCAGGTTAAGAGGGTGTCCCATAACCCATGTACATAGTAATCAACAACTACTGTATGCATTCCATGCAGAATGGTCCACAAAAAGAAAATTACCATTTGGACTCCTCATATTTATAACTTACCCCTTAATCTGTCCCAGACCATAAACAGCTGACCATCTAATCCTTAGTAAAGTTTTCTAACCTAGCAAATTAAACCAGCAAGCTCAGGGCCACCAAATAGCCTCTGGCATCATCCAACGAGAAACTATATGACAAACAACAAGTCGTGGCAACCAAAATCTTATCATACAAAATGACCAGAAAGCCCAGATTGCTGTCCCATGTGCTTTTTAGAATTGGAAGCATAGGAATTCCACTTTACTTGGCCTGCTACTCTTTGCACAACTCTGCTGGGATTTGAGTGGGCAACTTCTTAGCCTCTGGGGCTAGATGAAACTGGGGATTGGGGGGGGATCTGCTAATAAGGAAATAATCTCAGCTAATACATTACTATTATCTGGAATATTCTCAGTAGAAAATGACAAATTTATGCAGAGGCTACGAAAAAAACAACAAGTTTAACAAAGCCTCTACCCATCTGGCTGTAGAAGACTTTTTAGCTAAGACTTTTACTAAAGCCTAATCTGAATGGAAAATGACCTATTTCTTGAACAGTTCATCCTGTCATACCAACACCAACAAACAAATAGGTATGAGCTCCAGAAACATAATATCCTTTCTTCTGTCCTGAGACCAGTTGCACTGCCAAGGTGCAGAAAACCACAGTCCTTTAAAACAGACCCCATACCATGTCCTCTTGCTGCATCCATAAACAGCTGTAATACATCTGATAATGCCTACTTTTCCTGCCACATAGAAAACCCAATAAAGTCTACTAAGAAAATGCCCCATAAATGAAGATATTCTTTCACTCACCTAGTAACTTTCACTCTATGATATTTCTGACTTTCTTCTTTTAACAAGTTATCAAAAGATCTCATGAATGCCCTCCCTGGGGTCACTGCCCTGCATGCAAAACTGAGAAGGCCAAAGAGCTACAGGACTTCTCTGATCCTCAAATTTTTAACAGTAGAAATTCCCCAGCTGTCTCCTTCAAGTCTCCTTCCAGTGATTCAGTTTAGTCTGCAGCAGCTTGACTGATGAAGATACCACATCCAAACTGAGGCCCAAGAATACTAACAACTTAACACAACCTTCAAACTTGTCATGGGCAAGCAGCACCCCAATTTCATGACATAATAAAATAAATATTCCGGTGCCTTCCTGTGCACCCCAATCAATGTCTACCACAGTCAAGAAGTTATCAAGGTAGTGACCTGCTCTTTGATTTGGAGCTCTCTGTGCCAGCACCAATATTTAGCTGTTTTGAACTTTTCAATGGTGGCACATGCCATGGCACAGCCATATCAAAATAAATTTGGCCCTCAAAGTGCATACCCAAAAGATCTTAATCACAAACAGTAAATAAACAGAAAGCCGACTCTGCATCCAACTTTTTTGAGTCGCAGATCTCTGAACTGCTTGATTATCTGGATTGCATCGTATAGGATGACATATTGCACCCAACTTCCCACGTATTAGTAGTCATTTACCAAGGACTCATGGAGAGATCATAGATGATGAATTAAGTGGTATTCTCCCTCTGTCTTTTTCGGAACTAAGACCAGTAGAGAAATTCTGAATATTTTAAAAAAGGTATCCTGAGTGGCTACCCTACCTATGTGCACCATTTTATCCAGAACTCCTTCACAATACTCATCTTACCCTCAACTGATCTTAAATTCTTAGTAAATTCTGACTTCTCTGGTTATACCTGATTTAATGAAAACCTCCTTCATAAAACCATGTGCAGCCTGTTGATCAGGATGAACTTTTAACAAGGCTGATAAACTGTCTCACCTAATGGGTAAATTAATAAGTCTATTTGTGATGGAGTCTACAAAAAGAATTAATACCTAGAGCCCAAAAGGAACCCTTACATCTTTCCAGCTGAACTGGCAGAGTACTCAACTTTCCTGAGTCTAACCCACTTCTCTGAGCCAACATTTGGAAGCTAGGTGAACATCTTCACAATGTGAGCAAATATGGGCAAATCTACATATCAGTCGAGCACACTTACCTACATTGAAAGCCCAGCAGGCCTTGAGCTGAAACCCCATCTCATCAGTGCCTCCTAGGTAGCAGACTTTAGTCTGTCAATCATCCCCTCAGCCACATATCAGCATGGCACTCATCCCATATCAAAGGCATGTTGACTGCTGGGATCTCTATAATTCAGAGAATGAAGAACTGCATATTGTAAGGTATTTAACATGCTGCCTTTTATCTGGATGATTTTTTTTCAACTGGCAGAATAAGACTGACAATTTGCGTGTTTTGCATATTATGCTGATCCACTTGGGAAAGGCTTGTTATGCTTGAAAAGAACTAAATGTATAAAGAAGTGCCATTCCTTGGTGAAAAGTTAATTGCGCTGGGTTTGCATCCAGTCAGAAAGTACAAGCAGTTCAGCTAGTATCAGAGCTAAGGAAAATGTCAATTGTATTAGGTTCCTTACATATTGTGCTGCATAAAGATCAAGACAAAGATTTTGAAATTAAACAAATGCTTCAGTCTATTGAACTTTTTGCAAATTATGATGGCAACAAACCGTTGATATTTTGTGTATCATCTCCATACAGTGTTATTGCTTTACTTTTGTATAAATTATCAAATGGATCAGATAAATGTTTTTAATTTTATTCTCCAAATCCAACCCATTTGGTAAAAGTTTTTGATTTTGTTCTCCGAATCCTCATAACTAAAGAACAATGTTTCAGCTTCATAAAACAGTTTTATTTTTGGACTAAAGATATCTCATAAGGATATTTATTATGATAAATTTAATATTTTGATAGAATACAAGCTTTTAATTTTGTATTATAGTAAGTAAAAAAACTGTATTTGAGATTCTGACTCCAAAAAATCTGAGACAGTAAGGTCTGTTGAGAGCATTAAGAAAATTACAACTCTCCCAGAGAAATAAGTGTGTTCTTTTAACAAAAAAGGAGTAAAATTTAATTTGTGGACTTAACCAGGTTCACACGCACACACACACACACGCACACACAGAAAAATGAGCATTATGCCTGTATGCCTGGCCATTCTCCAGTGTCAGTTGCCTTACTGGAATGGAAACAGATGACAATAAGTCAACCCTCTGATATACCTTGATATTCACCTAACCCTAATAGGAGGTTCCGCATTGGGCTATTCCAGTGATGTTGGGTATAACACTGTCCTACTTCCTGACATCAGGATCGTGAAACTGCAATTGCACACTGTACATGTGTCATGCTGCATCCAACAGTCCCTCCCAAGGTGAACATACTTATCATCCCTTCCCAGCATGGATAAGAGCTCAATCCACTAATTAAACTCAGGTTGCTTAGGTCATAGTCAGGGCTTTATCCGTTTATGCCAGCTGCACTGACAAAAATATCAGTTCCATTTGTCAGTTCTGGTGGCAGCCTAAAAAAATGTCAGATTTGGCAATGGCATACTTGATTTCCACCTTGGTGTCCTCTTGGCCATCTGCTAGCAGTTACCCAGTCACTGTAGCTCTCACTTTCTCCCTGGAACTGTCCACAGTGCCATCCATACTAGATGCCCCTCGCAACCCATAACCTCAGTGGCTCTGAACTATTTCTCAACTTTTTCTACTCTCATTTGCACAGTGACTATTGGTCCCTTCCACTCATGCTACATGGTCACTAGATGTGAAACAAACCAGACAACTCTGCCCCACTCAGTACAATTCTCCCCTGTAACAGGCACAGATTAGTGGTGAAGGTAGGGGAATCTATGTCCCTCCAATGAGTGCAGTTATGGCCCCTGTAGTCAGAAAGTCCTTCTTTGTGGAACATCTCATTACCAAGGGTTTGCATCCAGGAAGAAAGAGGTCATCATCTTTCTGTACTCTTCCCTCATTAGAACAATCATTGAGTATAATGCCCCATTTGGCATGTACCTCACTAAACACCTGCAACAGCTGGAAAGGTCACAAAAGTAGCTCACAAAGAAGATCCTAGGCCTTAAACACATGCCCTACATGGACAGACTCAAAAAACTCTATGTTTTCTCTGTCTCATATTGTCTATTAAGAGGCGATCTCTGCTTGACTTACAAAGCCATGTCTGACCCAGCCCTGTTAGAAATGTTACACCTAAAGAAATCCCAAGCCCTCTGCACCACACGCTCCAGGGACATCAACCTCATTACCACAATCAACAGAACATGCCGGAGGGACAGGTTCATAACCCGGATTCTCCCCATGCTCTGGAATAGACTTCCCATACATGTCATGCAGAGCACCTCACTGACCCTTTTCAAGAAAAATCTTGATAAGTGGGTGGAAAGTAGAAAGTTCACCCCAGGGATCACTCCAGTGGCTGTACGTGATAGAGGCAGAGGGAGCTAATGGTGACATGATGCCAGGGCATTTCTATGGGCTAGGCTTGTAAAGGCTCCAGGGCTGTTGGTCTAGTACACACCTATGAACTTACTTCTCACAAAGCACTAACATCAAATGTTGAAAAGGAGAACAAGTGGACCAGTGTTTCCCCCAGAGCATCATTCATTTAGTAATTTATTGTAACTTGCTTAGGAATATGGTCATTGACCTCTGATGGACTTATATTCAACTCAGAGATTTCTACAAGGGTGTTCAGGGCTAGAGATCATTCTTATTTTGTGGTTCTTCTACAAGTGAAGACCTTCTTGGCATGCTTAGAGTGGTATGATGTGTCATCTGTCCCACGAAGGCAAATAAGGCAAGAAGTATCCTTTGGCTATCTGTAACATGTTATGTATTGACCAATAGCACAAAACTGAGCAACCACTTTTCTGACACTTACACATTGAAATGCAAATGTGCCCCCCCGCTGACCCCAGCAATATAGGCTCTCTGCCCTGACAAAGAATCAAGAGATATGGGCCTCTTTGGGAAATATTTTTTCATGTCCTTGACTTTGTTAGTAAGGCACTCCTAAAATGGAGAACATCAATATCTGTGCAGTAACTGAGACCTGGTTCAAGGCTCCAGAGAGCACCCCTGCAATACAAGGCTACAACTGTTACCACACTTTCCGGCCACCAAACCATGACTGAAACAGTAAAGGTGGAGGAGTGTCCATATTCACCAAGGATATTCATGCCACCAGGCTAGTTGCACAACACAATGCATCTGAAATTCTCCAGGTACAACTAACACTAGGTAAGACTGCAATCCAAACTGTAGCTTGCTACAGATCCCACACCATGCCCCAAGATTCTCACTACACCTTTCTAACCATACTGGAAAATATTAAGATACAACCAAACAACCTAATACTGGGTGATTTCAACTACCCTGCCATTAACTGGGAAAACTACTCATGTACCAATGCCTTTGCTCAATGGTTCTTGGAATTCATAAATTCCAATGCCTTGGATCAACTAATCCATGGTCCCACCAGGGGCTCCAATATCCTAGACCTGGTCATTACCAACATGGGAAATCGATGTTCCACACCTACAGTCACCCCTTTGTTGGTCAGGTCTGACCATAAGCTAATCACCCTTGACATCCATATCCCTCTCCCAACCCCAGTAAGGAAACCTCCATAAAAAACTTCTCCAAAGCCAACGTCATGCTACTCAAGTCAGAAGTGACAAACTTCATGACACCCATGCAGATGGAAACTGAAAGTTCGACTGCTGAATCCTACATTAAGACACTGTACGAGCACATCCACTCGTGCATGAATTATGCCATCCCAAATAGAACCAAAATGCTCTCCTTCAAAAAAAGGAAGCCAATCTGGTGGTCCCCTGCCATAAACAAACTTTACAACAAAAGGAAGAAACTGTTTCAGAAAAGAGGACAATCTCAGGATGCAAAAAACTCCCTTACCAGCCTCAGTAAGAAGCTGAGATCCCTCATAAAATCATCCAAACCTAGTTACGAAAATAAAATCACCAAAGATTCCAAAGACAACCACAAGGCATTCTATAGCTATGTCAGGAATCTAAATCTGTTCTGAGCTACAACAGAATGGCATTAAATATACTGATCCCAAGGATATTGCCAATACCCTGGCAGATCGATTCAGTGCCAAATTCACCCCCCTCTCACCCCCTAAAGGGCCCATCTCAATACCGAAAGATTGCCAAATTCCGGTAATAACGGCCACACAGGTAAAAAAAACACACTCTCCAAAGCTAAGAATACAGCATCCATGGGACCAGATGACATCCCAGGCTGTGTACTACATGGACTACAAAATGAACTGGCATCTCACCTAAGTGGCATGTTTAATCATAGCCTCACCTCAGGTTTTGTGCCCACTGAGTGGTGCACAGCTACAGTTATCCCACTCCACAAGGGGGGATCCACCTTGGATCCTGAGAACTACTGCCCCATCAGTCTGATGAGCCTGATCTGCAAGGCCATGGAACGTATTATCATGGAACTTATAAACAAAGACACTGGCAACCTTCAAACACTGGACCCCACCCAGTTTGGGTTTGTGAAGGGCCGATCTTGTCTCCTGAACCTGACTGACTTCTTTGAATCAGTCTCCAGAGCTGTGGATGAGGGTAAGGCGGTCCACACAGCATATCTGGACCTCGCCTAGGCCTTCAACACCATTCCCCACTCTGGAATCATAGATAAATGTACTAAGCTGGGCATTAATCCCTATGTCACTCGATGGGTTGCAAACTGACTTACTGACAGAACCCACACAGTAAAAGTAGCTGACTCCAAATCCAGCTCCAGACAAGTGACAAGTGGAGTATCTCAGGGTTCAGTCCTGGGACCGCTCTTGTTTGGCATCTACTTCTCTGAAGTACAGGCCAACACTAAGGGACTCTGGCTAACAAAGTTCACAGATGACTGCAAACTGGGAGCCGTTACTGAATCCCCAAATGATGTGGATATTCTACAAAAGAGCCTTACAGAAACAGATGCTTGGTGCCAGAGCCATGGGGTCAAGCTCAATGCCAAGAAATGTATAATTATCCTCTTTGGGAAAAAACATGTACCCATGAATTACCGCATAGGTGGCAGTACACTAAACACTGAAAGTGTGATAAGAGACTTAGGGACACAGGTGGACAGTGGTCTCACCTTCGATAACCACATCACCACAACAGTCAGGAAATCCTTCTATGTGGTACACCTCATCACTAAGGGCTGTTCATCCAGAAAAAAAGGAGGTCATTGTCCCACTGTACTCATCCCTCATTAGACCCATTATAGAATACAATGCCCGTTTGGTAAGTACCTCTCAAGACATCTGCAACAACTGGAAAGGCGGCAGAAATACCTCACTAAAAGAATCACAGGCCTAAAGCAGATGCCCTATGCTGACTATCTAAAATCTCCAGCTATACTCTGTTACATATTGTCTACTCAGAGATGATCTCTGCTTAACATACAAGGCCATGTCAAACCCAGAGCTGTTGGACATGCTACACTTAAAGAAATCCCAATCCTTCAGAGCCACACACTCCAGGGATCTAACCCTTGTCATCACAATGAACAAAACATGCTGGAGGGATAGGTTCCTGACCCAGAGACTCCCCAGACTTTGGAATAGACTGCCCATACATGTCAAGCAGAGCGCCTCTTTGGCCCTCTTCAAAAAGAACCCTGATGATTGGATGGGAGATAGGAAATTCATCCTGGGATCACGATAGTCACCCTGCTAGACAGGGGTCCAGGGAAGTAAATATTGTGGGAAGAAATAGCCAGGGATTTGTTATGGTTAAGCTTTTATAGGTCCTAGGGCCGATAGCCTAGTACCAGCCTATGACCCTATGAACCTATGATATTTTGTTATATGGAGGTTCTGGAAAAAAGCCTTAGGAATGCTGGAAAACCTATATATGAGAGGCCTTACTGAGGGTCAGCTGTATATTGGTTTCATGGCCAGCTTCAAGATAGTGCAGATGGCTAGCAAATCCACGTATGTGCTGAGAAGGCAGCAGGCACTGACATAGCCATTTATTGGCATACCAGATGGTGCCTTACCTAATTTTATGAGGCCATCAATGCCTCTCTTGTGGGCTTCTGATTTGAAGGTCCACTGTTGTTTAGCTCACAGTCTGATTCTTGTCTAGAAATCATCAAGAAAAAAATGAAGAATATACTTGCCACAGGGTTCATTTTTAAGGCTCCACAAATGTCTTTTCACAAAGATGTAGAGCATTGAAGACATTGTTTTTAATGATCATAGCAGAAAAAGGAGCACTAACAGCAACCTGGTCAAAAGAGAACTGATATTTAGTCACCTAGACAAGGATATGTTGATCCCAGAGTTCTCAGTAGGTCCCAGATGCTCCTCCCTTTTCAAAAGGATACCCAGCAACCCTGACAGGCTTCTTGGCCACTCCCCAGAATACGTGGTTGTTTGGGCACAAGGCTTGCTTTATCCATACCAGAGACAGATAACTATGAGAGATTATCAAAGTAGGTTGCTTCTCTTAGTTTTCTCCCTGTCACCACCGCCACCGCCCTAGTATATATTCTCAGCATAACTGTTTTGCAGTGGACTTGCTCAAAAATAGATTTTTTTAGGGCTGTGTAGCCCCTGTACACCCTAATTTACATATACAAACTCTGTGGTTGCACAGAAGCGGGGAAAGATGAAGGTCATGTTAGCTGAAAGTGATTGGATCAGAGCTCAAATTGTCATCATTCAGCAATCAGGTTTCCAACACTGCCAAGTACCACCATTGCATCTGTGCCTTCCTTTTGGTGCAGGGTCACAGCAGAGATGTTTATATTTATCTGTGACCATTACCCCATAGTCTACCAGTGACAGTGTGTCTGCATCTTCTGGCTCTGTTTTGGCCTAGACAGCCATGACGGCTCACTGTTTTCCGACACACTGTCCATGCTCATTGTGAACTACCAGTTATGATAGACAAAGTTGAGTCTTGCCTCATTGATGGGATACTCTGTCAACTTTCAATGACAATAAAAACAAAATCTCATGTTATTAGGTTTTGAGATGAGGTTGTTCAAATGTTACATGCTACACAGAACTAGCCCTTCTAAAACATTTATGATAGCAAATGGGACTGGCTCTTCCATTGCTTAAAGCTAAAGATCAATTTTTATAGGAATGTGTCCAGCTTTCATGTTACAGAACATAACATCTCTGTTTTATACAGCCTGATATTTACTATTTTGCTGTCTCTAATTTTCACAGCAGGTTAGAGGTTGCTCTTTAGCCTTCTTGTAGAGCTGCAGTTCATTTTCAAATGGTATGTTCTGGTTATGTACACTGCATAGATCTACTTTCCCTTCAGATGATTTTAACTTTCTTCTAGAGGAGCATATTTTTACTCACATTGAGCCTGTGAGTATAGCCTGTCTCAAGTTTCTGTTTTTGGAAAACGGTTTCTTCTCACCATTACTTATGCTCCCCACATTTGTAACCTTCATGCGTTCTCTCTCCACTCTCCAAAATGTGGTGTCCTGTAAGGGTAACATTTTTGTCACCAGTTCATCTTTTTTTCCTGTAGGTTCATGAGTTCAAAATCCCATCCAGCTAGCGTGTTTAATTCTGGTTTAGTCCAACCCTGGAAAACACATTCAGCACGCTATGCATATTGACTACCAGCTCTCTTATTATGCTAATAGGACTGATGATTTATATAAAAATCAATACATATTTTTTACTCCTTTGCAAAGGGCAAAGAAGGCAAGAAGGAGGGCCCAAACAGTATTCTTATTAGTACCCATCTAAGTGCATAGCCTTATAAGCTGCGGTGGTACAGCAGTAGCATTGTTGCCTCACCGCAAGACGTTCTCCTGTTTGATTCATGGCTGGAGTGCCTTCTGTGTGGAGTCTGCATGTCCTCCCCACAGTTGAGTGGCTGCTGAAAGACATGGTTGAATGGGCGTACCTTCGCTGAAGGTTGGGCATCGGGCTGGCAACTCAGCACCATAAAAAATCTACTGCCAATCATTAGCTGACCGGAGTTCCGCTGTGGCAACACCTAACCAGTAAAAGCCAAAAAGACAAACAACAACTAAGTGCATAGCCTTATGTTATGATCAACATGGTCTTCTCCAGTTAGTTTACAAGTGTGACGTCCACCTCCATTGCTTTTTTAGGAGGTGTTTCCTAGGATGACATCTTCAAGGTAACTACTTTGTCTATTTCGTATATCTATGACAAGAGTTATGAATTTGATGCTGTTTTCATATCCAGAATTTCCTTTTCCTGAGTTGTATTATATGATATTTTACCTGAGGCTGCTCACACTGAGACAGCTGGGGAGCTGTTTATGAAATTATCCTTTCAGTGTCCAACTGCCAGAGTGTGTTGAAATCAGATGCAGTTGTTATGTGAGTTACTCCCTGCAACCTTGGATCTGTCAGATGACACTTACAGAATGATAGGAACTTCCCTAATATACACTGGGATGTGTATGCCAAATCAGGATGAATGAATAAGACATGTTGGTGTGAAAGATATGTGTCTCAGAGCATCTCCATGCTCTGGAACAGGTTTCCTGTCTATGTGAAGCAGAGTCCATCCCTAACCCTATTTAAGCATAGCCTTGGGCAATGGATAGAAACTGGAAATTCACCCTGGGTCTGGCCCTCATGTCTCTGATAGACATAGGGAGGCAGCAATGCCTAAACTAACAGCCCCCCCCCAGAAACTTCCTAACTTACCTACAGCCCCTTTATAAATGCCCACGATACATAGGGAGACAGTTGGGATGGGTTGCGTGGCTAGGCTTATAAAGGCCATGGTGGTCATTAGCCTAGTATATACCTATGAACCTATGAACTCTTCAGAACTTCTCCTCCCTCCAATTGCTTGTTGATGTAGAACGTATTTTGTGGCCTTTGGTTCTAAGGTTTTCTTCAATTTTTCAATGAACAAGTGTCAGGAGGCAAGAACTGAAGAAGGCAAGAAATAATCACAGATTTCATGGCTGATGAAGCAGGTCAGCCTTGCAGGTTTACTGAATCAGATTTGTCTTGTCAGGTGTCACTAAACCAGAACTTGATCATTTAAATTATAAACTGTGTGAGCTGCCAGACCATGGAACTAAAGGCTGTGTTAGTTCTAGAACTGGAACGTGTCTGCTAGACCCAAGAAATGGAAAGATTTCCTAAATACATGTATGGGGTATACTGCCAAATCTACTGAGAGGATACCCTTCACATAGACAAGTCTGGATGATTGTATTGGCTCTAGCGACTGGAGATTTCATGAAATCCAAGATGTAACACATACTGCAGGGATACATTTCATGTTGTAAATGACAATAGCAAAGTAAGACACAGACATGACAGAGTCATATCATAATAAGGGATAATTTCTGAAGTCTAGAAGCAGGAAAGCTTGCTGGTTCCATGAATGGAATACTTCGATAGGTTTAGAAATGAAATGCACTACTAGAATCAGTGAGGGATACCATATTAAATCTTTTCCAGATCCATGGTGCAATGTTCTCTTAGATCCAAAAGTAGACAACATGGGCCATTTTCTACGATGGAAAATATTGGAAATGTGAGCGGAGGAAGACTGTCAGTTCTTGGAGTAAGAGATCAGATATATAAGCAAATGGGAGACTTTATCATACCCATAAATAGAAACATTAGCAGCTTTAATTACAGAGTGAAAAAATAATAGCAGTTTAATTAGAACCCATTTTAGAAAGAAATATGAGGTAGGGTTTGTAACTCCGATGCTCTTGAATGACAGTCCAAATAATACACAAAAAAATAACGGTGTATGCATAAATCTTTTTTTAGTCAGCATCATAGCATTTCTATCAGTTGGTTACCAACATATTAAATTTCATTTCTAAGAACCAAAAACTCCAAGTGACCACCACAGCTAAAAGCATGCGTAGTTTATTAAAATACGGCAGGATAAGCACTTTCACACAAAGTGCTTCTTCAGATCCATATAACAAACAAACATTGCACCCAAGTTTAAATATCTTAGCAATGATAAACCAACCAATAAAAACTAATCAATAAAACAATTAAGTCACTGATGTGATCTATGTTTCTTAAGAACAGGTTTTAAAGGCATAGTAGCTTTGATTCCTGGTAATTTATCTGCTTGCATTCTTGCTATCCACTGCATTAAAACTAGTTCTACTCTGTTGTTAATATCACCCCCTCTTTTATTATCTGATATCAATTGCAATACTGTAAATTCAAACGTGCCATTCATTCTTGGATATATGCTTGGCTAAAGCATTAAAAAGATTCATTTTCCTGATGTCACCCAAATGTTGCATAATACATTCTTTAAGCATTCTAGTCATCTTACCAATATAGAAAGAGGCACATTATCTACAGCTGGCTAGATAAACTAAATTCTTAGATCTACAATCAGCATATAGGCTGAAAGTGAATAAATGACTAGTAGAGGGATGCATGAAGGTATCTTTCCTTGAAACAAACCAACAGGCCCTACAATTTCTGCATGGAAATGTACCATGCCTATTAGAAGTCACCTTAATACTGCTATTGGTGGTATAGCAAAGCTGCCTTTTCAAAGAAAGGTTGTTTTTAAATGTATAACTAGGTCTATCACCAACTATAGCTCTTATCTGATCATTAGAGGTCAAAATAGGCCAATATTTATTGATAATATCACATACTTTATGGATGTTACTGCCATAGGTGAGGGGTAGTCTTAAAAAAATATTTTCCATACCCCATGTGTCACCCTTGTATCAGACTCATGAGCTATCCTGTGAATAAAAATGGCTTTCCTGTTGTATCACGCAGGCCATTGACATGTAACATAACTCTACTTAGGTCATTTTGGTTATAACCTCTCTTCATTAACTCATTCTTCAGCTCCAAAGATGTTCCTTGATAATCTTGGTCTTCAGTATGAAGTCTAGACAGTCTAAAGAACTGCCCTTTAGCTATGTTATTAAAAACATGCTTAGAGTGCATACCAGAGTGATGCAACAATGCATTCTTTCTACAATTTTTCCTAAATAGAGAACTGTGAATCATGACATTCATCAAGACAACCTTGGTATCTAAAAAAATCAATAGAATCACTAGAGAAATTCAAAGTAAATCTTTGTTCAAGATATTCTACAAACTGTTGCAATTGCACTTGTACCTCGCCACAGAACAAAGATATCATCCACGAATCATTTGTAATGTAGCAAGTGTGGAGTAAATATATGTTGTGAAAGGACCACCTGCTTTCCCAGTCTGCTAACACCAAGTTGGCATAACTGTTTACGCAGTGGGTCCCCATGGCTACTCCAAGATTCTGCATATAAATGGTCTCCTTAAACATAAACAAATTATTTTCCAAAACCAGTTCTAGCAACATGCCTAACAATTCAATGTGCATGGAAGAATAATCAGTATTACTTCTCAGAAAACACTTCACTGAATCAATCACAAAATCATGGGGTATTATCGTGAACAAAGTACAAATGTCCATTGTAACCAATAAAACATCAGACTGAAATTGCCCATAACTTCAGCAAAAGTCTCTCAGAGTGCATAAAAAGTGCTCATTGTCTTTAAGAACAGCTGTCACTTTTTCCAAAGGTATCTTTGACTGACTGTCAATGAAGATAAAAATAAATTCAGTTACCCATCCCCTCCCTGATACAATAGGGTGAAAGAGAGGCTGCAACAGAGATTTATGCACCTTGGGTAAACCATGAATAATAGGAACTAATGGTTTATCAACCAACATGAAGTCATATAAATCTTTGTTAATCATGGACATTAGTAATAAGTCATATATTGTTTCATGCACTTTCTTTACAATTGAATCAACAACTGACCACAATATAACCCTGTAAGTGATAGTGTCACTTAACATATCTTGCATGCTGTTGACATAAAATGCTGAATGTAATACAACAATCACCCCTCCTTTATCAGCTGGATGGATTGCTAGCCTGGAGTCATTCCTTAGTTGTTCTAGAGCCATAGCCTCATCTTTATCTAAGTTATAAAAAGTATTGTTTGCTGCAGAGAATTAAACACTTCCTTTTCACAATGTTTAACAAAAAAGTGTCAACCATAGGTGGCAACTGAAGATTATATAAACTGGAACGCTTCAGAGAGTTAGGTGCAGAAACTCCCTCATTTGAAAATGCAAGTTTAAGGGCCACATTTCTTGTAAAAAGTTTGATATCTACAATTAAATCACTGACCTGTGAAGGGTGTGTTGGCACAAAAGTTACTCCTCTGTTAAGTAGACTGTTCTGCGATGCAGTAAGTTCAACAGAGGATAAATTAAGAACTATCGCTGATATCTCTTGAAGCGTGTTGACTCCATAAAGTTATCCTCCTCTGACGATGTTTTCCTCCTCTTCCGGCCTTGACTGAAAAGAAGTCCACTCCTCTGTGGTTGAGACAGTCTGAAAGGGGGCTGGTAAGCCAGCAAAGGCACTTCCTGTAGTTGTCACATGATTTATAGTCTTTGGTCTAGCACCACCTAGTGTCATCTGGTTGTTATGCAGTTGTTTAGACATATTCAAGGAAAGCAGGGTGGTCCTTTCACAACATATATTTACTTCACACTTGCTACATTGCAAATGATTCATGGATGATATCTTTGTTCTGTGGCGAGGTACACATGTGCAATTGCAACAGCTTGTAGAATATCTTGAACGAAGTAGTGACTGCTTTAGATTCACTTTGAATTTTTCTGGTGATTCTATTGATTTTTTAGATACTAAAGTTGTCTTGATGAATGGCATGATTCACAGTTCTCTGTTTAGGAAAAATTGTAGAAAGAATGCATTGTTACATCGCTACAGTATGCACCCTAAAGTATGTTTTTAATAACATAGCTAAAGGGCAGTTCTTAAGAATGCCTAGACTTCACACTGAAGATCAAGATTATCAAAGAGCATCTTTGGAGCTGAAGAATGAGTTAATGAAGAGAGGTTATAACCAAAATGACCTAAGTAGAGTTATGTTACAGGTCTATGGCCTGCGTGATACAACAGGGAAGCCATTTTTTCACAGGATAGCTCATGAATCTGATACAAGGGTGACACATGGGGTATCGAAAAGAAATGTCTTAAGACTACCCCTCACCTATAGCAGCAATATCCATAAAGTATGTGATATTATCAATAAATATTGGCCTATTTTATTCTCTAATGATCAAATAAGAGCTATAGTAGGTGATAGACCTAGTTATACATTTAAAAACAACCTTTCTTTAAAAAGGCAGCTTTGCTATACTACCAATTGCAGTATTAAGGTGACTTCTAATAGGCATGGTACATTTCCATGCAGAAATTGTAGGGCCTGCTCGTTTGTTTCAAGGAGAGATACCTTCATGCATCCCTCTACTAATCGTTTATTCATTTTCAACCTATATGCTGATTGTAGATCTAAGAATTTAGTTTATCTAGCCAGCTGTTGATCATGTGCCTCTTTCTATATTGGTAAGATGACTAGAATGCTTAAAGAATGTATTATGCAACATTTGGGTGACATCAGGAAAATTTATCTTTTTAATGCTTTAGCCAAGCATATATCCAACAATGAAGGGCACATGTTTGAATTTACAGCATTGAAATTGATATCAGATAATAAAAGAGGGGTTGATATTAACAACAGAGTAGCACTAGCTGAAATGCAGTGGATAGCAAGAATGCAAGCAGATAAATTACCAGGAATCAATGCTACTATGCCTTTAAAACCTGTTCTTAAGAAACATAGATCACATCAGTGACTTAATTGTTTTATTGATTAGTTTTTATTGATTGTTTTATCATTATTAAGATATTTAAACTTGGGTGTAATGTTTGTTTGTTTGTTATATGGATCTGAAGAAGCACTTTTTATGAAAGCGCTTATCCTGCTGTATTTTTAATAAACTACGCATGCTTTTAGCTGTGGTGGTCACTTGGAGTTTTTCGTTCTACATTTGCATTTCGTTCTACTGGGTGACTTTTGACTGCTGGTGTTTGCATTTTTTATCCTAAATTTCATTTTTAAATATGAGTAAAATGTGTTAAGTTCAGTTAATTAAATAGCATATTTATTGTATGTTTACACTTGTATGTGTGCATTCTAAGCAGTGAACATTCAAAACAAAATGCATGTCTTCACAAATTTCTCAATAGAGGATTTTGCTAAATCTAGATGTCTTTAATTCTTTAAAGAAAACTTGATGAAGGCATGAAATAACTACTGTGATGTAAGGCACATGTATCTCAACTTCTTTGTTCAAGATTTTTGGACAAAGCCAAAAATAATGGGGGTGGAGGGTGGAAGTGACATAGGTCCAAAATCAATCACATTTTAAAATATTACTCTAATTTGTTTTAAAAAAATGCAGCAGGTTTTACATCAACATACATTTTCAGAAAAATAAGAAGTGGGAAACTCTAACTTCTAGCATTATTGACTGGCTGCAATCCTTGGTGATTTTACCAAAAAATCAAAAATTTTATGCAGGATTGGGAAAATATGAGGCAAAATCAAGGACAGATGAAAAATATGGAGATATGTATCTGCTTGTAAGCTTTCATCTTTCACAGCTGCTAATTACTGATGGCACACTCAGTAATGAATACCAGTGGGAGATGGTTCATGGTTCATAGGTTCATAGGTATGTGCTGGGCTAATGACCACTATTGCCTTTTTTGGCTAGCTATGCATGCCAAATCTCTGACAAGTTCTAGAACCCTTGATAAGTGTAAGCAGCTGCTTGGGGATGAAAAATTTACAAACAGGGGCCAGGGGGATGAACCATTTATAGGCTGCTGCATCCATTAGAGACATAGATGTCAAACCAGGGATGAAGTTCCTGTTCCCAGTCCAGTTGTCTAAGTTACACTAAAATTGGGTTAGGGAGGAACTCTGTTTCACATGGATAGAGAGCCTGTTCCAGAGAAGGGGTCCTCTCTGGGACATATACCTGTCTCTCCAGCAGATCCTGTTTATATCACAGGCAAGGTTTAAATCTTTAGAATAGGTAAGTCTTGTGTTTGTTTTGTGGATATGAAGTATGTCCATCAGGGTGGGCTCTGGCAATGCCTTGTATGTGAGCCATAGATCTCTCTTCAACAGTCTGTAGGAGATATAATATAGGGATAGGGCTTTGAGGTGGTCTGCAGAGGGCATGTTACTTGCACCTGTATTCTTTTAGTGATGAATCTCTGTGGACAGTCCGATTGTTGGTTGTGACTGGTTAGGTAAATACTAAAGGGGCACTGTAGTCAATGACAGGTTTCATGAATGCTAAATACAATGGAATGGTTAAGTAATAACAACAAGAAGTTAGTATAGCAATGTAAGGATGGCATGAACCAAGTATGAGTGAGAAACTTGAAAATGTCATGAAAGTAAATGAAGGAATCCAGTTACCTGATGTGCATCTACCTTTGGAGTTAATACACTTCATCAAATAACCCATAAAGATGGGGTGTGTACAACAAAGTAGCAGTTAATCTAGATCTCAAGATTCGTAGTCTGAATATGTAGCATAAGAGAGTTCAGCAAAGGATCATCTAGTGCCAGAGATCCCGTTAGAAAATCATGTAGCAAATGAGTTTTCAGCAAAGAGTGATTTAATATCCGGGATCCCTATAACAGGTCATGCAGCACACAAGTTATGAGCATTCAAAAATCCAGTGTTATGTGACATATCACTCTAGACCTCTACAGCGGTTATACACCACACACATTTTTAGCATCACATAATCGAGCATCCAGACCTGTCAAATGCTCTGTATTTGACAGATTGCTCTGACTTCAACTCCCAGAACAGAATCTGCTCTGCTATTCTGCTTTACCTTTGGATAGCTTCAGTTTTTGCTGTTTTATTGGTTAGCTTTAGTGTCAATGAGAAACTGACTCCTCATAATCAAAGGGACCACAGGTGTTGCTAGACAGTTTACACCATCGCAATGTGCTCAGAGTGATACTGTGGGACACTTAGAATCTAGCTTAAGATGTTCCTTTTCTGATGCTTGGAGAAGCTGTGTGCCACCGTAAGGACTACAAACTATGTGAGCTTCTCCTGCAACTGCTGTCTCATTGAGCAGAGTTGAAAAGAGACTGGCAGAGAAATGAAGACAAACATTTGCCATTTCAGAACATCATGCCAGCGAAGCAAGTGACAGAGCTTCTTCTGGTTTTGGAATGAAATGCATTCTGTGTAAGGGCTTGATTTTTTGCCTAGTATGTAACCAACGTCTTCTGTGTTTTCTGATCTCCAGAACAAAAACAATAAGTAAGGGCTCTGAATTTTGAAATGCAATTTATAGCTCTCAACTGTTCCTGAGTTTGCCTCATATTTTTGACCTGTTTCTCATAAGATGTTTGATGTTCTTGGAAAGCAATGAGGATTACAGTCAGTTAGTGATGGCAGACATTACAGAGTGAAATATCTCTTATTTTTTTGAAAATACATGTTGATGAAAAATCAGTTATTCTGTTAACATTCTAAATGAATTTGAGTAATATTTCTATTAACCTTCTAAGTGAATTAAAATACTATTTAGAAACTGTCCCTGACTTGGGGATTTTGTTACTCATTATTTTTAGCTTTGTCCTTGATTCTCAATCAGAGAAGTGAAGAGTTACGGAGTGACCTTTTCACTCATCTGACTACTATTATACATTTTTGCTGAAATAGTATAACAGGTAAATGTAGTATATAATTTGCCAGCATAGTTGAATCTGTTTAGCACATTAAACTTCCTAATTTTGCATGTAATTCATACACATTTGCGCATTATGTCCCTATCACCTAGAGGTGAAAATGTATGCTTAACCAGATTTGAAGTGCTATGATTTTTGGGCTGTCTGCTGTGAGTTTTGGTGAGCCCCTGACATGGGAGCATGTTATGCAGCACACACACCTCCCCTGTCAGGTATTCTCAGTACCTGAGCTGTCTACAGCAGGTTATTGAGGGCAGAAGAATGCAGAAACATTTACAGCAGGTTATAGAGGGCAAATGAATGCAGCAACATCTTCAGCAGGTCATGGAGGGGACCAGAATGCAGCAACATCTACAGCAGGTTATGGAGGTCACAAAAATCCAGCAACATCTACAGCAGGTTATGGAGGGCACAAGAATGCAGCAACATCTACAGCAGGTTATGGAGGGCACAATAAATCAGCAATGTCTACAGCAGGTTGTGGGGGTACAAGAATGCAGCAGCATCTCTACAGCAGGTTATGGAGAGCACAAGAATGCAGCAACATCTCCAGCAGGTTATGGAGGGCAAAGAATGCAGCAACATCTACAGCAGATTATGGAGGGCACAAGAATGCAGCAACATCTACAACAGATTATGGAGGGCACAATAATGCAGCAACATCTACAGCAGGTTATGGAGGGCACAAGAATGCAACAACATCTACAGTGTTATGGAGGGCACAAGAGTGCAGCAACATCTATATCAGGTTATGGAGGGAACAAGAATGCAACAACATCTAAAGCATGTTATGGAGGGCACAAGAATGGAGCAACATCTACAGCAGGTTATGGAGGGCACAAGAGTGCAGCAACATCTACAGCATGTTATGGAGGGCACAAGAATGCAGCAACATCTGCACATGAATACAGTAACATCTACATCAGGTTATGGAGGGCACAGAAATGCAACAATATCCTCAGAAGAATGCAGCAACATCTACAGAAGGTTATGGAGGGCACAAGAATGCAGCAACATCTACAGGAGGTTATGCAAGGTATAAGAATGCAGCAACATCTGCACAAGAATCCAGCAACATCTACATCAGGTTATGGAGGGCACAAGAATGCAGCAACATATACAACAGGTTATGGAGGGCACAGGAATGCAGTAACATCTACAGAAGGTTATGGAGGGCACAAGAATGCAGCAACATCTACAGCAGGTTGTGGGGGAACAAGAATGCAGCAGCATCTACAACAGGTTATGGAGAGCACAAGAATGCAGCAACATCTACAGCAGGTTATGGAAGACAAAGAATGCAGGAACATCTACAGCAGGTTATGGAAGGCACAAGAATGCAGCAGCATCTACAGCAGGTTATGGAGGGCACAAGAATGCAGCAACATCTACAGCAGGTTATGGAGGGCAAAATAATGCAAAAACATCTACAGCAGGTTATGGAGGGCACAAGAGTGCAGCAACATCTACAGCAGGTTATAGAGGGCACAAGAATGCAACAATATCTACAGATGGATATGGAGGGCACAAGAATGCAGCAAGATCTACAGCAGATTATGGAGGGCACAAGAATGCAGCAACATCTACAGCAGGTTGTGGGGTACAAGACTGTAGCAGCATCTACAGCAGGTTATGGAGAGCACAAGAATGCTGCAACATCTACAGCAGGTTATGGAAGGCAAAGAATGCAGCAACATCTACAGCAGGTTATGGAGGGCACAAGAATGCAGCAACATCTACAGCAGGTTATGGAGGGCACAAGAATGCAGAAACATCTACAGCAGGTTATGGAGGGCACAAGAATGGAGCAACATCTACAGCAGGTTATGGAAGGCACAAGAGTGCAACAACATCTACAGCAGGTTATAGAGGGCACAAGAATGCAACAACAGGTTATGGAGGGCACAAGAATGCAGCAACATCTACAGCATGTTATGGAAGGCACAAGAGTGCAACAACATCTACAGCAGGTTATAGAGGGCACAAGAATGCAACAACAAGTTATGGAGGGCACAAAAATGCAGCAACATCTCACAAGAATACAGTAACATCTACGGCAGGTTATGGATGGCACAAGAATGTAAAAACATCTACACAGGTTCTGGAGGGCAGAAGAATGCAGCAACATCTACAACAGGTTATATAGGTTACAAGAATGCAACAACATCTACAACAGGTTATGGAGGGCACAGGAATGCAGCAACAGGTGTCCTGATATGTGAGATACCTTTATCTTGTTATATGGAAAACAAGTTGCCAGCACTTCTTGGTCTAGCTCCTTACATCCCTACAGCAGTTTATGTAGTACACAGGTTTTGAACTTCAGATGATATCACCATACAATGTTATACAGAAGATATAGTTTTAGCAACAGGTGATCTAGAATATCAGATCCCTACAGCAAGTTATGTAGCACATGAAAGTCAAAAATCAAGGGATTGAGAATCTAGTATCCATTTAGTAGGTCATGCAGCAGCCAGATTTTAAGTATCATGTGATATTAACAGCTGAGATCTGTATATTTGCATATGAGGCACACAAATAATCTGGCTTCTATGGATTTACTGTTTGAGGTTAGAGCAATATTCTGTTATCAGGTGGTCTAGTATACCTATTTCCTATGTCAGGTGATCATGTAAATAAAACTCCATGGTAGCATGATCTAGCGCTTAAGGTTACATTATTGTGTGAGCTGCAGTTTGCATAAAGTGAACGAACATGTGAAGGCTCATTATTCATCTTGATATGTCACAGAAGATAGTAGCAGCAGGTGACTATATAACCCAGATTCATGCAATCAAGCATACAATGCCAGCCGTGCAACTGCATTACTGCTTTATTTTTTGTAGGAAGCTTGCATTATGATATATGTTAAAGCATATTCCTGATGGTAACACAGAATACATGCTTACTTTGTTTGCTTTATTTGATGCTATCAGATTAATTTTCTGAGTATAGCCTTCTGGCTGGTCCTAATAACTGTATATCTAATCATTCATTCACTTACTTTTTATGTCTATTCCCTTTGAGTATTAGGTTCCTTTACAAAGGTGATGGTCACACAATACATAAGCAGTGGGAAGTACAATTAGATGGTGCAGTGGTACAGCAGTAGCTTTGTCACCTCACAACAAAAGGTTCTCTGGTTTGATTTTCAGTTGGGGTGCCTTCTGTGCGGAGTCTGCATGTCCTCCCTTTGTTTGTGTGGGTTTCCTCTGGGTGCTCCAGTTTCCTCCCATGTTATAAAGGCATGCATCTGGAGAGTTTCTCCCGGGCATCCGCTGAAATTTGGCTCATTCCAAGTCGGACTTTCCTGGTTAACAAATGTTAACTAAATAAATATTATTAACAGTGATTAGTCAGAAGTTGATAAAAAGAAACTAGTTTAGCATGGTAATTTTGATCAGAAGGGCAAGTCTATGAACTTGTATAGAGCATCCTGCAGTCATGTGTTTCATTCCCGCAATTTCCAGTTATGAACTTTAGGAATTTGAGCAAGTAACTTAACTATATAATGCTCTTGGGTCGCCCCTGAAAATGGACACTTAAGTCTAGTGAGCTAACCTGGCAAACAAATAAGCAAACAATAAAAGGGAAACAAGGGACATTATTTTATTGCAAATTTCCCCAGCTTGTAACATTTTGTGACTAGGTTAGTCACCACCCATGTTTCTGGATGTATACCCCTGATCAGTCAGACTGGCAAACTGTATTTCCATTAATTCTATTTATAATGATGCTGATGTCCCTCTTAACCCCTACCTCATTAGTTTTAAAGGGAGAGGAGGCTAAGGCAGGTGCCAGCCCAACATGAAAGTAGAATTAACAGAAAATAGAAATTTAGATATGACACCTAACGTGAACTTCTTAAATTCTGCCCTCTATTTAATGTAGATAGATATAGTTAAATAACACCCACCTCAAGAATGTACAAAGCCTGGATGTAGTAATGTACCAACTAGTCAGGAATGTTTAGCAGCATATTTAGGACTACAACAAAATGAAAATATGTGATTTTACTACTGGAGAGGACAGCAGTGGTCAGCATACACTTTTGCACTTTTGCTTTTTAGTTCTCTTAGTCTCTCATTTATCTTTTCTTTCTTTTTCTTTATCTGAATTGATGTCTAAAATACCTACTTTTAGTATAAGTAGGTTATGCCAGTATAATGTTACTTATAAATATGCATTAAACTGTAGTAACTTACTTACATGGAATAAGCCTTTTAGAATCACACCCCTTGCCTCTTCCTTGACCTGCAATATGTACTTTTCATTATTGGCCATATAATTCCTGGCTCAGCATTTCTATTCCTGTGATGCATTTGTAGTCATAAATGCAGAAATGTACTATTGCAAACAATATTGAATTTACAAAAAAATAATGCATTTTATGTATTTTACCACAAGGAAGTATAACATCAATTTCTGTAACTTACCTTATAGGATTTATTTATTTATTTGCATTTGTTTTTTTCATTAACTTGAGAACAAGATCCATCCAACAAGAAATGGGTAATTTTTTCATTTTCACAATCATATATTTGTTGGAGATCATTAGAAATATCACAGTCTTATAAAAGAAAAAAAGTTCAAAACTGAATGATTCTGTAAAATTTCATGCTGCATAAAATGACACAGTACATGATCTGATCAGACGTACCGTGGGATTCAGAAAGACTTACAACAATGTGCAAGCCTTATCTCAGAAGGTTTCTTTATCACTGTAAGCCTTTCTGATTCTTATACCATTCTGCTGCTGAGGTTTTTCATTTGTGGGGGGACATTAGAATTGACACTGGTCTCCTGGGAAAAGCTGCATACTAATGCGGTAGTCTGGAAGAGTGGCAAATGTAAATTAGCAATGTGCCCTCCCTCAGAAATGTTCTCAGACCCCTAATTACTTAGCCAAGCTATTCCCTGAATTACTGTCACCCTTTCACTTTTATGGTCTGTAAGTTTGTCTGAGTGGTCACACAATAGAGGATAGAAGGGAATGCACAGTGTGTGTGTGTGTGAGTGTGTGTGTGTGTGTGTGTGTGTGTGTGTGTGTGTGTGTGTGTGTGTGTGTGTGTGTGTGTGTGTGTGTGTGTGTGTGCATGCATATGTAGAAGTATGTATGCATGTGTGGGTGTTTTCTGAATGTGCATGAATTGGGAGGCTCTTGCTTGTGGATGAGTGGATGTGGGAATGTCAGCTAGGGAGAACACTGGTAGATTCAGGTCTGGCAGTGCATGTTCGAAAGGCAGACGTGGTAATGAGCTGCTCATGAAGTGTCTTTCATTGCATCTTTACCATGTCTCTGAACTGGAATTTCTCTTCATTGCGTTAATTGACCAACCAACTTTGGGCTTGAATCTCAGGGTTTGTCTTTTAGTCACAGAAATAATATAATGACAGCTTATATTTTCACAATCATTATGCCAAATCTGCAGCAAAAAATACCAGGGCTGTATTCCCTGAGCTCAAGTTAGTATTTTTAAAATATGGCATTGTTTGGATATACAGGTAACACTAACATCCTAATAATATACTTAAATATATTCTTTGCAAAAAAAAAAAATGCTGATTTATTTGAATAGAAATAAACTAGTCTTATGTTTCTCCTTGAAATGCAGCACCCATCTGGTATATAGACCACTTCCCCATGAGGTATAATGTGTTATCACTGCTACGGGAAAGCCACAGACTGTCTTTAAGTGTTCTAACCTAAAGATCTGAGGCAGGGAAACCAATTAGAGGTCATGGTGGCACCGTTGGAGGGGCATTGGTCACTGAGTGGAAAATAAAAGAAGGATGTGTAGTTGGGGGGAACCTGCTGCAAGTGCATTTTTATGGTTTTGATACTAAATCATAAAAATTAATTAGTATATCCTCAGCAATTTTTGCAAAAAACATCCATGCTTTTTTAGAATATGATTGGTAGATTATGATAGAGGGATCTTCCTTTTTTTTTTCAAAGAACACCTCTTCAAAAATATAATCAGTCAATGACAGAGTAGTTAGAAATTGCTGCTATTTCAGTCTGACCTGAGTTACAAGAAAAATTACAAACTCTGCTGTGAAGTTAGTACATTGCAGAATATTTGAAAGCCACTGATGTGCTACACTAAGCCAGCATGGATTCATGACAAAATTATAGTTCCTTACTGAAATGTTGACACTCATAATGTCGAGTGCTGACAGACTGAAAAAAAAATTGATAATTCAGAAGAGTCAATCTTGGACATTGCTCTTCTTCTTCAGACTTATACATACCAATTCTGAGATAGCCATTCCTTAGAAAGAAGGGAGTATGCCAGGAAATGGCAATTGTGGGCTTAATATACATATATATACATATATATATATATATATATATATATATATATAAGTCCATTTTTTCAGCCATTTACTCTCTGTTTTGGGATTAATTGTAGTGAGTTCAGAAACTTCAAATGGTTACCTAGAATTATGCATACAGTTATTATAAATGTAACTGAATATGATATTAAAGCAATATAACATATACCATACATCATACATTACCACAACAGAACATGAGGATTACCTTATTAAACTCTAGGAAGTAAAGATTTATGCAAATGCAATCCTTATGGGGAACTTTAACTACCCATGCATTGACTGCGTAAGCTACTGAAAATCAAGTAAATATATGCCAAAATATTGACTGACTGCATTATTCAAAATAACTTGGAACAAAGAACATGAAATCCATCTATTGTAGCAATATCTTACACATAATGTAATTTTATTTTATTCCAATTTGATAACCATAAGTGGAATGGGTAACAGGCCCTTTTCAGCCATGACCCAGACCAATTGGCACAAAATAAAATATAATATATAGAAAACAAGTATTGTAACACTACACAGACAAAGGGATTGCAACAAAGTGAGGATAAAACTTTTGCAGAGCTTTTAGGGTATGTACGTAGGAACAGAATTCTGCAATCATTAAATTATTAATAAGTTTTAAATTTGTATGTAATAGATTTGACACAAGCATGAGATACAAAGACTGTCCATTCTCTCAAAACTAGGAGCATTTTGAGTCCTTAAACAAATGTTATTTTGGATTAGATTTGAACACTTCTAGTGTATTCTGTTGACTTGGTTCTGCTGGGAGTTGATTTCAGACTGCAGAGGCCAGTTTTCAAAATGCACAGTTTCCTCTTGTGGAGGTCTTGAAACATGGTTTAATTATGTTAAGGGTCATTTTCTGGCTACCTCTGAGAGCTTAATTTGGTTGTTTGGTTTGTAGTTTTGCTGAAAGAGTGTGGTAATGTGTTATTTTTACTAGTTTGTATATCTGAGAGCTAAGTAGCCATGTTGCCCTTTAACAGGTAGCCATTTAAAGTGCTCCTGGAATTGGCAGCGGTGAGCATGAGGTTCTTCCTCTAGTACAGCTCTACAGATTTTATTTAAAGTAGTTTGTATTTTGTGTGAATTTGAGCTTGAGTGGAAAGTAATCATCTTTCTGTTCCCCATCCATAAATAATCATCCTTGCTAAATTTAACACTGGAAACTATGATGCAACAAATGCTATTCTTATAAAGACAAATTGGCATAACATCTACAATAACATGAATACGAATACATCGGCTGAAAGTACTATCAGTGAGTTCTGTGATATTATTAGCTTTTACAACATGCATTGGTAAGAAACAAGTATACAGTTTGAAAGACAAAACCTTTGGAGGAAGTATAATTAATAATATATATAACATAAAAAGAGATTCTATGCAGCTTTTATAGCTATCCTAGTAATAAAAAACAGGTCTACAGTAAATAAATTACAAAAACTGCATACCTTTCTTAATTAAAGCTAGCCATGAACTATGCTTGGCCTCAGAATTTGAAAGCATTTATAAGGTATTATTTAACAACAACAGAAAATTGAAAGAGAAATTGTGAAGATAAAATAGTATCAATAAAAAATCAAATCATTACCCAACCACAGGATGGGGCAAATGGGTTTGCAAAAAAAAATGTGCAGACTTCGTAATAAGTAAAGTAATATGTCTGAATGCTACACAGACAAAGGGAGACATGTCTTATATAAATATTGATATAGTAACTGTTGCAACACCTCAAATTAAAATCAAATTCCATGGGTCCAAGTAGCAATCTGGTAACCCTTCCCCCCACACACACAAAATGCCCGACTTGTATCCTATGTAAAATCAATAAGAAAACCCTATTGGGGTTTATGTAAAATGAGTTACGATCCTAATTCTGCTAGATATTCAAAAGTATTGCTTTCTTAGGGGTAGACCTTGCCTTTCAAATCTTGTGGCATTCTTTGAAGAGGTAACATCAATACTTGCTGAAGTACTGACACTGCATACAGCTTGTTTTGCCTTACATACATATATACATACTATTTCACTAATGGACAATAACAGTCTTCTAGCCTGCCAGTATATTACCAAAACACTTATTACCATAAAGAGTGTCCAGGTTGTTCTTAAAAACAGATAAACTAGTTCTTGCTTTAATGGGATTTGGTAGTCTTTTCCATGCTCAGCTGCTCTCAGAGAACAATTACTACACTTCTCATTACTATAGAATCTTCTACACAGGTTGTCAAATGATTCTCTAGTACTTTTGATAACCCCATAATTTCCCAGAAGTAGTTGTGTCTAAATGCCATATATACTTGAATAAGCTCTCCTCTTAGATATCGATAAGAGACACTGCACAAGTTCAGATATTTTAGTCTTTCATAATAACTTAAGTTTTCACATTCATGGATGCTCTTGATATATTTCCACTTGTTCTCTTTCCAGTTTGCTCATGCTTGTTTTCTTATAAGGTTTCCATATTGTTATTCCATACTCAAGTTTGGGCCTAATGTGAATAACAAACAATGATTTCATCATTTCTGATTTCCTAGACTTTATAAATCTTTTTATACAACCTGCACTTCTATAACCATCATTAACCATTTGGTTGCTATTAATACAAAAACTCATAGATGGATTTACTCATATACCCAGGTCCTTAAATGAACCCACAGTTTCCATCACTATGTGCTGTATTAAATATTCACCTTTCAGTCTATGTTTCCTAAATCCCATTTGCTTAGTTTTTGATGTATAAACAAAAAATGATTGATTTCAATAACTGGTTTAGTTTTTGGGGTGTCATTCAAAGGGGATCCAGTTCCTGTCAGCCTGGGAAGCTATGGTCGACAAACCTTGTTGCTTTGCCAGAGATGGTTTGCACCTGACAACTCTAGGCTTTCAGCCACTGGCAAAGGCTCTTGCCTACCCCAAAGTGTATTTTTTTAGGCACGGTCTTGAAAACAACATTACAGACATGAAATTAACCATTCAGAACAAAATGAGGGTCATGCTGCTAATTGCTAGGAGCTTAAACCAAAAACGGTACTCCCTATAAGCACTTATATCACTAGAAGATGTAGATATCTGTGCAGTCACAGAAACCTGGTTGAAGGTCTTAGAGATTGCCCCAGCCCTGGAAGGCTACAATGCCTTTCACACCTTTAGACTGCAAAATGAACATGTGAAAAACAAAGGAGGATGTGTTTCAATCTGTATTAAAGATAAATTCACCTCCTGTCTAGTTAGACAGGACAACTCAATGGAGTTAGTCTAGGTGAAGTTATGGTGGGTAAGACCATATGTCATAGCTAGTTATAGATCCCCCCCCATGGGTCATGTCACCCATGAAGCATACTTGACCAAACTGGAGACAATCCAAATTTTACCAAACACACTGGTTATGGTGGACATCAATCATCCTGCCATCAATGGAGAACCTACGCTAGCCCTAACTTGCTAGTGCAAATGTTCCTTTGTTAATTCAAATGCCCTGGAACAAATTGCCCATACCCTGACAAGAGGAACAAACATTCTAGATCTAGTCCTCACCATGTCAAACAGATGCACTGCTGCAACTGTCAGACCCTTATTAGTTAAAACTAACCAGAAATCAATCACCTTTGAGCTGGCACTAACACCAAAACTCACAAAGGGTGAAATCAGACTAAAAAACTTTACCAAGGCAAACTATACCCTCCTAGGTGAAGGAATAAATGCATTCCAAGCCCCACTACGCAGAAGATTACACTAAAACCCTGTACAATCACTTGCCTAAGTGTATAAACTTGGCCATACCAGCAAGAATCAAAGCCAGAGCTCTAAGTAAAAACAAGCTGCCATGGTGGACATCCAGCATCAATAAACTGTACAATAAACACAAGAAGCTGCTATTCAAGAAAACAAAGGCAAAGCCTCAACAATGGAAAAGCACCCTCCTCAGCCTTAACAGGCAAATAAGACAACTTGTCAAATCCTCCAAGAGCTCCTTTGAGAGAAACTTAGCAAGTACAGCCAAGGATAACCATAAGGCCTTTTACAGCTACGTACATAGCCTAAAAGATAGGACTCAAGCATGCGCAGAACTAATGGCCAACGATATCACACACTATGACCCAACAGAGATAACAGACCTACTAGTGGATAGATTTGGTGAAAATTTCACTCCCTAATCCCCTCCTAAAATATCATAAACCTTCCAGCTAACTTCCCCCATCCTATATATCTGAAGAGCAGGTCCTTAAAGCCTTATCCAAGACAAAAAACACAACCTCTATGGGAAAAGACGACATCCCAGACTGCCTTCTAAACAGGCTAAAACATGAACTAGCATCACCACTAAGTACTCTTTTCAGTCATAGCCCAACCACAGGCTTTGTTCCTGCAGAATGGAGAACAGCAACAGTTATTCCCCTCCACAAAGGTGGCCTAGCAACACACCTGGGGAACTACAGACCCATAAGCCTGACCAGCCTCATCTGTATGGCTATGGAAAGTAGCATTATGGACCTCATAAATAAAGACATAGGTGACCTCCAAAAATTGGATCCTACCCAATTTGGCTTCATGAAGGGCAGATCCTTTCAGTTAAATCTGGTGAATTTCTTTAAAAATGTGACCAGGGCCATTGACGAGGGCAAATCTGTGCACACATCATACCTCAACTTGGCAAAGACTTTTGACACAATCCCACATTCAGGCATTACCAATAAACTGAATGTAAACCTCTTTGCTGTAAGATGGGCTGCCAACTGGCTCACAAACCAGACACACACTATCAAGGTGGGTAACTCCACATTAACCAGCAGAGCTGTTACCAGTGGGGTGCCACAGGGGTAATTTCTTGGCCCCCTACTGATTAATATATACTTCTCAGAACTTCAGGTCAAAACTAAGGGGTTGTGGTTGACCAGGTTTGCAGTGCAGATGACTGCAAACTAGGCGCAACCACTGAATCCCCAGATAATGTCAGTATACTCCAGGAGGGTCTAACGCAGACCAACAGCTGGTGTATTAGCCATGGTCTCAAACTGAATGCAAAGAAATGCATCATCATTCCCTTTGGCACAAACAATGTCCCTTCACACTATCAAATCAACAACAATGGGTCTATATTAGAAGCACGAAAATGCTTCTGAGCGAATACGGAAATAGTGACACATAATCGATATGCATTTAAGCGATTCGATGAATATGTCATAGGGCAAGGAGATAGTTGGCCAACTTCACGGAGTTTCCCTTTCCTTCCCTATAGTACGATCTCGGAGTTGGTATAGTTAGTTAGGGGGGTGTGGGGGGTGTTGGGGCGAAGCCCCTCACCTTTTTATGGTGTTAAATTATTTCTTTTTAGCAAATGGCTGTGTATGTTTTTTCCCTAAGGAAAAATTCTCTTATGTGGCATTCACTATTTTTAGGTTTCGTGCATTATATATCGACTTTTAAGTAGTCGCACATATGCACTTTCGGTCTTATAATATAGACCCAACTACCCATGAAGTGGGAAGGGACCTGGGATCACAAGTTGACTGCGACCTTAACTTCAACCACCATGTGTCTACTGTAGTAAGGAAAGCCTTCTACATAGCACACTTGATTAGTAAAGGCATTGCCTCGAGAGCAAGAGAGGTTATAACCCCACTATACTTGGCACTTATCTGGCCCATAATTGAGTATAATGTCCCATTTAGCACGTACCATACAAAGCATCTACAGCCATTGGAGAGACCTCATAGGTTTCTAACAAAGAAGCTCAAGAGGCTCCAACATGTGCCTTACACAGACCAACTAAAGTCCTTGTCACTATACTCCATATTGTATAGACTTCTTAGGGGAGACTTATGCCAGGCCTACAGAGCAATCCAAGACCCAAACCTAATGAACTTGCTGCATATCAGTAAATCAAACCAGATGAGGGTTACCCATTTAAGGGCCCTAAATATGGCCTGTGACTTAAATAGGGCATACTGGAGGGACAGATTTATCTCTCAGTGACTGCTGCATCTTTGGAACAGGCTACCAATTCATGTGAAACAGAGCACCTCTATGACACTGTTCAAGAGGAAGCTGGAAGAGTGGGTGGGACACCGCAAATTCATACTGGGGGTAGCACCCACAACCCTCCTGGACATGGGCAGTCATCACTAAATGCAGTCTTGGGTAGTGACTAGCATTTCTATGGTATTACATTGGGATGAAGCAGCTATGTTTAAAATGACCTCCTGGTCCATAGCCTAGCAATCTCCTATGATCCTATAATATTCTCCTATGCTCAAATGTTCAATGTAGTCAAGTTCTTTTCCACACTTGCTCTGTCTTCAACATGTGCAATTAATTTACCCATTTTAAGTCATCAGTATACAGGTTGTAGAACACTTCATATGAAAAGGATAGAGCTAAAAGACACAATCTAAATAAGTATGGGCCAATGAGAGATCCCTGTGGATCCCCTGAACACAGTTAAGGATTTCACCTGTCAAATTGCTGTATGATACATGCCATGTTCTATTTATAAGCCATGCAGCTTTCCATCTTGTCAAGGTTATTGTCAATACCTAGTTGACCTAATTTATTGATCAGTCTTTTGTGTATAACCTTAACAAATGCTGAAGTTAACTCTATATAAATTACATCACAGCACAATTGTTAATTTATAAATATTATTATATTGTTATAGAACATTGTGTTGTAGGTAGTTATAGATCTATTTTTAAGATATGCGTGCTGATATATGCTTTCAAGTCCCAAACTTTCCAGTTTTGTCAATAATTTATCTAAAATAACCTTCTTTATTATTTTTCCACAGCATGAAAATAAATGTATGGGTCTGTATGACTGTGTTTCTCCTATTTATATATTTTTTATTTATTTATCTATTTACATTTGTTGACCGGGAAATTCAGACTGGAACAGGTCCATTTTCAGTGAAGGCCCGGGGAAAAAAGCTCCATAATAAAAACAACAATTAATTACAAGTTACAAGAAGTATAGGTAGGTTTTGTTTAACAATAGTAGTAAACAGTTATAGTTCAAAATGAAATTAAGTATTTAGTTAAATGGTACAACACTTATATCATTGGTGTCATAAAGACTAGCAAGTGTTTTAATAGCTGAGCTAGCAGCTATTACCCTTGAATAACAGTGGTTAAGATTACATCTGAGATATAGGTTTACAAGCAATGTATTTGGCTGCAATCCAAGGTAGTTAGAGGGGTGGAAGAAAGAGATTAGAGAGTTTGGGGTAGAGATGTTAGAGAGGTTTGTTACAGGGGCATGCCCAGTGCTCTTTTAGATGAGATTTTAGAGCAACTTTGAAGTTAGTGCATGATGACACAGAAGTTATAGTGTGAGGAAGGGTATTCCATAATTTTGCTATGGAGTAGGAGAAGAGAGCTTCTCCAGCAGAGTTCCTGGTTCTAGTTACCTGTAATTGAATTTTGTTCCTGAAGCATAGTGGTCTGGTGGTATGATAGGGTTGGAGTAGATTTTGGAGGGAGGGGACTTTTAGAGGATGATTTAGTAGTTTGTGGGTGAGTGAGAGTTGGTACCATTGAAGGAGGTTAGGGAGTTCTAGCCAGCCTAGTTCAGTAAGTAAGATGCAGTGGTGGCTACGGTAGTTTGTACCAGTAGCAAACCTTGCTATTTTGTTGCAGCAATCTTCGAGTTTACCTAACTCACTTTGCCTTAAGTTGGTAAATATTGGAGAGAAGTAGATTAGGGTGGAGATATGGTGGCTATTTGCAACTGAAATCTTGGCTGTTTTGGTGAGGAATTGCTTATTTCTGTATAAAGCTCCTAGTTTTTTTGTGTACTTTTTTATGGTTAATGAGATGTGGATGTCAAACTTGAGGTTATTGTCAATTTCAGCTCCAAGTAGTTTGGTGTGGTCTGTTAGGGGGGATAATGGTGTTCTCACTGGCTTTAATATTAAATTGGTGGGTGTTTACATTGTGTTTGGTGGGTTGGAAGATGAGGAGTTTTGTTTTGTTTGGGTTAATTATTAATTGTGCATCTGAAAGCCAAGTTTCAACTGAGGAAAAGGCTTCATGTGTGGTCTTTTGAAGTTCAGGTAGTGAGTGGGCTGAGCAGATGTTGGCGGAATCATCTGCGTACTGTATGAGAGTGGCTTGTTTGGTAGCAGCGGCTAGATTATTAGTGAATATGGAGAAGAGTTAGGGTCCAAGGATGGATCCTTGGGGAACACCTACTGAGACAGGGAGTTGGGGGGATATATCATTATGCCAAACAAATGGATTGATAGCGGTCAGTCAGGTAGCTCTGGAACCAGTTTGTGACAGACTGAGAGAAGGATAGAGTATTGAGGACAGTGATGAGTTGTTTATGAGAGACCATGTCAAATGCTTTAAATAGGTCTAGGAAAGTTGCAGAGATGAAATAACCATTGTTTTTATGTTGAAGGATTGTATTAGTGAAAGCAAGTAGGCAGTGGTTGTGCTGTGGTATGGTCGTAAACCATGTTGTGTGTTAGATAGGAGGTTGTTAGCAAGGAGGTAGTTTAGAACTTGAGAGTGAATGCATTTCTCAAGTATTTTTGATAAGAGGAGGCAGAATAGCTATAGGCTGGTAATTGGTGAATTCTGTGGAGGGCCCACCTTTGTGGAGGGGGATAATGTGGAATATTTTCCATTGTGAAGGGACATAACTTTCAGATAAAGATCGGTTAATCAGGATTGTAACTGTGTAGGCTAGGGCTTCAGCTGCAATTTTAAGGTACTCAGCTGGGAGGATGTCAGCTGCTAGTTTTGCGTGCTTTAGGTTCGATAAATTTTTTTTATGTTGAAGGTAGGTATAGGAGAGAAAGCGAATGCAGTGGGCAGGTTACTAGGTGTAGTTGGATGGGGTAGGGAAGAGGGGTTGTGTTGTTTGGGTAGTGATAGAATTGTTTGTGTGAAGTGAGTGTTGAAAGAGGTGGCAATGTTTTCAGAGGAGTTTGTTTTGTTTGATGGAGGGGTTCCTACTTTTCCTGGGTGGAGGATGGGGTTGATTGTTGACCAGAATTGTTTAGGGTTGTTTTAGGTGGAGTTCAGGGCAGACTGGTAATATAGGATTTTGTCCTGTTTTATTAATTTTTTGACTTTGTGATGTAATTCACAGAATTTCTGTCTATCAGAGGGTTTTTTTGTATTGCGCCAGTGATTCCAGGCTCTATCTCGGTTTTTCATTTCTGATCTAGTGGCTTTTTGTAGCCATGGGGAGGACTGGGCTTTAACTCTAGTAAATCTTGCGGGCACATGGGTGTTTAGGACCTTAAGGAAGGTGGTATTGAAAAATTGGACAGGGTCATCAATGTTGAGGTATTTTAGTGGAGTCCAGTTGCAGTTTTTTAGGGCAGAGATGAAGTTGTCAGGGTTAAAATTTACTTTATTTTTTTATCCAGTGTGAGGTCTTCCCTGGTGAGATCTGGCCACAAATCAGACTCATTTGAATTAACTATCACACCTGCACCCCCCCTCCCCCCAGCAGCAACTAAACTACAAAAGTTCTCCAAAGCAGATTATAACCTCTTACAGGATGGTATAAATAACTGCACTGCACCTCTTCTTTCAGATGGAACTGGCAACTATGCCAAGTTCTACACAAAGCTTTATACAAACACCTTATAGCTGCATTGACTCAGCTGTACCTGATAGGGCTAAAACAAGCTCCTCAAAGAGCAGCAAACCAGACCTGGTGGACAACTGCCATTAACAGGCTTTACAATAATAATAAGTTACTGTCTAAGAGTAAGAGAGAGTGAACTTTAAATTGGAAACACTCCTTTCTCAGCTTAAAGAAGCAAATAAGACTTCTTGTGGAGTTCTCCAAAGCAAACTGTGAATCCAAATTAGCTTCCTCAACTAAGGACAACCATAAGCTTTTCTTTAGTTGCATCCATAACCTGAAAGGAAAAGCCCAGATTTGTGCCAAACTGGTAGTTAATGATGCCACATATACTGAGCCTGTGGACATAGCTAATGTGTTGGCAGACAGGTTTTATGAAACCTTCACTCTACTGTCTCCACCACATGTACCCATGACATCCCTACCACCTGTCCCTTACCTTGTATCTCTAAAGATCAGGTCATAAACACCCTCTCTAAGGCCAAAAACATAGCATATATGGGGACCTGATAACATCCCAGGCTGTGTCTTACATGGGCTCCAACAAGAATTAGCAACACCATTGGGTACGCTTTTCAATCATAGTTTAAGCAACAGCTTCATTCCAGCTGATTGGCAAATGGCCACTATTGTTCCCTTGCA
This sequence comes from Protopterus annectens, assembly GCF_019279795.1. Taxonomy (NCBI): domain Eukaryota; kingdom Metazoa; phylum Chordata; order Ceratodontiformes; family Protopteridae; genus Protopterus; species Protopterus annectens. The sequence continues at coordinate 1,571,046,807 of NC_056743.1, forward strand.
CAAAGGTGGTACTTCTACTGACCCTAGGAACTATAGACCTATTAGCCTGACTAGCCTTATCTGCAAGACCATGGAGCAAATCATCATGCACCTTATCAAGAAAGATATAGGTAATCTACAAACACTTGACTCTACTCAGTTTGTATTGGTCAAAGAGAGATCATGTCTGTTAAACCTGGTGGATTTCTTCAAGACAAGAGGGGAAATCTGTGCATACAGCCTACCTAGACTTAGCCAAGGCTTTTGACACTATCCTCCACTCAGGTATCATTGACAAACCCACACAGCCAGGTATCAACCCTTATATCATTAGATGGGTTGCTAACTGGCTTACTGATAGAACACATATTGTCAAAATAGGGGAATCCACCTCCAACAGCAGACCTGTAACCAGTGGTGTGCCACAGGGATCAGTCCTGGGACCTCTGCTGTATGGAGTCTATTTCTCCAAAGCACAAGCAAAAACTAAAGGTCTCTGGCTAACAAAGTTTGCTGATGACTGCAAACTGAGAGCGGTCATAGAATCTCCAAATGATGTCAACATCCTACAAGAGAGTCTTACACAAACAAATGATTGGTGCCAAAGGCATGGCCTTAAACACATTGAAAAAAAAAAGTATTATCATTGCTTTCAGTAAGAACGATGTTCCTGTAACTACCACATCAATAGAAATGCCCTAAGTATGCATTCACTGGTGAGAGACCTGGGCACACAGGTTGACAGCAACCTTACCTTTGATCACCGTGTCTCCACAGTGGCAAGAAGGGCATTCTATATTGCTTATCTCATAGGTAAGGGCATTGCCTCCAGGAAAAAAGAAGTTATAATCCTTCCTGTACTCTTCCCTCATCAGACCAGTAATTGAGTAATACACTCCTTTTGGTATGTACCTTTCCAAGCACTTGCAGCAATTGGAGAGACCACAGAGATTTCTCAAAAGGAAAATTCAAGGTCTTCAGCATCTGTCCTATATGGAAAATTTGAAATCACAGTCACTTTATTCTGTTTCATACAAACAACTCAGAAGTGATCTCTCCCTTGCATATAAGGCAATCAGTGACCCTACTTTATTGGAAATGCTGCATATCTGCAAGTCAAATGGTAAATGGGTTACTCGCTCTAAAGATCTTAACCTGGTATGTGACATTAATAAAACTTGCTGGAAGGACAGACTTGTCTCCTAGAGGTTGCACCTTTGGAACAGACTCCCATTTGACGTCAAACTAAGCATCTCATTGTCCCTCTTCAAATGCAATCTGGATGATTGGTTGGGTAACTGTAAATTCACCCCAGGGTTCCACCCGTGTCCCTCTTGGACAGGGGTGATAGGTGCTGATCATGGAAATAAGGGTAGAACATGGCTAGGCTTATAAGGGCCCTAAGGCCATTAGCCTAGTAACGTCCTATGATCCTATGATTCTATAATCCTATTTCTCTTTCCTTTAAAGGTAGGTTTAAGAATTGTATATCACCAATGATGAGAATCTCCCCATGCTTAAACGATCTAGTGAAAACAAATGTAATAGTACTGTAAGTTCATGCTGAAGTGTTCTTAGGCCATTATTGCTCTCTTCATCTCTTCCCTGTCCTTTGTTTGGGTCCAGTTTATGTAGTTTATTTTCAATATTATCTAATTTAATTTCAGTATCTGAAGTTACTTGGACATTACTAGTACAATTTATCACCCCTTTATGGAGACAAATTACTTTGCTTACGATTTTGCAAATATATTTATATTCTTTTGTGTTTGAGAATGCATTCTAGAATCTCTCAGTTTATCAAACTGAATTTCTTTAATCCTATCACATCTTATGTATTCATAAAATGGTCTCGTATTATGCTTAATATCGTTATATAAACTTTTCTTCAAATTTTTCTTGAGCTTGTCTCACACTGTGTTTAATTTGTCTAGCTACCTTGTTTATTTCAGTTTTCAAAGTTATGGTTCAACCTCTTTTCCATTTATTATATTTTTTGTCTCTCGTCTTAATTAAGTATGTTGTTCTTATGGATATATATACTCCTGACCTGGTATGCCTACATCCTGATGTTAAATATTTTATTTATTTATTTTTTTGTATTCAAATAATTCTTTCAAGTCATGCTACATTTCTTCTGCAGTGTTTACACTGAATGCATTATTCCATTTAGTTTTACATATGGAATGTTTTGCTTTCATATAATCTGTTATTAATCGTCTGTGTATTGGTTTAGATTTCAGTTTGGTAGAATTATTTAACAGCAATTTAACCCTTATGACCTCATTATTGAGACACATCAACTGTGGTACAACATGACATAAAGTAATTAAAGTCATTTATTTTGAAACACAATCTTCTACATAACTGCAGCGGTTAGCATTGTCACCTCACAACAAGAGGCTGTCCTCCCTGCGTTCACGTGGTTTTCTCTGGGTGCTCCGGTTTTCTCCTACATTCCAAAGACATGCATCTGGAGCATTTTTCCTAGGGCCTCCTCTGAAAATGGGCTCTGTCCCAGTTGAACTTTACCAGTAAACAAAGTGTTAAATAAATAAAAAGAAATGTCTAGTATGTTCCATTCCCTGGTAGTCTTTTTTAAATTTGAAGCAATTGTTGTTCCTGAACATACATTGTAAATAATTTCTTTACCACTGTTGTTGAAGTGATATAATTCCTGTCTGTTTTTAGTAAATTTAAGTCCCCAACCACTATTAGTTTCCCTGCTGTGTTTCATACAAGAAATGTATGAATTTCTCTAGGTCACCAGCACTTGACATTGGTGGTCTGTACACTCCAACAATTGTTATATACTTCAAGATTGTCTTTATTGTCACAATTACACATATTACAGTATTAGAGTTATCACCGAACACGTGAAAATCACGTCTCATAACAATCTTTCATCCCTGTCGTAACACCTCCACCTGATTTTTTTTGTTAGAATGTCTGTTGTAGTAAAAACATTTATACATTGATAGAACTATCATTATTTAACCATGTTTCACAGATAACTTCAGTCTGTGGGAATGTAGCATATTTTCTGATAAAAAAAGACATTATTACTAATGCTTCTTGCATCAATAACTATCAGATATACTTCAAATGTTGCTGTCTATAAACTGTTAAATTTCTGATCTGACAAAAATCCTGTCTTGTGATATGAAATACTGCAACATATCTGCTACAAATATTATCTTCCCTTGTCTTGACAAGTGCAAACTATCCTGTCTAAACAAGTGTGCCCCACAATTAGGCTTTGATGGTCTACACATTTCCATTTTTCGTGTAGCTATTTAGCCCTTAAAAATCTTTTAATTCACAGTAACTTGACTCTCCTTTCTATCTATATGTGCTTTGTGAAAAATACATCCTTACACCTGTACAACACATCCTATCTAAGATGGCTTGTAAGTTTCCTACTAACAGTCAGAGAGTCCTTGCAGATGAGATCATTTCAACCAACATGAAAAAAACAGCTCAATACTTGTTTACATTAAGACAGTCTAAGGCCTTTCCCACAGCCTGTATTTTTGCTTCTGGAAAGCATAACACTGTTCAATGTTCATTATCTTATCTGCAAATGTACTGATTCCTCTAATAATTGACTCTCCAATTACAACTATATCCTTTTGACCAGCTCTGAATAACTTCCAACTTTTAATTCAGTAACATCTGCTCTGTCAGTTGTTACAAGTGAATGATCTTCATCATCATCATTGCTCTTACTAATCTTGTTATTTCCATTGCTTATTACATTTGTAAGCATGGAGCTGTCAACCAGCTGTCTTTGTACTTCCACAGTTTGAGCCACTTTGTCAACTTCAGTCTTCCTCCTCTTTTTTTTTTTTCAGTAATGTTCTTCAGTCTTTCCAAGTTTAGTTTTGATTTCTTCCTTTTCATCTAACCCTTGCCTCTTTTTTCTACATTTTCCATTGGAAAAACTATGCCCTTTTCTGTAGACTGAATGTTTTCTGATTGAACAATGCCATCATTCCCTGTAATCTCTGTGTTATGTAACAAAGTGTTGCCATTTTTAGTATAAATTCTCTTTGCATTAAAGACATTAATGAATTTCTTTTTCTGTCTTATTTGTTGTGAACTTCTTCCTTCCTTTCCTTTTTAAATTTTCGTCTACATGCTGTGAATCTTCAGATTGCTGAATAATTCTATCCTGAATTCCAAAGTTGTCATCGGTAGTGTCATGTTTAACATGGGTTGAATGATCTTTACTGGCAACAGACACTTCCTTTCCTAAATGTGTTCTATTTCCACTTAGTCTTTGTTTATCTCACCGACCCAGACATTAATTTATGCAACAACAGTTTTCCAAGCTGTGCCAATTCAAAAGTGCAGTCATCATCAGTAAGTCTAGATTTACTACTAACATAATGATAAGCAAGTCATCCACCTTTTGACATGAGAAACAGGTCATCACTCTTATCAGGTATTACCTTTAAATATACATAGCATTTACTACATTGTACAGGATACATCTCCTTTAGCAAATCATTAATGGCCTGCTCATTTAAGGAATCCATTTTCAGCTACAGACAAATAAAGAATTGTAAAAGAAAAGAATAATCAAAATTGATTACTAAAGAATTCAAAGAAATGTAAGTCAACTTCTAGCAGAAAATTACTCAAACGCTATGGAACTAATTATTAAATTAAGTTACAGCAATTTAATCTCTCTGACCTACTGTACCAGTTGTACCAGTCACACAAATGCTGGATTTCCTTTACATCCCACTATTGCTCGCACCTCATTATAATAGTAAGGATAAATAATCACAGGATTGTTTCATATAAGCTGTGGATTATCCTCTCTACAGTCTGTATGAATGTATTGCTGACTAAGCCCCTTGGGATGGCTAGGGTTTCCCTGTCTAAAATATATCCCTTTTTAACAACAAACAATGAACATCAGAGGTAAAACAGCAACACATGAATCAAAATAAATCTTGTTGACAAGTTATCTCTTTCTTACAAAGTACAAACAGTGAAAAACAGAGGTAAAAATGAAATATGAACCACAATAAATCTTCTCTTACCAAACTGTTGCAAGTAAATTACAAAACAACACTCAAATGTCTCACAGAAGCTCTGGATTGTCCTCTCTGCATTCTGTGCGAATTTAGAGATAACTAGGTCCCTTGAGATGCCTAGAGTTTGTCTGTCTAAAATATATCCCTTTCTAACAACAAACATTAAAAATCAGAGGTAAAATAATAAAATATAAATAAATAAATATTTTCTTACCAAACTTCTGTACAGTCAGTCACAAACCAACACAGGATTGTTTGAGATTAGCTCTAGGTTGTTGTCTCTACATAGAGGAATAAAGCACACAGATTAATAGCATTAAATGTCAAGCCATACATAATAAAATGGGTGCAGCACTGGCTAAGCAAAAGGGCACAGTAAGTCAAGGTAGGGGATTATCTGTCTATAATAAGAAAGGTAAACAGTAGTGTCTAACAAGACCCCATTCTTGAGCCATATATATTTGAGTTGTTCATCTCAGGCATAAAGTGGGAAATGAGCAATACATTATAAAATACTCTGATGACTGCAAAGTAGATAACATAACTTCAGTAAAAGAGAGTCTAAAGGTGTACACTTGTTGCAGTGGTGATTACCTTTCCTTTAATGTCACTTTGTACTTCACTGATAGGTAAACAATAAAGCCTGACAGTGTGGGATTATAGAGAAAAATGAATTGCACAAGTATGTTATGAGGCTCGACTTTGCAAGTGGTGGACCTCACCACTCCTAGAGAGTCCATTATTTATCTGTAATGGCCACTCAGTCAGACTCTGTACTTAGAAAATAAGATGTCTGCTAAACTGTTTTGTATTTTAGTATTATATTTTAGTATTAACACGCACACACACACGTATATATATATATATATATATATATATATATATACACATATAGGTCCTCTACAGATTATCGCAATTTCAGAAAGCCGAAACCCATATGGCCGAGACCATATGTTCGACTTTTGAAATTTCAATTATGCAGAATGGGCATCTCCATATAGTGCAAAATGGGAAGATTCCCATCTTCCACACTGTAGTGTGATCTTGGAGTTGGCTTATTTAAATTGCATGGGGTGTGGGGGGCACAGCCCCCCATGGGGGTGCAGGGGAGTTGCCTCCTGCTAGCAATGTGTAGGTAAGTTTTTTTTGTTTTTAATTTTTTTTTACATGTTCTAAATTTCAAATGTCGAACATATGGTCTCGGCCATATGGGTTTCAGCTTTCTGAAATTTTGATCATGTATAGTAGACCCATACACACATATATATATATATATATATATATATATATATATATATATATATATATATATGTATACTCACATACTGTGACAAAGAGAGATACTGTCAGCACCATTATCTGGAATTTTGTAAATAATTATATGTCATTTGTGAATATCATAGGTTCATAGGTTCATAGGTAGGTACTAGGCTATTGGCCCTAGGGCCTATATAAACCTAGCCAAAAAATGTACCCTGGCTTTCACCACCCAAGAAAATTATTTTCCTGTGCCCCTGTCGAGCAGAGCCACAGAAGTGATCCCTGGGGTGAATTTCTCATTTCCCATCCAATCATCAAGATTTTTCTTGAAGAGTGCTAATGAGGAGCTCTGTTTGACATAGATAGGTAGTCTGTTCCAGAGTGTGGGAAGTCTCTGGGACAGGAATCTATCCCTCCAGCATGTTCTGTTTATTGTGCTGACAAGGTTTAGGTCCCTAGAGCGTGTGGCTCGGAGGGATTGGGATTTCTTTAAGTGGAGCATGTCCAACAGCTCTGGGTTTGACATAGCTTTGTATGTTAGGCAGAGATCGCCCCTGAGTAGGCGATATGTGATGGAGTAAAGCTGTAGTTTTTTGAGACGGTCTGCGTAGGGCATCTGTTTGAGGCCAGTAATCCTCTTTGTGAGGCATTTCTCTGGTCTTTCCAGTTGTTGTAGATGTCTTGTGAGGTACATACCAAAAGGGGCATTGTACTCTATAATGGGTCTAATGAGTGATGAGTAGAGGGGAACAATGACCCCTTTTTTCTGGATGAGAATCCTTTTGTGATGAGATGAGCCACGTAGAAGGATTTCCTGCCCACTGTGGTGATGTGATTATCAAAGGAGAGACTACTGTCCACCTGTGTCCCAAGGTCTCTTATCACAGTTTCGGCATTAAGTAGACTACCAGCTATGTGGTAGTTCATGGGTACAGAGGTTTTACCAAAGGGGATGACAATACACTTTTTGGCATTGAGCTTCAGGCCATGGCTTTGACACCAGGTATCTGTCTCAGTGAGGCCCTTTTGTAGTTTGTCCACATCGTTAGGAGTTTTGATAATGGCTCCTAATTTTCAGTCATCTGCAGGCTTTGTTAGCCAAAGACCTTCTGTGTTAGCCTGCATTTCAGAGAAGTAGATACCAAACAGGAGAGGACCCAGGACTGAACCCTGTGGCACTTCACTTGTCACTGGTCTGAAGTCGGATTTGGAATCCGCTACTTTCACAGTGTGGGTTCTGTCCATGAGCCAGTTGACAACCCATCTTGTGACATAGGGATTTATACCTAGTTTAGTGAGCTTATCTATAATTCCAGAGTGGGGGATGGTGTTGAAAGCCTTGGCGAGATCTAGATAAGCTGTGTGAATCATTTTACCCTCATCTATGGCTTTGGTGACGGCTTCAAAGAAGTCAATCAGGTTTAGGAGACATGATCTGCCTTTTACAAATCCAAACTGGGTAGGGTCGAGAGTTTGGAGATTACCAATGTCTTTGTTTATGAGTTCCATGATGATACATTCCATGGCCTTGCAGACCAGGCTCATCAGGCTAATGGGGCGGTAGTTCCCAGGGTCCATCGTGGCTCCACCTTTGTGGAGTGGAATAACCGTCTTGGTGTGCCATTCAGTGGGTTTAAAGCCTGAGGTGAGGCTATGATTGAACATGGTACTTAGGTAGGGTGCCAGTTCATTCTATAGTTCATGTAGAACGCAGCCTGGGATATTGTCAGGTCCCATGGATGCTGTGTTCTTGGCTTTGGAGAGTGTGTTTTTTACCTGTGCAGCCATGATTATAGGAACTTTGCATTCTTCCGGTATAGAGATGGGCCCTCTAGGGGGTGAGAGGGGGGGTAAAGTTAGCACTGAACCTATCTGCTAGGATGTTAGCAATATCAGTTGGTTCTGTATATTTAGCGCCATTGTACTGTAACTCAGAGCAGATCTGAGTGTTCCCATTGAGATTCTTGACATAGCTATAGAATGCTTTGTGGTTGTCTTTAGAGTCAGTGGCAATTTTGTTTTTGTAACTAACTTTGGATGATTTTATGAGGGATCTCAGCTTCTTACTGAGGTTGACCAGGGAGTTCCTCCAGTCATGGGATTTTACTCTTTTTTGCAACAGTTTCTTTCTTCTGTTGTAGAGTTTGTTTATGGCAGAGGACCACCAGATTGGCTTCCTTTTTTTGGAGGATAGCATCTTGGTTCTATTAGGGATAGCATGATCCATGCACTCATGTAAGTGCTTATAAAGTGCATTTGTGTAGGATTCAGCAGTCATACCTCTATTGTCCATCTGCATGGGTGTCGTGAAGTTTGCCACTTCTGTCTTAAGAAGTGTGAAGTTGGCTTTGGAGAAGTTTTTTTATGATGGTTTCCCTAATTGGGGGTGGGGGTGGGATGTGCATGTCTAGGCTGATTAGCTTGTGGTCGGATCTGACCAACGAGGAATTGATATCTGGTGTGGAACACTGGTTTCCCATGTTGGTAATGACCAGGTCTAGGATATTGCTGCCCCTGGTGGGGGTGTGAATAAGTTGATCCAAGGCATTGGAATTTATGAATTCTAGAAAACTTTGAGCAAAAGAGTTGGTACATGAATAGTTTTCCCAGTTAATGGTGGGGTAGTTGAAATCGCCCATTATTAGGGTGTTGGGTTGTACCCTAATACTTTCCAGTGTATCAAGAAATGATGAGTGGGAATCCTGGGGCATGGTGGGGGGTCTGTAGCAAGCTACAATTTGGATTGCGGTCTTGCCCAGAGTTAGTTGCACTTGGATAATCTCGGATGCATTATGCTGTGCAACTAGCCTGGAGGTGTGGATATCCTTAATGAATATGGACATGCCTCCACCTTTAGTACTTCATTCTGGGTTAGGTGGCCGAAAAGTGTGGTATGAATTGTAGCCTGGTAATGCAGGGGTGCTCTCTGGAGATTTGAACCAGGTCTCTGTCACTGCACAGATGTCAATGTTCTCCATTTTAAGGAGTGCCTCGAGTGAGTGCATTTTGAGGTTTAGACTTCTAGCATTGAGTAGCATTACCCTCAGATTTTACTTGCTTGTACCTGTTATGGTGGTGACTTTGTCATTTGAACTTTAGGGTGGCAAGAGCCTTAGCCAGTATACGGAATCCTAAGGGTGACAGGTGCAGGCCATCTCTGGCAAAGCATCGTGGTCTGTCGATCATGTCGTCCCAGGCAGACAAATACTGGATCCCCTTAGAATGACACCAGAAGCTTAGCCAATTGTTGAAGTCGATCATTTTGTCCTTGTACTGTGGTATCATTCTGGGTGATGGCAGGATGCTACTCAGGGTTAGGGTCATACCTGCCTGGGATACAAGATCGGAGAGGTCCCCCATGTTTCTTTTCATGTAGTCCAGGGCAGTATGTCTCAGGTCATTCACACCAACATGGACAATGACAGTGTCATATTTGTACTTACTGTGGAGTGACCTGAGTGCATGCGTTATGTGGCGGATCCTGGCACCTGACAGGCAGATGACAGTGACTTTCTCCTTGTTTAGTCTAGTGAGTGGAACATCAGTGTGTCTGACTATAGAGTTGCCTATGACTAGAGTGTTGGGTACATTGTTATGCCTTATGGGCTGTGGTTGAGTGGCACACTGAGTTTGTGGGCTATGTGTCATTTGGGTTGTGTTGGGTTGTGGAACTTGCTTGCGTTTATGCTTTGGATGTCCCTGATGTTTGAGCAGGTTTTTATTGAGAGCCTCTGTAAATGTAGGTGCGTGTTTTGTGTTTCTATGTGTGTGTTTTGGTGGTGTAGGTTTTGAGGGACTATGTGATGAGTGTGGTGTGGTGCAAGTGTTTACCTTCTCCTCTTGACTGTCTAGTCCAGTCTTGGATGAAGAGAGCTTTGCTTCCAGTTTGGCTATATAGGTGCATCTCTCACTGGTTGTAGTGTTGAGTGGTAGGAGGATAGGGTTGTATGTGTACATGAGGCAATTGCTGCATTGCCCCAAGATGCCCAGATTCATCAGGTAGACAGGAGAAATCAATGGGAGCTGACCCTTAGACATGCATGGATAGGTGCTTATTTATTAAGTACTAAAAACTGCTTTCCTCTAGACAAGTGAGGAAAATTGAGTGCTGTAGTAATTTGCAGCTTATGTAGTGCTTACAATGAGTTCTGAACAAATACTGAGTTCAAAGAAACAGATTTGAGTGCTGAAACTAGAAAACTGGCTAGTTATAAGAGACAAAACTAAGCTAGGAGGCTTCCCTCCAACACAAAAGGGCTTGGAGGCTCAGAAGCCTACAAACAGTCTAGACCACTTAACAGGAAAGGCAGGAAACAAGCTTAAAAATGTTTTTGTTCTCTTTCCCAGATGCTCTCTTTGTACACAGTAGGAGTGCCTGAAATCAGAATATGATCTCACTGAACCCAGTTGAGTGAGCAAATGAGATGGGCCCAGAAGGAGTATCCAAATACAAATTTACAAGAGGGGCGGGCAGTTTCAAAGCCACTAAGATTAACACCAAAACAGAAACAGGGAGGGTGGGTAGGAAAACTAACTGAAGAACAGAATCAAAACTTCCAATTCAGTTAATATTCATGCAACACAATTAAATCAATTTAAATACTGTATTATTTGAAAAAAGTGCAGATAAAAGGTACTTAAATTCTCTTATACGTCCAGTTGAATACAGCTAGATCTTAGCCGGCCAAAGCTGACGTTTTTAAGCAGAAAATATTTCAAACTGTACCACTTAAATAGGCATTGGCAGGAAATCAAAGAATGTGGCTACCCCCACACCTGCAATTACTAAGACAATAAAATTCAAGCAAGCACTAACTGAAGAACAGAGTCAAAACATATAATTCAGTTAATATTCATGCAACACAATTAAATCAATTTAAATACTGTATTATTTGAAAAAAGTGCAGATAAGAAGGTACATAAATTCTCTTATATGTCCAGTTGAATACAGCTAGATCTTAGACCGCCAAAGCTGAGGTTTTTAAGCAGAAAATATTTCAAACTGTACCACTTAAATAGGCATTGACAGGAAATCAAAGAATGTGGCTACCCCCACACCTGCAATTACTAACAGACAATAAAATTCAAGCAAGCTCTAACTGAAGAACAGAGTCAAAACTTCCAATTCAGTTTATATTCATGAAACACAATTAAATCAATTTAAATACTGTATTATTTGAAAAAAGTGCAGATAAAAAGGTACTTAAATTCTCTTATAAGTCCAGTTGAATACAGCTAGATCTTAGACGGCCAAAGCTGAGGTTTTTAAGCAGAAAATATTTCAAATTGTACCACTTAAATAGGCATTGACAGGAAATCAAATAATGTGGCTACCCCCACACCTGCAATTACTAACAGACAATAAAATTCAAACAAGCGCTAACTGAAGAACAGAGTCAAAACTTCCAATTCAGTTAATATTCATGCAACACAAGTAAATCAATTTAAATACTGTATTATTTGAAAAAAGTGCAGATAAAAAGGTACTTAAATTCTCTTATACGTCCAGTTGAATACAGCTAGATCTTAGCTGGCCAAAGCTGAGGCTTTTAAGCAGAAAATATTTCAAACTGTACCACTTAAATAAGCATTGACATGAAATCAAAGAATGTGGCTACTACCCCCACACCTGCAATTACTAATAAACAATAAAATTCAAGCAAGCACTAACTGAAGAACAGAATCAAAACTTCCAATTCAGTTAATATTCATGCAACACAATTAAATCAATTTAAATTCTGTATTATTTGAAAAAAGTGCAGATAAAAAGGTACTTAAATTCTCTTATACGTCCAGTTGAATACAGCTAGATCTTAGTCGGCCAAAGCTGAGGTTTTTAAGCAGAAAATATTTCAAACTGTACCACTTAAATAGGCAAGGACAGGAAATCAAAGAATGTAGCTACCCCCACAACTGCAATTACTAACAGACAACAAAATTCAAGCAAGCACTAACTGAAGGACAGAGTCAAAACTTCCAATTCAATTAATATTTATGCAACACAGTTAAATCAATTTAAATACTGTATTATTTTAAAAAAGTGCAGATAAAGGTACTTAAATTCTCTTATACGTCCAGTTGAATACAGCTAGATCTCAGACAGCCAAAGCTGAGTTTTTTAAGCAGAGAATATTTCAAATTGTACCACTTAAATAGGCATTGACAGGAAATCAAAGAATGTGGCTACCCCCACACCTGCAATTACTAACAGACAATAAAATTCAAGCAAGCACTAACTGAAGAACAGAGTCAAAACTTCCAGTTCAGTTAATATTCATGCAACACAAGTAAATCAATTTAAATACTGTATTATTTGAAAAAAGTGCAGATAAAAACGTACTTAAATTCCCTTATACGTCCAGTTGAATACAGCTAGATCTTAGCCGGCCAAAGCTGAGGTTTTTAAGCAGAAAATATTTCAGACTGTACCACTTAAATAGGCATTGACAGGAAATCAAAGAATGTGGCTACCCCTACACCTGCAATTACTAACAGACAATAAAATTCAAGCAAGCACTAACTGAAGAACAGAGTCAAAACTTCCAATTCGGTTAATATTCATGCAACACAATTAAATCAATTTAAATTCTGTATTATTTGAAAAAAGTGCAGATAAAAAGGTACTTAAATTCTCTTATACGTCCAGTTGAATACAGCTAGATCTTAGCCGGCCAACATGATTTATATAAGATGCTTGTGCTACAAATGTATTAGAACTGTATGTCATGTGTATATCAAACTGCTGGTACAGAACCATGTGTTGAAAAGGTTTTTGCAAAGTGCTGCTTGAAGTGTAACCACAGTAACTGTTGTAACTGTTAAAGTGTATATATTTTAACAGTGGAAACTGGAATACAGGAGGTTAACATTAGGAAAACAGCTGGAATTAAATTACTTTATGGCCACACAATAAAAATGGTATTTTTCAGTTTTCAATGAGCTAAAGACACAGATTCTATGCTGAGAAGTTTTCTGTAGTGCCCTTAGGGTGAAATAATTAGTATTTTTGAAATGTGAAAGCATGCAATTGTTTTATGACTTCCAGCATCTGACAAAGATCTGAGGTCTATGCATTTTCACAGGTACATGCTAAATACTGCCTGCTTCCAGCAGTGGGGGTTTCACCTAGGATAGAGTCAGGTAACAAGAAATGATGTCATTCTGCAAGCTATCCCAGCAGTAATATTTGAGATATTAATTTGAGAACTCTCTGAGAGAGACAGTGCATTCTGTATTATATATTAGACCTGACAACAACAAGAATCATTCACCACATCTGGGTTGCTCTGATTAAGTATTCTCTAGGGAACAGTATAATTCTCTTTGATTTAGTCAGGAATATAGCAAAGCTTAGTTGAGATATTTTTCTTTATTTATTTGAGACTGTCTTGCAATTTGTTTTAAATATTTCCTGTGATTTTGAACTCTGATGTCCCTGTGAATATATACTGAGCATTTTCTTGTTCTTTTATTATTTATTATTAAATATATTTAAACCTTTCATTGTGGCTGATCTTTGTAGAGATATTTAAGTTTTGAGAGTACTTGCATATTTATTTGATGACACTGTATGGGCCACTCCTGATAGCCTTGCTTTTGGTCAAACTACCATTTGTATTAATAGGAACATTACACAGTAAGTTTGGACACTCTTTGTTAAGGGACTTAAAGTACCTGATAAGGGGTTGGCTGGTGACAGTGATAACTACTTTATAGTCTCAGCTAAAGGAGGCATAGCTAGTAAACCTGTGTCTGTGTGTAAATCATACCTTAAGGAGTGTGCGTGTCAGCTACTTGGGCAGGGACATGAAGCACTGGTTGAACAGATAGGGTGCTGGAGGGCTTGGCTTGGCCACTCAGCTGAGATGTCAACTCTTTAGCAGTGCCAGTGGGGAGTCTTACTGGGAATCTGGAGAAAGAGGGAGAAACCAGCCCCGGACTGAATGTGGTCTCTGTGTGCTCTCAAGGGAAATTGCACTTGATGCAGAGAGCTGTATCTGGAAATACTGTGTGTGTACTTGACATCCTCTCAGTGAACTTCCCTCACTGGTGCCAATGGTGAGGACATTAATGGCTCCTTGATTACTGGTCCAGTGGTGTACATCATTTTTCAACATAAGTTTTCATATGTTTAATGTAAAATAATTACTCCACCTAATGTTTCAAAGTTGGTGTAAGATATGTAATTGTTCTTAGAGGAAGCATTGCACATCTAAAATATAAGTTAGGAACATTTTTAATAATGTGTATACAATTACATACATGCACAGCACACACACACACACACACACACACACACAAAGTGCATACATTCACATACCACATACACACATATAAGCTCGCACACGCATATGCACACAAAAGTGTGTAGATAATTCTCGCGCACAAATGTGGATGCACACACATACACACACACGCACCCACACCCCCCCCCCACACACACACACGTAGACACACACGTAGGCACACAAGCAAAGTGCACCCATCAGTTTTTTAAATGAGCATATCTGAGACGTTTTATTGTAATCAAGTCTGGAAATAAATAATGGCAGCAGTAATATTTTAGATCATTACTAACAGATGCATGGAAGTGGACATCATCAGAACCCCCCCCCCCCACAAAAGTAGTTACTTTGTTGATTGTGTAAAGCTCAGATGTCTGATTGCGATCAAACTAATTAATGAATTTATGCATACAAAATAGCAAGTGCAATGTGTTTTAACTTGTTGTGATCAGATGCAGTCCAAGCACTTAAGTGGTGGTCAGGAAGGGGAAATAAAAGGGCCTTGTAACTGCTGCTGCTGTTTCTTGCATTAGTTGTGGGTTTTTTTTCTGCTTACTCACTGTGGCTGTTTAAGAACTATAGTTAGTGAGGGTAAAGGAAATGGTGGCTCCTAAAAAGACTTCAGTTTTGAGACGTGAATTTTTTGCAGAATTAGGCATTCTTCTTTTTCATCATCTTTTCTGCACTTTAATTCATCTTTTTTGAAACGTCAAGCATCAAGTGTGAATTGCTGATACTCTAAGTCCATTCTCTAAACCTCATCAATGAATGCAATAGTACATTTTGATACTTTTCATAGACTTCAAACAAGCCACCTGAAAAAAAAATAAAGAGTACAGGTACAATGATTCCTTACAAGAAAAATCATAGGGCTGAAAAACGTGAACTATGCAGAAAGGCATCAGAAGCTCTGATCATGTTGTGTTTCTTATAGAGTACTGAAAGATAAACTCTGTCAGCTTTGTAAGGTAAAGTATGATCTAGCTCTGTTTGAAAGTCTGTGTTTGTAGCATACGTTTCAGGGTGCCAGAATTAGAAAAAGAAACTTAGTACCAAAAATAAATATATAAAAAAAAATAATAAAAAAATTACACAACACCTTTCAAGATTATGGAATAAGTTTCCAACTGTGATCAGGAAAAGTCTGTAATTAACTGCATTCAGTTCAATTGAGTGGTATATATGGGCACTAGAAAATATATGGCAAAATAGAAAATAACATCTTGTGGTCAAATTTTCTGAAGTCCAGTAGGTCATAAAATTAACAATCAAACCTATGAACGTAAAAGTCCAGACCTGAGAAATCACATATACATCCAATACCACTTCAGTGAAAACATTTTTGGCAATATGAAACTTATTTTCTTAATTTATTTAATTAATTTATTATTCAATTTCATTATTTCCATCAGTTTAAGTAGTTTTGTAAGTTGTAAATAGAAAAATAGTTGTAATGGATCATTGCTAAATCTCACAGAGTAGCTAGCTGTGTAAATACTTTTAGATTAGAAAGGGCCTCTGGATGAGGCATGCTTATACTTTAGCAAGGTATTCAACATGATATAAACAATATGGTAAGGAACAAATTAACAAGAGCTATAGTAAATATTACAGTGGTAGTGTGAATAGAGGATTGGGCAGACATTGGATTCTAGAGGCTCATATTAAACTAAGTTCATTCAGGTGAAAAGGAGGTGAAAAATGTAACTACTATGTCTTTGCATACTGTGGTTTGAATCTTCTCAGTAATCGTGCAGATTCTACCTCAACTGGACAACATGTTAACTTGAAGATCACAAATGGTTGATGGGCAAATATCATTGTTTTATCTTAGGCTTCTTGCTATGTCAATGGCTATGTCCCCACAATCCCGACTTAATATAATTATCTTTGACTTTGCCATTACTCTCACAAAAATCTGGTACTTGGAAATTTTCACAAAAGTCATAGATTTTATTTTCTTTGTTCTTCAAAAAATTTCGAATAAAGGCACCATTTTTAAAAGATGTTCGAGTTACTACAACTAGAGCATATGTTTTGGCAGAAAACTTAACGGGTTTTATGATTCATGTAACTATATTTTTGCTTTGGTTAAACAATGCCATGTAAATGCCTATATTCCCACGTTTCACATTTCCCAGCATTTCAAACACAATTCTGCATATAGCTATGACGTTTTGAATTATACATATACATCTCTGCATGTGCCTCTGTATTTCTTGCTTTTTGCATATTACTTTGAATTTTTACATAATATTTATTAGATAATTATATAAACATTCAGCTGTAGATCTCTCTCTCTTCGGTTTTCTTATAGACCTTAGTTCAGCATTGTATATGATGGCAAATCCTGAAATTCTATAAATATTTTGCATTGTTTCTTTTGTCTTTTGTTTAACGAAAAAAAATATTGCTAAACAGAAAAGACTTGAAAAACAATCTTAAAATATTTTAGAAATATTCCAAGACACTAAGAAGTGATCAAAATATTGACAAATACTCCAAAATTGTAACAGAAAAATAAGAATTGCCTGTCGGTTGCTCACTGCTTGACATGAAGTTTTCTAAATGTCCCAGCAGTCAGCTTGGTCTTGATTTTGTTTAATGTTGGGGAAACACTAAGGGAGATGTCATGGGTGGTGGGGAGGTGTAATGTTAAATGTAAATAAAAGGCAATCAAAATAGGAATTTAACTGTGATTAATTACATCTCACTAAGATGAGATGCAATTAATAAAAAATAAAACATCTAATTGTTAACACAATCTCACTCCCAAGTACTTACCTATAAAATATTACCATGTACTCCTCGGCAGCTCCCTTAATGTGGGGGCTCTATATCCACAAACCTCATCTCTATATGTACTAACTCCTAGGCTGAAGAAATCTGAAGAAAAGGAAAAAAAAACATAAAACTGATTTAAAACTCACCCTTTCCATTTTTTCTGATTCCTGTCACCCAAACACAATTCACATCGCCTGTGACACACTAATTTCTGATACAGATATCTATCCATGGCATAAACAAGCCATGTTTCTCCTGTGATGTTTCATGCAACAATTAAATACCACACAATTGACTGCAGTATTCCCTCTAAAAAGACTTGTCTGCTGTCAGGTAAATGTAATTCAATATAACCTCTGTATGATAATGCAGCAAAAAGGTTCCCATTCACTTCAGAGATTATATCTTTTTGCCAAACATGCTTTTTACATTGTGTAGGGTAGACACTTGAAATTCAGTTTATGGTTTAAATGCTGTTTTAGTAATGCTTGAATAAGTGATATGAAGATTAACAACATGTAAAAATATGAAGAGCAAGACAGTCTTAACAAAATTCAAAGCAAAGAAAAAAAACTTGGCATGTTGAACAAGAGGCTAGTTTTTAATTGATTTAGCACTTTTGTTTCTTCCCATCTATGTAGAGTGACATCAGGGTTAGTTATAAAATAGACAAGGCTGCAGCAAACACATGGCGTATGTGGAAGCTTTACCATCAAAGAAAAAACTGATCACTAAATTCTGTGCTGACTTCTGTGTTCAGTTTGCTCTTGGTATTTGAATAAGTGGTAACAAAATTATTAAAGATCAAAAAATTGCAGAGTAGAATACCCTCACAAAAGCTATACTGTATAATCCAGAGATCAACTTGGAGTTGATTAAGAACTTATAATTCACTCTGCAGAAAGAAATGATGCTTCAATCTGTTGGCTTCTGTGTTAAGTTTTGCACATTTCTGGATGTGGTAACTAAATGTGGATTTAGTTACTATTAACCAGGTAACTAGAAATATGAGTTAAAATATTTGCTCTTCAAAACAGTGCAGTCCTCTGTGCAGTCAGCAATCTGAGTTTGACTTGTAGTTGAATAACTGGAGAAACAGCTGGGAGGGAGAGGCTAAGGCTGACTAACCTATCCTAGGGAAGAGGAGGGCTTCATCACTTTTATAAGTATCCCAAGGATACCCTAGGACAGACATGTGAATGCCACAGAGCACTACAACATCTGTAGCAGAGCTTAAGTATCCCTAGGGATACCTAGGAAGGTCTGGACATGTGAATGCCACAGAGCACTACAACATCTGTAGCAGAGGTTAAGTATCCCTAGGGATACCCTAGGAAGCTCTGGACATATGAATGCCACTGAGCACTGCAACATCTGTAGAATAAAATAAGTATCCCTAGGGATACCATAGGAAGGTCTGGACATGGGAATGCCACAGACCACTACAACATCTGTATCAGAGGTTACTTCCTCACCTGCATTCTGATACCTAACGATCTGCAATGAATGGTACTGGGTGATGAGGTGTGGATTAATGTGCCTAGACTGGAGTATGACAGAGCTACCTATTCTCAGTCTGTTTTGAACTAGGTAGGAGTAGATGAGAGGATTGCTGCATGGAGTATGGGGAAGCAAAATGATGGGGTGATAAATTAACCCACATCTGAATGAAGAGAACAGAGGGCAGGTAGGACTACAGGACATTAGTGAGGAGAGTAAAACTACAAGTTTTCAACAAAGAAAGAATGATGTAGTAGATTCCAACAACATGCAGACCTAGAAAAGAAAATTTAAGTGCAAAACTCTTTGTAAAATATGCATCTTCCTTTCACCACTTAGCAGAAGGCATTGATATAAAGTTATACAAGTGCACACATAAAATGTAATCAAGTGTGTGTATGTATATATACATATACATACACGCACACACACACACACACACACATATATATATATATATATATATATATATATATATATATATATATATTATTGAAGAACTGGAGAAACAGCTGGGAGGGGGAGGCTAAGGCTGACTAACCTATATGGTTTACAGTCACATAGTCGATTGCACTGTGTGCGATCAACGTATGTGCATAAATCAGGTAGCAGAACCATTAGTGCGAGTACTATATTGTCGAACCTTACAATAGTGAACAGCCACTATAGCAAGGTATGATAATGTAGTGCAGATCGCACTATAGTAAGGATTGGGAAATGCAGCCTTTCCTCAGTGTAGTGCAATCTCTGAGTTTGTATAAATAAGTAGGGGGTGTGGGGGGGGGGGTGCAGGGATGCTTGTCCCCTTGCAAAACATGTTCAAATATGTTTAGCGGCTAAGAGAATTTCAGTGAAGTTGAAATGTTTGACATTCAACTTCACTGAAATGCTCAGTTCTGCATTTACTGTGGTCGGTGTTGTGATTTCCGAACATTTTCTTTGGATATATGCACTGTTGGTCACAGTAGTGTCGAACATGTGATAATAAACCATATGGGTCTGCTTTGTTTCATTGAATCTCATTTCACTGAATTTCATTTCACCCTGACCACATCGCTGAAATTACAAATTATTGAAAACTCATTTCAATGAATCTCATTTCACTGAACTGAACTTAGTATATATGGCACTGTGTAGAGTACTGTAAGGCAAGTAAAATGTATATGCCCTTTTTCACACTGTAGTACGATCCTGGAGTTAGTATTTATAGGTCGAGGGGGGTGTGAGGGGCATTGCCCCCCACCTTGTTTGTTTTATATTGTATTTTACCAAAAACATTATAACAATACATTTTAAACAATAGACATGCATAGTTGCAACACCAATGACTAACTCTCTCCAGACGACAATATGTACTCAAACTAAATGGGTGGCTCCCCACCACACTCCCCAATGTGGGGAGGTTGTGCTCCCCCCAACTATATATACTATCTCCAGGATCGCACTACAGTGGGTAAAAGGGCATATACCTTTTGCTTGCCTTACAATACTCTACACAGTGCCATATATATATATATATATATATATATATATATATATATATTAACTGCAGTTCAGTGACATGAGTGTTCACTAATTTGAGTTTTCAGTGAAGTGGTCGGGGTGAAATGAAATTCAGTGAAATGAGATTCAACAAAACAAAGGAGACCCATATATTTATATATATATAGATATATTCATCTTGCAAAATTAGTGCATGTTCAGGCACAAAAAAACATACAACACTAATTTCACACAGTATCAGGCCTCTAGGCAGTGCAGACATCTATTGCGAAAACACGCCAACACATTTTGTTGCTCAATAGATAGTTTCAACACTTTTTCTTTAACCCTTGTGTATTATCATTCCTTACTTAACAAAGAAGAAAGAATGAATAACATAACAGTAAAATAAATATGGATAATTGCGTGATGTTTTTAATTGCTGCTTAACAGAAAGATCTGGAAAAGTGTACTTTTTTTAAAGATTTTTGTTTTACATTTCATTAGAAGGGCAAGTTTCAGTAAATTTCAGAAGAAAAGGACTGCATCTGGATTCAAAGTGAGGATTCTTAGGTTGTTTTCTACTGGCACTTTTATTGAGAAGACCATTTTTAGAAATGCTTTATGTAGCTTGAATCTCTTCTGGGACAGTTTCAGGCAGTGACTTCCCACCCCAGGAAAACAAATACCTGTCTCTTTATAGCATGTTCAGAATTGTTCTTCTCACTTGAGAGTAAAGATAGATAAAATAAACTCTCCTGAGTTTTGCCATCATAACTAAGCAGTGAAAAACACTCACAAGTCTTGCCTTTGTATATCTATATGTAGGGGACACAATGGCAGTGATACATACTTTTAATAAAATGCTGTTTTCCAACTTTTGGTTAACTATATAGTTACGTCGTTTTCAGGAGACCCATACAATTTTTGCTCCCTGTAGTACACTATGAGCTGAAACATGAATTCACTGCCGATCATGTTCTTATAAAAAAATAATGAGAAGCAAACAGTACCCTAGCCAGAATAATCACGCCAACATTATTCGTATTCCGTTAGAGTTAATAGAGAAATGGTAACTGTGGGATCAAGAATGCTGCTCTATATATCAAGATACAGAGTCAAACAAAGCAAACAGACCAGAATGATTTTTAAAGGCTAACTATAGCTTCTTAAATAACTAGAAGACTGAGAAATTATATGATGGAAAATTATACGACAATGTTCATGAGCTTCTTAGGAAAGCAGATGATCTTTGGGTGCAGTGCTTTTAGATGAAGTTTGAAAAACTGTCTTCCAGTTGGAGTCGTAATCATTTCTATCTCAACTGTCAGAAGCCTAAGCTGAATCACTTCTGTCTTCCTTATCACCGCATGATGGGCTTCATCTCAGTGTCTCTTAGACATTAGGCTTTTTTAGTTTTCTGCAGGACTTGCACAATGATTCTACTTCATATGTTTCAATGGCTCATTTGCTCTTCCAAGGAGCAAGAGGCAGGAATCCCTGTTGTTTTATATGGGGAGGCATTATCTGGTAATTTTCTTCTCTATCAGACATCTGAGACTGGGCCAGATGCTGGTAACTTGGCAATCTCTATCCCTTTCTGATGATTAGTGGCATAAATATGCTAATATGTTTACATTATACCTTTGTATTGGCAAGATGGTTATTGCTCTTTTAAGAATAATGTTCTGTTTTGCCATCTTAAGAATATATCTAGTCCATAATGCATTGCAGTTTTTGAGATACAGTCAGTTGACATCAGTTATGCTAACCTGCCATGTTGTTACAAATAAAGTTACCTGCTTGCTGAAAATAATGGTGAATCTTAACATTTCTGACTTGACCAATGAATATTATAAGGTAAGTATCATATCAGTTTTGGCACCTATTTCACTAAACTTCTCAACCAGTAGGCAGCTTGCAAACTCACAATGGCTCCCTGTTTGAGAAAACATGTGTTCCACACACAGCTACTTCCCTGATTTAGTGGTGCTCACACCACTTTAAGTTGCATTAGCCTGACTTGATCTGTTCTGCAAATGATGATCACCTATCCCCCAGTAGGCATTGATAATGTCGCAGTCTCCCTATGATGAGCAAGCTGATATGAGCCAATCAAGCCTATCCACCCCTCCCTAGACTATTTATCCTGACAGGATATGAATCATCATATCTTTCTGTAAACTGCCTATTGTTTGCATTACACTTCCCATAAAAAGATAAGTCTAAGCCTGTGATGTAGAGATGAGAAATTCATCTTCTTTCTCAGTGACCTGAATCCAAGTAGCTTGCCAAGCACTTAATGGCTGGTTGGAGACATCTAGCATGAACAGAAGTTAACGTGCATCCAGTGCCTAAATAAAGATCTGGAATAAATCACTGTAATTGTTCCCTATTGTAATTCTAAGGCCTGTAATTGGAAGTCCTGGAATTATGAGAAAAAAATCAAAACTAAAGGAGAAGAACAAGCATTGACAACCACTGCTCTCCTTTAAAAGTTTATTTGTTTATTTATTTGCTGGGGGCAATGCCCCTTGTATCCTCAGTGTTGAGGGCTGCACTCCCAACATTCCTACTGCTTGTATATACTAACATTAAGATCACCTTACCTTGGAGAAAAAATGCCCTGAGATGCACTAATCTTTAAGTTCCCGTTTTTGTACCTTCAGTCTCACTATTCTGTTACTCACACTTAAAATTGTATTTATTTAATTGAATTTATTTATTTATTTCAGTTTGTTGACTGAGTAAGTGGGTTGGTCTACCAACCCTTTTCAGCCATGACACAGGTGCAAAAGTACAATGATATAATGGTAAAGTAGGCAATAATAAAAGAAAAGGGTATGTTTCTCATGACAAGGTACACAGACACATAGTAGGATGGAATATTGATAGAAATATAAATACAAATGAAAATGAATGAGTGATAAACATTGCAAATGGCATAGTATTTACAAAGTAGGTATATATATATATATATATATTATGTATAGTTCAATGAGTGGATACAGAATCCACTCAGAATTTAAAACTGATATCTGTTATAATGACTGAACCTTGGTGGAGGCACTAAAGTATGTTGTTAAAAGCCTTCTAGTTTGAGGAAGTACTGACAGATACCTGGGAAATATAGGCAACACTACACCAGGGTATATGGATTGCTTGTAAAAGAGTATGCCCTGTTCTCAGGAAGAGATCATTTGCCATGTTGTTGCTCCTCCATTGCTTGGTGACTATCTATGCCTCATTCACAGCATCCTGTCATTCGGCAGAGCAGTGGTGATACGACCATCATCTAGGCAACCAGCAGAAGTTGTTTTTTTACAGTTG
The DNA here is from genome assembly GCF_019279795.1 of Protopterus annectens. Classification (NCBI taxonomy): domain Eukaryota; kingdom Metazoa; phylum Chordata; order Ceratodontiformes; family Protopteridae; genus Protopterus; species Protopterus annectens. The sequence goes on from NC_056743.1 coordinate 1,571,070,475, forward strand.
CTGTTAAGTCTGGGGAATGTGTGAATTTATTCCCCAAATGCTGGATGCAGTATATGTCTTTTGACTTGTTTACATCATTAACGCTAAAAGTTGTGAAGTCTGACTAACATACTTTAAAAGTCTTTTAATCCTGCCTGCAATCACAGACCTTGTGCAGCTTCAAATTTAACAGCACAACTACTGTTTTTCCTTGTAAGCATGACTCCTTTGAATTCTGCTGTGGCTAGATTATGGACATGCATACATCTTTATCACTTTTTCGCCAAGTCTAAAAAAACAATGCATGCAAATGTCATTTCTTTGATTTTGAGAATGGATTCAGAGTTGCTTGTGTAAGACAGGTGTGAGTATGCTAAGACAAGAGCACTTAAATAGTAACATATAGTTCTTCTATGTGACTGACAGCTTGAGTCATCTGAGGTAGATCCAGCCTAAAAATCTGTGTTGAAAACTGCATTTTAAAAATGACTGCTTTCCCTAAAGATACAACTGTGTCAACCAAGGCCAGCTCTCTCCTAATTAAATAACTAAGGAGATTCTTTTGGAATTCTACTTTGAATAGACTAGTCAAGACATCTCAAGTAAGTGTGGGAAACTGAAGCTTAGTCAGGCCTTTGGTATGAAGCAAGCATAGTATGTCATCTGGGTGCATGCTATTTTATTTGTTGCAACACACTACTGGATTTATAAAAATGTCTAAAACCAAAATCCCAACTGCTGAGTAAGAGTGCAGAGTAAAACAAACACAGGATACAAAGCAAAGGAAACTCCAGGCTGCCACAGCATACGAACAACTACCTTTAATAAAGACCTTGTAAGCACTTTCACAGTGTACAATACTGCTTCATCAGACCATAGTAAAAGTAACAAAGCAGGCAATCTTTTAAATACAAAGCAATCCAATCAAATACAAGCATTAAAATCACATGACAGTTAAAACGCATCTAAGCAGTGATTATGTCACCTCAATATGCACCAATAAAAACACCTTAAACTGCCAAGCCCCCCATTCAATGTTGTAATGGGCATGACTTTAAAACAGGTTTTAAAGATACCCTGTCATTTAAACCTGATTCTACAAACAATTTTAATAGTAAAATCCACCTTTGTTCAGCATATTCAGTTTTATTCTTTATGTCACCTTTCCTATCACTTTCATAAATAATTTCCAATACAAAAAACTTAAACATATGATGTGAATTATAGTTTTTAACATGTTTTGCTAAAGCATTAATCTCTCTACCTTTAGATATATCATTCAGATGTTCCAAGATCCTATCTTTAAATGCTTGGTTTGTCTTTCCTATGTAAAATGCATTACATGATGAACATCTGGCACAATAAACAGCATTCTTAGTTCTACAGTTAGCAAAGAAATCTGAAGCAATCTCAGCACCAGTAACGTTATGTACATAAGAAGTATAGGACAAAATATAATGGCAAGCAGAGCATGAACCACATTTGAACAAACCCTTATACTATGAACACATTTGTATTTTAGGATTTGAGTGTCTATAATTCGATTGTTGTTTTAAGGAATGATTATTTCTAAAGCTAAATCTAGACTGAATGTCTATAATCTTCCTGATATCTTGATCAGCCAACAAGATCGACCAACGTTTCCTGAAAATATCACATACTATATTAACATTATTTGAAAATGTAAGAACAGGTCTGTTCCGACCTGTGCCAGCTGTTCTCACTACAGATGATTGACCCTCCTCTATGATCCTGGAAAAATAGGGTCTTCCCCTTCCATCCCTAGTTCTTAACACCTCAGCGATACACAAATCTATTTCCCTAACACTATAGACCCTGTCCAGAAACTCAGTTTTTAGTATAGAAAAAAATGCATGAAGTTCATTATCATCATCATCATCATGAAGTCTCAAAGCTTAAAAAAATTGTCCTCTCAACACATTCCTTCTAATATAAACAGGATGCATACTATGTAATAAAGTGTTCCTTTTAACTTATTTTCCATACATCCTAGTACCCAAGAGACTTAATTCTTTCCTGCTAACTTGAACCTCAAGAAAGTCTATAGTTTTGCTGGATACCTTAGATGTAAATCTTAAAACATTGGTGGTACCATGTAGCATCCAAACAGAATCATTTAATTATTCCTCTGTACCACCCCACATTCATAAATATATCATCTATGAAACATTTGTAAAAGTAGATGAGATGTAAAAAACTATTATTCAATAATTTATCAACTTGCCAGCACAAAATTAGCATAGCTATTTGCACAAGCTATGCCCATAGCTACTCCAGTTCTCTGTACATAATACTTAATCAAAAGTAAACACATTATTTTCTAAAAAATGGTGTAGCAATGGGTATTTGCATATATATTTGGTGACACTGTACATGCCACTCTTAAACAGGCTTAGTCTTGGTCACACATACTGTTTGGATAATAGTAACATCACACAGCAGGATTGGTCACCCTTTGGGAAGTGCCTCATCATAGCTGATAAAGAGCTGGTTGGTGGCAGTGATAACTACCTTTTAGTCTGTGCAGAAGAAAGCATAGCTAGTAAACATGTGCCAGGCTTTCTCAGGAGTGTGTGTGTGTTTGTATATAAATTAAATCTCAAAGTGTGTGGGTCAGCTACTTGGGCAGGGACACAAGGCATTGGTTGGACAGAGAGGGTGCTGGAGGTTTTGGCTGACTGCTCGGTTGAGATCTTAACTCTATAGCTGTGCCAGTGGGGATCCTTATTAGGGATCTGGAGAGAGAGGGAAAAAGCAGCCCCAGATTGACTGTGATCTCTGTGTGCATGTAAGGGAGATTATACTTTACTGTGTGTGTATGTGTGATCCTCCCAAGGTGTATGTCCTTCACTGGTGCTAGTGGTGAGGATTGAGGCTCCTTAATTACTGGGACAGTGCAGGGGCATCACACTTGCCTATGAACTTATTCAGGGGCTGCAGAAGGACTTGCTCCCCTGCAAAAAAAAAAAAAGTTTCAAAGAGAAGAGTTATCTTTGAGATTCATTCTTTTCCTGTTTTTTTTTTTCTGTTTTTCCAATTTGTTGACACATGGACCTTTGCGTGCTGACATCTCAATATGGAGATCATTGGATAGATTGCGTGTGGCTGTTGAATTCTTCCTCTTCTTTCAGCTGTCGCACTAGGGTTCACCACAGTGGATCATCTGTTTCCATTTCTTCCTGTCCTCTGCATCTTGCTCTGTCACACCACCCACCTGCATGTCCTCTCTCACCACATTCATAAACCTTATCTTAGGCCTTCCTCTTTTCCTCTTACCTGACAGCTCCATCTTTACCATCATTTTCCCAACATACCCAGCATTCCTCTGTAGCTGTTGAATATGCTTGCTAAATAAAGATATGATTTGTCAAAGGAATAATACAAGAATAAAATTTCCCTAGAGTGTAAGGCTATGGCCTTGTTTGATCGGCTAGTTGATTTGGATGGGACAATACTAGACTATGTTAAAAACTGGAAGGCTGAAACTGTTAGGTGACTCCTGTATATTCTGGTTCAGGTGTTGGTTATTAACATCAGCCTCAGCTCTTACCTGTTAGATTCTTTATATCACAGGGCACCTTGCTTTAAATTATTGGTATGGATTTATAGAGAACTGCTTCACCAAAAGCATTATGACATCTGGTGCAATTAAAATTGGTCATCAGATCTTGTTTCCTTGCTGAAGTTATGCCTTATTAAATGTTTATTTAACTGTGATCTATCTATATCTTTATCATGATGTAGGTCAAAAGCAAAGCTTGTTTGTTTGTAGTGCAGATGCTTTAAAAGATTCAACCATTTGTAATTGGTATGAGTGAATGCTCAGTAGAGTAGATGTTCCTTTTAACTGTTTTTCTGCCTGCCAGCAGCTCTCTGTGTGAGATTGTGGTACAGCAGGGTCTGGGAATTTGCCCTCTCCCCACTGTATAGAGTAATATTGGAGTTGGCATATATAATTAGCAGTGTCTGTGTGTGTGTGTGTGTGTGTGTGTGTGTGTGTGTGTGTGTGTGTGTGTGTGTGTGTGTGCGTGTGTGTGTGTGTGTGTGTGTGTGTGTGTGTGTCTGTGTGTGTGTTTGTGTGTAACCATCTTAAAAAAAATATATATATATATATATATATATATATATATATTATTTTTTTTGTATGTAGACACACAAACACACAAATGTGAATGTTTGTATATGTCTGAAAATATGCTTAATCCATTAAGATGGCTCAGTACTCATAATGTATACAACTTTTCAGTCATTTAAGATGGCGCAGTGATACAGTGCTAGCATTGTCACCTCACAGCAAGAGGCTCTCCAATTTGATTCTCGGCTGGGGTGCCCTCTATGTGGAGTCTGCATGTCCTCCCTGCATCTGTGGGTTTTTTTTCTGGGTACTCGAGTTTCTGCCAACATTACAAAGACATGAGTCTGGAGCATTTCTCCCCAGGCCTCTGCTAAAAATTGGCTCATTCCAAGTTGGACTTTCCCAGTTAACAAATGATAAATAAATAAAGTTGTCATGGCAACTATGTTCTGAGTTTTTATTTTCTGCGGGCCAGAGTATTACATATTAGTCAGTATTAAGTAAGGTCAATGAACATTTTATGCCAGAAGAAAAACAAAAATGTTATTTGTGAAAGGGCATGCTTTCATGGGTGTGTTCAGGCTAAGGGAAATTCTGTTGAAAATGTTGTCAGGTGTTTTTGTGAGCTGTCTGAATATTATGAGACTAACCGAACAAGAGATGAACAGGTTAGAGATGGAGGAGTGAATAACCTGCCTGATACTGAAATGTCAAAAGTTCAAAAGTTACAACTGGAAGTGAAGTTTGCTGACAACTTGGTCTGTTAAAGAGGCTGAATTAGTTGTTCTTCTTTTGGCTTTTCCCTGTTAGGGGTTGCTACATTAGAACACTGGTCCGCTAATGATTGGCAGTTGATTTTTATGGTGCCGAGGTGCCAGCCTGATGCCCAACCTTCAACGAAGGCACGCCATTCACACATGTCTTTCGAACGCCACTCGACCGCGAGGAGGATATGCAGACTCCACACAGAAGGTGATAAAGAGGCTGAATTAGTAAATAGACAAAATGCTGATTTAAGTGCAAAAGAGGATGTCTGTGAGGTAAAATATAAAGAAAGTGGCAAATACCATAAAAAGTACAACAAATATTAAATATAACAGAACCATAATTAGTTCATCTAGTGTCCGCTGCCAGTCCCCAAAATGGTGCCCCACTCACTTAGGTCTTCAAATGAAGAGCGAAAAAAAGTATTCAGCTTATACTGTAAAACTTTTTCCCTCTGCATTTCAACTGAAGAGTAAAAATGTGACTTTGGCCTTTACTGTACAATGTCAATTGGTGCTTTGCCGTCAGCTCTTAAAGTGACTTTCTGACTGTTCTGGCATTTGTACAAAGAAAAGGAATGCAGGGTCTCTCGAATGCACTCCCCTAACACTTCACCAACCTTTGTTATGCTACTGAAACTGGGCATGTGCAGCAGATTGAAGTTCAAGTTTGCATGAGGTGCAACCCTTGACATACTGGTTCAGAGCGGTGTGTTGCATGAGGCAGAAGATGCAAGAAATGCAGCAAGATATAACAGTTTGTTGATGTGTATAAAACTAAGGTAGCAAACGATGTAGCCAATGAGAATAAAACTGATCACAGTGTTCAGGAAGCATTTTCCTAGGTTCAGTGACAGCTATGGCGAACACTGAATTAAGTGGCAATTCAAACTTCAAGTACATGACACCCTACAGTAGAAGATTTTACTGTACTGTTATGTGATACATATAGAAGCATCTTGAATTGTCCACAGTTGCATGAAGCAGATATAGAAAGAGAAAGTCCTTCAGGCAAACTCAGTTGCATGGGAAGGTCCTTAGCAATGACTGAGTGGAAGGGATATTAGCATGAGGTTTGAATCTGTGTGCTGCTAAGGCTATATGTGAATAACCTGCTCAGTAAAACTTTGGTATGCAAGTTTGGGCTGATTACCAGGGTACATGAACCTATTGATGATGTATTTGAAAATGTTGGTTTGCTTAACTGCGAACCAATGAATATAAAGTCAAAATCAGACCCTGACCCATACACCTAGGCCACACCGACAACTGTATAATTTCTAATACTTTCTAAACTACAGATTGCAGTCACATGTATGCAAACACTTGGTGTGATTGAAAGTGTAACAGAAGTTACTCCGTGTGGTGTGTGCCAGTGACTGCAGGTATCAAAAAGAATGGCTACGTGAGAGTATGTGTTGATTTAAAAAAAAATAAGTAATACAGTTATGAGGGAGAGTTTCATTCTACATACCTTTGAGGATATTGCACCGAGGCTGGATGGTGCTGGAGTGTTCTCCACATATGCTTCAAGTAGGTTTTGGCAGATACCCCTAGAGAAATATAGTAAAAAACTATCAACCTTTATTTCTTGGACTGGAATGTTTTATTTCAAAAGTCTACCATTTGGTGCAACTTCAGCATCAGAATAATTTCAGCATGCAATGAGTAATATGTTGAATGGTCATGAAAGTGTTTTTCTGTTATGGTGATGTGCTAGTGCTTCATCCATATAAAGAGATACATGACAGAAGATTTGATGCATTAAAAACTCCAGTTTGAAGCAAAATATAGCGAAATACAATTTTGCTAAGCCCTCAAATCCAGTATTTCTGTCATAGCATATGTCGTAGTGCTATCAAATCAGATTCAAAGAAGGTTAAAGCCATATAATATCTAAAAGGTCTAGCCTGTGAATCTTAGTTACGTCAGGTCCTAGACAAGGTAAAATTCCTGGGTACATTTGTGTTATATCTGTCTGTAGTGCTATATCCACTGACAAATAGTACATACACTTACACATTTATTAAAGAAAGGGGTACCTTGGTCATACTAGAATTCTCAAATCCAAGCTTTCAGAAAAGTGAAACAAATACTGATCTCTGCTTTAGTACTCACCTACTATGATGTCAAAAATTCAACAGCTGTTAGTGCCGATGCCAAAAGTTATGATCTAAGTTGTTCTTTACAGCAAGTCATAATATATTATGCTTATTACTCTAGAATGCTATGTGATACAAAACAATGATGTTTACAAATAGAAAAAAAGAGTGCTATGCAGGCTGTCAAGATACCTACTACAGCTAGGTTTCTTCTAATTTTAGACTGACTGCAAACCACTAGTTTTACTGATTACGTCCTATGACTTGCATAAAGTACTGCCAAGATGGAAGAGATTGCTTATGAGACTGAAATGTTTTCACTTGGTCATGGCCCAAATTATCATGAATCCCAGTATCTGACCAGACATAATTTGATGCAAGGAGATACTTCTGCTTATGTGCAGTGCATCTTGGTAAATCAACCAGTAACTATCAAAAGGCTTGTCATTACACTGCACTTCTTTCTTCAAAAGTAGAATTATTTCTAAAAGTTAGTGTTTGTATTTTGAACTTGGTCTGAGAACTTAGTCTTGTAATTTTATTCACATTTGTGGGAGAGTTGTGAACTGCTTCAGGATCTGAGCCTCACATAGTCATTTATTACTACATTTTGTCATAAGCAGTGTTACTGGTAAATCTCTGCCCAGTCTTATGCCATAGTCTGTAATTGGATTACAATAGTGGCAGTACTGTAATTTTTGCTGCAGAATGTGTGGTCCTGTGGTTCTACAGCTGTTTACATTCCAGTTCTCCTGTTAGAGTCTTCCATTCTGCTTATCATTTGCATTTATTTATTTACAAAACTACAACCACTCTGCTACAGGCCCACAAGGAGCTCAGTGTCTCTCCAACCTAACACCACTCTAAGTATTCAGCTGCTGTACCATCTTTATCTTGTATCCAACCGGTGGATACATTGTTATAAGAAAAGCGCAGTCCGGGTCTGAACTATCTGGAAACACAAACAGCTAAAGTTAACTCTGAGTATGTGTCTACCTGTTTGAGCTAATATTCATTATCCCCTGGAGAGCACTCTGCTTTGGCCTGTATACAGCCCCTCCCCCCACACACTCATCTTCCATTTTCTGTTTTATTCCCTTCTGTTAGCAAATAGTATCCATAACTGATCAAATACTGTGTGTTTGTTAATTTAAATTGAGTCCACAGTAGCCTACTGATACAGGTTATCCTGTTTTTCCACCTGGGAAATGGTTAAGAAATGACTTACAGCTTCAGAGCAGTCCTTGGTCAGTTTTGATTGTTTCTTAAACACAAACTTGTTTTTGCTTGTATCTTGGCTCATTAGCAGCAGTACAAAATAACTGCCTGCTCACACCCTTGTTCTCCCCCTCCCCCTTCCCTGTTTATTACCTTAAGCCAATCCCAAAGTTAATAAATATTACCTGTGGCAGGCACCATTTTTAAAACTATAACCACCCTTTGTGCACTTTATGTGCAGCCCTGCCATAAAACTTACTAAAACTGCTTGAACAGGGGCACAACTAACTGATAGTTCATGGAAATACAGGGTACCTATCTGAGTCTCCACATTCACTATTATATGTTCTTCTATCAGTTTACTCTGTTACCTGATTGTTTCCAGCTCCCTTGTAAGAGCAACTAACAGGGTCTCTGCCCACTTCACTCCCCACCCTTCCCCCATTTCCCTACCACCCCCAGTGGTCCTACCTTTATTACACACACAAACCCCTCCCATATTTCCAAAAAACAACCACAGCACTAAACCCAACACTACCTCCTCCATCTTCCCACTACTATCCCTCCTCCTCAGCTAACATGTATAATCATACCATACCTATGCTCACTGCATGCACTCTCCTTGCATATCTTACATCCTACCAAAACTCCATCATTCCCCCACTCAACCACTACCACTGTACTACTACTCACACCATCACTCATGTCTCACCCTCACTCAGCTCCCCTCCCACCAACTCAAGAACCATCCCTATGAACCCCCACATATTCTATCAACTATATTACTCAAGCAAAAAGCATCCCTAAAACTTAACATAGTAACCCTCGCACCATACCTACTACCCACAGAGCACAATCATAAAGTTTCCCTAATAAACAAACACATAAAAAAACTGAGAAAACTAATAACCTCATGCATATCAAAACTAGCCCTAAGTGGAGACATCCACCCCATCCCTGGCCCCGCCATCTCCAACCCCACTCCTCATAATCAGACTAGAAACCACAACTTCTCCCAAATCATAGCCAATAGAAAGCCAAGTGACCTCCTTCTACTAAGCCTAAATATTAGAAGTATATCCAACACGGTCCATGAACTCCATGCCACCATAGACCTGCACTCCCCAGATGTAGTCATGCTGACAGAAACCTGGCTAAAACCTCACATTACCAGTGAGCAAATCCTCCCTACCAGTTACAGCATATTAAGAGTAGTCCGGCTAAACAAGAAAGGAGGCAGTATAGCTATAATATTTAAACAGCATCTAAACATCCAGATCTTAAAATCACCAGCTCCACAAATAGGCAATGAAAAAATAATATATACCAACTTCAAAATAAACCAAAATAAAACCATCAACATAATTGGATGCTACTTCCCACCTGGCCAAAACACCCCTCCACTAGAAAACCTCCTTAGCTGGACTGCCCTCCATCTCCCCCAAGAAACTATAATTTTAAGTGATTTCAATATTGACTGGCAATCCTGTTCTGGCAACCACCCAACCCATCATCTAAACCTTCATGGCTTCACCCAATTAGTCCAGTCACCAACCAGGATAAATAAAAACTCCAGCAAGAACACTATCCTAGATTGGATACTACTCAGTAAGAGCCCCCAGTCATATATAGCAGGCTGCTTATCGGATAGCCTCAGTGATCACTCCCCAACATTCCTACTCAAAAAACACCTATACCAAGTTAAACCTGTCATCTACCATCAAATACGTAAAAAACTAAACTTTAACACAGTCACATTTATCTCATCCCTCAAAGAATGTAACTGGCATCCTCTAAAGTACCTCAGTCTTGCTGACGCAGTTGACTTCTTTAATAATACTTTCTTGAGCATCCTTAATTACCACGCCTCCATAAGACTTTCCAGAAGCAAAGCACAAGCCTCCCCATTGTTACAGAAAACCACTAAGTCAGAAATGAAAAACAGGGATAAAGCCTGGGAGCACTGGCGCAAAACCAAAACCCCCTCAAGTAGACAGGAATTCCTAGAACTACGCAATAGAGTCAAAAAGCTAATAAAACAGGACAAATTCCAATACTACCAGTCTGCCTTACAGTCCTTCCAACACAACCCCAAACAATTTTGGTCCTCCATAAACTCCATCCTCCACCCAAGTAAAGGCGGTACCCCTCCTCCTAACATTCCTCACTCCTCCGAAAATATTGCTACCTCATTCAACACACACTTCACACAAACCATACTATCACTAGCTAGACAACACAACCCCCCTCCCCTCCAACCCACACCTTCAACTAGTAATCTCCCCATTGTCTTCTCTTTTTCTCCTGTTCCAACCTCCAACATAAAAAAAAACTTAACTAAACATGCCCACTGATTAGCAGCAGACAACCTCCCAAGTTAATACCTACAAATCGCAGCTGATGCTCTAGCCTACCCAGTATCCATCTTGATTAACCGAACTCTGTCAAAAAGTTACATTCCCACACTATGGAAAGTATCACATATAATTCCCCTCTACAAAGGTGGCCCCCCCACAGAACTAGCCAATTACTGCCCCATAGCTATTCTCTCTCCACTCTCCAAAATACTAGAGAGATGCATTCACTCTCAGGTCTCAGACTACCTATTTACTAACAACCTCCTTTTCAATACTCAACATGGTTTCCGACCAACCCTAGCATCACCACTGCCTTACTCTCCTTTACTAACACTATTCTTCAGCATAAAAACAATGGCTATCTCTCCTCTGCTACTTTCCTAGACCTATCTGAAGCATTTGACATGGTCCCACACAAACAACTCATCTCTGTCCTCAATAACCTATCCTTCTCTCAATCAGTCACCAACTGGTTTCAGAGTTACATGTCTGACCGCCAACAATCCGTTGCATGGCAGATTGACATATCTCCCCAACTATCTGTCTCTATAGGGGTTCCCCAAGGATCCATCCTTGGACCCCTACTCTTCTCTATTTTCACCAATAATCTAGCCTCTGCCACCAAACATGGCACACATACAATACGCAGATGACTCAACCATCATCTGCTCAGCCCAGTCCCTACCCAAACTACAAAAAGTCACACAGGAAGCCTTTTCCTCTGTTGAAACTTGGTTATCCAATGCCCAATTAATACTCAACCCAAACAAAACTAAACTACTCATCTTCCAACCCACCAAACATACTCAAAACAACTCTCACTTTAACGTCACAGCAAAAGACAACACCACTATACACCCAACAGAGCACACCAAATTGCTTGGAGTTGAAATAGACAATAAACTAAAATTTGACATTCACATATCCATGACCATAAAAAAGTCCACAAAAAACTAGGAGCATTATACAGAAATAAGCAACGTCTCACCAAAGCAGCAAAGATTTCAGTAGCAAATTCCCACCTTATCTCCACCCTACTTTATGCCTCTCCAATATATACCAACCTAAGGCAATGCGATCTAAACAAGCTGGAGACCTGCTACAACAAAATCACCAAATTCACCACAGGGACATCCTACCATAGTCACCACTGTCTCTCCCTTGCTGAACTGGGCTGGCTTGAACTCTCTCACCTCCTTCAATGGTATTAACTCGCACTCGCCCGCAAACTAGTAAACGATCCACTAAAAGTCCCATCCCTCCAGAATCTACTCCAACCCTATCGCACCACCAGACCACTAAGCTCCAGCAACAAAAATCACTTACAGGTCACTATAGCCAGTAACTCTGCTGAAGAAGCACTATTCTCTTGCACCATAGCCAAATTATGGAACTCCCTCCCACCCACAATTACCTCTGTACCATCATGCACCCACTTCAAAACTTTACTAAAAGTGCACCTAAAAACATGCTGGCTATGCCCTTGCAACTCCCCCTCTAATATCACCCACCCCATCCACCCACTACCTTTCTTTCCACCCCACTAACTACCTTGATTATAGCAAGCTCAGATGCTCATAAGCCTAACTACGTATCACACAGCAGGAACTTCTTATTGTAACAATTGTTAATGTCTGTTATGTACTTCGCAGATGATAAAGATTCTAGTTGTCTACTATGTACTATGTTCTTCATCTGTAACTTTGTAATTTTTAATTGCCATGTTGATCAAGTTGTTAATTGCTATGTAATTCCAATGTAACTACTGTCTGTATATTTTAACTGTGGAGCTTTTCTCTTTGGGCCTCTGCTGAAAATGGACCTATGTCCAGTCGGACACTCCCGGTCAACAAATGTAAATAAATAAATTTATGATTATCACATTGCTGATGTTTCGCCCCTGTTCTTGTGTTTGATACATTGTCCTAAGTCTTCCCAGCCACCGCTGCTTCATACTGCTTGTACACTAATTGCATTTTTCCCTGCTCCCACAGTAAAAGCTGAGGTTTCGGAAATTCTAATCTAGTTAGGGTCATTGACCTGTAGCTCAGAGTCATAGGACTAAGAGAACTGTAATGTGCTATAGGTTCTGTTGTCAAAAGGCTCTACTATTGGTTTGATTTAATTGGCTCCCTCTCTAGCTGATCTGCTATAACCAGCACACAGCTGCACCCACTCAAGGTCTTTTATTCAAGACTTTGAAATGTTTTGAAAGCCTTGAACTGTGAGTAATTAACTTTTTTAATCAAAAATAAAAGATTGCTTTTATTTAAATTATATTTAAATTCTGCTTGAATATTTATGCTGCAATTGCAGTGGTCTGAATGGTAATACTGTTTTTGTACGTTTCTGCTTTTTTCCATGTCCTAGCCAAAAAAGTTATCTGTTTGCAATTTTTAACTTGTTTTGGGATCTTATTCTTATAGAATTACTTGTAAAAGTTAGCTGTTTGTATTTTGAACTCAGTCTGGGACCTTAGTCTTTTAGTTTTATTCACAAATGTGTGGAAAATTGTGAAGTACTGCAGCCTGTGAACCTCATTTAGTCATTTACTACTGCATTTTTTCATAAGTAATGCCACTGGTAAATCTCAGCCTAGCCTGATTCCTAAGACTGTAGTTGGATTGTAATAATGTCAGTACTGGAATTTTTGATACACAATTTGTGGTTCTACAGCTGCTTGCATGGCAGTTTTGCTGCTACAGTCGCATATTCTGCTTATCATTTTCCTGCTTAAAGTCGCACTCTCGTGCCTTTCTGTTTGCTATGTTGTTCTTGTCTCCGATAAGCTTTCCCAGCCCTGACTGATATGTTAAATACTGCTCTCTCTGCTGCTGTCTACTGCTTCTATACTAATTACAGTTTTCCCTTGCTACCACCATAAAAGCTAAATTTTTTGAAATTCTAACCTACCTGGGGTCATTTACATGTAGCTCATAGTCACTGGACTAAAAGAACTGTGACTTGATACAGGTTCTGAAGTCACAGAGCTCCACTATTAATTTTATAGGTTCATAGGTGTTTACTAGGCTAATGATCACAAGGGCCTTTTTAAGCCTAGCCATGCATCCCAAATCTTTGACAAGTTCTGGTACACTTGATAAGTATAGGCAGGGGCTTGGGAGATGAAACATTTATAAGCAGGGGCCTGGGAAATGAACCATTTATTGATTGTGCCCACTAGACATAGGTGCCAATCCAGGGATGAACTTCCTGTTTCCCATTCAATTGTCCATGTTACACTTGAGATGGGTTAGGGAGGAACTATGCTTCACATGGATGGTGAGCCTGTTCCAGAGATGTTGTAGTCTCTGGGATACACATCTGTCTCTCCAGCAGGTCCTATTTATATCACAGGCAAGTTTTAAGTTTTTAGAATTGGTAATTCTGGTGCTGTTTCTTTTTTTGCTCATATGCAGGAGGTCCATCAGAATGGGGTCTGACAATGCCCTGTATGCCAGGCATAGTCATCCCCGCAACAGCCTGTAGGAGACATAACAAAAGGATAGAGCCTTGAGGTGGTCTGCATAGAAGATTACTTATGCCCTGTATTCATTTAGGAACCTTTGTTCACATACAATTTGTTGGATATGCATGGTTAGGTACATACCAAGGGGGGCATTATACTCAATGATAGGTCTGATGAATGCCGAATGCAGTGGAGCAATGACTTCCTTGCATCTAGGTGCCATCCCTTTGTTTATAAGTTGCGCAACACAGAATGATTTCCTCACTACTGTAGACATGTGATAGTCAAAGGCTAGATTGCCTGTCTATATGTGTCCCAAGTCCCTGACTACTGGGACAACTCTAAGTGCTGTGTTGTCAATATTATAGTTACCGGGGGTGGATGACTTCCTGAAGGATACTATTATGCATTTCTTGTCATTTAGTTTTAGTCCATGGTTCTGACACCAGTTGTGTGTCTGTGTCAGCCCTTCCTGCAGAACATATGTGTCAGTTTAAGATTCAACGACACCTCCTAATTTGCAATCATTTGCAGATTTAGTCAGCCAGAGACCATTGACATTGGCCTTGACTTCAGATAAGTAAATGCCAAAAAAGAGTGGTCCAAGGACTGATCCCTGAGGGACTCCACTTGTGACTGGCCTCTGTAGATGTTGACTCCCCAGTTTTAACTTCCTGGGTCCTGTCTGTCAGCCAGTTGGCAATCCACTGGGTGACATATAGAGTTGTACCTAACCTCTTGAGTTTGTCAGCAATGCTTGAGTGAGGTATTGTGTCAAATGCCTTGGCCAGATGAAAGTAGGCAGTGTAAATCATTTTGCCCTCATCCATTGCTTTGGTAACCTTCTCAAAGAATTCCACCAGGTTGAGTAGGCATGACCTGCCCTTGATGAAACCTGACTAAGTTGGGTCCAGTGTCTAGAGGTTTACTTTATCATTATTGATCATTTCCATGATAATTCTTTCCATGGCTTTGCATATAAGACTCGTGAGACTTGTGGGTCTGTAGTTTCCAGGGTCTGTAGATGGCTCACCTTTGAGCAGAGCGATGACTATTGCTGCTCTCCATTCATGAAGCATGAAGCTTCTTTGGAGGCTACACTTAAATAGCAATTCCAGAGGTCATGATAGGTTATGTTTCATGCTATTTAGAAGACATCCTGGGATATTGTCTGGGTCCACTGATGCAGTGTTCTTGGCCTTAGAGAGAGCATTAAGGACCTGTTCCCCTAGTGATATCAGGGAGAGTTATATTTTATGGTATTTTCTGAGGGAAGGTTGAAAGGGAGAGAGGGATAAAGTAGGAGCTCAATTTGTTGGCTAGTAGGTTTGCTATATCTTCTGACTCAGTATAGGTGGCTCCATTTACAATGAGCTCTGCACACAATTGTGTATTGACTTTAAGGTTGCAGACATAACTAAAGAATGTCTTGTGGTTGACCTTGGCCTGGGAGGCCAAAATTACCTTAAATTTGGCTTTGATAGACTTTATTCATCCTCTGAATTGTTTGTTTGGTTTGATGAGAGTGCTTTTATCCTGCTGCATGCTGGACCTTCTAATTTTTGCCGTGACTTTCTTCCTTTTGTTATACAGCCTATTGATTTTGTGATTTCACCAGAGTGGCTTGTTTTCTGAGTTAGTTCTGTACTTCTTCCTGGTTGGTACAGCTGCCTCTTTGTAGCTATTAACATGCTTGTATAGTGTTTCTATGAACAGTTCTGCATAGGCAGCAGTGATCTCAGGGTTTACGGGGGCTTCAGATTTTGCCAGGTTATCACTTAATAGCAGGAAGTTAGCCTTAAGGTAGTTGCTGAATATTCCAGGGTTATCTCGGGATCCAGGTTTTATTTTTACTTCAGAGGAGAGACCCTTTTGTGATCTGATCTTACCAGAGAAGACATTACACTAGGGGGTGTACAGCACTCTCCCATATCAGTGAGGACCAGATCCAGTATGCCTGCACCCCTGATTGGTGTATTGACAATCTGGTCCATGGAGTTTGTGTTTACAAAATGCAGGAATCTCTGTGTCTGTACATTTGATGTCATATATGATTCCCAGTTAATAGTGGGGTAATTAAATTTGCCCATAAATATGGTATTGAGTTAGATGGTGAATGTTTCCAATAAGTTTAAATACATGGCACGGGTTTCCTTGGTCATAGAGGGGGACCTATAACTTGCAAGGAAGTGGTATTGGATTTTACCTATGGTAATTTGAACATGGATTAGCTGAAGTGCACTGTCCTGTTTGACCAGCCTTGAGGTATATTTATTTTTGATGTAAATCGAGATACCTCCACTTTTAGTCCCTGTCTGTGTAGCAACTTGTCTAAATGTGTGGAAGGTATTATAACCTTTCACTGTTGGTGTGCTCTCTGTGGCTTTAAACCATGTCTCAGTGACAGCACAGACATCAGCATTCTTGAGGGTGAGGAAAGCTTCTAGGGAGTGGAGTTTTTTGTTTGGACTCTAAGCAGTGAGCATTAATACCTTTAGATTTTCTTGGTTTTGATTTGCTATGTTGGAAGTACATTCAGTCTGACATTGCCTAAAAAAGGCAGTATGGGAGAAGACAGTGTTTTAGCTAATATTAGGTAAGTCTAGAGGGGAGAGGTGCAGACCATCTCTGGCAAAGCAACGTGGTCTGTTGAACTCATACCAACCTGAGACACATATTCAGAGAGCTCCGTGATGTCTCTTCACATAGTCTAGGGAGGTATGTCTCAGTTCACTTGCACCCACATGGACTATGACTGAGCCATACTGATACTTGTGGTCCAATGACCTGAGTGTGTGTGTATAATGTGGCAGATTCTAGCCCCTGATAATCAGCTGACCATGACTTTCTCCATACTCAGGTCTGGTGAGAGGGACATCAGTGTGTCTCATCATGGAGTCTCCAATGACCAGAATGTTGGATTGTGTGGTGGCTTGCATTATGGGCTTAGAAGCAGAGACTCCAAGAGATGTGACTGTATGTGTTTTTTGTAGGTGTTGTTTTGAAAGAGTGAATATGGGGTTGCTGAGGGTGCTTGTTATGTGTACTTTGTTTAGGAGGTCTTTAGGAACATTGCATTTAAGTGCCTCAGTGTATGTGGGTCTATATGCCTGCTTTGAGTTGTGTGTGATGGGTGTAGTGTGTGTACTACTGACAACCTTATTGACATTAGGAGCACTTTTATGTGAGAGCTTTGCCTGTAGTGACATTTTGTAAATACATCTCTCACATACCATATCCATTTGGTTGAGAATTAACTGGTTGTCAGTAAACATGAGGCAATTTCTACATTTCTTCTGGATGCCCATATCCACCAAGTTGGTAACAGATATAGTGGGAAGGTTCATATCCAAGGGAACAGACCCTTTTTACTGATTAGACAGCTGGAGTGAGAATATAAAGCAATGCCAGTAGTACCCAATTTGCAGCTCTGTGGACAGTGCTTGTCACTGCAAACCAGTTGTCCTATGTGCAACTAGTTATTGGTGAAATTTCAATTGTGCTTTTACAGGAAAAATGTCAATCAAGGTGTCTATGTCTATACAGGGCACTGCCAAACACTTGAGAGGAAACTAATATGTAGACCGTGAAAATTTAAGGATGAAGTATTCAGACAGATATTCTGAAGTTAGAAACAAATGAAGCAGTACTTACGGAAAACAAAGACTTAGCTTGTCAAGAATGATGAAAATGGGGGAGTCACATGAATGGCTACTGCCTGGCTACCACTAGTGCTAGTCTCACCACAGCTTCTCTCTGCCGGGATACAATGATCCATTGCTTCCTCTCTCTCCAGAAGCAAAAAATTAGCACCAATCCCAAGATAAGAAGCAGGGAAAAGCCTGTTTGGTGATCCATAGTCTTGTTTCAGATTATGTAAGAGTCTGTAGAACTGTTGTAGCTTTTTCCTGGTATATGCCTTGAATAGCAGCCAGACTAATCAGGAATATCAAGCACAGAGACTCAATGCCCAACCAGAAACAGTCAGGAGTCCATGCACTCTCCTCCTTCTCTCAGCAGGAGCAAAATATAAGCACAAATTCCAAGCTGTCACCTATGAAGCAGTTATTAGACTTTTTGGTGATCAGCAGTCTCCAGGCAATAATGTCCCTGTGCTCCGTCTCTCACCAGGAGGAAACACAAGCACTAATCCCAAGATGGCTATTGAGAGGCAGAATGTGGACTGTCCAATAATTGGTAGTCTTGCAATAGATGTTACAGACTTTAAGGATACGATGAAAAAAGATGGTTAATATCTTAAGCACTGCAGTATGCACTAAGCAGGTGGGCATGAAAGAGGGGGGTAACTTAAGCTTTAGCTGTCTGAGTGGTGAGTCATTAATTTTAAAAGAGAAAGATAGATTGAAAGGGGGTGGGCACTTTATATTCTGGTTCTATGGAATACAGTGGTTTGACCAATAAATTTAAATAGTCAAAGGGGAGTGATTTCACAAAATGGTAATTTTGTGCTTATTCACAACAGCCAATGAAATGGGAGAGGGGAGGAGATATGTGGTCAAATTAAGGTAAGGGACAGGCAACTAGAAAGCCAGTTGAGTTTAAGAATGCAACAGCACCATGGTGGGAAAGTGGTTGGATTTTCTGTGTGACTCACAAGAGACACAGCTGTGATTTATTTCCTAGTTTAATATGTAATTAAAAACAGAATACAAGTAAAACACAGTGTAAAGAAAACAAATGGCAACATACAGAATAGAAAAAGACAATAATGTAATACAAAATACAAGAAAGCAAAAGCAAACTACCCTTTCCTTCACAGCAAGTTGTAGCAGAGTCTGTGTGAACTTTTCCAGTAAATCTCTGAAATGCTTTATTTTGCCCCTTAAATAGAAGGGTTAGTTCCCAGCTCCACCCTCAGTTCACAGCTAATTAACCTTAATTGACCTATACTATCTTCTGTGTGACTCCTTAACTGACCTGTTCTAATTTCCGTGTGACTCACAAGAGACACAGCTCTGGTCTCTTTCCTAGTCTTAATATGCAATTAAAAGCAGAATACAAATAAAACACAGTGTAAAGAAAATAAATCACAACATAAAAAGTATAAGAAGGCAATAAAGTAATGCAAAATACAAGAAAGCAAAAGCAAATTAACCTTTCCTTCACAACAAATTGTAGCAGAGTCCGGGTAAACTTTTCCAGTAAAGCCTGTTAAGGTGTCTGTAAAATATCCTAACTTACAACTAAACGAAAAATTAACAAGGTCACACAGCCAAAGCAGTTAGTAAAAACTAGAAGAAAAACCTTGCCAAGCTACAGTTTTCACTGTGTAATACCTTAAACCTCCTGTAATAGAGACCCATGGGATGTATGCAAATGACCCATTAAGGACATCAAGTGTTTCAGCTATATGGCTTCTGAATGTACGTGACTTTTTCCTTTTTTCATTTTTAAGTCTTTATGGACAGATTCAGACCAACAAAGCCAAATGCCACTAGCTGTGGATATGCCTGTTTTGGCCTTCTTAATACCTTGTCAGCACAGCATAAGTTGACTATTTTGATTTATTTGATTGGATCCCTCTCTAGCTAGCTTGCTATATACCAGCACAGAACTCTGTCCAACAAGGGTCTTTTATCCATGCTTCTCAGAGTCTTGAATAAAAGACCATGTGACCAACCACAAAGAAAGTCATGAACTGTGAAAAATAGGGTTTTCATCAAAAAGGAAAATAAAAAAAAACGGTGCTGAGCTGAACTCAGCTCATGTCCACTGTTGGACTCTCTCTCTCTCTACAGTGGATTATCTGCCCAAGAGCTTTTTCTCCACAAGAGATCTTTAAAATCTATACAAGCTTCGAAATCCAGGTCTGAGGCTCAAATAACCTGTGACATGCACAAATAAACACACCTTGAGCTGCAGTACACACCTCCCAAATAACTAGGTATTTCCCCATGCCTCAGTAGTAAGTCCACTCATACAGTATCCTAAACAAATTTAATTCTAAGCAGTTATAGTCATCACTGCCCCCCCCCCCGAGTCATTCCTGTCAAAACCATGAACAAGTACCTCCTCACTACTCCTGTAGCCAGCCTAATTTAGATGTGTATCTTGAGACACTGTAAGAATTGTCTCATGCTGTCTGATAATCATCTATTACTCAAACAGCTGAGATGTACTTATACAATATTCTTTAAGGCAAACATCTCACACACAGTAAACTCAGATACCAAAATGGTCAGTAGTACACCACACATCATACCTCTCCACAGCCATCACAACACACATACTTCATCATATGCTGAGGTTCTAAAAATTAACTAGTCTAAACCTCAAAGACCTCCAAAATGTAACACAGATGCAGAGGACACTCAGCCCACCTCACATAAACAAAGCATGCCAAAGTCACAGATGCAAAGTCTGTAAGGCAAGCATCTACCCAGCCAAGCATTCTATTTATAGGTGTCACCATTATAAGACAGATATAACTTTTACCAGGCTGAGCAAGGAAAGAATGACTGTTAGCTGCTTGTCTGGTACCATAATCCTTCAGAACACACATGCATTCAACTCCTTTAACAAGTACCGATATGATTTTGCCATAGTTGTGGCAAAAGGAGATACTGCCAGCATAGCTAGCTGGAATTTTGTAAATAATTATATGTCATTGGTGAATGCTGGAATGATTTATACAAGATGCTTGTGTTTCAAATGTATTAGAACTGTATGTAATGTGTATATCAAACTGCTTGTACAGACATGTGTGTTGAAAAGGTATTTGCAAAGTGCTGTTTGAAATGTAACCACATTGTGCCCTACTGGAAGAGAAAAGAAATGTACATTCACCATTATAACTGTTTAAATGTATATATTTGAACAGCAGAAACTGGAATACAGGAGGTTAACTTCAGTCCAGCAAACTTTAGAAAAATATCTGAAATTAAATTACTTTATAGCTTAGGCCATAACATATGGTATCTTTCAGTTCTCTATGCAGCAAGAGACATAAAGCCTGTGGTAGGAAGCTTTCTGTATTGTCTTTAGGGTGAACTAATTACTAGTCTTGAAAGCATGAAGGGATGCAATTATTTTATGACTTCCAACATCTGCCAAAGATCTGAGCAAAGCCCTTGTCTATGTATTTTTACAGGTAGATGCTAAATGCTGCCATATTCTAGCAATAGGGGTTTTGGCCTAGGAAGTAATAGAAGTCAGATGACAAGAAGTGATGTCAACCTGCAAGCTATTCTAGCAGTAATATTTGAGATATTATTCTGAGAAGTCTCTTAGTGAGACAGAGCATTCTGTATTCTGTCTTGGACCTGACAACAGCTAGAAGATCCTTTCACCACATCTGCTTTGTTCCATTAGTAAATTCTTAGATTGTAGTATAATTCTCTTAGATTCAGTCAGGAATATAGTGAATCTTATTTAG
The DNA here is from genome assembly GCF_019279795.1 of Protopterus annectens. Lineage (NCBI taxonomy): Eukaryota > Metazoa > Chordata > Ceratodontiformes > Protopteridae > Protopterus > Protopterus annectens. The sequence goes on from NC_056743.1 coordinate 1,571,091,856, forward strand.
ATATTTTTCTTAGACTGTCCTGCAATGTTGTTTTAAATATTTCCTGTGGTTTTGAACTCTTGATATCACTGTGAATATATATATATATATATATATATATATATATATATATATATATATATATATATATATATATATATATATATATATATATATATATATATAGTATTTTGTCTTGTTCTTTTATTGTTTATTATTAAATATATTTAAACATTATATTGTGGTCAATCTGTGTAGAGATATTTAAGTTTTGAGAGTACTTGCATATTTATTTGGTGACACTGTGTGGGCCACTCCTAATAGCCTTGCTCTTGGTCAAACTATCATTTGTATTAGTATTAATATTACACAGTAGATTGGACACCCTTTGTTACCATATATTAGCTAGTTATAGAACTCTATGGCCCAAAAAACAGCCACAGCACCTATCTACAGGAACTGGAAGCACTCAATATTAAAGCCAATTTTCCTAGTTAATCTAAACTATTTATTTATAGACTGGGAAACCTACCAACAGAGCACAAGTACAGAAATTCCCAGACTTTGTCAATGCAAATCCTCTGGAATAATTTGTAAGTGTACCCATTAAGGAGAACAACATCTTGGATCTTGTCCTTAGTAATATGGGGGCATCTTGCATCATCCCTGAAATATCTTCATCACATAAACTTGTCTCCTTGAAAATAAAATTGAAACCAGAGACCCCTTCCACACAGGTATCTTTAGAAATTTCTTTAAAACAAACTACCTACTCCTAAGTAATACATTGACAAGCTTCAAATCCCCACCAAACTCAGTCAACTCCTCTGAATACACATAAATGAACACCACCACACTCTACCAGCATGTAAACAGCTTGTAGGAACAAGCACAGGGCAAACTCTCTTGATGGAAACATAATATCAACAAGCTTTACAATTAAAAGTGAATTTAAACCAAAAGTAAGAAGATTAATTTCCAGAATGATAAAGCCCTCATTATTGAAATAAACTAACAACTTAAAAGAGCTTAATAAAATCCACCAAAGCTAAGCCTGAGATTAAAGAAGCCAACCAGGCCAAAGACAATCACAAGACATTTTTTAGTTATGTTTTAAATCCCAGAAGCACAACACGGTGACGCACTGAGCTGATTGTGAATGATGTTACCTACCTTGAGGCTGAAGACCTGGCAAACCTACAGGCTGATAAATTTAGCTCAAGCCTTTCTCATCTCTTCCCTAGGCGTGTCCTACAACATATACTTGAAACCAGCTTGTCTCCATCAATCACACAAGACCAATTCCTGAAAGTGCTATCAAAAGCCAAAAATACCACAACCATGGGTCCTAACAATATCCCTGGATTCATCTTAAATAGCATGAAGCACAATTTAACTACCCCCTAACAATGCTGCTCAGCCTTAGCCTCCATGCATTTTTGTGCCAAGTGAAAGGAGAATAGCTGCAGTCATTCCCTTGCATAAGGGAGGACCTTTCACAGACCCAGCTAATTACAGACCTATAAGTCTGACCAGCCTCGTATGCAAAGCCATAGAAAGACTTGTGATTAAACTAATCAATAAGCACATGGGAAACTTCCAAACAATGGACCTGTCTCAGTTTGGATTCATCAAGGGAATGTCAAGCTTACTCTTCCAGGTAGACTTCTTTGAAAATGTCACCAAAGCAATGGATGAAGATAAGATGATACACTGCATCCATCAACCTGGATTAGGCCTTTGACATGCTTTCCCACTTAGGGATAGTAAAAAAAACTCAATAATCTAGGAATAAAGCCCCATCTCACTTACTAGATTGCCAACTGGATAGGAAATGAATTCCACAAGGAGACCAGTCACCAGTGGAGTCCACAGGGTTTGGTGCTGGGACCTGTCCTATTTGGCATCTACTCCTCTGAAGTAAAATCTAATGCAAAAGAGCTCTGGCTAATTAAGTTTGCATATTACTTTAAGCTATAAGCAGTTATTGAATCCCTAAATAACTTAGCCATCCTGCAGGAAGGTTTGTCCCAAACAAAAAACTGGTGCCAGAATCATGCATTGAAACTAAATACCAAAAAATGTATTATTGTACCCTTTGGGACATCATCTACCCTGGGGAGTCACTACATTGACAATATGTCCCTGAGAACTGACACAGTTGTTTAGGATTTGGGAAAGTATGAGGACAGGGAACTATCGTTTGACCAGCATGTGTCCACTATTGTAAGAAACTCCTTCCATATTGCATATCTTATAAATCTTATAAACACAGGGATTGTGACCAAATCTAGAGATGTTATTGTCCCCTTTACTCAGCTCTCATTAGGCCAGTCATTTAGAATAATGCCCCATTTGGCATGCATTCGTAGAGACACATACAACAACTGGAAGACTCCAAACATACCTTACTAAAAGGATACAAGGCCTAAAAGATATGTCCTACATGGATTGCCTCAAGGCCCTGACACTTTGCTAGTTATTCTGCAGAATGCTAAGAGGAAACCTGTGTTTGGCATACAAGGCATCCTCTGACCCAATACTGATGGACCTACTATACATCAGCAAGTCAAATGGCATCAGAAATACTTGGTTCAGGGATCTAAACCTATTCTACTACATCAATAGAATGGTTTGGAGGAAGAGGTATATCTGACAGAGAATACCACTGCTTTGAAATAGATTTGTGTAAAACAAACTCATCCCTGATCATATTCAAGCTCGCATTGAATCCATGGATGGGTAACAGAAAATTTACTGCAAGTCTGCCCTTTCTACTACTGACGGACAGAGGCAGTTTCTAAATGTTTTCGCCCATGCATTGGTCCTCTTAAACTACCTGTGGTATGATCCCAGTTATTCTCACTAGGAGTAATATATAATTATAAACCATGGGATGAGTAAGGCCAATCTAAAACCAAAAGGCATAGGTTAAATCAAGCACCAATTGACTAGACTTAAAACTGGCAAACAAAGGCCTATGAATCTATAAAACAAAACTACAAAATAACAATGAGCTACTGATAATCATTATGCATGTAATAGATGGATGACCTAACTGCTGGACACAGACAAAGCATCTGATGTCCAAATACTAAAGTACCAGAGTACAGATGTTTGAATACAGTGGTTTGCTGGTGTACTAAGACAGATATGTTGTACCTTCTTCAAAACAAGAAGAAATATTTAAATAAACATGTGAAGGTCATCAAGGCCTGACTATGTGTTGTGAAACAAGCATGTTGATATGGTGGGCAAATAACAACAGGATACTGCACAGCTTCTGTCTACATGCCCATTTTGTAAAATACAAAAGTGTAACATAAAAAACTAACAAAAGAACAAAAAAAAACATAAATGAGGGAACCATTGCTACCAACTCCATTGCCATAAGGTCCTTGGTAGAAAAAATAGCTATAGAGCTATAAGAATTTGAAGGAAAGAGAGATCATGTAGTAAAGGACTGCTACTTTTAATATATAGAAATTTGACAAATGACAACTACACAGATTCAAGAAAATGTTTACAATATATGGCATGACAATTGAATTAATCTCAGTTAATGTTGAACAGTTTGTATTTATGGAGTTCCATCTTCATAACCCAAAATATAATGCATCTAGTAAGAACTACCTGTAAGATTATTTGCCAACCCAGTCCTCACACAACTCTTATGCCTGACAGTTCTAATCCACAGAGCGTACTCCACATATAGGATGCAACTAGGTCAACCAGTGTGCCTTAAAGTGGAGGGATGGGTAACAGATAGTGTTATAGTACAAAAAGTGGATGAAACATGATTCTACATGGTACAAATGGGTGAAGGAGTTGTTGCAAGACTCAACCAGAGATATATCCAGACTGGTTCTGAGGATTCTGAACCAGAAAAAACACATAACATATCATGCCATACCCAGATGTTTGTAATGAGGATGATAAAGTCCTTAGCTAAATAAAGTATATCAGTTCCATTAAATGTGCTGATAGAGACAGCTGTTTTAGTTAAAGGTGGACATTCTGAATCAAAAATAAGCCATGTGTATACCCAGACTGTCTTTAATCCTTATTTGAGTGTGCCAAATGCTGCCCAGACTGGTCCAGCTTGAGACATTAAAAAAGACTCTGAAAGTTGTACCATTTGTCTAACCCTGTTCTTTCCACAGGTTATGTAGTAGCATGAGTAATCAGTTATAACCATAAAGATGTTTGTTAGAATGTTATAGAGGGCAACTATGTTTGTAGGCAGGTAGGTGACTGATTTTTTTGCTTAAGTATCATGCAACTATTTCAAAAGCTGCTGTCTGAAATAAACTAGTTAAAATGTGTAGAACATTTAAAATATTTTCCTGAAGTTGCTGTGTATATGCACTGTATATATAAAATAAAAACGCACATTTTATTGAATCCCAAGTGGTAGAACCCATTTGAGAGAACATTTATTTGATTGAAAACTCATTTGAATGAAAGCTTATTTCACTGAAAACCTTCTCTGTACAAGTATACTATAAACATGCTTTTTTTCAGGGGAGTAAACCCCCCAAACCCCCAGCCCCCCTTACTTTCATATACTAACTTCATGGTGGCACGACTTGGGAGAATAGAGAAAAAACACTATCCACAGTACAAGGGTGCTATAGAGCAAACGCAAACATCTACAAATCTTTGGGGTACAACATGAAGCTGACTCATGTAATCCATGTATACTTAGCTAGACTCACTTCCCTCATAAAATGACACCATCAAATAGTTTCTATAGGCTTGTACAATTTTCTATCCACTGAGAAACTCCAACTGGGCACAAGTCCCATTTTCAGCAGAGACCTGAGGAGAAAAGCTCCATATAAAATACATATTTACACTGAACAACAATGAAAAATTAAACATTTTAAGCATTACTTTGCAGGTAGTCTTGAGACAAATAGTAAAGACATTTACATTGAGAATATTGTTTTACAGAATTGCTGTTTTATACTTTTTTTGCTGTTGTGACTGTGATTTTAAGCGTGTTAAATTTCAAATATCTCTGCACTTTTTAGCATAGGCTAGATTCAGTCTTGTATCACTGGAGCACTAAAACCAGCTCTTCACTGAGATAGTGAAAGATCTGAGGCATCTTTTGTTTCCAACTAACTGTAAGTGCCTGTTTCTGCTCTTATATTGCACTCTTAATTTGTGTTTGCATTCTACTGTATGTTTGAATTGTCAGAATTGTTTTTGGCCACATCTTACTGCATACTGTACTAGTTCGGCTGTATCATAGCCCAGTTCCAGGTTTGCTTTTTCTGGGTCTATTTTGTAACCTGTGAGCATCAAATTGAAGCCATCTTTATTGGAGAAGGCCTTTCTGCACCCTTGAGGAGAGTGCTGTCTGGGTTCCACTTATTTGAGGGTGATTGGACTAGAACTCAGAGTGCATCCTTATTTACTAGTTTGAGTTAAAAGAGTTATTTCTTGTTTTATATAAGCCCCATGTCTGCGCTTTTTTGCGTGTATTTCACCATCGTGCACTGCCATGTAGTGGTAGTTACTAGTTACCATTGGCAGTTATAGTAACAAACGTTTTGCTTGTTAAATTTTCTCTTAGCATTTTGCTTGTGGTCCTCCAGAGGTTGTTCATGGATCAGCTCTACTGTCAGGTAGAACACTAAGCCTAGCCACAGAGGTACCAACACACCTCTCATTCACTACCCATTCTTAAGTGCGACCTCTCTTTCTGACCATATAATTTTACCTAACACTATGGATGTAGTACATTTCTCACAGTTTCTCCAACAACCTTGGTCAACATGGGCATCCTGAGACAACTGCCTCATGTTCATCAACAACTCTCTTCTCCTAGACCATACAAACTCAACATGTGGGAGATGCAACAATATTAAGAACCTTGAATCTGTGCTCTCTCATAAATCTGTTAGTACATATGACAATGAGTGGGTCGTCGGCATGCACACCTCACCTCCTACTACACCAAAACCCACGTCACATATCCCTACATATGCAGGGGTCCTCACCAGAATCATACCCATACACCAAAGACCTCCCAAACATGAACACAAGCATGCTACACATAATATTTCATCTGCAGAACACAATATGCATAATAGTTCACATACCAGTGTCTCACCTGTCAAGCCCTTAAGGCATAGGTCAAAATGAAACATTTTAGTCATAGGCGATTCCATCGTGAGACACACAGATGTCATTGTCACTAGACTGGATAAGTAGAAGGTCACGGTCAGCTGTCGCTCAGATGCCATTATTCCCTGTATCACACATGCACTCAAGTTTCTCAACAACAGGTTCTGTTATGACTCCTTGGAAGACATAGACATCTGTGCAGTCATGGAGACCTGGTTCAAGGCTGTGGAGAGCACCCCGGCCATATTGGACTAGACCTCCTTCCAGATGTTCAGACCACAGGCTGATGGTGTGAAAACTAAAGGAGGCAGTGTATCAATATTCATTAAAGAGAAATACACCTCCAGATTGGTTGGACAGCATTATTCCCTGGAGATTCTTCAAGTGCAATTAACTGTTGGTAGGACACTTATTCAAGTCATTGCCAGCTACTGGACTCCCTGCATGAATTAGGACACCACTCTGCCTATTTGGATCTGCTTGCATCTATCAAGATACATCAGAACACCATGGTTTTGGGTGACTTTAACTAAACATACATTGACTGGGGAAATTACAAGCACACAGACTAATTTGCCCAAAGGTTCCTTGATTTCAGTAACTCCAGTGCCCTGGACCATCTAGTTGACACCCCAACAAGGGGTGCCAACATCCTGGACTTAGTGCTTACCAATATGGAGGACCACTGTAGCACACCCATTGTGAGGTATTCTCTGGTGAGATCTGACCATAAATTGGTCTTATTGGAAGTTAGTATCACACCTGACCCACCTCTACCACTAACTAAACTAAAAAACTTCTCCAAATCATATTATAACCTCTTACGGGATGGTTTAAATAACTTCACTGCACCCCCCCCCCCCCAGATGGAACTGGCAACTATGCCGAGTTCTACACAAATGCTTTATACAAACACCTGAACAACTGCATTGGCTCAGCAATTTCTGACAGGACCAAAACAAGCTCCTCAAGAAATAGCAAACCTGCCTGCTGGACAACTGTCATTAACAGGCTTTACAATAAGAGGAAGAAATTGCTATCTAAGAGTAAGAGGGGTGAGCCCTAAACTGGAAATACCCCCCTCCTTGGCTTAAACAAGCAAATAAGAATTCTTGTGAAATTCTCCAAAGCAAACTATGAATCAAAATTAGCTTCCTCAACTAAGGACAACCATAAGGCATTCTTTAGTTAAAAATATAACCTAAAGGGAAAAGTACAAATTTGTGCCAAACTGATGGTTAATGATACCACATACACTGAGCCTGTGGAAATTGCTAACCTGTTAGCCGACAGGTTCTGTGAAAACTTCACTCCCCTGCCCCTGCCACACTTACCCTAAGACATCCCTAACACCTGTTCTCTACCTTGTATCTCTAAAGAGCAGGTCATGAATTACCTCTCTAAGGTCACAAACACAGCATCCATTGGACCTTATAACATGCCAGGCTGCATTCTGCATGGGCTCAAACAAAAATTACCAATGCGATTGGATACTCTTTTCTATCATAGTCTAAGCACTGGCTTCATCCCAGCTGAATGGAAAAAGGCCACCATTATCCCCTTGCACAAAGGTGGTGTTTCCACTGACCCCAGGAACCATAGACCTATTAGCCTGACTAACCTTATCTGCAAGGCCATGGAGAGAATAATTATGGACCTTATCAACAAAGATATTGGTAACCTGCAAACACTTGACCTACTCAATTTGGATTTGTCAAAGGGAAATCATGCCTGTTAAACCTGGTAGACTTTTTCGAGACAGTCACCAAGGCCCTTGATGAGGAGAAATCTGTGCATACAGCCAACCTAGACTTAGCCAAGGCCTTTGACACTATCCACTACTCAGGCTTGATTAACAAACTCACCCAGCTAGGTATCAACCTGTATATTATTAGATGGGTCACAAACTGGCTCACTGAAAGAACCCATATAGTTAAAATAGGGAAATCCACCTCAAATAGCAGACCTGTAACCACTGGTGTTCCACAGGGATCAGTACTTGGACCTGTACTGTTTGGAATCTATTTCTCAGAATTGCAAGCTAAGACTAAAGGTCTGTGGCTGGCAAAGTTTGCTGATGACTGCAAACTGGGAGTGGTCATAGAATCTCCAAATTATGTCAACATCCTACAAGAGGGTCTTACACAAACAAATGACTGTTGCCAATATCATGGCCTTAAACTCAATGTAAAAACATGTATTATCATCCCTTCTGGTAAGAGTGATGTTCCTGCTAACTACCACATAAATAACAACACCCTAAGTATGCACTCAGTGGTAAGAGACCTTGGCACACAGATTGACAGCAACCTTACCTTTTATCACCTCGTCTCCACAATGGTAATAAGGGCAATCTATATTGCTTATCTTGTAAGTAAGGATTTTGCCTTAAGAAAAAACAAAGTTATTACCTCCCTGTACTCTTCCCTCATCTGGCCAATAATTGAGTACAATGCCCCTTTTGGTATATACCTTTCCTAGTACCTCCAGCAATTGGAGAGACCACAAAGGTTCCTCACAAGGAAAATTCAGGTTTTTCAGCATCTGTCCTATGAGGATCATCTGAAATCACTGTCACTTTATTCTGTTTCATACAGCCTACTTAGAGGTGATCTCTGCCTTGCATATAATGCAATGTTTGACCCTGCTTTTTTGGAAATGCTGCATATCTGTAAGTCAAATGGTACATGGGTTAATCGCTCTAATGGCCTTAACCTGGTATGTGACATTAATAGAACCTGCTGAAGGGACAGATTTGTATCCTAGAGGTTGCCACATCTTTGGAACAGACTCCCGGTTCATGTCAAGCAGAGCACTTCACTGACCCTCTTTAAACGCAATCTGGTTGACTGGATGGGGTACCATAAACTCAACTCAGGGGTTCCACCTATATCTCTCTTGGACTGGGGTAATAGGTGCTGATCATGAAAATAAGGGTAAAACTGTGCTTGGTCTATAAGGGCCTTAGTGTCATTAGCCTAGTAACACCCTATGATCCTATGATTTATACTATAGAAGTTACATTGTTTTACATAAGTCACACTTATGTTAACATGTAATAGCTGGAAATATGGAGCAATGATAATGGACATAGATTCAGTATATGTATATTGACATTAATGAAGTATGATGTCACTACAGCAGAAACAGAAACATAGAGGAGGAAGAAGGGGAGATGCAGAAATAATCATGAAAAATATAATTAGAAAAAGTTCTGATAGTGGAGCGGCTGAGATAACAGTAGACAGGTAGGATGGTGAGGTAGATAAGGAGGGGGTATTAGTAGGAGAGGATTACTAATATATATTAGCTGGAGGAGCAGTAGTGGAGATGAAGGAGAATGAGGCAGAGATAAGAACGTTTTAAGAGTCAGGGTGATTGATAGAGACTGGCAATAAAAGAGAAACAGAAAGAAAGGTGTGTTTAGTCAGGATGGGTGCATGAACATAGTCATGAGGAAGTTAGGTATTGTTTGAGGTTGTGTTTAAAATATGTGGTAATGTTTTCTTCTATTATGGTGGGTGGGATGGAGTTCCAATGTTTAGCAACCTAGGTTGTGTAAAGTGAATGAGGGAAGTAGTGTCTGAGGATATTTTACAGAGATGGGCAGGTGTCAGGTTTCTATATTATTTTGTGGGCACTGAGCAGTTGAGAATAGGTATAGTAATGAAATAGTCTGAGAATGCTAGACAGTGATGTGACTGGTTTGGTAAGTTAGATGCAAACTTAACTATTTTACTGTAGCAAACCCTCTAATTTATTTTTAAGGTGGCATGACGGTTAGTTAAGATAGGTGATGCATGAAGATGTGAAGGAAGAAGATGTTGCTAAAGAATTCCTAGAGTAGTCAGTGAGAAAAGGTTTGTTTCTGTAGAGGAAGCCCAACTTTTGGTGAGTTTTCTTGATAGCTTGAGTGATGTGTTGATAATATTTTAAGTTATCATCAATTAAGACAAGAAGAAGCTTTATGTTGGAAACTTTCAATTGAGGTATTATTTGCTAATGTGATGCTGAATGATTTTTTTTCTGTGCTGACAGATAATTGGGTAAAAACAGCATTCTTTTTTTTTTTTTTTTTTTTAGCATTTAAAAGTAGTTGGTAGTCATCTGGCCAGGTCTCAACTGAGGAAAAAGAATCATGGGTCATTTTGTCAAGTAGAGGTAGACTTTGGTGCAGAGCATATGAGCACTGCATTGTCTTTGTATTGTATTATGGAGCAAGTCTTTGGTAGGTTTGTGAAGATTATTAGTAAATATGTTGAATAGCAAAGAGCCTAGAATAGATCCCTGCTGTACGGCAAAAGGGACCTTCAGAAAGGGAAGAGATCTCATTTCCATTTTACAGCCTGGAGTCTGTTTGTGAGATTGCTGTGGAACCAACTAAGGGACGAGTGGGAGAGTCACAGGTAAATTAGTTCATAGGGAAGGTATTGATGTGAAACAGTGTCAAATGCTTTTGACACTTCTAAAAACAAAGGAGGATACTAGGTTGCCAGTACTTCTATTACAGGTTTTGATTTTGGTAAATCTGAACAGAGCAGTGGTGCGGTGGTGAGGTTGGAAACCATGTTGGGTGTTGGACAGGAGATTGTTATTGTGAAGATGGGAATGGAGGTGGGAATGAATGCATTTTTCTAATATTTTTGAGGGTGGAGGTAGAATGGCTAGAGGTTGGTAAATGGAGAGGCTGGTTGATGTTCCCCCTTTATGTAGCAGTATGATATGGGATTTTTTTTTCTGGATCTCAGGGACATGGCTTTCTGTAATTGAGCGACTGATGAGTATCGATACAGGATATGCTACAGCATCTGGAGCTATTCCGAGATATTCTGGTGGCAGGTTGTCACCAGCTGGTGTGGAATTTTTTAGTTTTAGGAGATGTTTTTAAAGGGAAGAGGTAGATACTGGCTGGAAAGAGAAACAATTTTGGTGGTGAGTAGCACTGTTTACGATAGTGAGACTGGTGGGTGGTTTGTTATTAAGTAGAGAAAGTGCATAGTGTATGACATATGTATTAAATTGTGTAGCTATAGGGACCAAGTTGTTGTTGGTAGTTTGTGAAGCAGTAGTAGTTTGGCCTAAGTATAATAATGTTTTGATTGCATTCTAGAAAAGCTTAGAGTTTTGTTAGTGATTTTCTTGGAGCTTTGAAAAGTATTTAGTTTTTGTGATCTGATGTTTTGTTTGGAGAGGTTCCTAAGCTGTCTAAACTACTACCATTTTTGTGGTGTGTTGTCAGTAGACTGTGCTTTCCAAGCCTTGTCTCTGTTTAGCATGAATCACCTGGTTTCTCTTGTGAGCCATTGGATGGGGCTGGATTTGATGCATTTTGATCTGATGGGAGCTAGCTCATTTAGCATGTTAAGGAATTTGCTGTTAACTCATTCCCTCCACTACAACTCTTTTGAGTGTGTACCTTTAACTCCTAGTGGGTGTGGCCTGAGCCTTTAAAAATGAAGTTATCACCTTACAATTGTAACACATACTCATTGACAGAGATAAAATATCAATACAGTTGTGTCTGCCATCATGTATGCTTCAAGATAAAATATTCTGATACCCTGGATGTAGCATGGTTTTGGAATTATTAATGCAATATGAACAAGTAATATTTGATGCCTGGATGAGCAGTAGGAGGTAACTACAAATGCACTTGGAGGCGTCACTCGGATGTAATAAGTGAGTTGCTACATCATCTGAGACTGCCTATTACAGCATTTGTCTATTCAAGTAGCAGTAGTGAAAATATGGTTAAAACCAAATGGATTGATGGAGAATGTGGGAGAGTCAGAGTTGGTAAGTAGGCAGTCTACATTAATGTCAGCTATGATGATGCTTTCCTTGTTTATATTTTGAGATATCCAATACATGATTTCTTCTAGTAATGAGATGTTGTTTCCAGGAGGGATAGAGCTGGCAGTGATGCATATGATCTTGTGTTTATTGATTTGCAGGTGAAGAAGAATTATTTCAACACTGGGAAAGTTGGAGTGGGTGAGGGGGTACAAAGTGATTTTAATTTGTTTTTTTTTTATATAGCATAGCCACAGCACCAGCCTTTTTATGTTGTCTTTCACTTTTAATGATGTTGTTGCCTGAGACAAGACTTTCCTAGTCCTAGTCTTTAGTACCTAGTTTTAGCCAGGTTTCTGTGGCTATTACTATGTCAGGGTGTGTATGAGGCTATACAGGCATGTGACTGGTAGTTTATTGTAGATGCTCCTAAAATTTAAGTTCATCAAAAGTAGACTTTTACCTTGGAGGAGTGGAAGAGGAGTACTCGGAGTCTGTGAGGTGGGAGAGATCCTGGTAAGAGGGTCTAGGATTAGGATGTATATTGCCATGAAGAGCAAGCTTAGATGAGAGGTGTATGTAGTGAAATATTGTTATATATTTAGTTTTCACCTTTAGAATATCTATGTGTAGCATGGGTTCTTCTTTGTTGTATTTTTAATTAAAGAATGTATGGTATGTCATAGATTATAGGGTGGGTGCTATAGCAGGGTGAGAGGGGGATAAATTAGAATTATGGTGCAGTGTTCATGATGTGACAGTGAGGTGTGGTAACAATAGAGTGTGAAAAGATCTGGCATGGGCAAGAATAGATAGTAGAAGTAGAAAAAGAAAGTGAAAGGGCATTATAATGTAGTTATAGTAGAGAAAACTAGGCTTGATTCATTTAATTAGGAGTGATCAGTAGAATAAATTAAGGTATTGCTATTTTAATTGAGGTGGGTGGGTAGAATAGTGAGGGGGGGGTGAAGAAAGAAGGACCAAAAGAAGGTAGTGTAATGTAATATAGCTATGTATAAGAGGGAAGAGCAAATAGGCTAGTTAGAATGTGTATGATTGGTTGTAGGTATGGAGTGGGTGGGCTTAGAGAAGTATACATTTAGTTCTAGTGAGGGGGTGGGTGGGAGTTGGTGGGGGACTGATGTGAGTAAGACCTAGACTGTCATGAGACAGGTTCATTTTATTCTACTGATGATGTGTTGTTGCGATAGTAATCCTGCTCAGTATGAGAGGAACCACAGGTTCAGACATTTGGTGTATGTGCTTGGCTGAAGAGCCAATGGTGCGAAGCTACCATCTGTGGGATTATGACTGAACGCCTCTAAGTCAGAATCCTGCCTAAACATAGTGATACTGCAGTGCTGCAGATCTCCGGTTGGCCAGGGATAGCCATCCGCAAGGTCATCGAGGAGCGCCGCTCGTCACTGGGTCGGAGCATGGATGGAAGTGGGCCGCCTCTCTCCAGGAATGCACCACACATTCATAGGGGACTGAGCGTCAAATCATTCATAGACAATCTGATTCTGGGCAAATAAAGTGGGTTTCAGCCCCTAATGGCCAGTGCATGACCAAAAATTATTTGGCACTGCCAGAGTTCGCATGCAAGTAACTAAGGGTGCTTGCTAGTGTAAATGCAGAAGTAAATCTTAGACTATGTAGTATTAAAAGTAGTACAGCAAAATCAATAAGGGTACAAAGACATAATAGTAATTCAGCAAGTAGCTATCTGTGAAACTTCGGGGCATGGAAAAGAGAAAAACAAAGCAACATAGAGCTGCCAATACAGGCAAAGAGGGCACATCGCAAAAGCAGTAGCTGAAAAGAGCAATTAAGAAAGAGCAGGCTGAGTGCAAGAGTAGGGTGTCACCCATTAATTAGAGTGGCAAGGGGAGGGGAAGGGAAAGTGGAGGCTATTTTTGATTCTATTTCTGAAAACAGCCAGAACCATTAATTATTAGCCAAGCAGGGAAGAGACATTAAAATTGGTTTAACTACTTGGGATTCAAGCAAATGAGCATTCAGTCAAGTGACATGGAACCATTTTATATATATCTATATATATATATATATATATAGGGAGAGAGAGAGAGAGAGAGAGACACACACACACACACATATATAAATATATAAATACATATATATGTGCGCACACATGTATGATTTAGCTTGATGGTTTCCTCTGGGTGCTCCGGTTTCCTCCCACATCCCAAAGACATGCAGTAGGTGGACTGGACACTCTAAATTGGCCCTAGGAGTGAGTGCGTGAATGTGTGTGCCTTCTGTGGAGGGTTGGGTGCTGGGCTGGCAACTCAACACCATAAAACTCCACTGCCAATCATGAGCAGACAGGCGATCCGCTGTGGCGACCCCTAACCGGGAAAAAGCCGAAAGGAGAAGAAGAAGACGAAGTCGACTAACACAAATGTTGACATCCTGAAGGTAAACCACTCTACATCGAAAATGTAAATGTTGATTTCCTAGTATGCATGCGCTGAAGAAGAACTGTAGTGATGCAAATTTAATGTGTATGTGTATGTGTGTGCGTGTGTGCGTGTGCGTGTGTGCGTGTGTGTATGTATATGTATGTATGTGTAAATGTGCTTGCTTCTTTAAGACTGCTGAATATCCATTATACATTTAAAACTTTAGTTAACTGATTGAGAAGAAGTTGTGATTGTAACTATGTTCTGAGTATTCTGCCAATTTGTGTGAAATTAAAAACTGCATCATAATTTTACAGTTTCAAGTCTTATCCAATTATTGATAGTCTGAGAAAACACTATAATTTATTGAGGGCTATACTAGGATGTCAAACTGATTTGCACGTAATTGAAAACTGGCCTTTGTAATAGGTTCCTGGGTTTACAGGTATATGCTAGGCTAATCACCACAAGGGCCTTTTAAGCCTAGCTATACATCCCAAATGTACCCAACAAATGTGTTGCCCTAGAAGTTATTTTTATGGGTACGTGTAACTAGGACATGCAGTATGCCTCTGTCCATTACAGAAATAGATGACAGACTAGAGGTGACTTTCTGATTTCCCATCCAGTGATGTAGGTTATGGTTGAATAGCATCAAAGAAGAACTCTGCCCCACATACATGGAAAGCCTGTTCTAGAGAAGGGGTATTCTCTGAAATACATACCTGTCCCTCCAACTCGCCCTATTTATGTCGCAAGCAAGGTTTAAATCCCCAGATCGGGTAATTCTGATGTCATTTGTTTCACAGATATGCAAGACGTCCATCAGACCTGGATGCTGGAATATCTTGTATGCCCAACATCCTTAACAGTCTTCAAGGAGATGGAGTATGGGGGTAAGAATTTGAAGAGATCTGCAGAGGATATGTTGTTAATACCCTGTATTTTTTGTGTGGAAACTCTGTTTATGTTCCAGTTGTTGCATGTGCCTGTTCAGATACATACTAAATGACGGAAATGATGAGGGCTGAGTACAGTGTAACAATGACTTCCTAGTATGTAGATGCCATATCCCTGCTTAAAAACTGAGCAACTAACTTCAATCAGATGTTTGTCGAAAGCCAAGTTTTGTTTACACATGTCCCCAAATCACTAACTACTGTGTCTACTCTTAGGAGTCTATTATCATTGAAGTAGTTTCCTGGGGTAGCCAACTTCCCAAAAGGTACTACTATTTATTTCTTGGCATTGGGTTTTAAAACATGTCTATGGCAAGAGTTATTTTTCTGTATTAGCCCTTCCTGGAGGATATTAGTGTCTTGGGGAGATTTTATGACTGCTCCCAGTTTACAATCACCTGCAAAACTGGTCATCCAGAAGCCCTTGATACTCTTGGCTTCTGAGAAGTGAATGTCGAAAAGGAGATGATCCAGCACTAAGCCCTGAGGCACTCCACTAGTGACCAATATTTTGTTTGTAGGTGGACTCCCCTATCCTAACTTCTTGTGTCATATCTTACCACCTGATGCCCATACAAAGTATAGCATAGGAGTTTATATCTAATTGTAAGTTGTGTACAGTGTGGGATATTGTATCAAACGCCTTAGCAAGGTCAAGGTAGGCAGCATAGCCATTATATGCTGATTTATTTGGTGTATGAGTGCTTAGATGAATTAGTGAGTAGGAAACATGTTGTGGAGCAGAAGCCAGTTTGGTTCTTGTTTGGGGTTGCAAAAAAACATTTGATTATTTTAGTTTGTTTGACTTGTTTGGCTTTGTATTCCAAATGGAGATTGAATGTGAGGGAACTATGTGGATGTGTGTTTTTCAGACACCAATTTGCAATATCATAGCAAAAATAAAAAAAAGCAGAAGAAATGTCTATCTTTTATCAGCTTTTAGCAACAAGTGAATACATACTGTCTGACTTTTTTTGTTGGTGAGTACACTGAGATGTGTGTTTGATTGCAATATTTCTGTATAAGATGTTAGCTTTGCTGCCTCACACTGATTTTTTTATTCAGTTTGGTTTTCAGCTGCAGTGTCTCATTTGTGGAGTCTGTACAACTTTGGCTCTGAGTGTATGGATTTTTCTTCTCTACTGTGGCTGATCTGGTCCTCTAAAGTGCTTAAAGGTATGTGCATCATGTGATATTAAGTGTTTGTATATGTGTGTGTGTGTGTGTGTGTGTGTGTGTGTGTGTGTGTGTGTTGCGGGGGGGGTTGTGTTTCTGTGCTGGTACTCCATTCTGAATGAGTTGCTATGCCTTGCAGCCATTGAGTGGTTTATTTATTTATTCATTTTCACTTCATTCTCCGGGTTAGCCACATTAGGCTAGTGGCCTGTTTTCACGGGAGACTTGAAGTGGTATACATTCAGGCTAAAGGAAATTTGGCTAGGGTACTCTGGCTCTTTCCCTACTCTTTTACGGTGGGGGAGGGGGATGGGTGTTGTCAGAAGATGGAGGCAAATGTTACAACAGAGGCTGTGAGAACAACAGCGTAGAATGGAACTGAGCATAATAATTATAATAATTGACATAATGCAGAAATCCAAATTACTACTTGCAGACTGGATGATGGTTTTCTGCAACAGATGCTTCGGTGTGGAGCCAGATTCTGCAATGGTAGTCTCATGGAGTGACTTCGATAAAAAAAAAAAATTGTTGGAAGAAACTTAATTCCCGGCAGTACCCGCTGAACCCCCCAGTGATGTCTTGCAAAGGAACCACATGGATGGGAGAAGTGCAGGACATAGCAAGCACGATGAAGTGATGGGAAGTGAGGCTTGAAGAAAGAACAACATAGAGTTCATCACTATGGAGCTCCTGTTCTTAAATATTTACATGGAAAAAATACGAGTTTTCAACAGAAAAGAGGAAGCAGCTGAAGTGTGTTGAAAGAGTCTGGACTAATATGGATGAAAACTGGGCGGTGCACACTTTGTACCAACATCATAAAGTCACTCGGCTTTAATGTTGTTGATTTAAGAGCAATTATTCAACTGGGACAGCAAAGTTTTGCTGATTTTGTTTTGAAAGTCAAGAGTTAGCTTTTAAATTTATTGACTTCTTGAGAAAAAGTACAACTGCTCACCGTGAAATGATTACTTAATTTCTAGTCTAAACTTGCATTTTAAAAACTGCAATTTAGAAGTACAGATATTGATTGCGTAAATATAAGATAGTTGTTAGGATGCCATGAACACTAAACATGTTTTGATGAATGGGGAATATGGGTTGCATTGCAAATTAAAAAGAACAAGATTATGTATTTGCCTGCTATGTGTATTAGTAATGATGTAAGGGTATTCTCTGTTATTGAGGACAACCCAGAACATGATTTGTTTGTGGTAAATGTGATCATTTAATTAATATATGCCTTTATACAATGTTTAAGAAATGTGGGGAGAGAGGACACACATTTAAAAAGTGTATACGGATATGCTCAAAATGTAATACAGAAAATTACATGTAGCTTAGTTGAGGGAGGTGAAGTACTCTTTTAATATTTATGGTAATTAAGAAAAAAGAAATGAGATTGAGGAAGTAATTCAGAAGTATAAACATGGCATGTATAAAAATATAAGATGACTGTCTCTTACAGTAAGATGAAGATGTTACCATTACAGAAACCGTTGAAAATCCACACAAACTTATGAAAATGTAAGCACAAAGGAACCAAGTCCAAAATCCACTCCAAAGTGGTTTTATTAAAGCGCTTTTTGTTTTCCAGATAGAAACTTCATCAGAATACATTTTCAAACCCAGCCTATTCAATTTATAATAACCCCTGATGTTGTTGTTCTTCTTCTTTCGGCTTTTCCCGGTTAGGGGTCACCACAGCGGAACTCCGGTCTGCTAATGACTGGCAGTAGATTTTTACGGTGCCAAGGTGACAGCCCAGTGCCCAACCTTCAATGAAGGCATGCCCATTCATGCATGTCTTTTGAATGCCTCTTGAGCAGGGAGGACATGCAGACTCCACACAGAAGGCCCTCCAGCCAAGAATCGAACGGGAGTACCTCTTGCTGTGAGGCGACAATGCTACCGCTGCACCACTGCTGCTCTTTATAATAATAACCCCTGATAATTATCATAAAACCATTCTTCTTCTTCTTCTTTTGGCTTTTTCCTGGTTAGGAGTCACCACAGTGGATCACCTGTCTGCTCATGATTGGCAGTGGAGTTTTACGGTGCCGAGGTGCCAGCTCGGTGTCCAACCTTCACAGAAGGCACACACATACACACACTTACACCTAAGGCCAATTTGGAATGTCCAATCCACCTACAGCATGTATTTTTGGGATGTGGGAGAACACCAGAGCACTCGGAGGAAAACCACGCGAGCACAGGGAGGACATGCAGACTCCGCACATAAGGCACCCCAGCCGAGAATCGAACGGGAGAACCTTTTGCTGTGAGGCAGCAAATCTAACTGCTGCACCACCGTGGCTCTTTATAATAATAACCCCTGATAATTATCATAAAACCATTAATTAGAGTAAATTCCACCCCTTAAAGGTGTATTCACAACTACTTAAAAACTTCTGCCAAAGTATGCTCATACACATACTAACTGCGTCAATATGATGACCAAAATACATAAATATATAAATATGTAAAAAATGTAAAAAATACATACCAAATTTTACATATAAACATTATTACATATATAGACCTTTACAAATAAATATCAGCTTTTAACCTTAAAATGGAGCTAATGGACACTGCACTATTTAAGCCTGGATAATTGCTAGCATTAGTCCACAGTTGCCATTTAAGCTCTTTTTGTTCTAAATAGTTGTTGAAAGGACCACCTCTATCCCCTAAAATAACCTGATCAATTATAACTAATCTAAAGTCATGTCCATCATTTCAATGGTATGTGCTGTCAAAGCATTTTTACTTTCTTTCTTTTTAATATCATAACAATGCTGTTATACCCGGCGCCTGAAAGTATTAATGTTTTTTCCAGTATAATATCCTTGACATTGTGTGCACATGGCAAGATAAACAACTGATTTACTACCACAGTTGTATTTTCTGTAGATCATATATTGCCCATAATTATGGATATTCACCTCATTAGTCTCAATTATATACCTGCATTGTAGGCAATATCCACATTTTTTCACCGCCCCCCCCCCCCATTTTGTCTCAGCTGTTTTATCTTTTTGAACATGTTTTTAAAACAGATATATTTTTTATAGACAATTTTGGTGGTATTTCCTACAATGTTATGACTCTGGTTCTATCTTAAAAATACTCCAGTTATGGAAAATTATATCCTTAATGACTTGAAACTGCTTGTTGTATGTTAAAACTGCAGCTTTGTTAAAATTATTTTCCCTATGACATTAGTTTCTGTCTGAGCCATGCTGACTGTACCTAGGAGTGGGAAAACATGCCAGTTTATCCTTTTATTTATCACTTCTTTCATTATATCCATAACAAACTTCTCCGGATATCCTCTCTTCGTAAACATGCCCCCTAATATGTTTATCTGTATTAGGAACTCATTAAAATTGGATACCATCCTGGCTATTCATACTCCTTGCCCTTTTATAAGTGACCTCTTTTGGTGTACCGGGTGCCAGCTGTCAAAGTGCAATAAGGTGTTTGAGTAAGTAGGTTTTCTATATATATTTGAGCTAAACCCCTTCTTGACCTTATCTTTCACAATGATGTCCAAATAGTAAACTGCTTCATCCCTGTGGTAATGGTAAATGCCAGGAAGTCTGTACTATCCCTCATGTAGGAAAAAAAGCGATCTAGCTTCTCTTTATCACCCTTCCATAAAATAATAACACGACCAAAAACAAGAATATGGACCATGTACAATGTATTCCAACTCTCAGTACGCAAGATTGATATTAGCAAAAATGGGGGTACATGCTGCCCCCATGGCAACACCTTTGCATTGTTTAAAAAGCTGATGTTCAAAGTTAATGATGTTGCTGTCTAATACTAACTCCAATAACGTACGGATAGTAAGAATCTGATCATGTTCCATCCATGCTGGTATACTGGCATAAGTACGAATAAAACCACTCAATACCTTCCTCATGAGGTATGACAGAAAATAAATCCCTAATATCGATTGTTACAAAAATTAAGTTATCTGTTTATATATGTATGTATTTTTGTCATAATATTGATGCAGTTAGTATGTGTATAAGCATACTTTAGAAGAAGTTTTTAAGTAGTTGCAAATACACCTTTAAGGGGTGGAATATACTCTAATAATTTTATGGTAATTATCAGAGGTTAGTATAAATTGAATAGGCTGGGTTTGAAAATATATTCTGAAGACGTTTTTATTTGGGAAACGAAAAGTGCTTTAATAAAACTATTTTGGAGTAGATTCCGGACTTGGTTCCTTTGTGCTTGTATTTTCATGTTACCATTACAAATAACAATTTACAACTACTTGAAACTGTTCCAGTTGAAATGCCAAATAAATATGATATCTTCAGAACTCAAGAAAAGGATGGAGTGAGGACCGAACGTGCTGAGAGTATTGAGGAGAATAAAGGGGGAACAGCAGATGAGAGGGTGCATGAAAGGAAAAGAAAATTACAGAGTGCTTCTAGGAAAAGCAATGAAAGAACATTAGTATTGTCACATTTGTGTCTGTGAAATTAAATTGCATAATATAAGATATACAAACATTTGCTGTCCTGCAGTGGATAAAAATTTGCAGTATAATTTTTATTCATATATTAGACACAGGGTTTATTATAAAAATTAAGAGAGAGCAGTTCCATAAACTATGAGCTGATATAATAATATTAAGAAGGTCAGTAGAAGTTGGTGAGTTGGTATATATAATTTGCAGAATATATATATATATATACATATATATATATTTTTTAATTTGAGGTTTTGGAAACTGCTACATATGGTCCTGACCATATTAATTTTGCCTTTCGAATTTTGATAATATGATATATGTGTATACACACATGCACACACACACACACACACACACACACACACACACACACACACACACACACACACACACACACACACACACACACACATACACACACACACACACACACACACAAACACATGCACACATACATATATATATATATATATATATATATATATATATATATATATATATGCATACTGGCATATACATTGTGACATCCCTCCTCTGGGCCAGTAATCAAGGATACAATGGAGTATGTGCAGTAGATAAAGGATGCAGTCCAAAATAAGAAGTAAAAATGTAGGGGACATCCACACTAGCTGAATCAGTAAATAAATATTTATTGTAAACACACGTGAGTGCTTTAATGGATAAACCACTTCTTCAGACCATTGAAAAAATAAAATAAACACAACCATTAAGAACAGTATCAGAACCTATCATATTACAGCATGTGACAAGCTTACATACTAAATAAAAAATCAGTGGAGCAACCCTCGGTGCTTTAATACCGGTTTTAAAGAGACATGATCATTTAGATCTGGGCTGCAATCAGCCCTAAAATCCAAGATCCAGTGCAATTCATTAGATTCTGTTTTATTGCAAATGTCTCCTAGGATTATAGGATCAAAGGAGATTACTTGGCTAACAGCCCCAGAGCCCCAGAGCCCTTACAAGCCCTGCCAAATTCAACTCATATTCCCAAAGGTGTCTATTTCAAGCAGACACTAAAATCAGCACCTATTGTCCCTATCCAAGAGGGACACTGGTGGAACCCTGGTTTGAATTTTTGGTTACAATCATCCAAATGATTCCACTAGTAAGCTGTAATTAAATCAAAAGGTGCTTCAACAAAGTATTAGTTTAAGGGTGTGCACACTTATGCAACCAGATTATTGTACTTTTTTTATTTTTTATATTTTTCCCCGAACAGATTTGTTTGCTTTTCAATTGAATTGTACAGGTTATAGGTCACTTTAAAGGTGGCAAAAGTTTTGAAATGACTTATTGTGTTCTCAATTTTTTATATCACAAAAACCTGGCATTTTAACAGGAGTGTGTGCACTTTTTATATCTACTGTATGTAAAATGACAACTATTTAACCTAAGAAATGTATTTTTAATGAAAGGTTTCTTGTTTAACTCATTACATGTGAGTGACGCCTCCAGGTGCATCTGCAGTTAACTCCTACTGATGCCTCAAGGCATCCAATATTACTTGTTCATATTTGCATCAATAATTCCAAAACCATGCTGTGTACAAGGTTTTAAATGATTTCATCTTAAAACTTATACAATGGCAAACTCAACTGCATTAATATTTGACCTCTGTCTAGTGCAGGTAAAGAGATACTAAATGTTGTTCATATGATACTAATTTATATAGATATAATTTTCACATTTTTAAAATACCTCAACAACCACATAACGCAGACAGAACTCCTTAGCCTCATATGAAAGCTCTCAGTTAGATGAACAAAATGCTTCTGACAGTATGTGTGTAACTTGAGTGGTTGCTGAGATATTGTAAATTGTTTATAAAATATTACAAACATAATAGTTACTGTGCTTACTGTGACTTATAAAATTCAGTTTAAGGCTTAAAACCTAACAAATACTACCACTATAAAAATAGTTTGTCCTGAAACGTTTGCCATTTATATTATTTTCATAACCACTATGGTTCCAGTGATAACATTTGTTTGAAATGTGAGGACATAATTTGATTCTGTCAGAAGGATTAGAATCCGCCTATTGGAAGTTACAGTGCAAACTTCCTGAGCTCCACTGGAGTGAATGAGGAAGTAAACAGGGAGCCATCCATCAATTTAATTTGACAT
Organism: Protopterus annectens; assembly: GCF_019279795.1. Classification (NCBI taxonomy): domain Eukaryota; kingdom Metazoa; phylum Chordata; order Ceratodontiformes; family Protopteridae; genus Protopterus; species Protopterus annectens. Next base: position 1,571,114,975 of record NC_056743.1, read on the forward strand.
TAAGAAATTCAGTACTGTATAAGTTATGGTTCTCCAATAATTTAATATTCCAAATATTACTGTTTGAATCAAAATCATTAAGTTCTTGAGGTCCAGAGTCCATAACACCCAACAGTCATTTACGTACCTCTTGAACTTGACAATGTGTGTCAAACATTGATTTTTTTCTCCATTGTGAATAACTTTCTCTTTAAAGAAGCCTACAAAAGAATCAATGTGAATGGATGTAAAACTGGCTCCCATGGTTGTACCATTCAGTTGCAGAAGAGATTCACTTTTGTAATAACAATAATTCATATTCAACACCATTTTTAAAAGATTTAAGATAAAATAATATTCGACTCATAGAAATTTGCTTTCATTAGACAATATTTCCCTGCCTCAATCCCTCCATTGTGGGATGCACTAGTATATAACTAGTACCTGGAAACAGTCAAGCACTCTTCTCTCCATGAAGCAAAAAAAAATTGAAATAAAACAAACCTGAAAATGTCATGGAAGGTCAGCAACAAAGTCTGTCAAACTGAATATTTTTATTACTTCCCCAACACTATCTCAAGCTGCAGAGCATCAGTTAACGCTGACAGGGCTATAACAGTGATTTGTTTTATACTCTTAACAGCTCTCTTGGTTGTCTATTTCCTTTTTCTTACCTGTGTACTTGGATTTAGTCGGTAGGACTATCAGCAAATTTTTGAGAAGGTTAGCTTTATGCAGCTCCTTATTAAAATGCTGGCAGTTGTAATGTTGAGTGCCGACACAAAAAAAAAAAATCAAAAGGCCAGGAGAAGAACAAATCTTGAACATCGCTCTTCTCTTTTAAACTTCTTTTATTGCAAGGGAGCAAGCCCTCCACAACCTCAGATGTGGGGAGCAAGCCTCCCACACTCCCAAACATAAATATTCCAACTCTGACATGGCCATACCTCTAAGAAAAGGGAATATTTTGAGAAATGGCAATATCTGACTTGGTATATGTAAGTCCATGTTTTTGGCCATTCAGTCTCCATATCAGAGGAGACTTTAAAGCGGGTCTGAACATTTCAAATGGTTGACACTTTGCAGTTCTGCCATTTAGCACTTCTTTATTTGTTTTTTCATTAGATGTTTTTTCTAGCTTTAGCTTAATAATAGATTTGTCTGGGGGATTCATTAAAGGGCCGAACACAAGCCATATGGCTCATGCGAAAATGTTCTTCCATGGAGTTCCCATTTGTGATTCAGAGATATGTTAACCATGACAAGATAAGAACTAATTATTGGATAAATTGTATGTCTGTGAATTACATTTGCCTCAACAATGTGCAGATAATTGCTGATCTACATATCATGATGTGAAGGCTGCCAGGCCAGCTAGCTGGAATTTTGTAAATAATTCTATGTCATTTATGAATAGTAATGTGATTTGTATGCTTGTCCTACAAATGTAAGAAAGCTGTATGTTATGTGCTGAGCTTCAAGAATGTAACCACAGTGTATCCTACTGGAAAAGAACAGAGTTAACTTGCAAAACTCTAAGAAAATAAGTTGACAAGTAAAAAGTTTTATGATTGTGTTTGCCACAGCTACAAGACAGAATGTCTGCAGCTAGAAATTCTTTCTATTGTCTGGAAACAGAAATAATTACAGGTTTCATAGGTAAAAGTGTGTAACTGTTTTAATGACTTCCAGTTCCAGGCAAGATTCTAAGAGATAAGTGTTTTTGACACATAGCTGCTAACTTTTAAGTTTCTGTTAGCCTGCAAACTGAAGGCAGAGGTGTCAAAGAATGATGTAATCTGAGATAACCCATCAGAAATGTTTAATAGTAATTAAAAAAACTATCTCAGAGAGTGAGTCTGTGCATTTTGTATCTTGTCTTGAATCTGACCACATCCATCTTCAGCACTCCTCATTTGCATTTGCCTGGCTCTGTAAGTAAGTTATTTAGAACATAATTTCTCTTGGAGATAGATAGGAACTTAGCAAGATTAGTTTAGATGTTTTCTGTATTTATGTGAGACTGTCCTGCAATGTTGTTTTAAATTATGTCCTGTGATTCTGAACCAAGTTATCACTGTGTTGAGTTATTGAATATTATCTTGTTCTTGTATTATTTATTATTAAATATATTTAAACCTTTTAATTGTGGCTGGTTTGTTTAGAGACATTTAAGCTCTTAGCGTACTTGCATGGTATTTGGTGACACTGTACAGGTCACTCTTGAATAGCCTTAGTATGGTCACACTTACCATTTGGATAATAGTAACATTGCACTGTAGAATTGGCCACCCTTTGGGAAGGGCCTTATAGTAGCTGATAAAGAGCAGATTGGTGGCAGTGATTACTACCTTATAGTCTTGCAGAAGGGGGCATAGCTAGTGAACCTGTACCAGCCTTCCCCAGGAATGTTTGGGTGCTTGTACATAAATCAAATCTCAAAGTGTGTGTGTGTGTGTGTGTGTGTGTGTGTGTGTGTGTGTGTGTGTGTGTGTGTGTGCGTGCGTGCGCACGTGTGTGTGTGTGTGTGTGTGTGTGTGTGTGTGTGTGTGTGTGTGTGTGTGTGTGTGTGTCAGCTACTTGGGCAGAGAAACAAAGCACTGGTTGGACAGAGACGGTGCTGGAGGTTTTGGCTTGACCACTTGGCTGAGATCTTAACCATATAGTTTTGCCAGTGAGGAGTTTTACTGGGGATCTGGAGAGAGAGGGAGAAACCATTCCCAGACTGACTGTGATCTCTGTGTGCTCTTAAGAGAAACTGTACTTTGCTGAGTGTGTACTTATTATCCTCCCAATGTGCAAGCCCCTCACTGGTGTTAATGGTGAGGACTGAGGTTCCTTGATCACTGGCCCAGTGCAGGGGGGGTCACACATGATATTAAACTACTGCTTATGTAGGCAGTGGCATTACTCCAAGTCATTCTCTCATGTACACATGTATACACAACACACAACATAGTTCTTGTATGTGCCTGTAACCTGTCTGCCCTCCTGTAGTTCTTCAGCACCCAGTTAATGGTTGAAATTGCATTATGACACATATCATTTAGGCCCTGGTTGTTTAGTGATTCTCCCCAATTCCTAATCACCACTGAATTGTTAGTGCCATTATAGAACTTACATTTCAGTAATCCCTGTCTAGTGCATAACTCCAACCCCTGATCCCCAATGAGGTGTCAGTACCATTACGGCACTTGTATTTTGGTCATCTCTAGTGTTTAGTGCATCCACCTCAATCCCTATATTGCTATATGTGCCATTACACCATTTTAAGAGTAATCCCTAGTATCTGATGTATACCTCTACCCCCTCTGCAATTAGTGACTATAATGGCAATTGTAGTAAGAGTAATCCCCAGTATCCATTGCCCCCCATGATCCCCATACCATGTTCATGGCAAGAGGTTGAACACTGCCTTTTGGCCATGCTGAATATTGTGACTTGGTGGGGACAGCTGTGCTGATCTACATGGCCAAACATTTTCTTGACTCTCTCTGCTGTGCTGATGCCTTCCTGTAGGTGTCTCTGCAGAGAAATCACATGGCTTATTGACATGTGTCTTTCCCCCTGGAATGCCTCATTAGCATTCAGCATAGCCACATAGCCAGACCTATGAGGTGCTGCATGTATTCATGGTAGAAAACTGTGCAGCACCATGTTAGGGTGGTTGCTGAATCAGGAAAAGAAACCGCAATATGTACATAGAAGTGTACACATCATGCTACCTTAATGAATCCTGCTCATACTATTGCCTAAGGGATAGTGAGAGTGATTTGTTTACAATGTAACTTCATGGTAATATATCAACATTTATTACCCTAACAAAGATGTTACTGACACAGGGTTGAAAAAAGTTATTACTGTTTTCTATTACACTTCTGATATATGTAAAATTTGCATATATTATCCTTGAATATATCTTACTACTTTTAGTGCGTAAAACTTTTTTTTATGTGATGAAGTCCTTTTGGAAAAAATCCATTAAGTTTACCAGATTTTTGCCTGACTCTGAATATTTTTTGGTTTTATAAAACACAACTGTATCTGCAATCTCAGAACACTTGTTGTTGTATGTCTTTTCGGCTTTTCCCAGTTAGGGCTCGCCACAGCAGAACTCCGGTCCACCGATGATTGGCAGTAGATTTTTATGGTGCCGAGTTGCCAGCCTGACGCCCAACCTTCAGCGAAGGCACGCCCATTCACGCATGTCTTTCGAAGGCCACTCAACCGCGGGGAGGACATGCAGACTCCACACAGAAGGCACTCCAGCCGAGAATCAAACAGGAGAACCTCTTGCTGTGAGCCAACAACGCTACCGCTGTACCAATCTCAGAACATGATATTTTGTAAAAAAAATATTTAAAAAATGACAAAGAATTAAGCATTGTGTATAACTGATTCCAGAAAGCAATTTTGTATCCATTTGGGACTTCTTGAAACTGTTAAAATTTTTAACAAACGTTATCAGTTTGTGTCTTCACACACGCACATAGATACACATGCACACAGACACATACGCACACAGACACACAGATGCACAGAGACACACATATACACACACATGTACAAACATAATGAGGGAGTTGAGGAACATTTTGTGCATAGCATTATGTTCCACAGTGCAACAAGGGGTGTTGAGCAGGGAAGGGGTGATTCAGTGACACATGTTGACATGAGTCACCCACATATAAATCAAGGGGGATGCGTGGGCTGCCTATCCCAGCTGACATGAAAACTTGCTACAGGAACCTATCAGCATCTGGTAGGGGACACATTAAAAATTTCACCTGTTTCAGCCTTATGGATCCTATACCAGTTCCTTTATGTGATGCTGTAGTAAATGGGGGTGCTTATATACATCTGGCAGTCACAAAAGAGGAGATCTAATGCTACAGAAGTATTTTTTAAAACATGTCCAATTTCCCTGAGGTGCTGAGGACCACTGACTGCACCCACATTTCTATTAAGGCCTTACCTGTTCCACATAGTGCTCTGTATATCAACTGATAGGGCTTCCAGTCCATCAGCTTCCTGGTGTTGTGCAATGCCCTAGGTATTATATACAGTGTGACTGTGTGGCACCCACATAGTTCACATGATCTCACATCTGACGCACATGCAACCTCTACCAGTGCTTTGTGCAGGTTGACTTCCCATAGGAGTATTTACTTGGTAGATGCACAAAGTCTGAAGCACCTAGGCCATGATATACAGTTCTACTTTAAGAAGTTAACAAGCCACTTATAATAGTGGTTACTGCTATGTGCTGCAGGTGATGGTGAGTATGCACTGGAACTGCACATGATGACTCCCATTCAGAAACACCTAGACTATGATTGAGATGGCGAACGGCACCATGTATTCACAAACAGGGTGTGTTGATGAGTGCATATTTGTACTTCTGAAGGACACCCCCACTGTCTGAGCACATCCAGTGATGGACTGCAGTATGTGCATGCGATCTGCAGTCACGTATTTTTGGTTGTGCCATGTTACATGATATGATAATATATAACCAGATACAATGAGGTTAAGTATAATCTCTATGTACAATGTATGTGGTAATTATATGACCTATAAGCTGCTAAGGAGTTTCTTTTTGCAATTCTGCTTTAGATTCCATCACTATCTGCTTGCATAATATGTAACTCTTAATAAGTCCTTAGAAGAGCAATGCTAGTAGGTCATCCTTTAAAAGAGGTACTTCTCAAGTGGTCTTACCCAGTAAGAGATGAATAAAATAAAAAAAAATGACATGAATACACTTTTTGAAAGTGTTGGTTACTCTTGCTGTCTCTCTCTCTCTCTATATATATATATATATATATCTATATACAGTGTATATATATATATATATATATATATATATATATATATATATATATATATATATATATATATATAGTTCATATTAGTTTTAGTTGAATGAGCTGCTTATGGTCAACCTACTTTGGTTACTAGTTATGTGATAAATGATGATCTCCAGTGATGGGGAATATGTTCCTTCCCCTGGGGACTGCATGATCTTGGATTTAGTATTTATAACTAGCAAGATGTGTAGGGGTGTAGGAGGGCTTGCCACCTTAACAAACACTCTTTTTTGTTTTGCCTGTTCCAAGGATTATCCTTGGAGCACACACAATAGTATGTCAATGTGCTTTTTTTGGAGTAAGTGTGTTGACATTAAGCACATTGACATTTGTGTAGATTGGCTATTAAGTAATACATCTATATGTATATTTGTGTGTGGGTATGGTGTCTGTCTGTGTGTCAGTCCTTCTGTGTGCGTATTGTGGTTGATAAGCAAAGTAGTCACCAAAGGCTTTATTTTAATTTCTTTCACCACAAAATTTGGCCTGTAGTTTATCCTTTCCTTGGTTGTACAGATATGTCATAAACATAGAAGAACAGTGCCATATTACTAGTCCCCACTATATATTCAAGCATATTACATTATGTGCTCTGTATTGACAGTCACAGATGGAAAGCACCAGCACTGACTAATATTACACTCAGATGCACTAGTATGTGAATGAAACTGAAAAAAATGTGTGTAATTTAAATTACTGAGGGAACTGCCAGTGGTAACTTCATGATTCCTGAAGTTAATGTGCTTTTGCAAATTTCCCACAGCACATACTTTTCCTATCGAGATTCAGAATTTGCCTACTGTATTATTGTTTCAGATGGTACAAAGAGAAGAAACTTATTTGCAATTTGTATGCATTTATTACAACAATAAGAAATGCAGGATTAACCAGTGCTAATCATTTTTAACAAAATGGCTGATAAAAGTTAAAATGCTTACTTTTTGTATCAAACCTCTAGTTTTCTCACTGTAACATTTGTCTGAACTGTCCTTTCTTTTTGGCTGTTTTCCTTTAAGCAAATCCATTAAAGTGGCAATCATTTCAGCTGTCAGAGATTTCTTTGTAGTACTTTTTAGTAGTGGAACAGTTTTGACATGAATAAATGTATCTGTATACTAGTGTCTATGTTTTTAGAAGAGTCTACTAAAATAAATTGTAGCAGCAATAGGATCTGTGTAGGTAGGGTGGGTGAACATCAGAAAAGCTAGAAAGAAATGCCTAACTCTCTGGTAACAGGTAAGCAGTAAGACCAGTGAGAGTATTAGGGCAGAACTTATTCAGGAGTATAGGTTTATAGGTTCATAGGTAGGTACTAGGCTATCTGCCTGAAGGCATTTATAAGCCTAGCCAGAATGTGGGTTCTGTCTGTGAGCCAGTTGGCAACCCATCTTGTGACCTAGGGGTTTATGTTCAGGCTGGTGAGCTTGTCTATAATACCAGAATGGGGAATGGAGTCAAAAGCTTTTGCAAAGTCTAGGTAGGCTGTGTGTACCTCCTTTCCCTCGTCTAAAGCCTTGGTAACTGTCTCAAAGAAGTTCACCAGGTTCAGGAGGCATGATCTGCCCTTAACAAAGCCGAACTGGGTAGGGTCAAGTGTTTGGAGGTTCTCAATGTTTCTGTTAATGAGTTCCATGATGATGTGCTCCATAGCCTTGCCAACCAAGCTAGTCAGGCTTACAGGGCGATAGTTCATGGGGTCTGTTGTGGCTCCACCTTTGTAGAGTGGAATACCCATTGCTGTACGCCATTCTATGGGTATGTAACCTGTAGAGAGGCTGAGTTTGAACAGTATGTTTAGGTGAGGGGTTAGTTCATCTTTGAGCTCGTGTAGGATGCAGCCTGGGACATTGTCCGGTCCCATTGATGCTGTGTTTTTGGCTTTGGAGGGGGCTGTTTTAACCTGAGTGTCTGCGATTTCAGGGGCTCTACATTCTTCTGGTATGATTATGGGCTCTTTTGGGGGTGAGAGGGGGTGAAGTTTGCATTGAGCTTGTCTACCAGGATGTTGGCGATATCGGTCGGTTCAATGTATTTTGTGGCATTCTGCACTAACTCCGAGCAGATCTGACCATTGCCACTTAGATTCTTGACATAGCTAAAGAATGCCTTGTGGTTATCTTTGGAGTCCTTGGCAATTTTTCTTTCGAAGCTAACCTTGGATGATTTTATGAGGGATCAGGGATGTCTTCCCTTTTTGGGATTTTACTCTTTTCTGTACTAGTTTCCTCCTTCTATTGTATAGCTTGTTTATGGCAGGGGTCCACCAGACTTGTTTCCTTTTCTTGGAGGAGTGAGTCTTGGTTTTGCTTGGGATAGCACAATCCATGCATTCTTGTAGGTGCCTGTAGAATGCATTAGTAAAGGATTTTGCAGCTTGGACAGCATTATCCTTTAGCATGGGGGTTTTGAAACTTTCCACCTCAGTCTTAAGTAATATGATGTTTGCTTTTGAAAAGTTTTTCATGGTGGTTTCCTTGTCTGGGGGTGGGGGTGTGGATATCCAAAGTGATTTGTTTATGGTCAGATCTAACCAGCGAGGGGTTGACCTCCGGTGTGGAACATTGTCGGTCGCCCATGTTGGTGGTTTCATGTAAGTGGTTTGCATGACCTAATTACATAGCAAAGAATATATTTAAGTTGAGAGCTGTAAACCTTGTGATCAGTGTTACTGTTTGGGGTCATTTTACATTACTGCGAGAAGGTATTTTTGACTGACTGAGATGATTTTGATGTGCGGTGGAAGCGGGGGGGCTATCGCTCAATGGAATTTGGCACAGATCAGTTGTGCAATGCTATTAACTAGCTGCTCACAGTCATGTTTTACTAAGAGTCGGGTAGCATTTCACCATAGCGGTCTGTCCCCTGGAAGAAGTAAAGCAGTAACAGATCAGGTAAAACAGTACACATTCTCTGATGGTCACTGCTTGTTGTTTAGTAGAAAGGCTCAAGGTTAAGACTTCTGTCATATATGTTATGGACAGACAGAGCTGACATAAATGTGGCATGAATGTTAAAAGCTATGCATTTTAGCCTACATTAGTGGGATGTACCTTAACTGAAAGGAACTTGTTAACAATCATCAGGCCCAGGGAATCATAGGCACATCTGACTCAAGTAATAATAATAATAACAACAACAACAATAATAATAATAATAATAATAATAATAATAATAATAACAATAATAATAATAATAATAATAATGATAATAATAATAATAATAATAATAATAATAATAGAAGGAGAGCAGTTGTAAGGCAGGTAATAGTTTGTACTTTGGAATTTGTGGCAGTCTCATTGGCAGTCATGATAAATAGATAAATAACTGATTTGATTGCAGTTATCTATTATGGTGAGTGTTCAGAGTGATAAGTGTTTGTACGTTCATGCAGGCAGGTCTTACTTCTAGCTCTTCCCTCCCTCCTTTAAGTCTAAGCAAGAAGACTATTGTCCTATATTCACTAATTTAGTAAAAAAATGAAATTATTATCGGGAACTATAGTGAATGTTAAGTCTGCGGCTTTCCATACTAGTTGGGGGTTTAATGTGCAATGATGTTAGCTGGCATTCTAGAAGGAGGAATAAACCAGAAGAACTGTGAATAAAGTGAGGCCAGAGGAAGTGGATATCATTTTTTTTTTCTTGGGATGTGATATTTTTTAGTGAGTAACCCTGAGACATTAATCATCTATTTTAGTCAGGATGTGAGCACAGGAGCATAAAGGCTTAGTAGTACTGGTCAAGTTTATTTTATGGCCATGAATTTGCTTCCTTTCTCCACTGTTTGATAGTATAAATTAGAACAAGACATTTAAAACATCTCCCTTCCAAATCCCAAGTTTAATAAAAAAAAAACAGTTAACAGCGGAATGAGAGGAAGTTATGTCACGGCAAGCAGGGAACACGGAGAAGTCATCCGTGAATATGAATTAATAGCACAGCTTAACATGTTGTTGATCTGTAGAGTACTGGTCCAAAACATTTTCCATGGTGCTTTTTGTTCTTGTTTAAATGCCTTTATTGAATATCAGTTGTGACATAGACAAATTTACATTTATACAAAAGTAATCAAACCGTATTAACAAATTAACATTAACAAACATTATACTTGACATATATTGCAATATATCATATAACCTAAGCAACATTACCTAAATTATTCAATTCTTGACCCTTTTTTCAAACAAGAAACATCTTTATTAAACCCTAGTTGCAAGCTTTTTACATCACAAACCATACTAATGCACTCCCATTTGCAGACAGTATACATCACTTATAATCTACCCAATCATTTTCAGTCAAACATTACATAGCTCATTTATGTCCTTCCTTCTTTTAAACCTCGTTCCTCCCCTGTATGTATTGTTTCTACAATTCCTATTGTTTTTCTATGTAATTTGCTCCTAGCCTTTTCTAAAGATCCCAATTCCATTTGTTTATATCTGTTACTATAGTCACTACTTCTCATAAAGTTGGTTGAATGTATTAGTAGTGGGATCATGGGTAGGTCAGCAGGGATCAGGCATGTAAACTGACATTAGTAAATAGGATGTGTTTAAACAATTCAAACAATGCAGGAAAACATGTCAACCATTGGGATGCCAAAGATGTGAATCCGAAACAAGATGATGAGGTCAAGAATGTTTTGCTTTGTGTTTTCAGGAAAAGTCATCATTCAATAGCATTTAAAACTTCATATCTGAGCTCTGCTAAAGGAGAAAGGCTGCCCTTGATGGGAAGTCATGTACAACTGAACAATGCAGAGTAGAATTTAGACATCATCACAGAAGAACACAACTGCCCTTCATCCTGTGAGACCCAGTCAAGGGGAAGTGACCTAGGAATATATGCAAAAAGTCAAAAAGAGAGAGAGAGAGAGAGAGAGAGACAGAGAGAGAGACACACACAGAGAGAGAGAGAGAGAGAGAGAGAGACAGACAGAGAGACAGAGAGAGAGAGAGACAGAGAGAGAGAGAGAGAGAGAGAGAGAC